>NC_053389.1:232620624-233245624 GCF_905171765.1 Bufo bufo | reverse complement strand
TGCCACCAATGATTAATACTGGGGAAGGGGGGGGGGGGTGAGTTACCAGAGGGGGCTGATAAGAGGGAGAGGCTGGGGAGCTGATTAGAGGCTGGGGGGCACATGAGAGGCTGATCAGAGGCTGGGGGGCACATGAGAGGCTGGGGGGCTGAATTAACCCTGTAATGTTTTTGTTGTTACTAGAAGTCAATTGACTAGTTACAGATACCCGAAATGGTGAAAAATGACATATAAAAAGTATAACTATTAACGTCTCCTTGTGGCTGCCCCCATACAGTATAACGTCTCCTTGTGGCTGCCCCCATACAGTATAACGTCTCCTTGTGGCTGCCCCCATACAGTGTAACGTCTCCTTGTGGCTGTTCCCATACAGTGTAACGTCTCCTTGTGGCTGTTCCCATACAGTGTAACGTCTCCTTGTGGCCGCCCCATACAGTATAACGTCTCCTTGTGGCCGCCCCATACAGTATAACGTCTCCTTGTGGCCGCCCCATACAGTATAACGTCTCCTTGTGGCCGCCCCATACAGTATAACGTCTCCTTGTGGCCGCCCCATACAGTATAACGTCTCCTTGTGGCTGCCCCATACAGTATAACGTCTCCTTGTGGCCGCCCCATACAGTATAACGTCTCCTTGTGGCTGCCCCCATACAGTATAATGTCTCCTTGTGGCTGCCCCCATACAGTGTAACGTCTCCTTGTGGCTGCCCCCATACAGTATAATGTCTCCTTGTGGCCCCAAGTGTTTTTTTCTTCTAAATGGGCATTTATTGCGATATATATCGTTATAGCGATAAATTTCTTAATATCGTTATTGTGGGAATATTTTTGATATCGTCCAACCCTAGGTATATCACATGCTCTGCACCCACACTTGATCTAAAAAACAAAGTGCAGCTTTAGAAGTGACTGGTGTATAAGACAAAGTGCTCATAATATAGATTTAAACATTACTATTTATTCCCCTTTAACTGCATCCAAATTGCTGCGGTTCATTGTACCATATCCCAGATCTGAGTGGCAGTGCTTGTTATCAGTCCGACCCATGTCAACATGTAAGGACTGAAAATCCAGGTCATCATGTTCCTGATACACACTGAGATCATCTGCAGGAACGTCTATCTTATTCATTACTCTCTGGCCTCCCAGAACACTGTGCCTGAACCAGTCGTTCTGGGTTTCCCTCAAATCCATGGATGGCATGTTTGCATCAACCAACAATGGCTGTTGTTCATAAATTGCTCTTGATTCATCATCAAAGACCATGTCAGGGGCTAAGTGCTGATTGTCTAAGACGGTCTGGAAAAGGAACCTTTTTTGAGTTTTCATCAAGTCCTGGATGTCCTGGTCATGTGGTATAGATACATCCACTTGACATAAACGCTCATATACAGACTCCTCTTCATCATCCAAACAATCTTCTGACTTGTCATCTAAGACCATGATGGGAGCTCCTGATTGATCTTCAAAGATGCTCTTGCAGAAAAACATTTTCTGGGCTTCCCTTAAGTCCACAGATGGTATGCCTTGACTACATGGTATAGACGAGTCTATCTGAAGTAACGGGTCACTGAAGTCAACCATGCAAGCTGCTCTTGGATCTTCTGACCCGGATGACAACTCAGCTGCGTTGAAGGCCACGTCAGGGTTTATATGTTGTTCTGCTAAGATGCTCTGGCAGAAAAACCTTTTCTGGGCTTCACTCAAGTCCTCAGACTGGATGTCTTGGTCACTTGGTGTAGACAAGCCCATCTGATGTAAACGTTCATTACAAATTGGGGGAGACTCAACCAAGAATGGCTGCTGCCTAAAAGACGCTCTTAGCGCTTGGGTATTAAGAGACGGCTGTACAACTGTCACAGGTGAATACTCCTCAGTAAGTAGTGGTACCACACAAACACTTGAAGGTCCAAACTCAAGAGAAGGGTTTATTGACCTTATAGGATCTGGCTCGATGATGCATGGAGTTAACATGGAGAGAGAAGTCTCAGGCTGGCGGATCTGAGGGTAGATTCTACGGGTGCACTCATGTGCATGTTCTACCTCTTGTTCATCTCTGGATGCTTCTTCAGGTTGTGCTGGGGAAACCTGTTTCTCAAACCAATCAGAATGAGTTTCCTGCCAAGCCCGGCACTGCTCAATGGCCTTCAGCAAATGCGAGTAGCTTGGTTTTCCTTCTAGGTCAACGTTATATTGTATGTTGGGCTGATGATGCTCTATTCTTTGAATGCGGAATAAGAGGATTTGTAGGTTTTCAATCAGAGCATACTGTGGGCATATTTCAAGTGGAGAAGGTATATCTCCAACGTCACAGAGTTCACTGAAATACGCAACCACGTAGCGATCATAAGGCTTGGCTTTCTGGAAGTCAGGGAGGATGAGAGCCAATGCAGGGGTGAAAAGGTCCCCAAACATGTAACTGGTGTCCTCAGGCAATGCTACCCGTGCTTCCTGACAGTTCTTCATTGCCCTCCATTTTGCTTGTACCCCCCTGGAACAGAGAATAAGAATTGTCCCATTCATCTTCTCAATTTGGTCTTTTTGATAACTCAACCAGGTCATGGCACCTTTTACACCGATCTCTTGGCTTTGGTGCCGGTCCAGTACAACATCCAGGCCCCAAGTCACCCGAAGGAAATCTGCCAACCTAATGACAACGTTGACATAAAGTTCATGATCAGCAGAGTAAACCAGCCACACCTTCTGCTTCTTCAGTCCAGGTACAACAGGTGGCGGCAGCAAATTAGTAGTGGATTTAGAGCCTGTAGTGAAGAGAAAAGAAAATTACAAGATATACTAGTATGGCGTCTGCTTGCAACCTAATTTGATCAACCATCCTGTTTCCATTATGAAATACTGGAGTTTTTATATGCACCACTAGATGGCAGGAGAACAAGCATCGTCTCATGCACTTGACCATCTCACTTTCCACTTTCAGATTTATCATTTAATTTTCACCAAAATGCATGTCTGCAAGTTTTTCAACACCACTTGATCAAAAATGTATGCGCAAGTGGTGTTTCTCCGCTGTCCTCGACACGTTCCTGGAAAGGGGATGTGGAGAGGACGGAGACCCGTCACATTTATCAAATTCTATTCCAGTTTGCTGGTGTAAACCTACACCAGCCAGGGGCATATTCCTTGTTATAAATTAGGCAAAGCATCTGGCAGTGCACCTGGTTATATACAGTATATTACTCTATGAGAAGGACTAAGATGGTTTTCTGGGATTAGCATATTGACGGTCTATTCTTCTATGTTATCTATATTGGATCGGTGGTTGTACGACTCTTGGCACCATTGCCGATCAGCTGTTTGAAGGGGCTGTGATGCTCATGTGAGCTCTGCAGCCACTGAAAGGTATTGCAGCTGTGTCCCATTCATGTGAATGAGATGAAGCTATAATACACTGCGCCAATGCTTCTAAGTACACATGCTGAAAGATCAGGATTTGCCAGTGGCAGATTGTGCCAATTACGATCTGCCGACGGCAAACCACTGTACAGCATGGAGACGAGCGATGGCGTAGTGATCGCTCCTCCCCATGTTGGTGAGGAGATCGCTGCATGTAATAGCAGCTGTCTCCTCAGCAAGCGAGCAGGCAATTGCCAGGAAGGAACGCTTCCTTCCCAACAATTACCTCCGTGTTCGGGGTGTCTAATACACCTTTTACTGTGAACTTGACCCCAGTTTATGTGAGATTTGATTATGAGCTCCTGGAGACAAGAAATGATTACAGTCTGTGAACAGCGCTACAGAATATGTTAGCGCTATACAAGCATTGGGAAATAAATTAGTTAAGCATTCAACTTTGCATTTACTCACTTGATGGGGAGAAACAACCTGTAAGAGGAAAAAAAACTAAGTCTGTCATAAATTCCTAAAAAAAAAGAAGGCACAATCTTGACAACTCTGCCCACACTTTCCCCCTGTGAGTCAGGGACACCCACAATGAATCCAGAAGAATGGATTCATTTGCAGTGGGGGATGGGACTTTGCCTATTATCTTTAAATAGCTGATGTGTTGGATAAAGGGAATAACTGTGCCCCTGCCCCCGACATAGATATTTGCCAGTCCAGACTGGGAAAGCTGGGTAATGAAGTCCATCGGTTCATACGTTGTCTTTACATGATACAGACTCCAGAATGCTAAAACCTCCAAAGTTTGGTTCTTACCTCGAATCCTCCAAAAGAAGATTATTGTGACTGCGAAGGCCAAAATCGTCAAAGCTGCTGCAATCGGCCACACATAAACCTGTCCCCGCGGCACTGCAGATTCACCATAATAGCACACGTTACATATGACGTCTAGAACAGCAATCTCTGCAAATCTTTACTTGACTCTGACCATGAAATACATTAAAGGGGTTGTCCGAGTAATTTTTTTGTTCTTTCTATGTTCCTAACTAAGCAAATGTGACAGCTTTCCAATTAACTCACTTTATCTCCGGTGGCTGGTTTCTCAGATTTCACTGAGGGTCACATGACCTGTGATGTCAGCTTCTCTCCCTGCTCTGATAAAGGTCGTTTACAAGCCTGTAAACCAGACATCACTGTGCTGGCCACGCCCCCCTCACTGCCGTCTGCTCTCTGCTAGGACTCTTAACCCCTTCAGCTCTGCAGGCAGTGAGGAGACAATGCTGGGCACTGGAGCTGATATACTAGAGAGAGCATTACACAAGAAGGTAGGGGGAAGATCCTGTGTCTATTAGCAGTGTCATTATACAGCTGGGACTTGTAGTCCTACACATACAACATGCTGCAGAGTCTCCCAGCAGGCAGACATGTCACTCAGGGCAGCTCTTGTATCCACTCCCTTAGCAGTGTCATTATACAGCTGGGACTTGTAGTTCTACACATACAACATGCTGCAGAGTCTCCCAGCAGGCAGACATGTCACTCAGGGCAGCTCTTGTATTCACTCCCTTAGCAGAGCAGGGGGAGGGGCAGAGATTGTTTTTATTGCATGTAAACAAAGGGCCAGAAAAGAACCAGGGAAATAAGGAAATATTTTTTTTTTTTTGCATAAAACTTGCTTAGCTCAGTTATATATCAGATTTTCAGTATATATACTTTTATATTTTTTTCATAACTCGGACAACCCCTTTAAGTCTCACACTCCAGGCACATCATTATTTCTGAGCCTCAAAAACAGAACGCAGACGGTCATTTGTGGGACCTAATTTATATACGGTAGTCTTTTTAATAAATGGATCTGTAATCTGTACTCACCTATGGGTGTCTCAGTGCTAGGAGGAGGACATTTTGGAGAGTACCACTGCCGCACACAGTAGTGCTGACAATCTGGCATATAGGGCCAAACCTGAAAATAATGAGGTGATGTTACAAGACAACCATCTACAATGCTCTAGTGAACTGGGAGCTCTTTCTGAAAGCAGTTATTCTCACTTAAAGGGTTTTTCCAGGAGTTTTTTTTACTGGTGACCTATTCTCTGAAAAGTTCATCAGTATCTGATCGGTGGAGGTTCGACATCCAGGACCCCCACCGATCAGCTGTTTGAGAAGGCAGTAGTGCCATGGACTTCACCAGCTTTTCCTAGGCCGCGTGACGTCACGTTTATCGGTCACACGGCCTAGAAGCAGCTCAGTCCCATTGAAGTGAATAAGGCTGAGCTGTGATACTAAGTACAGCCACTGTATAGTGTATGGTGCTGTGCTTGGTGAGCAGAGAGAAGTCCGCAGCACTACTGCAAGAGCCGCTGTCTTCTCAATCAGCTGATCGGCAGGTGTCCCGGGTGTTGGACCCCCACCAATCGGATACTGATGACCTATCCAGAGGATAGGTCATCAGCAAGAAAAAACTCTCGGAAAGCCCCTTTAAAAATTTTCCACATACAACTCTCAGGGCTTTTCTGGCAGAAGAAGACCAAAGTCATCCCAGTATACGTAGTACAGCCAGTGACCAGCAGATGGCAATAGTCACTCGTCACCAACATTAGATATGAATATTTTATCAACCCCTTCCGCCTGGCTGCATTCTGGGTTAACCCCTTCAAAAGCTCTGTTCACTGTCTATGTGACTGACGGAGATAGCCAGTGCCGAAGTCTGCTGTCATTAAAACCATGGAGCTCTCGAATAAGGCCTCAAATGGCTTCCATAAAAAAAGCATATTGGAGGCTGTTAAAAGGGTCTTATGATGACCTATACTGAAGACGTCATCAACATCTGACACCCGGCACTGCCACTGATCAGCTGTTTGGAGAGGATGCGGTCTTACGGTGAGCGCTGTTCACAGCATGCCAAGCATAGCGCCATCCATTGTATAGTGGCTGTGCTTGGTATTACAGCCCAGGCTCATTCAGTTGAATGGGACTGAGCTGCGCCTAAGCCATGTGACCAATGAACATGAGGTCACTGGCCTAGAAAGAGGCAGCCGCACTCACCAGATCACCGTGGCCTCTTGAAACAGCTGATTAGCAGGGTTGCTGACCGTCGGATCCATCACAGATCAGATATTGATGACCTATGCTGACAATAGGCCTCCAGTATTAAACGCTTGGAAAACAAAGTTTTTAGGTTGATCAGTTCGGACAACCCATATCCATTTAAAAGGTCTAGTGTCCATGAGCTAATTATAGGGGGTTTCTGCTTCTGGGACACCCTGAAATCTGTGATTAGCTTATATCATCAGAGGAAGCGCTAGCTGCTTTGCAATGCAATAATGTAATCAAGTAACCTACAGTAATTTTAAAATAAAGTCACTATATATTACCGAGACGTTATACCAGCATGGTTTATAGGACTCTGTGATGGGGAAGTTAACTTGTACACGTTCAGTAGTCACCCCCTGTAGGTCGGGAGAAGAAAAAGCATGAAGTTGTTAAACTTGTCCACCAGGAGGCAGCATCAACTAGTAGTGCACATCATTATACTAATGCGAACACCTGTTAAAATGACAACCTATCCTATGAGATTATCCCTGGTGCTACCTGTGCAACCATTCTAAAAAGTCACCAGTTGTTTGCGAGAGCCTCCTGATCAAACTCTACCAAAAAATGAAAAAAGAACACCTAGGAGTTAAAAAACCTATTTTACAATATGGCAATGCTGGAAGGTGTCACATGTAATTTGTGATCAGAGTTCCAAGATCCCTACTTTATATACAGATGCTCCACGGGCGTTTTTTGGGCTGGAATGACTTGTTTTGCCTTCTCTCTTACAAGACTGTTGATATGGGTGTTGTTGAAGCCTCAGGATGCCTGCTAGATGAAGGAGTGCAACATTTGTGCAAATAGAATAGTGGGACTCTGGATGGTCCATCCGTCAAATCTCAGAGAGAGTTGGATAATGCCCACCACATAGTGCCCACACTATAGATTATGGTCTTCAGGGTATCCAGAAACTCTGATATCCAGCTCGAACGCCAGATCTCTCTCCCATCGAGAATGTCTGGGACTGCACAGCAGCCAACAACCACCTTGGCTGCTCTATGGGTCCAAGGTGAAAGAGCTTGGAATGACATACCGCAGGAGGATATCCTGCATCTGTACGACCGTTACCATGCCAGAGTGGCAGCCTGTATCGTAGGAAGGGGAAATGCCACCCAGTATTAAAAAGTGATCCTTCTTCAACAGATATCCTGCTGCACAACCCACAATAAAGGGTGCACCACTTGGCCAACACCACTAGCAGTTTATACTTTGTCTGACTTCGTTCAAACCCATCAGTTCTTACTTCATTTTCCGCTAGTATATACGGCTTTGCCTAATCATGGTGACAACCTCACCACTTTTAACATGACACAGAACAGTAGCAAATAAACATGGTTTGTGTATGAAATGGAAGCAGCGTTAGATATAGTTACCTGCAGACTGATCTCATTTGGTAGGTTTTCTTTCCTTGGGCCGATACTGACTTTTACACCATATTTGAGGGTGTTCCTTTCAGGGCTAAATGTAACAATCAGTTTGTCTTCAGTGACTTCTAGGGTGATGTTAGGTTTCCAGCAGTATCCTAGAGGATTGTGAAGGGAGTGGTGTAAGAAATCGTAACTTTCTCTTTTGCATACATACATTAAAGGAGTTGTCTAGAATTTTTTTTTAAATTCCCCTCCCCTTCAGCGGTACCTATACTTACCTGCACCTTACTGCTCTGTTCTGGCTCAGGGACTCTCGGGCACTCTTTACTTGACTTTTAATCCCTGCAAACTTGCTGCACGGACAGGGTCTTGTGCACCATTGAAAACAATCGCTTATGTGAGAAGGGAACCGTTCGTGCCTCTCACAGATAACTGCGCAAATTAAAGAACTGAATTATTAAAGGGGGGGCAGTATCAGATTATAAAACATAACTTTTATTTCAAGTACAAGTAAGAAGGCCCCTACAAAGACAAAGACCTAGGCCAGACAACAAATGTACTAGCCAAAGGGGACCAAAGCTGAAACACTATATAAGGTCCCAATTTCAGACCACCGTAGGTCTCAAATTAGGCAAGAAAAAGGATGGATCTTACCGGTCTAGTTGAATCTCATCATGCGGATGTGGTGGAGGCAGGTACCAGAGCAGAAATGGCTGTGAGATTTATATACATGGTACTTGCTATCATATTGCGGAGTAAGATATAAGGACGGGGTAGGGGATCTAATACTGACCCTAGTATGCCCTAATCAGGCTAGAATTCCCTAAAGACCTCCTAATATGGAGTCATCACTCCGTCCGGAACCAACGGTCCCGTCCAGAACCTTACCCTGTTAACCAGGCCCTGAAAAAGCCCTAAGGCCTCATGCACACGACCGTTGTGTGTTTTGCGGTCCGCAAATTGCAGATCCGCAAAACACGGATGGTGTCCGTGTGCCTTCCGCAATTTGCGGAACAGCTTGGACAGCCATTGATATAACTACCTATTCTTGTTCGCAAAAAGGACAAGAATAGGACAGTAGCAACAGATGCGGACAGCACACGGAGTGCTGTCTGCATCTTTTGCGGCCCCATTGAATTGAATGGGTCTGCATCCAAGCCGCAAAAACTGCAG
Source organism: Bufo bufo (assembly GCF_905171765.1). NCBI lineage: Eukaryota > Metazoa > Chordata > Amphibia > Anura > Bufonidae > Bufo > Bufo bufo. The sequence continues at coordinate 233,236,631 of NC_053389.1, read as the reverse complement.
CTCGGATGCGGACCAAAACAACGGTTGTGTGCATGAGGCCTAATACTGATGGTTGTCCTGGGTATATATCCCCTAGAGGCTGATGTATACTATTCCAAAGGATCACCCAGAGGAGAAACTATGTCCCAGGGCCTAGGTCTTTGTTTGTCTTTGAAGGGGCCTTCTTACTTGTAGTTGAAATAAAAGTTATGTTTTATTATCTGATACTGACCCCCCTTTAATAATTCTTGTGCACCATTGCAGCTAATGAGTAGCCTCAGCAGAGACATATCCCCAAGAGGTACATGACTGCCGATAGGGGACATGTCACTGCCGAGGCCACTCATTAGCTATAGCAGCCCACGTGGACCCCATGTGGAAGCTGTTAGACCAGGACTGGAAGTGCAGTAAGACAGCCCAGGAGCCACGCAGCCAGAACAGAGCAGTGAGGTGCAGGCAAGTATAGATTTCTTCAAGTGTTGCTGGAGAAGGGATAAAAAAAAAAGAAAATCCTGGACAACGCCTTTAATACTCAGTTACCCCAGTATAACACTGATAGTACACGTACCCAGTTTACAGCAGGTGTCAGTCTGTATCAGGTCATTCTTACTGCATCCTGTAGAAGAAAATATTGGGTTTACAAAGTTGTGGAAGACTGCAGCAGAGGAATACTAAGATGTCCGAGAATCCCTCCTCCCCTTCCAATTACTTCTGCTTCAATACTGAAAAAAATTAATCTATACAGTCACAATGTACTTTCCAGGTACTACCTGCTTGTTCAGTGTATGCACAGAGCTGGCTCTAGTGATTTCCATTTAGGAAGGGTTCACATGAAGCTAACTATCCTGTATTGTAGGTGCTCTCTTTAGCTGTTAGAGAATTACTACAGGAGCCAACTGCAATTTTTCCCCTCTAATTTTACTCCCAATATTTAAAATAGTATCTGCCAAATACCTCTTTGCCTTGCTCCATCCGCAACACGTTCCCTACCAACTATACACACCCCCTACACCTCCCCGTCCACGTATTGATCTGGGCGACCAGCTCGTCTCTTCATCCTCAGTGGCGGATGTGCCCATCCACAGCCTCTCCTGTTAGCACATGGCCAGATGAGGTGACTACAGGAGTTTGAACTGTGCATGTGTCAGGGAGAGGATTAGTTCCGTCCCTGTCCACAGTACCTTCCCCAACCTAGAGAGCGGCAGTAATGCCCAGGCCATACTGAATAGTCGTAACCTGGTATTTAGATTGAGGGACGTGATGACAGAAGTATGAAAAGCCTGCATACAGGCAAGTAATGCGACTAGGTTTCCAAGCAGCAGATACACACAAGAAAGGCAGTAAGTAGATTGGAAACTTTATTCCACAGGGAAGATATGCATAATGGGCCCTAGAAAACCCCTTTATGGGGTGCCTATCATCCACAAGCTTGCTGTTAATGATTAGCAAGATAGTGCCACTCTGGAGTATAATACAGGACGTAACCCAGGATAAGTAATGTATGTACACAGAGACTCCACCAGCAGAATAGTGAGTGCAGCTCTGTATATAATACAGGACGTAACCCAGGATCAGTAATGTATGTACACAGAGACTCCACCAACAGAATAGTGAGTGCAGCTCTGGAGTATAATACAGGATGTAACTCAGGATCAGTACAGGATAAGTAATGTATGTATACAGTGACTCCACTAGCAGAATAGTGAGTGCAGCTCTGGAGTATAATACAGGAACAGTACAGAGTAAGTAACGTATGTACACAGTGACTCTCCAGCAGCAGAATAGTGAGTGCAGCTCTGAAGTATAATACAAGATGTAAGGATCAGTACAGGATAGGTAATGTATGTACACAGTGACTCTGTTAAAAGGTGGACATATGCTTTAATTCTTCAGGTCATGTGACTGCCCTTTTTCTTCTCCGTGACAGCTAGGACTGGTAGTATGAATAGATGCCATTACCACTATTACCAGGGTTTCCCTTTAAATTAGCCATATACACAATGATGTGATATGTAGTTATAATTCTAACATCGATCCTTCATAAAACAGGAGCTCTAAATATGGAGAATAGATCCAATTGTAGGAGAAATCGGAAGACCACACCAGAGGTAATGTCCAGCGATCAACAGCCATTGCTCTTGATTATTTCCTCATCACTGACAGATCTGCACAAGTTGTGAGTCTATGGTCAGCTTTAGGGACAATTCAAGGCTCATTTACAAGGCGTATTTTATGCATACGCAAACCACCTCCAATTTTGGTCTGCTCTGGTATCCATACTGGCATGGATTATCTCTGCTTGGATTTCCAGACCATGTTAGGAAGTGACATGTCCGTTCTTGGCGAACTTTCCACACAGACACGGCCAGAACACCGTGATGGATGTCCTCTTGCACATTAACCCCATTTCATGGGTCTAAAGCCATGGGAGGACCCACTGCATTCAAAGTGCAAAACACAATAGTCAGTATGTGGTTCCTGCCACATTGTGTGCACATACCCTTGTAGAACTCCTTATCGGCATCAGGATATCAAGGCCAGCAGACAGCGTACAGAGTGACCCCTGGTGGTTGTTACAGATACTACAATTTACATATTCCTTGCAGAAATAAAAGTTTCATCCAGACTACTGCAAATGAATAAATGAGTGACTCAGTGAAATAACCTTATGGCTACTTTACCTGGAAAGACAAAATCTAATTCTTTGTGGTTTACAGAGTTATTTTCTTTTGGCAGGTGCTGGACACGTATGTGGTATGTATTACCAGGATTCACCTCAAAGTTATTGTAGTAGAACTTCCACTGGGTAAAAAAATAGAGATTACAATGTGAACTCTAATGTCAGCTCTACTTTATCAGACTTTTTTTTTTTAAACTGAGTTTATTAGAAAACCCCCCCCAAAAAAACTAAATTCAACAGTAGAAACTGATAAAACAAATCAGTAGTGTGACTCTAGTCAGGCACCAGGAGAGTTGAATACAAATAAGCAGTAACCATGAAGTACTTAGTAAGAGTCCATAGTACTATGACGACTGTAGGAGTTAGAATAATAAGTGAGAAGAGCAATGTAAATAGTGTATATCAATACATGACATCTCTAGCTACACATTAATGTGTGCATGTGTATGCAGGTCCCAAAATAAATGTAACCTCTTAGCACGTTTGACGTTTAGAATACCAATACCTATTTACATTTGGTCATTTGACCATAATTCATCTAATTTCATGTTCTACTAGTTAAAAGTTAACCTTTATTTCTGAATGAAAGGGTTTCTGTCATGAGAAATAACATTATGTAGCTGACTGACATTAGCGATGGGCTAATGTCAGCAGTACATAACAGTATGCTTTATAACTCTATGCCTGCCGCCGTTCTCTTAAAATAAAGACTTTTAAAATATGCTAATAAGCCTCTAGGTGCTATTAGGGCATTGCTTCAGCACCTAGAGGCTCGGTCTACGCACCCTTTGGCACGCCCAGGTCCCGTTGATTGACTGTCGAGTTCTCCTCAGTGTCCCGTAAATCCCACACCTGTGGCGTCCCGTTTAGTATTCGGCGCAGACGCAGTGAGTGAAGGACGGGCTCCTGCTGCCGGCTTCCTCATCGTGCCTGCGACGAAGGAAGGAAACCGGCAGCAGGAGCGCGTCCCTCACTCACTGCGCTTGCGCCGAATACTAAACGAGATGGCGCAGGCGCGAGATTTATGGGACGAGAACTCGACAGTCAATCAACTGGACCTGGGCGTGCCAAAGGGTGCGTAGACCGAGCCTCTAGGTGCTGAAGCAACGCCCTAATAGCACCTCGAGGCTTATTAGCATATTTTAAAAGTCTTTATTTTAAGAGAACGGTGGCAGGCAGGGAGTTATAAATCATACTGTTATATACTGCTGACATTAGCCCATCGGTAATGTCAGCCAGATACATAATGTTATTTCTCATGACAGAAACCCTTTAAACATGAAACTACTAACTACGGTAAGACTTTTTCTTTAAAACTATCAGCAGATATCAAGCAGTTAGCCTACTTGGACTTTTAGCCTTTATAGTCTGAAGTATCAATAGTGTGCGGTTAGTTTTCCACAGCAACACTTAATGAGGTGCAACAGTGTAGCTTACGACAGTCGATGCGCGCTCTGACTGGCTACATTTTGTTTCTATGTTGCTCTGCACATTCATTCTTACTTTCTCTCCGGCCACGGATAAGGAGGCTGGTGAGACACCTGTATGACGCAGTGTGCAGGCGGCACCTGGAGGAGGGGTGAGCCAATCCTGGATAGTGTAAAATCCATGTAGGATGACTAACAGACACTACTATTCGTGGAACCATTATGACATCACTTACCTACCTAATAAAAGCGGGTCCCCGCCCACAACATACAGACCTGCATTTTTCCCTGAAGACGCCGGTTAACCGGCGAAACATGTCAGGAAGCAGGGAGTGCGTTTGTGTGTGTTTTTCGTTTCAGCAGCAAGCAGTTAGCTTAAGAGAAAGTAAGAATGAATGTGCAGAGCAACATAGAAACAAAATGTAGCCGGTCAGAGCGCGCACCGACTGTCGTAAGCTACACTGTTGCACATCATTAAGTGTTGCTGTGGAAAACTAACAGCACACTATTCATACTTTAACCCCTTAAGGACGCATGACGTACCGGTACGGCATGTTTCCCGAGTCCTTAAGGACCCATGACGTACCGGTACGTCATGTGTTGTTCCGATCACTGCCGTGCGGCTGGCAGTGATCGGAACCCGGTGCCTGCTCAAATCATTGAGCAGGCACCTCGGCTAAATGCGCGGGGGGGTCCCGTGACCCCCCCATGTCGGCGATCGCAACAAACCGCAGGTCAATTCAGACCTGCGGTTTGTTGCGCTTTCTGCAGTTTCTGATCGCTGCGGTCCCTGACCGCGGCGATCAGAAACTTTACTGTGGCAAAAATATATATTTATCACCCCCCCTGCACCTCTGAACGATTTTAGCCCGGTGGGAGGTGCAGGGGGGGGGGTTGCGGGCGGTGGGGGCGGTGCGGGAGGCGGGCGGTGCGGCAGGCGGGATCGCGATCCCCCGCCCGCCTCCTATTGAATAATCGTTGGTGTAGAGTGGGTATACCAGGGTGCCAGCAAGTGCTGGCACCCTGGTATAAACGGCTGACATCGGTGATGCGATGTCAGCCGTTTAACCCTTTCCATACAGCGGTCCGTACGGACCGCTGCATGGAAAAGGTTAACAGCTCAGGGAGCTCCCTCCCTCTCCGATCGGGGGGCTGCTGTGCCTTTGCAGCCCCCCGATGGAGAGGGAGAGAGCCCCCAGACAGCCCCCCGCAGCCCCGTGCTCACCCTTCCCCGTCTGCGAAGTTCTGAGCAGACGGGGAAGGTTCCCATGGCAACAGGACGCCTCTCAGGCGTCCTGCTGTCCATGGTGCTGAACAGATCTGTGCTGAAAGCATAGATCTGTTCAGTGTAAGTAAAATACAGTACAGAACAATATATATTGTACTGTACTGTATTATATAGACATCAGACCCACTGGATCTTCAAGAACCAAGTGGGTCTGGGTCAAAAAAAATGTAAAAAAAGTGAAAAAAAAGTAAAAATCAAAAAACACATTTATCACTGATTAAAAATGAAAAAAAATTTAATTCCCTACACATGTTTGGTATCGCCGCGTCCGTAACGACCTGATCTATAAAACGGTCATGTTTCTTTACCCGAACGGTGAACGCCATAAAAATAAAAAATAAAAAACTATGATGAAATTGAAATTTTGCCCACCTTACTTCCCAAAAAAGGTAATAAAAGTGATCAAAAAAGTCGCATGTACGCCAAAATTGTAACAATCAAATCGTCATCTCATCCCGCAAAAAATGAGACCCTACTTAAGATAATCGCCCAAAAACTGAAAAAATTATGGCTCTTAGACTATGGAAACACTAAAACATGATTTTTTTGGTTTCAAAAATGAAATCATTGTGTAGAACTTACATAAATTAAAAAAAAGTATACATATTAGGTATTGCCGCGTCCGTATCGACCGGCTCTATAAAAATATCACATGAACTAACCCCTCAGGTGACCACCGTAAAAAAATAAAAATAAAAACGGTGTAAAAAAAGCAATTTTTTGTCATCTTACGTCACAAAAAGTGTAATAGCAAGCGATCAAAAAGTCATATGCACCCCAAAATAGTGCAAATCAAACCATCATCTCATCCCGCAAAAAATGAGACCCTACTTAAGATAATCGCCCAAAAACTGAAAAAATTATGGCTCTTAGACTATGGAGACACTAAAACTTTTTTTTTGTTTTAAAAATGAAATCATTGGGTAAAACTTACATAAATTAAAAAAATTGTATACATATTAGGTATCGCCGCGTCCGTGACAACCTGCTCTATGAAATTACCACATGATCTAACCTGTCAGATGAATGTTGTAAATAACAAAAAAAAAAACGGTGCCAAAAAAGCTAATTCTTGTTACCTTGCCGCACAAAAAGTGTAATATAGAGCGACCAAAAATCATATGTACCCTAAACTAGTACCAACAATACTGCCACCCTATCCCGTAGTTTCTAAAATGGGGTCACTTTTCTGGAGTTTCTACTCTAGGGGTGCATCAGGGGGGTTTCAAATGGGACAAAAACAGTCCAGCAAAAAATGCCTTCCAAAAACCGTAGGGCATTCCTTTCCTTCTGCGCCCTGCCGTGTGCCCGTACAGCGGTTTACGACCACATATGGGGTGTTTCTGTAAACTACAGAATCAGGGCCATAAATAATGAGTTTTGTTTGGCTGTTAACCCTTGCTTTGTAACTGGAAAAAAAATATTAAAATGGAAAATCTGCCAAAAAAGTGAAATTTTGAAATTGTATCTCTATTTTCCATTAAATCTTGTGCAACACCTAAAGGGTTAACAAAGTTTGTAAAATCAGTTTTGAATACCTTGAGGGGTGTAGTTTCTTAGATGGGGTCACTTTTATGGAGTTTCTACTCTAGGGGTGCATCAGGGGGCTTCAAATGGGACATGGTGTCAAAAAACCAGTCCAGCAAAATCTGTCTTCCAAAAACCAAACGGCGCACCTTTCACTCTACGCCCCGCTGTGTGGCCGTACAGTAGTTTACGGCCACATATGGGGTGTTTCTGTAAACGGCAGAGTCAGGGCAATAAAGATACAGTCTTGTTTGGCTGTTAACCCTTGCTTTGTTAGTGAAAAAAATGGGTTAAAATGGAAAATTAGGCAAAAAAATGAAATTCTCAAATTTCATCCCCATTTGCCAATAACTCTTGTGCAACACCTAAAGGGTTAACGAAGTTTGTAAAATCAGTTTTGAATACCTTGAGGGGTGTAGTTTCTTAGATGAGGTCATTTTTGGGTGGTTTCTATTATGTAAGCCTCGCAAAGTGACTTCAGACCTGAACTGGTCCCTAAAAATTGAGTTTTTGTAAATTTCTGAAAAATTTCAAGATTTGCTTCTAAACTTCTAAGCCTTATAACATCCCCAAAAAATAAAATATCATTCCCAAAACAATTCAAACATGAAGTAGACATATGGGGAATGTAAAGTCATCACAATTTTTGGGGGTATTACTATGTATTACAGAAGTAGAGAAACTGAAACTTTGAAATTTGCAAATTTTTCAAATTTTTTGGTAAATTAGGTATTATTTTGAGCAAAAAAAAAAAAATTTTTGACTTCATTTTACCAGTGTCATGAAGTACAATATGTGACGAAAAAACAATCTCAGAACGGCCTGGATAAGTCAAAGCGTTTTAAAGTTATCAGCACTTAAAGTGACACTGGTCAGATTTGCAAAAAATGGCCAAGTCCTTAAGGTGAAATAGGGCTGAGTCCTTAAGGGGTTAAAGAGGACCTTTCATCAGTATAATTTTAATAAACTAATAACCCTACCTAATAGTGCGGCTTCCACTAATGTTCCCCCTTTTTTTTTTTTAAATCGGCCACCGAATGTTGAAATAATAGCCCCGTTTGTTCTGCTGCAGCGCCTGTCACTCAAGCGCTTTTTTGTATGGGGCGTTGCTAAACTTTTTTCTTTGCTATGGGCCTTGGCTGAGAGCGCAGCCAATCAGAGCGCTCCTCTCTCAGCCAGGCAGATCAGATAGAAAGATGAGCGAAATATCAGATAGACCGGCCGAGGGACGCGACGGGTGTGGAAGCAGCGGTACGAGCGGCAGGGTAAGTATCATAATCATCCCCTAGACATCGCTGCACTTTAGCTCCTTCTGCCTGGCTGAGAGAGGAGCGCTCTGATTGGCTGCGCTCTCAGCCAAGGCCCATAGCAAAGAAAAAAGTTTAGCAACGCCCCATACAAAAAAGCGCTTGAGTGACAGGCGCTGCAGCAGAACAAACGGGGCTATTATTTCAACATTCGGTGGCCGATTTAAAAAAAAAAAAGGGGGAACATCAGTGGAAGCCGCACTATTAGGTGGGGTTATTAGTTTATTAAAATTATACTGATGAAAGGTCCTCTTTAAAGAGACTATAAAGACTAAAAGTCCAAGTAGGCTAACTGCTTGATATCTGCTGATAGTTTTAAAGAAAAAGTCTCACAGTAGTTAGTAGTTTCATGTTTAATTCAGAAAAGGATGATTACACTTACCGGTAATCGGATTTTCCAGACCCCACGACAGCACCACAGAGAGGTATCCACCCTCAGGGACAGGAAACCTACAAAATAAAAAGGTAGAGCCTCTCTACCCCTTCAGTGGATTTCAGAGCAAGAGAGAGACTCCTACCTTAGTTAATCACATTTAATATCAACAAATCATACACCTTTCAAAAATATATATATATATATATATATATATATATATATATATACACAGTACAGACCAAAAGTTTGGACACACCTTCTCATTCCAAGAGTTTTCTTTATTTTCATGACTATGAAGGCATCAAAACTATGAATTAACACATGTGGAATTATATACATAACAAACAAGTGTGAAACAACTGAAAATATGTCATATTCTAGGTTCTTCAAAGTAGCCACCTTTTGCTTTGATTACTGCTTTGCACACTCTTGATGAGCTTCAAGAGGTAGTCCCCTGAAATGGTCTTCCAACAGTCTTGAAGGAGTTCCCAGAGATGCTTAGCACTTGTTGGCCCTTTTGCCTTCACTCTGCGGTCCAGCTCACCCCAAACCATCTCGATTGGGTTCAGGTCCGGTGACTGTGGAGGCCAGGTCATCTGTCGCAGCACCCCATCACTCTCCTTCATGGTCAAATAGCCCTTACTTTCAAAGTTTTCCCAATTTTTCGGCTGACTGACTGACCTTCATTTCTTAAAGTAATGATGGCCACTCGTTTTTCTTTACTTAGCTGATTTTTTCTTGCCATAATACCAATTCTAACAGTCTATTCAGTAGGACTATCAGCTGTGTATCCACCTGACTTCTCCTCAACGCAACTGATGGTCCCAACCCCATTTATAAGGCAAGAAATCCCACTTATTAAACCTGACAGGGCACACCTGTGAAGTGAAAACCATTTCAGGGGACTACCTCTTGAAGCTCATCAAGAGAATGCCAAGAGTGTTCAAAGCAGTAATCAAAGCAAAAGGTGGCTACTTTGAAGAACCTAGAATATGACATATTTTCAGTTGTTTCACACTTGTTTGTTATGTATATAATTCCACATGTGTTAATTCATAGTTTTGATGCCTTCATGGTCATGAAAATAAAAAAAACTCTTTGAATGAGAAGGTGTGTCCAAACTTTTGGTCTGTACGGTATATATATATATATATATATATATTTATATTTTCACCCGGTGCCAAAGATAGGAAGAAGGAAGAAACAGGGAGGGAATAAGGAAGGGTGCTGTCGTGGGGTCTGGAAAATCGGATTACCGCTAAGTGTAATCATCCTTTTTCCCTTCCCAAGCGACAGCACCACAAAGAGAATTACAGAGAATAACCCCCTTCCTTATAGAGGGACCACCGCTTGTAAGACCTTTCTACCAAAAGACTGATCAGAGGAAGAGATTAGGTCCAAATGATAGTGCCGGAAAAAGGTACAGGGAGACGGCCACATGAGCCTTCACCGAGATTGGAGGAGAAAGACCAGCCTCCAAGTAAGCTTGCGATATACCTAGTCTGATCCATCTAGATAAGGTACCTTTGGTAGCCTTCTTACCCTTATTTGGTCCAGAGAAGAGGACAAACAAGGCAGAAGACACTCCTTTGTAGATTTGAGATAATGCATTAAGCATCGCCTTACATCTAAAAGTATGAAATTCTCTTTCTTTTGTTTTTTTGGGGATTGGCACAAAAAGAAGGAAGCACAATTTCTTAGGATCTATTGAAATGGTAAGAAACCTTAGGTAGGAAGGCCGGATCAGGCTGGATAATGACTCTATCCTCTAGAATAGTGGTAAAAGGAAGATTTTTGGAGATAGCACTCAGCACGGCCAGGAGGGTAAGCGAGTTGCATGCTATCAGTAAAACCATCTGAAAAGTAAGATGTTTAAATATTGGATGATTCCATGGGCTCAAAAGGTGGCTGTGTCAGAGATCTTAGGACCAGATTGAGATCCCACAAGGGAACCTTCGGGGTAGAAACCGGGGCCATCCTATCTACAGCTTTAAGGAACCTAATTACCCAATGATCAGAGGCAAAATTGTGTTCAAAGAGAATCGACAGGGCAGAAATCTGCACTTTTAAAGTATTTTTAGCTAACCCTAAAGTTAGCCCTCTCTGAAGAAATTGCAGAATGTAGGAAATAGGGATCGAATCAGGCAGATTATTAGAATAGATTTTATAGCACTCTAAAAAAGCACTCTAAAAAAAAAATCCAAGTCCTAGCAGAAATGGAAATTGGCAGTTTTCTAACTTTTATGAAGGGTAGCGATTAGATCTCGAGAAAAACCCTTTTTGATTAAAATTCTCCTTTCAAATTCCAAGCAGTTAAATGTAGACCATTTACTGCTGGATGGAAAACCAGACCCTGGGACAGTAGATCGGGAATCTCCGGAAGTATCCAGGGATCTGTTACTGACATCAATCTGAGAGGAGTGAACCATGCTCTTTTCAGCCAGAAAGGAGCAATCAGAATCACTCTCGCCCTGTCCTTCCTGATCTTTTTCAGAACTAAAGGAAGTAAATGGAAGGGTGGAAAGGCATAGGGTAGTGAGTGTGAAGTTCCATTTGAGGAGAAGGGCGTCCACCCCATAGGGGGATTCCCTCGGATTCAGGGAACAAAACCAATCTACCTTCTTGTCCTGACGTGAGGCAAACAGGTTTATCACGGGCATGCCACATAATTTTGTGATCATGGAGAAGATTGAACTGTTCAAAGACCATTCTCCCTGTTTTAACGGATACCTGCTAAGGAAGTCTGCCTGAATATTTTCTCTCCCTTTTATACGTAGGGCCGAAATGTGACTGACCTGTGCCTCTAAGAATTTCAACATCCGAGTCGCCTCCCATCCGAGGGCAACCGACCTAGTCTCCCCCTGGTGATTTATGTAGGCTACCGTAGTCCGATTGTCAGATAGGACTCTGACATGACCGGAACCTATAAGGGGCAGAGAGACTTCTATTGCTAATCTCACTGCTACAAGTTCCTTCCTGTTGGAGGAAAAGCTCCTTTGACTCAGAGACCACTGACCCTGAAAACTGTGACCCTGAACATGCGCTCCCCACCCCCAGGGGCTTGCATCTGTAGTTACAATTATCAGATCCGGATAGGACCATGGAATACCCTGAATTAGATTACTCCTGTCCTCCCACCAGGCTAGACTTTTTATCGTTGTTTTTGAGATTTTTATCCCAACATCTAGAACCCTTGTTCTTTTTAAATGCCGCCAATATTTCCATCTGTAATTGTCGGGAATGTAGCTGAGCCCATTTGACCGCTGGAATACAGGACATCAGGGACCCTAAGACTGACATTGCTTTCTGGATTGTCAGAGTGGGAGAAGATAGGGATTTTATCTAACTGGAAATCTTGGTTACCTTTTCCTCCGGCAGATATACCTTCTGGGATACAGAGTCTAACATTAGACCTAAAAATCTCTGACACTTTTCAGGCCTTGGCCTGGATTTTTTTCGTTGATTATCCAACCCAATTCCTGAAAGGTCTTTGTCACCATCTAAACTGCTTCCCTGCAACTGTGATGAGACTTTGCAATTATTAAAAAGTCGTCAAGATATGGTACTATCATCACATCCTTTAGTCTTATAAAGGAAACCATCTCCACCACCACTTTGGTAAAGGTCCTGGGGGCCATAGACAGGCCAAAGGGTAAAGCCTGAAATTGGAACTGTTGCAGCTGACCCTCCATAAAGACTGCCATTCTTAGAAATTTCTGGAACTCCGTGTGCATTGGTATGTGGAAATATGCATCTTTCAAGTCTATTACTGCCATGAAACAATGTGGAAGCAGAAGCTGAATCGTAGTTTTCATTGTTTCCATCTTGAATTTTCTGAATACCAAGAATTTGTTTAAATCTTTCAGATTGATGATGGTTCTGAATGAGCCGTCCGGTTTTGGGACTAGAAAAAGGGTGGAAAAATAACCTTTTGACTGTTCTTCTTGAGGAATAGTAATTAAGACCTCTTTCTCTATAAGTTCTAGAACTTCCTTTTTTATAGGGAAGGACCCTTTTACAGCATAATTTTTTGTAACAACAAATATTTGTGGTGGCAAGGAGGGAAATTCTGGTTTTAGGCCACGATGAATAACCCCTAAAACCCAGGTGTCACGGATGGTTATGCAGAAAACTAGAAGTCACAAATAACGATCCAACTGACTTGATCCCAAACTAAGGAACAAATGGGAGAGCCCTACAAAAGCCCTAGAGCTCTCCCTGACTGCTCAGCCCATTCAAAGATCTTAATGATAGAAAGTTGCATGCCCCCGTACCTAGACTGAGTAACACCTGAAAACCCTATAATAGTGAGGGGACACGACCACCGCCTCCCTGCACTCAATACGGAGGGAGTCAGGGTCACCTAGAATCAAGCCAACAGGAAAACACAAATAAAGGAATAGACTTATCTGAGGAACCAGCAGATGCTGCATCTAGTAGTGAGCACAATCCAGGAAGTGGTATAAACCGCAAAGTGAAGCAGTATGGGAGGGGATATAAAGGGAGGCGATCACTGATAATAGATGACAGCTGGGAGAGGGAGGAGAGATGACAAAATGAAACCAAAACAAAAGAACATCATGCAAGAGATACTGAAGAACGTCTGTCAGAACTTCTCAGATCTGGCGGTGACACCAGGGTCCTGCTACCTTTTCCCATGCGGAAAGGAATAATCTTAGTCTCCCTCCCACCTTTGGTCTGGCGTCATTGCGGTCATTGTTTTTTATTTGACGAGGAGGAGTTTCCAAAAAGGAACCCTTTCCCTGCCAAATTCCTTGATCTAAATCTCTGGTCTTTGTCTCTAAACTGTCTTCTACCTGAATAACCCCCTGAGGACCGAAAAGGACCTTCTGGGCCTAAAATAAGAAAATCCTGAAGGATTGGGAGGGGGAAATCTTTTCTTCTTATCCGCCGCCTTATCTAACAAATCATCTAGATCCGGGCTAAAAAGAAATTCACCCTGACAGGGAATACCACATAATCTTTGTTTGGAAGCTACATCTCCTCCACTCCAATTCTTAAAGGGGTTGTCCGAGTTATGAAAAAAAATAATATAGCACTGAAAATCTGATATATAACTGAGCTAAGCAAGTTTTATGCAAAAAATAAAAATATTTTTCCTCATTTCCCTGGTTCTTTTCTGGCCCTTTGTTTACATGCAATAAAAACAATCTCTGCCCCTCCCCCTGCTCTGCTAAGGGAGTGAATACAAGAGCTGCCCTGTGTGACATGTCTGCCTGCTGGGAGACTCTGCAGCATGTTGTATGTGTAGGACTACAACTCCCAGCTGTATAATGACACTGCTAAGGGAGTGGATACAAGAGCTGTCCTGAGTGACATGTCTGCCTGCTGGGAGACTGCAGCATGTTGTATGTGTAGGACTACAAGTCCCAGCTGTATAATGACACTGCTAAGGGAGTGAATACAAGAGCTGCCCTGAGTGACATGTCTGCCTGCTGGGAGACTCTGCAGCATGTTGTATGTGTAGAACTACAAGTCCCAGCTGTATAATGACACTGCTAAGGGAGTGGATACAAGAGCTGCCCTGAGTGCTGGGAGACTCTGCAGCATGTTGTATGTGTAGGACTACATGTCCCAGCTGTATAATGACACTAATACACACAGGATCTTCCCCCTACCTTCTTGTGTAATGCTCTCTCTAGTATGTCAGCTTCAGTGCCCAGCATTGTCTCCTCACTGCCTGCAGTCTGTTCAGCTGAAGGGGTTAAGAATCTTGAGAGAGCAGACGGCAGTGGAGGGGGCGTGGCCAGCACAGTGACGTCTCGTTTACAGGCTTGTAAACAACCTTTATCAGAGCAGGGAGAGAAGCTGACATCACAGGTCATGTGACCCTCAGTGAAATCTGAGAAACCAGCCACCGGAGATAAAGTGAGTGAATTGGAAAGCTGTCACATTTGCTTAGTTAGGAACATAGAAAGAACAAAAAAATAACTCGGATAACCCCTTTAAGCCAAAGAGCTCTACGAGCGGAGTTGGTAAGAGATGCAGTCTAAGCGCCAAGCCTGACCACGTATACCGAGGCATCTGCCAAAAAGCCTTCTGTAGAGTAGGCAGAGAAGATAAAATGTGCTACCTAGGGCACCTCTCTTTTAACTGGACATCTAACTGCTGCAGCCAAAGGGCTAAGGTTCTAGCTGTTACTGTGGCTGCTAAGTTGGGACGGAAAGAGGAAGTAGATGCTTCCCAAGCACCCTTCAGGAAGGACTCAGCCTTCTTATCCAAAAGATCCTTAAGAACACCCGCATCCTCGAAGAGAAGAGAGGACCTTTCAGAAACCCTGGAAATAGCGACATCTATTTTGGGTGCCTTGCCCCAAGATGAAGCCTCATCTTCAAAGGGGTATTTACGCTTAAAGGTTTTTGAGATAAAAACCCTCCTACAAGGTTTCTTCCATTCTTTTTGAATCAGGGAAGAAATGCTACCATGGACAGGGAAGCATCTACCCTTTTAATCCTGCAACCCTTCAAACAAGGAGTCAGCTACCGATTTAACCTTCCTAATATCCTCAATATTCAAAGTGGATCTTATAACTTTTAACAGCCTGTCCGTATCTTCGGGGGGGGGGGGGGGCTCTTTGCACAATTTCATCTTCCGAGGAAGATTCTGAAGAAAGGGAATCCAAGGGGTAGTCACTATCTCCAGAATAGTTGTCTTGGGATAGGGTATCCCTTTCAGTCATATTAGTCTTCTTACAGGGTTTAAGCGTATTCTTCACTTCCATCTTAGAGAGTTTTAATATTCTCTAGGAGGGATGGAGATTCATCCAAAATCGTCCTGTCAATACAGCGTTGACACAATTTCTTGTCATAAGATGATGATAGGGCTGTTTTGCCTATGGCACATTCTCCATTCTTCTTTTTGGTAAACAGTTTCTTAGGTTTGGACTAAAAAACATAAAATAATACGAAGAACAAAAGTGAGAAAGGAAAATTGCCGCACTATCACTCACTCAGGAAGAGCATTGTGTCCAAGTACCGAAACCGGTGCTACCATCTCTCTCTCTCCGCAGATTCCTGTGTCTTCCTCCTTCATCATAGCTGGTAACAGCAAAGGAAGCCTGCTTTTAGGGTCAAGAACATGAAGTCACACAGACCATAAATTATTAAGACACTCTCTGTATCCTTTGCAGCTAGCTGGCCAAGGAAAAATTTTAATAGGAGGGAGATGGAAGGACACAAATATCCTGTAAAACCGCAGGTTAGCCAGGGTACATCAGTGGGAGGAAAGTGATCCAACACAGCCTCCATATCAGTATAACAAGCGGACAGAGCTGCGGCGGCACTCACACTTAGAAGCCTGTATACTCCGCTTCAACTTTGGTGAGCTGTTGCTAAAAACGCCGTAAGCCGACAGCAGACTTCAGCATCTCGGCTGAAAGGTATAGCTCATTAAAATTTAGCAGGCCGGAAGTACACCCCCGAGCTTCCGGAAGTGCGTCATCCACTGCGCCCGCTACCGGAAGTAGCCACTCTATCCCCTGGCGTTCTCCTCCGTCCAGAAGCAGCGTGGCAGAGCCTTAATGAAAGGATGCCCACGCGCCGGCCGCCCTGCTTCGGTGTGAAGCTTCCTTACTCTGCGTGGCAATACTTCGCCCGAAGATGCCCACGCGCCTGCCGCAAGACCCAGAGGAGCCCCCCCGGATCCTAGGGTCCTGTCAGCCTGCAACCGCAGCACGATGGACCCCAGCAGGATACCACCAGCCCTCTAGGATAAAACAGACTGACGGTAATTACCTGAAAGAAAAACTGTAGGTCTCCTACTCCAGGGACAGGAAACCACTGAAGGGGTAGAGAGGCTCCACCTTTTGATTCTGTAGGTTTCCTGTCCCTGGGGGTGGATCCTCTCTCTCTCTGTGGTGCTGTCGTGGGGGAAGGGAAAATAAAGGTTAACTTTTAACTAGTGGCACATGAAATTAGACAAATTATGGTCAAATTACCAAATGTAAATAGGTATGTGTATGCAGGTAGCACTTTTCTCTTACATCCTTCAAACCTATAATCATCTTTCAGTTTATCTGGGGAGTCTATATGTTTGAATACAATGGCTACAAACGGAATACTCTGGTTTAGGGCTCATTCAGACGACCGTATATTTGTGTCCGCATCTGTCCCGCAATTTTCAATGGGGCCACAAAAGATTCGGACAGCACACCGTGTGCTGTCTGCATCTATACTCCTGTTCCGTGGCCCCGCAAAAAAGATAGAGCATGTCCCATTCTTGTCCGAAATTGCAGACAAGAATAGGCATTTCTATCAAAGGGCTGGTCGTCTGAATGAGCCCTTAGGCCTTTTTCACATTGGTGTTAAGCAGATCCGGCAGGCTGTTCTGACCAGGAACAGCCTGCCGGATCCGTTACTGCCAGAATTCCGTCTAGCCCAATTCACTATAATGGGGACCAGCGGAGATGAAGCGGCCAGACAAATACAGCTGCGCCCATTATAGTGAATGGTGACGGAAGGAATTCCAGCAGTGCTCAGCAGTACCAGATCCGGCAGGCTGTTGTTGCCCAGAACAGCCTGCCGGGTCAGCTTAACGCAGATGTAAAACAAGCCTCACTTGGGCTTTCCACATTTTTTATGAGGGGCCTATAGGGTTGTTCCAATGTAATGCTATGCATTTTCTATCTAAAAATAAAGTTTCTCTCAAGAATATTTTTTTCATGATGTGACCATTGTTCCTCATCCAGTGGGCCTAGCAGACAGGCAGGAAAGATGTTACAGCCTTCTAGAATGTGCAATAGGTGGACAGGTCCAAAGTATGTGCCAAAAGTCCACACCAAATCTGCAGCATCTAAGACAGTCAGTGGAGGTTCCCCTACCCATCCGAAATAAGCGCATGGGGGTCAGATACATCTGATGGATAATATGCAGCAAATTAGCTTCATTCCAAACCTGAGCTGCCACTTTCTGATGGGAGAGCAGTGGGACCCAAATAATTTGCTCCCTCTGCAACCCCAGTTCTGACGATTGAAAATCTATTCAGGTTCACTTACTGGCTGGCCGTGCTGATCTCGCTGTTGCGGGAATCCGTTACCGAACTGGAACTGAACGCATTGTGTAGAACCTATATCAACCTCCATAACCGAGATCTCCACACCTTGTAGATTCAGTATACTGGCTGCAAGGACACAGAGCAATGACACAATGTGAACCACAGACTATACAGCAAGAGCACCCCAAGTATCAGTGTATCATTGTCCTGTACCCCAAGTATTACTATGTCTTTGTCTAGTAACCCAAGTATTGGGTTAGTTTGTTACCGTACAGTACCCCGAGTATTAGTGTTTTATTGTCCTGTACCCAGAGTATTATTATTCCATTGTCTTGTACCCCAAGTATTAGTATTTCAGTGTCCTGTACCCCAAGTAATAGTGTCTTTGTCCAGTACCATAAGTGTCAATGGTGTCATTGTCTTATCTCCAAAGTGTCACTGTGTTACCGTCCAGTACCTCAACTATTAGTATGTGATTGTCCTGTACCCAGAGTAATAGCGTGTGATTGTCCTGTACCCAGAGTAATAGCGTGTGACTGTCCTGTACCCAGAGTAATAGCGTGTGACTGTCCTGTACCCAGAGTAATAGCGTGTGATTGTCCTGTACCCCAAGTATTAGCATGTCATTGTCCTGTACCCCAAGTATTAGCGTGTCATTGTCCTGTACCCCGAGTATTAGTGTGTCATTGTCCTGTACCCCAAGTATTAGTGTGATTGTCCTGTACCCCCGAGTATTAGCATGTCATGGTCCTGTACCCCGAGTATTAGCATGTCATGGTCCTGTACCCCAAGTATTAGCGTGTCATTGTCCTGTACCCTGAGTATTAGCGTGTCATTGTCCTGTACCCCAAGTATTAGCGTGTGATTGTCCTGTACCCCAAGTGTTATTCCTTTTCGTAGGCATAACTCACAGTCTATGCTCACTGTCCAGTTAATCTGTAAAACCGGCACTCGATTTCCCCATTTATCCTTTCTGATGCCTGCTGTGACCTCCAAGTGGGAGGGGGCAGTAGGGGTCCAAGGGTAATGGTGTATCCAGCTTAGGTCCACACAGTTACCTAAATGAAAATTAAATTAACTTAAAGGCATTCTCCAAGAAACAAAAGGAAAATAAACACAGAAAATACACCTTATTATAAAGAAATTCCTAAATTCCTTTATTTAGAATAATACTCATATTGTCTAGGGGGCAATCAGTGGGAGAATTAAAGGGAATGTATCATCAGAAAATTACCTACTGTTTAAGGGTACTTTCACACTAGCATTAATAGAACCTGGCTGGAACTGCCTGCCGAATCCGGCAAACTGTATATAAACGGATATCCTTGTTTTCCGGATCCGTTAGATGGATCCGGTGAAATACCGGATCCGGAATAACGGATCCGGTATTTTAATTTTTCCAAAGATCAAAAGCAAAAATAGCTCCTCCTATATCCCGGCGCATGCGCAGACCGGAAAACCGTCAATTTCCACAAAGATCCGGAATTAATACATATCTATGGAAATTAATGCCGGATCCGGCAAGTGCGGTATTGTTCCGCATATTTTGTCCGGTCAAATACCGTAAAAAGGGACGGAACGGAAGACATCCTGATGCAACCTGAACGGATTGCTTTCCATTCAGAATGCATTAGGACAAAACTGATGCTTTTTTTTTCGGTATTGAGACCCTTTACCGGATTTCAATACCGGAAAAGAATAACACTAGTGTGAAAGTACCCTTAATCACGTTTTTATGTTTAATATATTTTTAAAGAATATTTGATGTTATTTAAAATTCTCCATGTCTTTATCTATGAAAGAAAAAAAAAAGCAGTTTTTGCACTGGCCACTAAAGGCTCATTTAGGGTACTTTCACACTGCTGTTCACCATGTCGGATCTGTCCTGCAGCTATTTTGCCGTGCCGCCGGACCGCCGCTCCGTCCCCATTGACTATAATGGGGACGGGGGCGGAGCTCCGGCGCAGCACGGCGAAAGGCCGCCGGACTAAAATTACTGCATGTCAGGCTTTTTAGTCCGGCGGCTTTCGCCGTGCTGCGCCGGAGCTCTGCCCCCGTCCCCATTATTGTCAATGGGGACGGAGCGGCGGTCCGGCGGCACGGCGAAATAGCCGCAGGACGGATCCGACATGGTGAACAGCATGTCGGATCCGTCCTGCTGCAAGTGTGAAAGTAGCCTTAGACGCGCCAAGCAGCAGCTGATTATCGGGAAGGAAGCGTTCTTTCCCAATAGCCGGCTGCTCGCTCAGTGAAGGTAAAGTGCCCATTTACATGCAGCGATCTCCTCCACAGTATGAAGACGAGGGTTGGCTCCCGTCCACATACAGCAGCATTGTTTCTGGACAGCAGATCGGATTGTAGGGTGGTCATAAGCAGGGAAACGAGTGGTGTATAAATCCAGCCAGCAAAGGAAGCAATATGGACAATCACAATACATTAGTAAGTGCCTTGTATTAACTTCCTCTACATAATAATATTCTTTACTGCAGCTGAAACCTTGTGCGGCAGCGATATGCACACAAATACGGATGGGCACACCATCTATTCTACCGCACGGCATGGTTGTGATGTGGTCGCGCTGTGTCCTAGCACCGTACGACCTCACAACCCGCAGTTAGGACCGCACTGTACGTCTGCATTGTTAATGGCCATGTTGCTGCTGTTAACACAGCAGACCGAATACACAGTGTCCTAATTAGTAAATTGGAGCCCGCTGCGGCTTGTACGGTTGCGCAGTACTGATCCATAGAGCATCCGCGTTGTGTGGTCTAAGGCCTCCTGCACACGAACGTGTGAGCCCCGTGGTTGTGCTGCGGGCCGTAACACATGAACACTGTCCGTGGGGCAGCCACATCGGGTCGCGGACCCGTTCACTTTAATGGGTCTGCGATCCCGCCGTTCCGCAAAAAGATAGGACATGTGCTATCATTTTGCGGAACGGAAGTACGGGACGAAACACCGCGGAAGCACTCCGTAGTGCTTCCGTAGGGTTCCGTTCCGTGCTTCCGTTCCGCATCTCCGGATTTGCGGACCCATTGAAATGAATGGGTCCTTATCCGTGAAGCGGAATGCACACGAAACGGCGAGCGTGTATTGCGGTCCGCAATACGGCAACGGAAAGCACACGTACGTGTGCAGGAGGCCTTACAGTTATAAATGTGCGCGTGACAAGTGCAGCAATTACATAATTATGGATCACTTACTGTTCAAAACTTTGCACTCAACCCCCTGCGAAAAAGGAAAAGAACAAGGTTAGGAAGGCTTGTGAGCAATGGAAACGGGTGGTGGGGTGAAGGAAACAACATGGGGGGTCAGATCCCAATATCTGAGGAGTAGATGACAATTAGGCAATGAAACTGAATGCTGGATGTGCATGAGCAATTACGCCAGGGATCTGAGGTGCTCCTGGATTACCAATACAATACCTAGCGGGTACACGGTTGGCACTACTGAAATCATGCCCATAACCAGGAGACTGCTGGGGGCTTCATCCTGGAAAAAAGAAATCCTGGCCCCTCTCAGCTTGGTAGACATGGCATAAAACTTTGCAGATGGGGAGGGGCCTCATGCCTCTGAGGGCACCTGTCAATCACTTCATGGGATGGCATGGGGCACCTACTCCATACATTACCATGGGCAGCTGTCAGTCACTGACAGGACGGACACATAGTGGCGGGTAACTCACCGGCTGTGAACAGTTGAAGTCTGAGGAGTCCATGACTCGGAGCCCCAGGGCGGCACACATCACCCCGCCAAAGATAAAGAAGGGTAAACCGGGCGCCATAGCCCTCTCATGGACGGCGCCGTCTCGGTGACCACTTTGCTTCCTCCTTCCCTCAGCGGAGAACCGAATGCAAATTTACCAAGAGCGGGCTGACCAATGAGAACGCGTCTTCCAGCCCAGGTGAGGCTGTGAGAGAGAAAGGGGGCGGCTATTCCGGGAAGAGAGGACTGGGGAATCCCAGGTATGCAAATCAGTAGGCGGGGCCTGACTTTGACCTGGCTCTATTATTATTAGCCTCGCAGTTGTTATTCCGGACGTAGGAGGCACTCGGAGAAGAGAGCGCTTTACGGCTTCACTCTTTATCCTGCTATAAGACACTGCGGCAGATAGACCTGTACACAGAAGCAATAAAGACGCCAACGCGTTTCGGTCCAGCCCTCCTTGGTCATGACTTAGTTCTGTTAGTACAATAAACTGTGCGCATCACATCCTATAAAGCAGGTGAAAACAAAACCAAATCTGCACAGGTTGCGGATTATGCACGGTTTTCATGTGTTAAAATGGCAGCGTAATACAGTATCAGCAAAGTGTGTGTAATAAGGGTACTTTCACACTAGCATTATTCTTTTCCGGCATAGAGTTCCGTCCTAGGGGCTGATCAGTTTTATCCCAATGCATTCTGAATGGAGAGTAATCCGTTCAGGATGCATCAGGATGTCTTCAGTTCAGCCTTTTTGAATGATCAGGACAGAGATAAAACCGCAGCATGCTACGGTTTTATCTCCGGCCAAAAAAACGGAACACTTGACTGAATGCCGCATCCAGCATTTTTTTCACAGGAAAAAAATGCCGGATCCGTGCGCAGACCAAAAAAAAGGTGAAAAAAATAAATGCCAGATCCGTTTTTCCGGATGACACCGGCATTTCAATGCATTTGTAAGACGGATCAGGATCCTGATCCGTCTTATAAATGCTATCAGTTGGCATATGTTTTGACGGATCCGGCAGGCTGTTTCGGCGACGGAACTGCCTGCCGGATCACTCTGCCGCAAGTGTGAAAGTAGCCTTAGACAGATCTTATGTACACTTTACTTCTTTCTTCTGTGGCAAAACGTCCTAAGAACTGCAAGTAACACATACAGTTTGGGTGCAGAAATACTCATGTGCGTGTTTACCCACACCTGTGTGCAGGTAGGCTTAGCACATGAACTTTTCATAGTACTGCCACTATAGCCCGACAGTATTAGGCCTCATGCAGACAACCGTAGTTTGTATACGCATTCGAGCCACATTTTTGCTCTGATGCGGACCCATTCACTTCAGTGGGGCCGCAATAGATGCGGACAGCACACGGGCCCGCCCAAAAAAAATAGAACATGTCCTATTCTTCTCCATTTTGCGGACAAGAATAGGCATTTCTTATAATGGTGGCCTGTTCCGCAAAGTGCGGAACGCACACAGCCGGCATCCATGTTTTGCGGATCCGCAATTTGCGTCGTGTGCATGTAGCCTTATAATGAGGTTGTAATATATGTATTATAGAACACTCTATATCGTATAATCAGCATTTCTCTGAGTTATTTCATTGTACGAACAATCCACATCTAGCTTGTTTAATAAAAGCATACCTCCCAAACGTCCTGAATCTAGCGGGACAGTCCTGGATTTCGGTGGCTGTCCCGTGGACCGCATTCCCGGAACGGCTGAGGTATGTCCTGCTCTCAGCTGTCTCTGCATCCATAGGACACAGAGACAGTTGCCTGTAATGGTGAATCAGCCTCTGCTCCTCCTCTACACGGCCCAGCAGCACAATGTGTATCCTGCTTGCTGCTAGGGAGCGCAGGGTGAGCTGTGATGATCATCGGAGGAACTAGGTATGTATTGTATTTTTTTTACTTCCTGTGAAGAGGGTACATCTGAGCATAACTGTTGTGAAGGGGACAGATGTAGGCATAACTACCGTGATGGGGACACATCTGGACATTACTACTGTGAGGGTGCACATATCTGGACATGATGTCACGAATTATGGGGAGGGGAGGGACACCAGAATAACAACAGAAGGGGAAAGATAAAGAACTAGGACTCAAGGCTAGAGAGAGGGGAACGGACACCTCCTAGGAAACCCCTAAACCTGGCCCTGACTCCTGTCAGTATGCATAGACCCAGAAGGTGGGAAAATACATATGCCATAACCTAAAGCCTAGAAGCCCTGAAAATCTCTAAAGGTAGTGACAGGGATCTAGATAAGGCTACTTTCACACTAGCGTTCGGAGCGGATCCGTCTGATGTTTCATCAGACGGATCCGCTCCGATAATGCAGACGTTCGCATCCGTTCAGAACGGATCCGTCTGCATTAAAACTTAGAAAATTTTCTAAGTATGAAAGTAGCCTGAGCGGATCCGTTCAGACTTTACATTGTAAGTCAATGGGGAACGGATCCGCTTGAAGATTGAGCCATTTGGTGTCATCTTCAAGCGGATCCGTCCCCATTGACTTACATTGTAAGTCTGGACGGATCCGCTCGCCTCCGCACGGCCAGGCGGACACCCGAACGCTGCAAGCAGCGTTCAGGTGTCCGCTCACTGAGCGGAGCGGAGGCTGAGCGCTGGCAGGCGGATGCATTCTCAGTGGATCCGCCTCCATTGAGAATGCATTGCGGCCGGGCGGCTGCGTTCAGGACCGCTCGTGAGCCCCTTCAAACGGAGCTCACGAGCGGACACCTGAACGCAGGTGTGAAAGTAGCCTAACTGGTTCCTTCCCAGGTGAATGAAGGCCTAGTAACAACAAGCACAAGGGAACAACCAAATACAAAAAGCAGTGCAACTTAACTTATAGAAAATGGATGAGCAGGAACACAGGAAAGGTGCACACACCAACTCTTCCAAATCCAAGCAGAGAATATCAACCGCATGGTATGAAGTGTGAGACCAAACTAAGTAGGGAATGCAGTAATGACCACAAGCTGCACCTGACAAGAGGTGTGGTCATTACCAAACAACAACACTGAGAATCAAGTGACTGTCAGTTAACCCCACATGCAGCCAGTCTCCTCGATCTTCTAACCTCTGACACGGGAGGTACCATGACAGTACCCACTCTTCTACAGGTGACCTCCGGACACCCAGGACTGACCTTATTCGGATTAGCCCTGTGAAAGGCTTTTATAAGGCGACTGGCATTAACGTTGGCCGCTGGAACCCACATTCCTCTGGACCATAACCCTTCCAGTGAACGAGATACTGCAGGGATCTACAGAGAATACGTGAGTCCACTATCCTGGCGATCTGAAATTCCAGATTACCGTCCACCATGACAGGAGGGAGTGGCAGGGAGGACGGTTCAGCAGGTTCGACATATCTCTTCAGCAATGATTTGTGGAAAACATTATGAATCTTTAACCTCTTCAGGACATAGGGCCCAGGTACGCCCTTATGACCTGTTACTTAAGGACACAGGGCGTACCTGTACGCCCTGTGTATTTCTGATCACCGCCGCGCAGCGGTGAGCAGGCACCTCGGCTAAATGCGCGGGAGGGTCTCGTGACCCCCCTCCCATGTCGGCGATTGCAACAAACCGCAGGTCAATTCAGACCTGCGGTTTGCTGCGCTTTCTGCAGTTTCTGGTCAGGGACTGCGGGGATCAGAAACTTTAGTATTCCTAAAATATATATGTTTCACCCCCCCCTGCACCCCTGAATGATTTTATGGCGGCGGGCGGTGCAGGGGGGGGTTGAAGGCGGTGCGGAAGGCGGGCGGTGCGGCAGGCGGGATCGCGATCCCCCGCCCGCCTCCTCTTGAATAATCATTGGTGGCCAGTGGGTATACCAGGGTGTCAGGACATTGCTGACACCCTGGTATAAACGGCTGACATCTGTGATGCGATGTCAGCCGTTTAACCCTTTCCATACCGCGGTACGTACGGACCGCTGTATGGAAAAGGGTAACAGCTCAGGGAGCTCCCTCCCTCTCCCATCGGGGGGCTGCTGTGCCTTTGCAGCTTCCCGATGGAGAGGGAGAGAGCCCCCAGACAGCCCCCCTCCTTACCCTTCCCCGTCTGCGCAGTTCTGGCCACTACTGAGCAGACGGGGAAGGTTCCCATGGCAACAGGACGCCTTCTCAGGCATCCTGCTGTCCATGGTGCTGAACAGATCTGTGCTAAAGGCATACAGTAGATCTGTTCAGACAAAGTGTAAGTAAAATACAGTACAAAACTGTACTGTATTATACAGACATCAGACCCTCTAGATCTTCAAGAACCAAGTGGGTCTGGGTCAAAAAAAAAGTAAAAATCAAAAAACACATTTATCACTGATTAAAAATGAAAAAAATAAATTTCCCTACACATGTTTGGTATCGCCGCGTCCGTAGCGACCTGATCTATAAAACGGTCATGTTACTTTACCCGAACGGTGAACGCCATAAAAATAAAAAATAAAAAACTATGATGAAATTGAAATTTTGCCCACCTTACTTCCCAAAAAAGGTAATAAAAGTGATCAAAAAAGTCGCATGTACGCCAAAATTGTAACAATCAAACCGTCATCTCATCCCGCAAACATCATACCCTAACCAAGATAATCGCCCAAAAACTGAAAAAACTATGGCTCTTAGACTATGGAAACACTAAAACATGATTTTTTTTGTTTCAAAAATGAAATCATTGTGTAAAACTTACATAAATAAAAAAAAAGTATACATATTAGGTATCGCCGCGTCCGTATCGACCGGCTCTATAAAAATATCACATGACCTAACCCCTCAGATAACCACCGTAAAAAAATAAAAATAAAAACGGTGTAAAAAAAGCCATTTTTTGTCATCTTACGTCACAAAAAGTGTAATAGCAAGCAATAAAAAAGTCATATGCACCCCAAAATAGTGCCAATCAAACTGTCATCTCATCCCGCAAAAAATGAGACCCTACTTAAGATAATCTCCCAAAAACTGAAAAAAACTATGGCTCTTAGACTATGGAGACACTAAAACTTTTTTTTGTTTTAAAAATGAAATCATTGTGTAAAACTTACATAAATAAAAAAAATTGTATACATATTAGGTATCGCCGCGTCCGTGACAACCTGCTCTATAAAATTACCACATGATCTAACCTGTCAGATGAATGTTGTAAATAACTAAAAAAAAAGTGCCAAAAAAGCTATTTCTTGTTACCTTGCCGCACAAAAAGTGTAATATAGAGCAACCAAAAATCATATGTACCCTAAACTAGTACCAACAAAACTGCCACCCTATCCCGTAGTTTCTAAAATGGGGTCACTTTTTTGGAGTTTCTACTCTAGGGGTGCATCAGGGGGGCTTCAAATGGGACATGGTGTAAAAAAAAACAGTCCAGCAAAATCTGCCTTCCAAAAACCGTATGGCGTTCCTTTCCTTCTGCGCCCTGCCGTGTGCCCGTACAGAAGTTTACGACCACATATGGGGTGTTTCTGTAAACTACAGAATCAGGGCCATAAATAATGAGTTTTGTTCGGCTGTTAACCCTTGCTTTGTAACTGGAAAAAAAATATTAAAATGGAAAATCTGCCAAAAAAGTGAAATTTTGAAATTGTATCTCTATTTTCCATTAAATCTTGTGCAACACCTAAAGGGTTAACAAAGTTTGTAAAATCAGTTTTGAATATCTTGAGGGGTGTAGTTTCTTAGATGGGGTCACTTTTATGGAGTTTCTACTCTAGGGGTGCATCAGGGGGGCTTCAAATGGGACATGGTGTCAAAAAAAACAGTCCAGCAAAATCTGCCTTCCAAAAACCGCATGGCATTCCTTTCCTTCTGCGCCCTGCCGTGTGCCCGTACAGCAGTTTACGACCACATATGGGGTGTTTCTGTAAACTACAGAATCAGGGCCATAAATAATGAGTTTTGTTTGGCTGTTAACCCTTGCTTTGTAACTGGAAAAAAAATATTAAAATGGAAAATCTGCCAAAAAAGTGACATTTTGAAATTGTATCTCTATTTTCCATTAAATCTTGTGCAACACCTAAAGGGTTAACAAAGTTTGTAAAATCAGTTTTGAATACCTTGAGGGGTCCAGCAAAACCTGCCTTCTAAAAACCAAACGGTGCACATTTCACTCTACGCCCCGCTGTGTGGCCGTACAGTAGTTTACGGCCACATATGGGGTGTTTCTGTAAACGGCAGTCAGGGCAATAAAGATACAGTCTTGTTTGGCTGTTAACGCTTGCTTTGTTAGTGGAAAAAAATTCTCAAATTTCATCCCCATTTGCCAATAACTCTTGTGCAACACCTAAAGGGTTAACGAATTTTGTAAAATCAGTTTTGAATACCTTGATGGGTGTAGTTTATAGAATGGGGTCATTTTTGGGTGGTTTCTATTATGTAAGCCTCACAAAGTGACTTCAGAGCTGTAGTGGTCCCTAAAAATTGGTTTTTGTAAATTTCTGAAAAATTTCAAGATTTGCTTCTAAACTTCTAAGCCTTGTAACATCCCCCCCCAAAAAAATATCATTCCCAAAATAATTCAAACATGAAGTAGACATATGGGGAATGTAAAGTCATCACAAGTTTTAGGGGTATTACTATGTATTACAGAAGTAGAGAAACTGAAACTTTGAAATTTGCTAATTTTTCCCAATTTTTGGTAAATTAGTTTTTTTTTTATGCAAAAAAAAAAATTTTGGACTTCATTTTACCAGTGTCATGAAGTACAATATGTGACGAAAAAACAATCTCAGAATGGCCTGGATAAGTCAAAGCTTTTTAAAGTTATCACCACTTAAAGTGACACTGGTCAGATTTGCAAAAAATGTCCTGGTCCTCAAGGTGAAATAAGGCTGTGTCCCTAAGGGGTTAAAGCCTGCGGAAGGTCAAGACGAAAGGCTACCGGGTTAATAATGGCAGAGATCTTATATGGACCAACAAACCTTGGGCCCAACTTCCAAGAAGGTACCTTCAACTTAATGTTTAGATTATTTAGAATTTTTCGCCAAATAGATGACAAAGAAGAGGAAAATCTTTCCTCTTCCGGTATACCAGAAGTCTCAGAACCAGAAAATGTGCCAAACTGCGGATGGAACCCATATGCCCCAAAAAACGGTGACTTATCAGTGGATTCCTGCCTACGGTTATTTATGGCTAACTTGGCCAAAGACAAAAAAGAAGACCCTCCTCCTGATTCTCTGAGACAAAACATCTCAGATAAGTCCCCAGATTCTGGTTAGTGCGCTCAGTCTGTGAAGGGGGCATATCTGGATATAACTATTGTGAAGGGGCACATCTGGGCATAGCTACTGTGAAGGAGGCACATCTGGGCACAACTATTGTGAAGGGGGCACATCTGGGCATAACTATTGTGAAGGGGGCATATTTAAGCATAACTACTATGAAGGGGGCACATCTGGGCATAACTTATGTAAAGGGGGAACATCTAGGCATTATTTATGTTAAGCGGGCACATCTGGGCATAACTATATTTACTGTGCGTGGCCCCAAGACAGAGTGAGGAGGGTGGCAGTAACAGTGACAATAGTGGCTCCATTACAGAGTTGGGAGGGGGGCAGCAGCAGTGGCAGTAAGCATGCTCGGCCTGGCCCACCAGGGAGGCGGCGGATTCCTCGGTGGGCCCCCAGTCTCCTGCGCCCTGAGATAAGACAGAGGAGTAATTATTACTCTTGTTTCTCAGGAGAGATAATTATTGTAGCCACTAGGTGGCAGTATCGCACAGCGATGCAGTCTCCTACTGGTGTAATATGTACAGAAGGCCACGCAGTATCTTCTAAACTTCCCGGCTGCTGGTAGTGAAGGAGGAGAGAACATGTCTGGCCATCCTCTGTCACGGCCATGCCCATGACCGTGACTCCTTTACCGCATGCGGTTGCCTGCGGTTTTGTATGGGCGTTCAACCACGGGTGAGGGCCGCTTTTCTGTGGCCTCACTTGTGGTTGCCGCGGGCAACCAGTGTTGTTTTTAGCAGCAGAGCAGCCTGAGCGTCGCTAGGTAGCTTGCTGCCCTGGCATGCGGTCACACCTAGCAACCTTTTGTTAGGTGTGTGTGTGTTGTGTGCACCGTGTGGTATGTTATTGTGTGCACGTCCCCTTTAAGTGGTGTTTTCCCTTCCCTGGTGTTGGAAGGGTTAATCTCCTTCCTAGTGTGTGTGTGCACTGGGTGTGTCCGACTGTGGGGTGTGGCTTCTTGGCCTATAAAGCCTCACAGCTTTTGCAGGCCTGCAGGTTGCTTCAGCCATGCTTAGCTGAGAGCAGCCTCATGTCTTTATTACCTGCCAGTAAGAGCCACCCCTGTGGTCATAACCATAATGTCGCATTAAGTTATTTCTAGTTATGTGTGATGTCCGTGTGATGTTTTACATGTGATTTTGTGCAGCTATGGATCTGGGTCCCTGTGTGGGGATGCGTTTGTGATCTGCACCCTGCTTACACAGGGATCCAGTCAGCAAGGCTGTGGCAGGTAGGGTGAACTCTTTGTTCACCTGCCATATCCATAGAGCTGTTTATGTCTCCCCTTTTCCTGCAGCTTGGCCGTTGAGACTCCTGCTCCTCCGTGTCTAGGAGGAGTGGGCTTGTCTTACTCAGCTCCTAGGTGAGGGTCATCTTGAGGGCTAGCAGGGACTTTTAGGTTCCGGAGCATGAGCCCTCCTACCATCAAGGTTGGCTCATGTAGCTAGGAGCCAGGGTCAGGTTAGGGATGCGTTTAGGAGGTGACCTGCTCCCTAATCCTGTCTTCATGGCCAAGCAGCCGTAACATCACCGGGCTCCACACGGCTGAGGATTTCCCCCATCCTCAGCCGTGACATCCTCCTGCCCTCCCTGCTGTCAGAAAACTGTGGCTGCTGGAGAGAAGGACTCCTCTGTGGTGCTGGGCTGATTTCTCAGGTATGTGACAGTAGTGAGTTGGCCCCCTAATACCTATGCTCCAGGATCAACACTATTACCCTGCCTCAGGCGACCCTAATGCCTCTGCTTTAGGGGCACCCCCATTAGTGCCCCAGCTCCAGATGCCCCCACTCTAAATGCACCGCTAATATAGCCTCTTCTCTAGTTACCCCTGCCCCAGGAACCCCACTATTACCCTGCCTCAGGTGACCCTAATGCCTCTGTTTCAGTTATGACCCTCCGTTTGTGCCTTTTGCTCACGTTGCTCTTCTAGCACCTTTGCTTGGGCTTTGTTAAAGGCTGTGACCTGCAATGGGTTGGACTTATGACTGAAAAATTCTGCACAGTGCGTCATATTCTCCAGTATTGACACAAATGGTTTACATGGCGGTAGTGATGATGTTCTGTATTTACAGGGATCACTGCTGCCATGTAAAGAGATACTGGTGGAGTGGTGGAGGATTTAAAGGGGTTGTCCAGGTTTTCAAGTTATCCTCTCCACACCATAGGGCA
The DNA here is from genome assembly GCF_905171765.1 of Bufo bufo. Classification (NCBI taxonomy): domain Eukaryota; kingdom Metazoa; phylum Chordata; class Amphibia; order Anura; family Bufonidae; genus Bufo; species Bufo bufo. The sequence continues at coordinate 233,205,931 of NC_053389.1, read as the reverse complement.
TAACTATATGATTAGTGGGGTCCGATTCTGCGACCCCTACTGATCCCAGGAACGGGTCCTGTTCCCCCTTTTTGATGGTGACAGGCTACACATATGCAGGGATCTCAAGTCTCCCGGAGGTTCAGGGAGTCTCCCGCTATTAGATAGCGGCTCCCTGACACCCGCATGTGAGACAATATATCCTGGAAACGTTTATCTCAGTCAGATAGCAGAGCAGAGAGATAAGAGAAGTGACAGGACAGAGTTTAGATTACAGGTTGAATTAACCCTTTAGTGTCAAATTGGCTTCTCAAGGAGATATATATGTTAAAGGCATCCCTTCTTCTGTCTCATTCAGTAGCTATAGAACTATTGAGAGAGATGCATTTTTTTTTAAATACATTTAACCCTCCATTTTAATTATATTATTTACCCCAGTGTTAAATTCACACCCCCTGGATGCTTTAATCATATATATAAATATGATAATTTGGGGCAGGGTAATGAGCCCCGTCCTCCACACCATAGAGCAAAGTGTGCAGATACTGCATATGTATGGAAAATGTAATAAAAAGTTTGTGAAAAAAAAAAAACCTCCCTGAAATGAGAAGTGCACCTCCCTGAAATGAGTTTTTGCAGGTTGGGATGTCTGCATATGCCCTGCTGCTCTATTCATTCTCTTTGGTACCACTGGAAATAGCCAGTGCTGTACTCCGCCATCTCCAGCAACCCCATAGAGTATGGATGGAGAGGCAGGGCATATGCTCGACCTGCCACTCAATCAAGAAGGGGGATCAGTGGGGGCTCCAGCGTTCAGACCCCCACGGATCACTTAGTTGTCCCCGATCCTGTGGATAGAGGATAACTAGAAAAGTGGACACAGGCCCTTTAACAGGCGATCATTTCTATTTTAGTTTGACACATATTCTGGGCCAGATTTTTAATTTAAATTTATTTTTTATTTATTTTTTTACACCCAAAGAAAACCTTTAACCACCTCCTGACCGCCTAACGCACGGATGCGTCCGGAAGGTGGTTGATTCATTCCTCCTGGACGCATGCGAGATCTCCTGTGAACGCGCGCACACAGGCGCGCGCGCTCACAGGAACGGAAGGTAAGAGAGTGGATCTCCAGCCTGCCAGCGGCGATCGTTCGCTGGCAGGTTGGAGATGTGGTTTTTTTAACCCCTAACAGGTATATTAGACGCTGTTATGATAACAGCGTCTAATATACCTGCTACCTGGTCCTCTGGTGGTCCCCTTTGTTTGGATCGACCACCAGAGGACACAGGTAGCTCAGTAAAGTAGCACCAACCACCACTACACTACACTACACCCCCCCCCCCGTCACTTATTAACCCCTTATTCACCCCTGATCACCCCAGATCACCCCATATAGACTCCCTGATCACCCCCCTGTCATTGATCACCCCCCTGTCATTGATAACCCCCTGTAAGGCTCCATTCAGAGGTCCGTATGAATTTTACGGATCCACTGATAGATGGATCGGATCCGCAAAACACATACGGACGTCTGAATGGAGCCTTACAGGGGAGTGATCAATGACGGAGGTGATCACCCCATATAGACTCCCTGATCACCCCCCTGTCATTGATCACCCCCCTGTAAGGCTCCATTCAGAGGTCCGTATGAATTTTACGGATCCACTGATAGATGGATCGGATCCGCAAAACACATACGGACGTCTGAATGGAGCCTTACAGAGGAGTGATCAATGACGGAGGTGATCACCCCATATAGACTCCCTGATCACCCCCCTGTCATTGATCACCCCCCTGTCATTGATCACCCCCCTGTCAGGCTGCATTCAGATGTCCGTATGATTTTTACGGATCCACTGATACATGGATCGGATCCGCAAAACACGGACATCTGAATGGAGCCTTATAGGGGGGTGATCAATGACAGGGGGGGTGATCACCCCATATAGACTCCCTGATCACCCCCCTGTCATTGATCACCCCCCTGTCATTGATCACCCCCCTGTCAGGCTGCATTCAGATGTCCGTATGATTTTTACGGATCCACTGATACATGGATCGGATCCGCAAAACACATACGGACGTCTAAATGGAGCCTTACAGGGGAGTGATCAATGACGGAGGTGATCACCCCATATAGACTCCCTGATCACCCCCCTGTCATTGATCACCCCCCTGTAAGGCTCCATTCAGAGGTCCGTATGAATTTTACGGATCCACTGATACATGGATCGGATCCGCAAAACACATACGGACATCTGAATGGAGCCTTATAGGGGGGTGATCAATGACAGGGGGGTGATCACCCCATATAGACTCCCTGATCACTCCCCTGTCATTGATCACCCCCCTGTCATTGATCACCCCCCTGTCAGGCTGCATTCAGATGTCCGTATGATTTTTACGGATCCACTGATACATGGATCGGATCCGCAAAACACATACGGACATCCGAATGGAGCCTTATAGGGGGGTGATCAATGACAGGGGGGGTGATCACCCCATATAGACTCCCTGATCACCCCCCTGTCATTGATCACCCCCCTGTTATTGATCACCCCCCTGTCAGGCTGCATTCAGATGTCCGTATGATTTTTACAGATCCACTGATACATGGATCGGATCCGCAAAACACATACGGACATCCGAATGGAGCCTTATAGGGGAGTGATCAATGACAGGGGGGTGATCAATGACAGGGGGGTGATCACCCCATATAGACTCCCTGATCACCCCCCTGTCATTGATCACCCCCCTCTAAGGCTCCATTCAGACATTTTTTTGGCCCAAGTTAGCGGAAATTTATTTTTTTCTTACAAAGTCTCATATTCCACTAACTTGTGTCAAAAAATAAAATCTCACATGAACTCACCATACCCCTCACGGAATCCAAATGCGTAAAATTTTTTAGACATTTATATTCCAGACTTCTTCTCACGCTTCAGGGCCCCTAGAATGCCAGGGCAGTATAAATACCCCACATGTGACCCCATTTCGGAAAGAAGACACCCCAAGGTATTCCGTGATGGGCATATTGAGTCCATGAAAGATTGAAATTTTTGTCCCAAGTTAGCGGAAAGGGAGACTTTGTGAGAAAAAAATAAAAAATATCAATTTCCGCTAACTTGTGCCAAAAAAAAAAAAATTCTATGAACTCGCCATGCCCCTCATTGAATACCTTGGGGTGTCTTCTTTCCAAAATGGGGTCACATGTGGGGTATTTATACTGCCCTGGCATTTTAGGGGCCCCAAAGCGTGAGAAGAAGTCTGGTATCCAAATGTCTAAAAATGCCCTCCTAAAAGGAATTTGGGCCCCTTTGCGCATCTAGGCTGCAAAAAAGTGTCACACATCTGGTATCTCCGTATTCAGGAGAAGTTGGGGAATGTGTTTTGGGGTGTCATTTTACATATACCCATGCTGGGTGAGAGAAATATCTTGGTCAAATGCCAACTTTGTATAAAAAAATGGGAAAAGTTGTCTTTTGCCAAGATATTTCTCTCACCCAGCATAGGTATATGTAAAAAGACACCCCAAAACACATTTCCCAACTTCTCCTGAATACGGAGATACCACATGTGTGACACTTTTTTGCAGCCTAGGTGGGCAAAGGGGCCCACATTCCAAAGAGCACCTTTAGGGTTTCACAGGTCATTTACCTACTTACCACACATTAGGGCCCCTGGAAAATGCCAGGGCAGTATAACTACCCCACAAGTGACCCCATTTTGGAAAGAAGACACCCCAAGGTATTCCGTTAGGGGCATGGCGAGTTCCTAGAATTTTTTATTTTTTTGTCACAAGTTAGTGGAAAATGATGATTTTTTATTTTTTTTCCTTACAAAGTCTCATATTCCACTAACTTGTGACAAAAAATCAAAACTTCCATGAACTCACTATGCCCATCAGCGAATACCTTGGGGTGTCTTCTTTCCAAAATGGGGTCACTTGTGGGGTAGTTATACTGCCCTGGCATTCTAGGGGCCCAAATGTGTGCTAAGAAGTTTGAAATCAAATTCTGTAAAAAATGACCCATGAAATCCGAAAGGTGCTCTTTGGAATGTGGGCCCCTTTGCCCACCTAGGCTGCAAAAAAGTGCCACACATCTGGTATCTCCGTATTCAGGAGAAGTTGGGGAATGTGTTTTGGGGTGTCATTTTACATATACCCATGCTGGGTGAGAGAAATATCTTGGCAAAAGACAACTTTGTATAAAAAAAATGGGAAAAGTTGTCTTTTGCCAAGATATTTCTCTCACCCAGCATGGGTATATGTAAAATGACACCCCAAAACACATTCCCCAACTTCTCCTGAATACGGAGATACCACATGTGTGACACTTTTTTGCAGCCTAGGTGGGCAAAGGGGCCCACATTCCAAAGAGCACCTTTCGGATTTCACCAGCCATTTTTTACAGAATTTGATTTCAAACTCCTTACCACACATTTGGGCCCCTAGAATGCCAGGGCAGTATAACTACCCCACAAGTGACCCCATTTTGGAAAGAAGACATCCCAGGGTATTCGCTGATGGGCATAGTGAGTTCATGGAAGTTTTGATTTTTTGTCACAAGTTAGTGGAATATGAGACTTTGTAAGAAAAAAAAAAAAAATCATAATTTTCCGCTAACTTGTGACAAAAAATAAAAAGTTCTATGAACTCACTATGCCCATCAGCGAATACCTTAGGGTGTCTACTTTCCGAAATGGGGTCATTTGTGAGGTGTTTGTACTGTCTGGGCATTGTAGAACCTCAGGAAACATGACAGGTGCTCAGAAAGTCAGAGCTGCTTCAAAAAGCGGAAATTCACATTTTTGTACCATAGTTTGTAAACGCTATAACTTTTACCCAAACCATTTTTTTTTTACCCAAACATTTTTTTTTTATCAAAGACATGTAGAACAATAAATTTAGAGCAAAATTTATATATGGATCTCGTTTTTTTTGCAAAATTTTACAACTGAAAGTGCAAAATGTCATTTTTTTGCAAAAAAAATCGTTAAATTTCGATTAATAACAAAAAAAGTAAAAATGTCAGCAGCAATGAAATACCACCAAATGAAAGCTCTATTAGTGAGAAGAAAAGGAGGTAAAATTCATTTGGGTGGTAAGTTGCATGACCGAGCAATAAACGGTGAAAGTAGTGTAGGTCAGAAGTGTAAAAAGTGGCCTGGTCTTTCAGGGTGTTTAAGCTATGGGGGCTGAGGTGGTTAACCACTTAAGGACCACAGGTTTATACCCCCCTAAAGACCAGGCCCTTTTTTACAAATCGGCACTCCACAACTTTAGCGGTTTATTGCTCGGTCATGCAACTTACCACCCAAATGAATTTTACCTCCTTTTCTTCTCACTAATAGAGCTTTCATTTGGTGGTATTTCATTGCTGCTGACATTTTTACTTTTTTTGTTATTAATCGAAATTTAACGATTTTTTTGCAAAAAAATGACATTTTGCACTTTCAGTTGTAAAATTTTGCAAAAAAAACGAGATCCATATATAAATTTTGCTCTAAATTTATTGTTCTACATGTCTTTGATAAAAAAAAAATGTTTGGGTAAAAAAAAAAATGGTTTGGGTAAAAGTTATAGCGTTTACAAACTATGGTACAAAAATGTGAATTTCCGCTTTTTGAAGCAGCTCTGACTTTCTGAGCACCTGTCATGTTTCCTGAGGTTCTACAATGGCCAGACAGTACAAACACCCCACAAATGACCCCATTTCGGAAAGTAGACACCCTAAGGTATTCGCTGATGGGCATAGTGAGTTCATAGAACTTTTTATTTTTTGTCACAAGTTAGCGGAAAATGATGATTTTTTTTTTTTTTTTTTTTTCTTACAAAGTCTCATATTCCACTAACTTGTGACAAAAAATAAAAGCTTCCATGAACTCACTATGCCCATCAGCGAATACCTTGGGATGTCTTCTTTCCAAAATGGGGTCACTTGTGGGGTAGTTATACTGCCCTGGCATTCTAGGGGCCCAAATGTGTGGTAAGGAGTTTGAAATCAAATTCTGTAAAAAATGGCTGGTGAAATCCGAAAGGTGCTCTTTGGAATGTGGGCCCCTTTGCCCACCTAGGCTGCAAAAAAGTGTCACACATGTGGTATCTCCGTATTCAGGAGAAGTTGGGGAATGTGTTTTGGGGTGTCATTTTACATATACCCATGCTGGGTGAGAGAAATATCTTGGCAAAAGACAACTTTGTATAAAAAAATGGTAAAAGTTGTCTTTTGCCAAGATATTTCTCTTCTCTGATAATGTTTGTTTACAAGCCTGTAAACCAGACATCACTATGCTGGCCACGCCCCCATTCACTGCCTCTCTCCTAGAATTCTCAACCCCTTCAGCTGCACACACTGGGTAGCCACTAGCTGCAGCAGTGACAATTCTGGGCAAAGGAGCTGAAGGACTAGAGAGAGCATTGCACAAGAAGGTAGGGGGAAGATCCTGTGTGTATTAGCAGTGTCATTATACAGCTGGGACTTGTAGTTCTACACATACAACATGCTGCAGAGTCTCCCAGCAGGCAGACATGTCACTCAGGACAGCTCTTGTATTCGCTCTTGTATTCGCTCCCTTAGCAGTGTCATTATACAGGTGGGACTTGTAGTCCTACACATACAACATGCTGCAGAGTCTCCCAGCAGGCAAACATGTCACTCAGGGCAGCTCTTGTATCCACTCCCTTAGCAGTGTCATTATACAGCTGGGACTTGTAGTACTACACATACAACATGCTGCAGAGTCTCCCAGCAGGCAGACATGTCACTCAGGGCAGCTCTTGTATTCACTCCCTTAGCAGTGTCATTATACAGCTGGGATTTGTAGTTCTACACATACAACATGCTGCAGAGTCTCCCAGCAGGCAGACATGTCACTCAGGGCAGCTCTTGTATCCACTCCCTTAGCAGTGTCATTATACAGCTGGGACTTGTAGTCCTACACCTACAACATGCTGCAGAGTCTCCCAGCAGGCAGACATGTCACTCAGGGCAGCTCTTGTATCCACTCCCTTAGCAGAGCAGGGGGAGGGGCAGAGATTGTTTTTATTGCATGTAAACAAAAGGGCCAGAAAAGAACCAGGGAAATGAGGAAATATATATTTATTTATTTTTGCATAAAACTTGCTTAGCTCAGTTATATATTGCTGCCCATCAGATTTTCAGTGCTATATATTTTTTTTTCATAACTCGGACAACCCCTTTAAAGATAGGGAATGTGAAAAGGTCCAACAGCTATGACACGACAGGTGATAAATGTCTGATTGATGGGGGTCTGACTGCTGGGACCCCCATGATCAATGGAACGTGGTCTTTAGACTCTTGTGTACATACTGTACAGTAGATTGGCGGTAATGTAATTGAATGTCTCAGTACCCCTTTTTTCATGACCAGTGGGTGCTCCAGCAGTCAGACCCCAGCAATCTGATATTTATCACTTATCCTGTAGATAGGCAATAGGTCATTATGGTAGGACAACCCTTTTTAAATATACAGTAGATTATGTGCAATTTGAGGAGGTTACTATTTGGTAAATTTCATGCCAGACATTTATGCTTAAAGGGGTGAAAGGGTTTATCTCACTTCAGTAAATGGCATTTATCATGCAGTTAATACAAGGCACTTACTAATGTATTGTGATTGTCCATATTGCCTCCTTTCCATCACATTATACACAGCACGTATCCGTGGTTATTACCACCGTGTAATCCAGCAGTGGTGGCCGTGCTTACATACTATAGGGAAAGGCTGGAAGTGCGCATAGGCCAACACCTTTACCTATAGTGTGTAAGCACGGCCACCGCTACTGAATTACACGGTGGTAATAACCACGGATACGTGCTGTGTATAATGTGATGGAAAGGAGGCAATATGGACAATTAGTAAGTGCCTTGTATTAACTTTCTCTACATGATAACTGCCAATTGCTGAAGTGAGACAACCCCTTTAACCCCTTTAAGTATGCTACACTTAATGTCTTGGTGTGTGCATTGCGTGTCTCCTATGTGTGATTGGTGTGTGCTATATATGATCTATGTATCAGTGATGAATGTGCAGTATGTGACATATGCATCAGTGGCATGTAACCCATGTATAAGTGTCTTGTGTCCCACATCTGTCCAATGAGTGATTGGTGTGCGCTACATGTGTCTTGTTTCTGACTGACTTAGGTGCAGGATATCCATATATGTGTAAATTCTGCCACATGTATGTTTGTGCATTTTGCTGTGAATGCCATCATACTTCATCTTTAATATTTCTGTTAACACTGTAAGTGCTCATGAACACGACCGTTGGATATTTTGCAGTCCGCAAATTGCGGATCCGCAAAACATGAATACCGGGTGTGTGCATTCCACATTATGCGCAACAGAACAGCCGGCCTCTAATAGAAAAGTCCTATCCTTGTCTGTAATGCCGACAATAATAGGACATGTTCTATCATTTTGCAGAACGGCCATGTGGACGGACATACAGACACAGAATGCACACAGTCTTTTTTTTTTTCTTGCGGCCCCATTGAAGTGAAGGGAACGGTACGGACATGGAAAAAAAAATAGTTTGTGTGCAGGAGCCCTAAGGTGGGCCCCCAGAATCAGTTACACTGGTGGGCCCTAAGTACCCCAGTCTGACACTGGCAGTAAGGCTGTGTTGATATCACAGTTTATTTTTCCGTTCTTCTGATCAGTCAGAACAGAAAACTAAAAAGAAGGAAGCCTGTATTTTGAGAATCTATAAAGCCTCTTTCAGACGGTCAGCATTTGATCAGTATTTGTAAGCCAAAAACCAGGAGTGAGCCTAAAACAGAGATAAAATGTAATGAAAATATTTGCAACTCTTCTGTGTTTTGGACCCACTCCCGCTATTGGCTTACAAATACTGATTTGGCTTACCAAATACTGACCGTGTAAAAGAGGCCTTGCGGATGGCCCTATAACAAAGTGGGGAGGGGGGCAGCAGCAGTGACAGTAACAGTGACAATAGTGACCCCATGACAGAGTGGGGAGGGGGGCAGCAGCAGTGGCATACAGCACAAGATGGTGGCAGATCACAGTAGTAGCAGAACCCCAAAACAGCAGTGTGATAGCAAGGCCCAGTGGCATGCACATTCTTTTAAAAATGTAACATGTACATATCAGTAGGCAAAGAAGCCCCATTGTAGGAATAGTAGTAGAGGCAGCGGGTGGGCAGCAGCATCAGAGTCGTGGCAGCAGGACGTGGCCAGAAGTAACAGTCAATTTTGAAGAATATGTGGCAGCACACTGCAGGATGATCATTAGTGGCAGAATGATCTATTCTGTTGCATCAGCCACCAGCGTCTGAAAATCCTGGATGATCCATGCCTGATTCATCTTTATGAAGGTTAGCCTCTCAACATTTTGGGAGGAAAGGCAAGTTCTTTTATGGGTAACCATGCCCCCCGCTGCACTGAACACCCGCTCTGATGCCACCCTACTGAAGGGATATATGTGACTCAATTTTTGCTTGTTTTAACAATGTGTATTGTAATAGCATCTTGTTCATGCACTGTTTCAAGTTCCCCCTCACTGGAATTTGGAAGTCTTCCTCTGTCCTTGGACAGTTTCTTGAGATCCCTAAATTCCTAAGTGAAAATAGTCACACTTTATAAGGTCATTCCGGCTTAATGTGTACTAGCCTATATGTGTCTACACATGATTGGTTAATGATGTTACTATGTAAATTATACTCTCTGCCCTTTAAAAGGCTGTACTGAAGGGCAATAAAATTAGAGTGAATTTGAACAGACAACTGTTGTACCTGATAAGTTCATTCTCCTGGCGCCAGTTAAGACTTAATCCAAGCTGACCACCGAAAGTCTGGTATCAGGGATACCATAAGCAAAGGGTCCAAATTTCCTTACAGCTTTGGGGGCTCGTGTCCGGGATCGAGAGGGTCATCCTCGGGTCCGGTGAGAAAGACATCAATTTTGTCCTCCGTCTGATCCGAGGGCACTGGCCATGCCTCGACCCAAGTAAGTTGAACCATCCACTTAAGACTTCGGGAGGTCGCTGTGTCACGGACACAGACAAGGCTCAGGGAGCCTAAGGTGATTATAAGGGACTCCGGGAGTCCACATCACCGCAGATAGATAAAGTGCACTAAAAAATACTGTTCAGGGAACAGAAGGTTACAAGCTTGGATTAATTCTTATATATATATAGTATAAGTATCTTAGAAGTGATAAGATTATCTGTTTGTGTGAGATACTGACCGGGTGGTAAGTGTACGGTCACATCCCACTGTTATTGTCAAATTAATGTATTTTGGGTTAACCACTGTTAATGTGTAAAATTGTATTGTGCTGTGGAGGATCGTTATACGCCCCACTTCTTTGGCTAGGAGCAATCCGTTGACCCGGAGAATGTGAACGCAAGTGGCGGCCCAAAACAGTAATAGTCAATAGGGGTCCAAAGAGTATAGAGAGACATTAAGATACGAATCCGCTGATCAGTTGACAGGATTTTTGTCGGAGCCTTTACGGTTCATTACAGCCAGTCCTGACAGCGATTGTCTCACTTATTCTTTGAACTGAAAATACCAACATGGGAGGACAAGGGTCTAAAACTAAATACCCTAAACCAGGAGAAGCTTGCAAAATCTATGTAGCTCGTGTTAGTCCAACAAACTATTACCTGATCAACCCGTGGGTAGATAATCTAGCAGGCTGGACTGAGGTAATGGATGCTGCAGATCCATTCCCCAGGGACGGTGATAATAGTATTAATCATATGGATATGGTCAAAGGACTATGTCTAGATGATAAGACAGCCTGGCCGCATTTCGATGCTGATCCTTCCTGGGACATGGAGTACATGTCCAGGGGAGGAGAACAGTGGCTGGAAATAGCCCCCCACTGGTATGATGCAGGTAATAGAAAAAAGAATAAGAATCCAAAAGGTCCCAAAAATTATAGGACTCTACATGAAATAGAACAGGAGGTAGGCACAAAGAAGAGAAGTCAGAAACCCCCTCCACCCTATAATAAATCCACCCCCACGGCACCTCTATACCCTGTTCTGACCCCAGATGAAGAAGATGCCGCGATAGCAGCCATACCATTAAAACTAGAAGAAAAATACCGACCCCCCCACGCCAACATTTGGAAACATAATGGAGCGCGGTCTAATTACTGGCACACCGCATACTAGTTATAATACACGCAGTACAAGTAAAAAGAGAGATGAGCCAGAAGAGGAAGAATCAAAAGAGGGAGTCCAAATAACTGCTCCCTTTCTGACAGTAGGACACCACTTAGTAAAAAAGTCCATAGAGATAGAGGATCTCAACAAAATTATTAAATATTGTCCCAAACCTTCCATAGCCCCATTGGGGACTATTACATACCTAAAGAAGGCCTGTAAAGGGAGGAACTACACACAGGAAGATTTAAGGCTTATCCTGGATGGTATTATAGGCACACACACAACATGGGATTGGGAGCAGGTTAAATCCATATCTACTGTTATACAATGCGTTGATGCTCCAGATTATATATGTAACACAGAAGAGGGTCAGAAAAGGATATGGAGGGAGATAGAGGAACATATGAATGAGGTATTCAAACCAAAATCTTCATTGCCCGTAGCAGTGGTGGCCTGCAAACAGAAATCTGCTGAAACAGTCACTCAATTCTGGAAAAGATTCATGGACTGCTGGAAAACTGAGGCAGGGCTACCTGTGCGTGACAATGACAGTTTGATTATCTCCACATTTGTGAACAATTTGTCAGACAAATTGATCTTAACTGTGAAACAAAATGTGTCCTCCTAGACTTCAGATAAAACCGACGATTTTGAGAAACATCTCTTTGAAAAGGAAGCAGCAGGATGCTTTGAGATAAGGAAAACAACATCCCCCACACACGCATATAGTGGTAGAGGAAGGGGCAGAGGAGGAAGGAGGGGTGGAAATAACAGCAGACCCTACAATGGAAGACAGGACTCATTGCCAAATAATTGTTGTTATAACTGTGGAAAGGAAGGACATTGGGCATGGCAATGTCGTGCACCAAGGAGGGGTGGGGGAGGTCAGGACTACAACAGACAGAGACCCGACACTCAGTCACAAAACAATCAAACAAGTCAGATAAGCCAAAGACAATGTTCACAGGGTCAGCCCAGATTCCCACTAGATTGGCACCAGCAACAATCATACTGAGGATGCCCGGAGGGACAAAACCCAACTTTCACACAGGTCACAACACATTGGAAGGACACACCAGTAATTCTACTTAGAGTAGGAGGAAGGAGAGTGGGATTTATGGTAGACAGTGGAGCTACTTCTAGTGTGTTAAACAGTTCAATGTACAAAGGGCCTTTAGGAAAGTCTGAGCCCTCTATGGGAATAAATGGGGTATTGACAAGGACATACAGAACAGATTCCTTACCAATAGAAACCATTGATAGGGAATACATTACAGATCATGCTTTTAGCATCATACCTGAATGTCCTGTGAGCCTTCTGGGAATAGACTTGTTCATTAAGTTAGAGTTGCAAATTACTGTTGAGAACAATGGCATCAGTGTATACTCTGATGCTCTGCCCATAGTGATCCCTGTGCCTTTAATCCTCACAAGCTTACAAGATCACTCAGAATTGGGGGACATAGACCCATCCTTATGGGCAAAGGGGGACTATGACACAGGATTTATTGACTGCACACCATACAAAGCAACCATCAAAGAAGGCAGTACACCTGTATATCAGAAACAATACCTGCTGTCAAAAGAGAAACTTGATGGACTTAGGCCAATGATAGAAGAATTCCTACAAAAGAGAATCCTGGAAGAGGTGATTTCACCCTACAGCACGCCCGTGAATCCAGTGACAAAGGCAGATGGTACTACCCGCTTTGTACAGGATTTAAGGGCAATAAATAATATCATTGTGCCCATTGCTCCTATTGTCCCAGATGTCACCTCACTTCTTTCTGCAATTCCTGCAGATTCTGTCTATTTCAGTGTGATAGATCTGAAGAATGCTTTCTTCTCTATCCCAGTTGATAAGGCAACTAGACTACTTTTTGCTTTTTCCTTTGACGGACGTCAACTGACCTGTTGCAGAATGCCCCAGGGATATGATGATTCACCTATAGTGTACAGCATAGTCCTCCAAGCCACGTTAAAACCATGGTACCCCCCCCCCAAGGTTCTGTGTTGTTGCAATATGTCAATGATTTGTTACTGTGTAGCATGTCAGCGGAGGCCAGCATTCAGGATGGTTTATCACTGTTACAATGGTTGTCAGGATTAGTCACAAAGTGGCACTTAAGAAAATGCAATGGTGTAAAATGCAGGTTGAATATTTAGGCTTTGTCCTCACAAAAGGTGAAAGGAGAATCAGCACAGAAAGAGTCCAGTCTATTGCGGGCCTGGTCACCCCGCACACCAAGAAAGAAATGTTATCTTTCCTTGGTATGATAAACTACTGTAGACAATGGATTCCTGATTGCTCCTATTATGACAATGTTTTGAGGCAAGCCACTCTGGAAGAAAATCCAGATCTGATTAAATGGTCTTCTGAAATGTACAATGCATTTGATTATCTGAAATGTTCACTCATGTCGAGTCCAGGGCTGGGCCTCCCTGACTATAAAATGCCCTTCCACATGTTTGCACGCCAAAATTGTAAAACCATGGCGGGGGTAGTGACACAAGAACACGGAGGCAAGTTGCGTCCTTGTGCATTTTTCTCAAAGGTTATGCCCACCTCTGTTCAGGGGATGCCGGCATGTCTGTGTTCCCTTGCAGCCTGTGCAATGATGGTAGAATTAGCAACTACTTTCACCCTGGGACATTTAACCTCCTTGCACACTACACATGATGTTGTAGGGTTGCTCAGAGGTGTACATACACAACACATGTCAGCGCAAAGATTATCTGGATATGAGATCCTGTTGCTCAGTAACCCTTCACTCCAGATTAAATATGCATCCAACATTACAGGACCAGCACCTATTTTGAATGCATTACTAGGGCTAAAAGAAACATAAGATGTCCTTCCTGACACACATGATTGCCTACAAGTGCTCAATCACGAGATGTCACCCAGGGCTGACTTATCAACTGTTCCCATACCTGACGCACCAGAAGTCTTTGTTGATGGATCATGTTCTCATCCCACTGACACTGTATTCTGTGCTGCATATGCTATTGTCATGCTGCCAGACATAGTCCTGGAAACAAGCCCAATTCCCATCCAGTCTGCACAGGGAGCTGAACTCATTGCACTCACAAGGGCTTGCATACTACACACCAATAAACCTGTCACCATTTACACAGACAGCAGATATGCTCATGGTGTAGTATGGGATCATGGAATGATTTGGCAGAGGAGAGGATTCACTGCAGCAGATGGTAAGAGAATCTCACATGCACAGCTAGTCACGGACCTCTTGGCCGCAATCAGATTGCCTTCAGAGCTAGCTATAGTACATTGCAGGGCACACACAAATGGAAAATACGGGAATTTCAAGAGGAAATGCACTTGCAGATAGTGTAGCTAAAGACACAGCCAAAAGAAACCCAAACAGAACGAATCATGACAATTGGGAAATGGCAGTCCTACACCCACCCTCACCTGATTTGACACACCTGCTAACAGACCTACAAAGGTATGCAACTGAAACAGAGGAAAAGGATTAGTGCTATCCAATTTTGCAGAAAAATCCACAGTCTGGATTGGTCTGCAAGGAGGGGAAGCCATGCATACCTCAGCATAGTGCATCCATCTTCATTGCACACTTTCACGGGGTAGGACACAACAGCATACAAACTACCCACATGTTGTTGAGCCAAAGTTTTTACATCACTGATAGTAAACAGCTAGTCACGGACTACATACACAGATGTTTTACGTGCTTGAGAAACAACCCTAACAACCCACTGAAAATACCTCACCAACACCTTGACTACCCCACTACACCATTCACCCACTTGCAGGTGGATTACATGCATATACCTAAAACAAAAGGGAAACAAGAGTATGCATTAGTGATAGTGGACATGTTCTCAAGGTGGTCAGAAGTCTTCCCTACAAAGGCAGAAGATGCTAAAACTACAGCCAAAATCCTGACTCAGCAAATAATCCCAAGGTGGGGCTGTCCTCTGGTTATTGAGTCAGACCAGGGGCCAGCATTCACCTCAAAACTTAACAAGGAGATAGCCAGACTGTTACAGGTGGAATGGAAATTTCATATTCCATACCACCCACAAAGCTCAGGCATTGTGGAAAGAATGAACAGGACAGTTAAAGACAAACTCAGGAAGGCCACTGCTGGTACATTTGAAAAATGGAAACAAATCCTACCCCTAATACTTGCAGAAATTAGAATGACGCCTAATAAGAAGTTAGGGATGTCACCATTCGAAATTCTAATGGGTAGGCCTTTCCCCACACCATGGGCAAAACGCCCCCTGGTAGTGCAAGAAGGGGACTTGGACCTGATCAGAGAGGAGTATGTTACTAATCTGATCAAGGTCCTCCGTAAAACTGAAGAAAAAGTTGCTTGTAAGTCTCCTTCTCTTTCACAGGAACCAACCCACCCATTCCGGGTAGGCGATCAGGTGATGGTCAAGATCTTAAAGAAGGGAAAGGAACCAGGAAGCTTCACCTACGAACCACCCACTGAAGTAGTCGCGATCACCAGAACAGCAGTCCTCACTGAACAGTCACCCACGTGGATCCACGCCACAAGAATTAAGCTGGTAAAGAAAAGAGAGGTACTAA
Organism: Bufo bufo; assembly: GCF_905171765.1. Classification (NCBI taxonomy): domain Eukaryota; kingdom Metazoa; phylum Chordata; class Amphibia; order Anura; family Bufonidae; genus Bufo; species Bufo bufo. Next base: position 233,190,200 of record NC_053389.1, on the reverse strand, counting down.
CGGAGGCAGAAAGCCTTGACCTTGAAGAAGACACAGAAGGGGTACTAACGGAGGCAGACAGCCTTGACCCCCAGCAGGATGATGCAGTCGGAAAATTCCTTGAGATGGCTGAGATGCAGTGTATTGATAATTGCGATTCTATGTCTTCTATTCACCCTCCCACAGTTGTGGGACAGACAGACACACCTGAAGACGGAATGCAGGGGGGAAGACAATCTGTGGAAGACGAAGGAGAACTTATGGATGTACCTGGCCAAAACTCTGAACTTAACTGATTTCTGTCTCCGAACCACTTTATCCGCATCTAACATTTTGGAGACATGTCTGGTAGCAGTCCCCACCCCAGTAGCTGTATGGACAGGGCTCCTACGTTCCCAATGGAATGACACAGATCTACAAAATGATGATGTTAAATATGGACATATAAATCCTTATCATGCTTGTTATAACTGTTCTACATATGAAACTCTGCAAAGTAACATGATAAAAATAATTACAGGTCTTGTTACAGCAGCAGAAATATGTTACAAGTTCACCTGCGATGAGAAACTATTGACTCCCTGCATACAAGCAAAAATGCAGCAGAACAAGACTAAGCCAAATATTTGCAACAGAAACATAAATAGCTGTAAAAAGATAGTATCAGGAAAGAATATGCAATGTAACATTACAAAAACAGTACCATCCCTAGACAAACATGTACCTTTACCAACAGGATGGGTATTGGCCTGTGGAAATACTAGTCAGGGCCGTCTTTACCAAGGGGCAAAAGGGGCAGCTGCCCCGGGCCCAGTTGCTCATGGGGGGCCCAAGGCAGCTGCCTCTTGAGCCCTGCTAGCCACTGCCCCGGGTGTCAAGCTGTCAGCTACACAGGGGGGGCTGCCGTGCCTGCCGGCACTGAGTCCAGGCATAATGATCGTACTGTGTTAAAGTTGTGATCAGGACCTTAATGACATCATCACCATGTGACCAGTAACCTAGCAATTACTGGTCACATGGCTATGAGGTCATCACAGGTCCTACCAAGAGTGTTGCTGCAGGAGAAGTTTACCTTATCTGTGGAGCTTTTTTGTGTGAACATTACATCAGAAAAAGGTGACAGGGGCTGTTATGTTAATATACTGTAAACTACTGTATAGTGGGAGCCTGTATACTGTGGGGGGCCTGTATATTGTGTGGGGGCCTGTATAATGTGGGGGGCCTGTATACTGTGTGGGGGCTGTATACTGTGTGGTGGGCTGTATACTGTGTGGGGGCCTGTATACTGTGGGGGGCCTGTATATTGTGTGGGGGCCTGTATACTGTGGGGGGCCTGTATACTGTGTGGGGGCTGTATACTGTGTGGTAGGCTGTATACTGTGTGGGGGCCTGTATACTGTGGGGGGCCTGTATATTGTGTGGGGGCCTGTATACTGTGGGGGGCCTGTATACTGTGTGGGGGCTGTATACTGTGTGGTAGGCTGTATACTGTGTGGGGGCCTGTATACTGTGGGGGGCCTGTATATTGTGTGGGGGCCTGTATATTGTGTGGGGGCCTGTATACTGTGGGGGGCCTGTATACTGTGTGGGGGCTGTATACTGTGTGGTGGTCTGTATACTGTGGGGGGGCTGTATACTGTGTGGTGGGCTGTATACTGTGTGGGGGCCTATATACTGTGGGGGGGCTGTATACTGTGGGGCTCTGTATACTGTGTGGGGGACTGTATACTGTGTGGGGGCCTGTATACTGTGGGGGGGGCTGTATACTGTGTGGTGGGCTGTATACTGTGTGGGGGCCTGTATACTGTGGGAGGCTGTATACTGTGTGGTGGGCTGTATACTGTGTGCGGGCCTGTATACTGTGGGGGGGCTGTATACTGTGTGGTGGGCTGTTTACTGTGTGGTGGGCTGTATACTGTGTGGGGGCCTGTATACTGTGTGGGGGCCTGTATACTGTGGGGGGGGGGGGGTGGGCTGTATACTGTGTGGTGGGCTGTATACTGTGTGGGACTGTATACTGTGATTTCTGTCTCCGAACCACTTTATCCGCATCTAACATTTTGGAGACATGTCTGGTAGCAGTCCCCACCCCAGTAGCTGTATGGACGGGGCTCCTACGTTCCCAATGGAATGACACAGATCTACAAAATGATGATGTTAAATATGGACATATAAATCCTTATCATGCTTGTTATAACTGTTCTACATATGAAACTCTGCAAAGTAACATGATAGAAATAATTACAGGTCTTGTTACAGCAGCAGAAATATGTTACAAGTTCACCTGCGATGAGAAACTATTGCCTCCCTGCATATAAGCAAAAATGCAGCAGAACAAGACTAAGCCAAATATTTGCAACAGAAACATAAATAGCTGTAAAAAGATAGTATCAGGAAAGAATATGCAATGTAACATTACAAAAACAGTACCATCCCTAGACAAACATGTACCTTTACCAACAGGATGGGTATTGGCCTGTGGAAATACTAGTCAGGGCCGTCTTTACCAAGGGGCAAAAGGGGCAGCTGCCCCGGGCCCAGTTGCTCATGGGGGGCCCAAGGCAGCTGCCTCTTGAGCCCTGCTAGCCACTGCCCCGGGTGTCAAGCTGTCAGCTACACAGGGGGGGCTGCCGTGCCTGCCGGCACTGAGTCCAGGCATCATGATCGTACTGTGTTAAAGTTGGGATCAGGACCTTAATGACATCATCACCATGTGACCAGTAACCTAGCAATTACTGGTCACATGGCTATGAGGTCATCACAGGTCCTACCAAGAGTGTTGCTGCAGGAGAAGTTTACCTTATCTGTGGAGCTTTTTTGTGTGAACATTACATCAGAAAAAGGTGACAGGGGCTGTTATGTTAATATACTGTAAACTACTGTATAGTGGGGGCCTGTATACTGTGGGGGGCCTGTATATTGTGTGGGGGCCTGTATACTGTGGGGGGCCTGTATACTGTGTGGGGGCTGTATACTGTGTGGTGGGCTGTATACTGTGTGGGGGCCTGTATACTGTGGGGGGCCTGTATATTGTGTGGGGGCCTGTATACTGTGGGGGGCCTGTATACTGTGTGGGGGCTGTATACTGTGTGATGGGCTGTATACTGTGTGGGGGCCTGTATACTGTGGGGGGCCTGTATATTGTGTGGGGGCCAGTATACTGTGGGGCGCCTGTATACTGTGTGGGGGCTGTATACTGTGTGGTGGGCTGTATACTGTGTGGGGGCCTGTATACTGTGGGGGGCCTGTATATTGTGTGGGGGCCTGTATACTGTGGGGGGCATACTGTGTGGGGGCTGTATACTGTGTGGTGGTCTGTATACTGTGTGGTGGTCTGTATACTGTGTGGGGGCCTGTATACTGTGGGGGGCATACTGTGTGGGGGCTGTATACTGTGTGGTGGTCTGTATACTGTGTGGTGGTCTGTATACTGTGTGGGGGCCTGTATACTGTGGGGGGGGGGCTGTATACTGTGTGGTGGGCTGTATACTGTGTGGGGGGCTGTATACTGTGGGGGCTCTGTATACTGTGTGTGACTGTATACTGTGTGGGGGACTGTATACTGTGGGGGGGCTGTATACTGTGTGGTGGGATGTATACTGTGTGGGGGCCTGTATACTGTGTGGTGGGCTGTATACTGTGTGGTGGGCTGTATACTGTGTGGTGGGCTGTATACTGTGTGCGGGCCTGTATACTGTGGGGGGGGCTGTATACTGTGTGGGGGCCTGTATACTGTGGGGGGGGGCTGTATACTGTGTGGTGGGCTGTATACTGTGTGGGACTGTATACTGTGGGGGCCTGTATACTGTGGGGGGGGGGGCTGTATACTGTGTGGGGGTTGTATACTGTGTGGGGGATGTATACTGTGTGGGGGGCTGTATACTGTGGGGGGGGCCTGTATAGTGTGGGAGGCCTGTATAGTGTGGGGGGCTGTATACTGTGTGGGGGCCTGTATACTGTGGGGGGGCCTGTATAGTGTGGGGGGGGGCTGTATAGTGTGGGGGGGGGCTGTATAGTGTGGGGGGGCTGTATAGTGTGGGGGGCCTGTATAGTGGGGGGGCTGTATAGTGTGGGGGGCTATACTGCTGTACTGTATACTGTGGGGGTCTGTATACTGTATACTGTGGGTGCGGTATAGTGTGGAGTGCTATACTGCTGTACTGTATAGTGTGGGGGGCTGTATCGTGTATAGTTTGGGGTGCTGTATACAGTGAGGTGTTGTATACTATGAGGTGCTGTATACTGTGGGCTGCTATACTGCTCTACTATATACTGTGGGGTACTGTATAGTGTGGGGTGCTATACTGCTCTACTATATACTGTGGGGTACTGTATAGTGTGGGGTGCTAAACTGCATACTGTGTGGTGCTGTATACTATAGGGTGCTATACTGCATACTGTGGGGTGCTGGGGTGCACTGTAACACTAGGGTGAGCCGAGACCCGGTCTCCTTCCTGCAGAGCGGTGCCCACTTCCAGCCTGAGCCCAGCTGCCCAGAGCACTGATCCTGAGCCGCTGGAGTCTTCAGAACTGGAAGTATTTACAGTCATTCACTGTACTCTACCAGATGTGTGGATTTTTTTTGTGTGTGTTGTGGTGGAGGGCGTGATTGCCTAAGGTGTGGGAAGGCAGGATCCAGGGGGCCCAAGTAAATTTTTGCCCAGGGTCCAATCAATATTAGACGGCCCTGATACTAGTTACACGTACATACCAGCCAATATTACAGAGGGACCCTGCACAATAGCTAGGTTGACGTTAACAATGATACTACTAGTCCCAGCAATACAGAAGCGACACACGAGAGACACTTCCCTACAGCTACCAGAAAATTGTGACTATAATGTGAATCTCCTCTAGAGCAGAATACATGAGTTTAGGGGTATTTATGATAGGGGTACCAGGGTTGGTCATATATAACCACAGGACAATATCAAAACTTGCCTGTTTTATGGTAAAACAGATAAATGTCACTAGTGCAATTCTGAAAGATATACTGCTGGATATACAATCATATAAAAAGGCTATCTTGCAGAATAGGGCAACTATTGACTATTTATTGCTTCAACATGGTGTAGGATGCTCAGCGTTTGCAGGGATGTGTTTCAATCTATCAGATCCCTCCCGTGGCATAAATAATAAAATAGGCCAACTAGAAGAAATGATTAAACACATAAAACAAGATGTTGACCAAGGATGGTGGGACTGGCTTTTTGGCTGGATACCTGACTTTGGTCAAATAAGGTATGTCTTAGGAGTGGCACTCGCCGTGGTCGCTGCAATAGTGTGTCTCTGCTGTTGTCTACAGTGTGTGCCCTCCCTTCTTGCCATATGTCAAAAAGTGTCCGAAAGAGGGGTACACTCAACATTCCTCTATACTCCGGTAGAGGTAGAAGAGGCAAACACAACCTCAACAAAGCCTGAGGATTATACTCCTGAAGGGTATATGGAATATCTAAAAGCTTACAAACAAACTAAGGGAGAAAAGAAAAAGAACCATATAGTATAAGATATATAAGGTTCTAAGAGGGGATTGAAGGGATATATGTGACTCCATTTTTGCTTGTTTTAACAATGTGTATTGTGATAGCATCTTGTTCATGCACTGTTTCAAGTTCCCCCTCACTGGAATTTGGGAGTCTTCCTCTGTCCTTGGACAGTTTCTTGAGATCCCTAAATTCCTAAGTGAAAATAGTCACACCTTATAAGGTCATTCCGGCTTAATGTGTACTAGCCTATATGTGTCTACACATGATTGGTTAATGATGTTACTATGTAAATTATACTCTCTGCCCTTTAAAAGGCTGTACTGAAGGGCAATAAAATTAGAGTGAATTTGAACAGACAACTGTTGTACCTGACAAGTTCATTCTCCTGGCGCCAGTTAAGACTTAATCCAAGCTGACCACCGAAAGTCTGGTATCAGGGATACCATAAGCAAAGGGTCCAAATTTCCTTACACCTACTGGGCAGGAAAACATGCCCATGGCAAACTTGGACAGTTGCGGCCACACTTCAAGTTTGCATGCCCAGTAGTCCAGGGGATCTTGGATCATGGGTGACAGTATGCCACCACCTGCTGGTTGAGGTTCTGCTGCATGTCCTGCTGCTGCTTCTGGGTGGTTTCTTTAGTAGCCGTCTGAGGAAAACTGCTGATCATAGACTCCAGATTGAAGTTGCTGCATATAGAGCTGGTGCTGCTCCAAAAGGTGCAACATAATTATTGAAGATGAGATTGTGGACTTTATGGCTTACTCCTCCTCTCCGTCACAGCAGGATGACATGGAGGTCACCTCTGAGTCTGACTCTGTGCCTTGGAGTGGTGAGGTCACAGGATTCCTCCTACTCCTCCTCCTTGTAACTCCAGAGAAGCATTTAAATTTCAGTTGTATTCTCTTTGTCTTCACTGACCCTTCTGGTCGAGCACCTTCTTTTCTCCTAAAAAGAGGCAACAAAACCCCACTATGCACTATGGAAGATACACAGGAGAGTCTCCTGGTTCATGAGCTTTGTGAGAACAGTCAGCGTTTGGACTGCCATGAGGAGGAGGTCCATAGGGAGGCGGGGGACATAATGCATTGCTGTGTTGGTGGCACTTATAGCCACAGTGGTAGCAGTAGGGGCAGTGGCAACGAAACCGGCACTCAGGGAAAATACAGGGCAGGGAATCAGGAATAGGGCCAAGGAGCCCACAATGACATATCATAGTTTGATAAAAGTGGCGGAGAGAATGAGGACAGTGACAATGATTGTGTGTTGGACAGGACCTGGTAGCCTGATTGGGGTGCTGATGAGGAGAGTGGTGCAGCTGCAGCAATAAAGAGCAGAGGCAAAATACAGCCAGAACCAACAAAAAAACTGACAGAGCCAGATCTTCTTCTATTATGGTCAGCTCGGGAACTGTTGATGCCACTGATACTGTGAGCACAGGCTCAAAATGTGCCAGACCTAAGCCAAGCTTGGCTGCCACTACTTTGTGCGAGCATCTCCTATCTACAACTCTATACTACCAGAAATCCGCTGCTGAGCATGCTTAACTCTCACCTGGCCAAGTAGCTGATGGTGCAGTTGTTGCTGTACCACATAGTTGATTCTGCTGCCTTTAGGGAGCTCATGGCGTTTGCTAAGTCTTGCTAGAAGATACCTAGTTTCCCTTATTTCTCCACAAAATCAATCCCTGCCTTGTATTGTCATGCAGAGTGGAACATGGGCCACTCCTTGCAATTCTCGCTGTGCGCAGGGCCGTCTTTAATATTGATTGGACCCTGGGCAAAAATTTACTTGGGCCCCCTGGATCCTGCCTTCCCACACCTTAGCAGGTAATCACGCCCTCCACCACAACACACACACAAAAAATCCACACATCTGGTAGAGTACAGTGAATGGCTGTAAATACTTCCAGTTCTGAAGACTCCAGCGGCTCAGGATCAGTGCTCTGGGCAGCTGGGCTCAGGCTGGAAGTGGGCACCGCTCTGCAGGAAGCAGACCAGGGCTCGGCTCACCCTAGTGTTACAGTGCACCCCAGCACCCCACAGTATGCAGTATAGAACCCTATAGTATACAGCACCACACAGTATGCAGTATAGAACCCTATAGTATACAGCACCACACAGTATGCAGTATAGCACCCCACACTATACAGTACCCCACAGTATATAGTAGAGCAGTATAGCAGCCCACAGTATACAGCACCTCACTGTATACAGCACCCCAAACTATACACGATACAGCCCCCCACACTATACAGTACAGCAGTATAGCACTCCACACTATACCGAACCCACAGTATACAGACCCCCACAGTATACAGTACAGCAGTATAGCCCCCACACTATACAGGCCCCCCACACTATACAGCCCTCCCACAGTATACAGCCCCCCCCCACAGTATACAGGCCCCCACACAGTATACAGGCCCCCACACAGTATACAGGCCCCCACACAGTATACAGCCCCCCCACAGTATACAGGCCCCCACACAGTATACAGACCCCCACACAGTATACAGGCCCCCACACAGTATACAGTCCCACACAGTATACAGGCCCCCACACAGTATACAGGCCCCCACACAGTATACAGGCCCCCACACAGTATACAGCCCCCCCACACAGTATACAGGCCCCCACAGTATACAGGCCACCACACAGTATACAGTCCCACACACAGTATACAGGCCCCCACACAGTATACAGTCCCCACACAGTATACAGGCCCCCACACAATATACAGCCCCCCACACAGTATACAGCCCCCCACACAGTATACAGCCCCCCACACAGTATACAGCCCACCACACAGTATACAGTCCCACACAGTATACAGCCCCCCACAGTATACAGGCCCCCACACAGTATACATCCCCCCACAGTATACAGGACCCCACACAGTATACAGCCCCCCCACAGTATACAGCCCCCCCCACACAGTATACAGCCCCCCCCACACAGTATACAGCCCCCCCCACAGTATACAGGCCCCCACACAGTATACAGCCCACCACACAGTATACAGTCCCACACAGTATACAGACCCCAACAGTATACAGGCCCCCACACAGTATACATCCCCCCACAGTATACAGGACCCCACACAGTATACAGCCCCCCCACAGTATACAGGCCTACACAGTATACAGCCCCCCCACACAGTATACAGCCCCCCCACAGTATACAGGCCCCCACACAGTATACAGCCCACCATACAGTATACAGTCCCACACAGTATACAGGCCCCCACACAGTATACATCCCCCCACAGTATACAGCCCACCACACAGTATACAGTCCCACACAGTATACAGCCCCCCTCCCCACAGTATACACCCCCCCCACAGTATACAGGCCCCCACACAGTATACAGCACCCCACTATACAGTAGTTTACAGTATATTAACATAACAGCCCCTGTCACCTTTTTCTGATGTAATCTTCATACAAAAAAGCTCACTCCTTGTAGGACCTGTGATGACCTCATAGCCATGTGACCAGTAATTGCTAGTTTACTGGTCACATGGTGATGATGTCATTAAGGTCCTACTAGATCACAACTTTAACACAGTACGATCATGATGCCTGGACAGCCTGACAGCCTGACACTCGGGGCAGTAGCTAGCAGGGCTCAAGAGACAGCTGCCTTGGGCCCCCCAGGAGCAACTGGGCCCGGGGCAGCTGCCCCTTTTGCCCCTTGGTAAAGACGGCCCTGGCTGTGCGGCAGGATGCATGCCACGGTGGACACCTGGAGACGCAGTTATGGGCAGGGACAGTACATGTCCTTCACAGCCTACTGGGTCAATGTTTATTCAGCAGTGGTCTACTGCTGCAAAAAAGGCCAGCTCCTATTGACACCTTCAGGCTTGTTTTGGCCTGCTTTCCACACCAGGTACTTATCCGCCTCCTCCACATCCTTCTCCATTGACATCCTCCCATCCCTAATAGAAGCAGGGCAGACTGTCACCACTCGCCTTCCCTCCTATCATATGTGTAAAGTCAAATGTTGCTATGTCATATTAGAGCTGATCGGCCTGGGCGAGAGTAGCCACATAGGCCATCATTTGCTAAAGTGCATCAAGCAGTAAATATCCCGCTGACTGTCTCCCATCCCGCTGGCTGTTGCTCCAACTTGGCTCCAACTCCAACTTGGCAAGGTGGTCAGCAGCAATGACAGGAACATTGTGGCCACACTGCATTTGGGGTAAATACCACATGCTCATACATGACCCATGTGATAAATCTTGACTTGCAATGCTTTTTGAAAAAGTACACTGGCTTGCAGAGGGCGCTGGCCATGTCCAGAGACTGTCCTCGCATTTCAGCCATTCTCATGTGGCAAGGACCTCCCTCCTTGACTTGCAGCGACAGAACAGTCTGCTGTTACACTGTTTGATCTGCAGTGTACCAACTCATTGGAATTCCACCTTGCAGATGCTAGAGCATCTGTACTAGCAGGTTAAAGCCATGAATGATTTTGCCACGCAGCAGACCGCCTCAGCAGGGAGTAAGTGTTGTTTCATGGTCAGGCAGTGGTAGCTCATCAGAGATGCCTGTCTGTACCGAAGCCCTTCCAAGAGGACACAAAATGTGTCAATAGGGACAACTGCGGCATAAACTATGTCATCCTCCTGATATTTATCTTAGACAGACACTCATGCTGATGCAACAAGGGATGGCTGAAGAAGAACAGCTTCCACATATTGTTGGCTGCCCTGTAGCTGTTGGAGGGAGGGGACCCACATGGAGAAAGTCCCATGTAGGAGGAGGATGAGGAGCTGTCACCGGCAGGGAGGAGTTGGTAGTGAAGGAGCAGGAGGAAGATGATGACATCAGCCATGATGACCGATCATCTTAGTAGAGGGGATAGTTGGAAAGAACTGGATCCTCCACCACGCTGGTTAGAATGGGAAGCTATATACTCGCTTGCTTATGTAATGACAGCCTGTCATGCCCGGCTCAGACGGTGTGCGGAGGTCTGTCAGATTGGCAGCACATGTCTAACCTTTTGTTTGTTTTGGAATCATGCTGGATCCGCCTTCCTTCAGGTGCTCTGGGTGGGGTCATTGGCTTAAATTGCCTTCAATCCCAGAGGGCTGTGCGGGTTATAGCTTTCAGTCTGGCCTTGGATTCAAGGAAGGAAGGAAGGATTGTCTGTTCCAGCTCAGATAAGTTTGATTTCTGTTTGTGTTGTTTGCGGTCTAGGCTATTTGTGTGTCTTCTGCCCTTTCTCCCCTTTCACCTTCTCAGGGATTCTAGGGTGTTTGCAGTCCAGGCACGAGGACACTTCATTCCTACCATTAAGGTCTGAATGTGGGCTTAGCAGCATAGGGAGAGAAGTCAGGGATGTGCTAGGAGGTGACCTGTCCCCAGCATCTAGCCTAGACACTTGTGTATTTGGTTGTCTGTGTATCTGAGTTCCTGTCCGCCGTGACACAGGCGTTTCATTCACATGAAGCAGTCTGATGATTACTGGATAGCCATGTTTTTAGACCCTCACTATCAAAGCAAAATGGGGGAATGCTTTCCTGTTACTGAAAGGGAAAATGAGCAGAGACCTACCGCCTCAACACCCTGAGTCCACCCTACCTGGACTCTGGCCTTTCTCTGACCCCATGGCGATCATGCTACTGTCGCTGTCTGCCTGCCTACAATCATATTCCATACTGTATGGCTGCCATAGCTGCTGTGATTTCTCCTACTGCTACTACTACCCCTAAACAGCCATACACACATCAAGTGCCTCCTCTGTTCCATACTATGCCGATATTGCTGCAGCTACTATTGTGGCCACATGCCACTATTACCCTACTCTTTCCACTGCTCCCAATTAAAAGGGAGAATTTTTACAGGCTCATTCAGAATAAGCCATTCTTTCTTATGACAACTAACACTTGTGCATGTTTAAATATGGGCAGATATTTTGCACATGAAAAGGCCAATTTTTGGATTATTGTGCAGAACAAGCCACTTTTTCTTCTGATAATGAACACTTGTGCATGTATAAATATGGGCAGGCATTCTGCCCCAGTTAAGGCATAGTTTTTGCATGCTTGTACAAAACAAGCCAACGTTTTTTCTAACATTAACATGTGTGCGTAAACAGGGGCAGGGATCTGCTCCCGTTGATGCATAGGTTTTGGAATCTTGGTCCCAACAAGCCACAGTTTTTCCCCATAATACTGATTGTGTTTCAACACCATCTGCCCCCGATAATGGACATTTTTGGAGGCTGTCTAATATAAAAAAAAATACATGCGATGGAGCAGTGTGTTTTTAAACAGGCAGTTTGTTAACACCATCAAACATGAGTTTACCCATAGCTATGTATGTCAATGTCACGCTGACATTATTTGCTATTGCTGTCATTGTGTTCAAGAGTATAAAAGGGGGGTGGGAGAGAAATGGCACATTTTTTAAAAAAATTAACAAAAAGACATAACATCTTTTCCTAAAACCTAGTCCTAGGAAACTAGAGGATGTTACAATATCTGAATTTTCAGTGCAACTGGAGCAACTTTGATTTGTGATGAATTGATTTGGGTCCAACCTAACCAAACTTTCTGAACAATTTGCCGAATCTGACACGAAGTTCGCTGATCCCTAAACTGTATATGTACAGCTGGTATAAGATATACATCTTGTGTATAGTGATATAGATCATGCGGGTATAACGCTACATGTGCATATTCTTGTATATAGTGATTTTCCTGCATTAGCTTTGTCTCTGTAGTGCTGTATTTTTTTTTATATTTACAGGGATTAGGTTAAATAATAAATAACTTATTTTTTTTAAATAAACTTTATTTTGTAGCCATTTTACAACATCATTCCTTAGGTAAAAATGCAATCTTACATAAATATACATTTATCCCAAAGATCAACCTTTAAATATCTTTATTTCAGAGCCCATTCTGCCGGAGACTGGATGCCACATGCAAGAGGGGGGAGGGAGGAAGGTTTACATTAAACACCCAAGAGCTGAATATTCCCATAGGGCCCTGGATAAATTAGGGGCCCAACAGGAAGGCTGGAATAATGGAAGCAAAGAGGGGGCTTGCCTGGGGCAAAGGTCTCTCCAAACGCAGGGGACTTAAATTGTACATCACTAGGTATCCAACTCTATGCGAATGTCTAGATAGCGCTCCAGTTAGTAACCTTCAGTTTTTATAGGGACAAGTCTATATGACCTGTGAATTAGTATTTGCATAAAATCACATGAAAAACGTTTGTTTTGTTAGTTTTTTTTGCTGAATTTCACTGGCAGCTTTTGTGTTTTTGGCAGTGTCTGCTATACATTACTGTACAGAGGTATTCTGGCATCAGATCCAGCCATGTCTACCACTACAGATATAAAATACTAATCAATAGTACTGGCAATCTGGAGTCATCCAATGGATAACCCTGTGTAAAACTCTTCATTAATAATACGTTTTATATTTCGATTAATTACTAAGTAGAAATCTAGTAAATTCCTTGAGGTGTGTAATTCTTAACCAGACTGCTAAAAATTCTGAAAATTGTAGACACAATGGATGTAATGGCTGTGTATATTTGCATTGCGTATATTAGAATTGTATTATGGTCATGTCCAGTGGTCGGGTCATATAGTGCTCTATGTATTTGTATAATAGACTTGCATTAAGGTCATTTTAGGAGGTATTAATATATTTATCTGTATACAATGCAGAGAAGACAGTCAGCAGCATAGAGGGGGATTCATATGGATTGTTGTCGACTCAGTTCCCATCTTTTTTTAAAAAGCCTTTTGGAGTTCTCTGAGATTACTTCTCAAGAAACATTTGGAGAGGTTGTATCGCCAAATCCAGTTGATTCACAATGAATAAACCCAGTATGAAATGGTAAAAAAAGCAATGTATTAAATAGGTTACATATGTACACAGCAATGTACTGCACAGCAACACATCGCACAAACTCACCCACTGAAACAAAAAAAGAAATATACAGTTTAAACTCTTAAAACCGGAGGCAAAGTGTGGTTTCATGATGAGTGAGCAGAATGTGTTTAATGGCAGCCACACTGGACGTTACAGGTTACATTCGGCACAGCTGCAATTTGTATCAAGTTAAAAAAATGCTACACGTACTTGAAATATTAAAAAGCAGACCCAGATTCAAGTATTTCAGCAACATACCCTTCATGCACAAGGCAGCACGAAACAGAAAGAAAACAGCCACAAACCACTTGGTAAAGAAGTGCAGTCACTCATCTCTCAGCACGTGGCTTCAGTGTATGAACGTCTCTATGGCACTGGTCTGTAGGAGAGTCGATAAATCTATTCATAATTGAACAATGTTTCATTTCCCCTTAATATTTCATTGCTAATAATCGGGGGGCAGTATCATACCGCAGGTTAACTTTCCTAGTGGTCTGTCTGGGTTGAGGTGAGGATTGAAGCACTAGAAATGACGGGGGTCTATGTGCTGAGCATATGTTCTTTTATTATTTATCCTATTTAGCGGCAGTGGATACATTTTCATGTAACTTGGACAAAACTTTAATGCCAAAAGATGTCAAGTACTAATGTTCTATGATGTTTTTTGTTGTTGTATAGAAATGTCGCAAATGCTGTTTTGTGGCAAAATTTGCAAATTTTTTGCTTTTTCTGCACCCTCCCTGATTTCTCAAAAAGTGGATGGGGGAGGTGGACCATGGGCATGAGCTCTGTTGCCTGATTCTTAAAGGGGTTGTCCGGGTTCAGAGCTGAACCCGGACATACCTCCATTTTCACCCCGGCAGCCCCCTGACATGAGCATCGGAGCAGTTCATGCTTCGATGTTCTCCTTTGCCCAAAAGGCATTTTTTGGAGAGTCGGTGACATGCCGGGGCTCTCCATGGGGCTGCTAGGAACCCCGGTGATGTCACCGGCACTGATGGGCGGGATTTAGCACTGCCCTAGTCAGTAAAACGGCTAGGGCAGCGCTAAAGCCCGCCCATCAGATCCGGTGACGTCACGGAACACACTGCCGCCCGGCAGTCTGTTATTGAAAACAAAAGAGACCTTGCCCTGCGCGATTTAGTGCAGGGCAAGGGAGCGCATCGGAGCATCAGGTGCTCCGATGCCAACATCTGGGGGGCTGCTGGTGTGAAAAGAAGGGTATGTCCGGGTTCAGCTCTGAACCCGGACAACCCCTTTAACATGTGCACCAGAATACTGGAGCACATTACACCAGAAATCTACTCTTGGCTGAAGTAGATTTCTGTTCCGGGGCAAGGACAACAGAAGATACAAAAAATCTATTAAGAGGTGTGTGCTTCTTAATAAATTGGCTTGCTCTTCCGACAGTGGGGCTTTTACTAAGGCTTTGTTCACATGAAGCTTTTTGTAGGCTGGAAGAAAAAAAAAAACTATGCAGAATCTGCTTCAGGATTCCACACATTTTTTGGACGCTTTTTTTTTTTCCATGATGCTGTTTTTGACTCGGTTTTGGATGGAGTTTTTCCATTCTGTCCATTGTAAATGTGGAATTCATGTCAGAAATGGACAGGTCACTTCTTTATTTCAGCGGTGCCACAATTAACTAATTTACTAATGTCAGTGCACCTAGATTCTGCCGTAAATTGTGCCAAAATATAGTGCAAGCACATCTATGTTTAGAGAAATTATCTGCGCCTAGCCTGACAAGGGGGCATGGCTTATCAGAAGATGGGTATGGCCTAATATATACAGTACTTAGCCCTAGAATTGCGCCACAATTCTGGAGTAAAAATCTGTCTCAGACTAAGCCAACCAATAGTTGGCATAGCGTCAGAGAAAAGTGTCTATCCCTGCACCACATTCATCATCTAGCCTGAACCCCTGGTGCAGGTCTACACAGTCTGGGGAAGATTTATCATCCCCATACTCCACAAATCTGGCGTAAAAAAAAAAGTCACAAGCTTAAAGTGTACCTAAACTTTCCAACAATTTTATTAAAAACTATTCTAAATATCATAAAAATAATTTTTGTAATATATTTTATTTTTCTGTCTTACTTAAAAAATAGGCACCTGTCAGCGTTGTACAGGGGTATGGATTCCACTACATGGGGCCACAGTGAGCACTAAACAGGCAGGAGCACACATCGCTGCTCTGCTCTCCTAGACCTGGCATAGCACATCCAGTAGTGTAGAGGGCACATGCTGGGGCAGCAATGTGCTATGCAGAGCTCCTGCCTGCTCATGCTTGCTTCGCATGCTAAAAGCATAGCACTTTGGTGCAGGAAACCCTGTACTAATGTGCTGTGCAGAGCGTTTAGCGGGCAAAGCAGGTGCAGGTAGGAGCTCTGCATAGAGCTGGTGTGGATTTCATTCTAAGACTACCCGAGGATGTGCTAACTTTATGTGTGCACCTTATCATAAATTAAGCGCATTCTGCGGTGGCGCAAGGATATCAAGACTGCGGTGGTCTTGATAAATCTTCCCCTCTGTTTACGCCATGGGCATAACTATAGCCAAAGCAGTCATACCACTAGATACGGGGCCATTTACTATAATGTGTGTTTTCTGATATATGGTGCTATACATACCTTTAATTATTGCTACTTATGCTGCTGTTTTAATTTTCTTACACTACGTGGCGGTTGCGTTATCTTATTTTGCTATGGGCCCTATAAATCACAGTTACACCCCTGGTTTACACCATTTATCTATTAGTATATCTGACCGACTGTCTGCTAGTGAATCTGTTTAGATGGGACTGTTTGGTGATCCAAAAAGATCCATGTACAAATATTAAGCATACATGATAATATATCCTGCGTGCAACCCATCCACTCAGTTTGTAAACCAATAGTAATAACACCACTCATCAGATAAATGGAAACCAACAGACTTGGTGCCATTGCATATTGGTAATGGGTCCAATTAAAGGGCATGTTCACTTTTTGCACTTTCCCCTTTTTTTTTAGGATTGCAAGGGTTTCTCAGTGATACTGACCCCACTGCTGGGACCCCTAGCAGTCAGCAGTAATTTTCTGGGGAACACATGAGCAAGTGTTTAGTTCCCCTGCCACATCACCACTATGTGGTGTCCATTAAGTGTTCCTGAACAAGGCACTCCCCTCTGTTATCTTTTATAGTCTGAAAATATACTTTCTATATTAAGTTGTAGCTGCAACTTTCCACTGACAATATTAAAACCTCACTAAATCCAAGGCTTCATGGATATGAGTGCTTATTACTCTGTAAATTAAAAAAATATATAATTTTATAACTGCAGATGGTATGGAGAATAATCATTATATTATAATTTATAATAAACTATATATACTAAAGGGCACCATACGGTATGGAAGAGTATAAAAATACCTCTAGTTAGGTGTAACTCCCAGTAAACAATGAAAGCATTTGTGTCACATAATAACCGACTTAAATATGCAGAATGCCTCCTAGGATTTGGGGAAGTAATCAATGAACAGTGCCCCTAGTGGTCACTGTCTATTGACGATAGTGGGCTGATTTTGTGTAATATCTAGGTGCGATCCCCTTTGCTAAAGCCGAACCTTTGTTATTTGGTCTATTTTGGGCACCAAATTCTTTGACATTCTGTAAAAAATATGAGCCCAGTGCCACATTGTGCAATCGACATCTGCCACAGTGCTGCCCGATGAGATGGCAATGAAATGGTGACGTCATAAATTAACATGCAAAATCTGTCATGTGTTTTATATCAGCAATACAACATCCCTGAATGTCCAGGAAAAAAATATCTATCTATCTATATATAGTGTATGTGTGTGTATAAAGTAATATTTCTTTTTTTAACAGTATTCCTCATTTTAGCAGCTATTAATAACAATGCCAACTTCTTGCTAATAAAATGATTAGTGTAAAAATATATTGGCGTTAATTTGCCAGAGATTAGCACATCCACTGTCTTCAAGGGTTGGCAGTTGTTAAAGGAGTTTCTCCTGCCTGGGCTTTGACTAAATTCCAGCTTTCAGACAATCTGTGGACGATCATATCACCGCTACTTACCAATCCATTGCCCTGCCGATTCCACAACCTGGGCTGTGCTCACGTGACCACCTGACTCTGGGCTCTTCTAATAATGTCTTGACCAGATCTGCTCCTGTATCTCCCTGTTCAACTGCCTATACATTATACAGCGGAAGTCAGAGGAAGAGCACACTGCCAGATTCAGGCAGTCACGTGAGCACAGTTCAGATTGTAGAATCGGTGGCGCAATGGAATGGTAAGTAGTGGTGAAACGATCTTCCTTCCACAGGTTGTCTGAATGTTAGAATGTAGTCAAAGCCACAAAAAACCTCTTTAATGTTTTGTGAAACTTATTCTCATGATTACAAAAACTTAAGCTAATGGGCCCAAGGTTCTGAAATGGTAAGGGATCTTCTTTGCGGACAGGTGGCACTGTCTACATTAATCATTATTAATAAAGGTGTTTGCCCTGTGGAAACCATATACAAATGTGAAAGGTAGATGTTTCCATACCGAAAAAAACATGGCAACCCTTCAAACTTTTATACTCTTCACGTTTCCACCAAAACCTTTCAACTCCAATGTTATGAAATGATCCGTCTGCATCATCCAGCAGGGACAGCCAATCATAAAACAGTAAGGAACGGCACTGAAACGTGACAGCTGCACCAAATACATTGTATTTAAAGGGAAGGATTAGCTGGATGACACCATTTTTCTTAGCAGCAGAGACAATGTTGGATGATGCAGCAGGAGCTTCAAAACGGTTTGCATCTGCAAATTCATTTTGAGAAAAACTTTGAGGATTCATGTATTTTACGCTAAAAAAAAAAAAAAAACAGCAGGCAAACATGTGATCAGCTGCGTGTTCAAGGTTTCTCCGAAGATCCATCCTTAGCTTTAAATTTTTAATTTGAAGGATCCAAGATGCCAGGTGACCCCCCAAAAGGATTCCAGCGGGTCCTCCAATCCCTTAACGTAGAAATAAAGTCAGCTCTGGATGTCTTCCCTCCCCCCTCCCGGCCCAACTAAAATGGATGAAGAACGCTGTTCTGGTCACTCCAGGTCACGAGAACAGTGAGGCACTTCTGAAACAAACTCATTAGGAACACCGAAAAAAAGAGAAAGAAACCGAAGAAGGAGCACAAAACTCCTCCTGCAACATCCACCCTCTGACAAATTGGCATTTACTACGGCTCTTGTCTATGTGAGGCTTGCTGGCTACTGGCTGCTTATGTATACTTGGCAGTCCTCCTGGTCGCCTTCGCTGTTCGCACAACCCGCTGAGTGTCCAGGCTCATCTGACCCAACCCCTGCGTAGTCCAGCCCCTGGTCCCTGCGTTTGGTGAAAGGTGAGAGTTTCCCGTTTGGGCTGGGATTGCTATTCAAGAAGCTGTCAGCTGCGGATTCCATCTCCTCTATCGTCATGTCACAGGCATCTGCCAGCTCGTGTGTTGCCACCTGCAAGAAGCAGGGATCCTGAGCAAACTGCGCCAAACCTTCCGAGATCAGCACCTTCATGACCCAAAAAGAGAGAAAAAAGAAATATCAATGTAATATTCTGGTGTATTCAGCAGAGACAAGTAAATCTTAACCTGAACATCTGATTAGGATTTCAGCATTTTTATGTACATTTGTGGGTGCATTTAGAGGTACTCTTAAAGTCATCGATCACCTTACCGCTTCCACCAAACTGCTTGCACTGCCGTGGTGCTGCCGCCTCTGGTCTCGCGAGTGGCGAGGAACTGTGAGGGAGGCTGGTCGGTCTCGGCCGAGGTTACAGTCGCTGCAGTGCACGGAAGGGAAGCTGCTGTTTAAACTGTCTTTGGGCCCTGGTTCTCCTTGTAGCCTCAGTGCTGGCACAGTCTGTTGCGACCACCCTCGGGAGCAGGGTGTGGCAGGCGGTGTGGAGCAGAGGCGTGAAAATGCTGTTGGCGAGTGACTCCTTCGTAGTAGAGGGCTGAGGCCAGCTACTGCTAATGCCTGTAAACGTAGAAGATGTATTATTGGCATCATCCTGAAACAGACATAACTCCCTGCTGGATCATCTGCTGCCAATTACATGGTGAGTTGACCTAGATTTCTTTGCTGGAAAGTGGCAGCCATGGCCAGGAGGTCAGACAGGGTGCAAAAAGTAAAGGGAAAAAAAAAACGTCAGCTCTCACAAGCCCACCAGGTTCTGTGCTCCTGTCTCCACTGCAGCTGAACCCCGCTGAACCATAAGTGTGACGTGCAATCCAATCCATGGCCTCAGTGGTGATGCGTCATGAATGGCACATGATCACTGAGCCTCAGCAGTTATGTGCCGTTCCTGCACAGGTCACCGCTGAGGCCACTGATTGGCCTGGCGTGGCAACATGCATGTAAGACAGTGTGGACTGGAAGCAGCAGAGAGAGTTCTCATGACACATGAGATGAGACTTTTTTTTTTACTTTTGCACTCTGTCTGGCCCCCTGACTATGAGTTCTCAGTCTTGGAGAACCTCTTTAAACAGCTAGCGATAGACTGTTACTAAAGCATTGGTGCTGATGTCCAAAGGTTTAATATGCCTAATTCAGATGGACTGTACTGACAACTTACCTGCAAGCACTAGTGCTCGTCCGCCTTCAGTGTTAGGCTACATTCACACGAACGTATGTTGTTTCCGTGTCCATTCTTTTTTTTTTTCGGATCGGATTTCAATCGCATCCGCATGTCTGTTCCGTAGCCCCGCAAAAAATATAGAGCATGTCCTATGCTTGTCCATTTTGCGGTCAACACAGATGTCCATATTTTTTGCGGACATGCATTTTGCGAACCGCAAAGTACATATGGTCGCTTGAATGTAGCCTTAGGGGTCATGCACACGACCCTATGTATTTTGCGGTCCACAAAAAACGGATCTGCAAAAAATACAGATGGCGCCCGTGTGCATTCCGTATTTTATGGAACGGAACAGCTGGCCTCTAATAGAACAATCCTATCCTTGTCCATAATGCGGACAATAATAGGACATGTTCTATTTTTTTTTGCGGAACAGACTTACGGAAACGGAATGCACATGGAGTAACTTCGTTTTTTTGCGGACCCATTGAAATGAATGGTTTCGCAGACAGTCTACAAAAAAGACGGAACGGACACGGGACTGGCCCTTCAGCGTCCATTTTGGGACTGGAGTGCCAGGCTGTAGATAAGTAATCAATGCAGCACACACAGATTAGGTATATTAAACCACTGGACATCAGTGCAGATGGTTTAACCCCCTTAAGACCAAATTCACTTTTTTTATCTTTTCTTTTTGCAGAACACGTATTTTTCGTATTTTTAGTGTCACCATTTAATTTACCATATACTGAAAATGTAAAAAATCTTAATCTGCGGGTCCGTATGATTACAGGGATTCCAAATTTCTATAGTTTATTATGTTTTACAAGATCTGATAAGCTAAAAAGGGGGACTGTAATTTTTATTGGTCCCATATTGGGGTATATAAGACTTTATGATCACTTTGTATTTAATTTTGTTTGGAGGGACCAAGGTGACAAAAAATGGCAAATTGCCTATTTTTATTCATGCCTTTTTGTTATGGTGTTCACAGTGCATGATAAATATTTTTTAGTTCCAACATTTTTGTTTATTTATTTTTATATGTAAATGACATGATTAGAATTTGTATTTTTTTGTAGTTTTTAAAATAAATTTTTTAAACTTTTACATTTTTTAGCATGTAATTTTCTGATCACTAGTATACTATATATTACTGCAGTCTATGGGATTTTTACTGCCTGCCTATTAAGCCCTGCCACAGTGTGCTATGGCAAACCAGGGACCCTCAAGGCCCCAGGTGGCTTTAGCACTGTGGGAGCTCGCGTTTTACTGCAGCATCTGAGGGGTTAAATGACTGGAGTTATCTCCAGTCTGTCATTGTGGCCAGGTGTCACCTGTCGCGTATGTAGTAGGTTCAACGCCTCTACTAATGTACATGTAAAGCATTATGCGTTAAGGGGTTAACGACACCAGCAAACCATGGACACTATCAACATCTAAAGATTGTTCTTTAGTAAATTTCACCTGAACATTTATTTTGGATGAAATTGTACTGTTTTATCAACAGGCCATCATACACATCAGTATATTGTAGGCCAAACCGGCCAAGAATGACTAATGTGTGTTGGGAGCTCCTGACTCCATCCCCGACAAATGATGTTAGGGAAGAGAAGGATCGGTCAAAGTGAATATTTTTGCCAAACCGAATGAGTATGTGTATGGAGGAGCAGGGAGGAAGCCGAGAGAGATAGCTGTTGGCCGAGAGCTATTGAATGTGTCCGGCCGCCCTTAGTCTAATGTGTTTGAGCACCTCTAAGGCGTTTTCACTTTGTGGTTGAATTGTGGTATGACCGCAAGATGTAAATCAAAGGAGAAAAATATGTAGCTATGTATTTTGGAGTAGAACAGTATTTGTGTTATTCCTAAAGAGCAACCCCAGAGAGATGTAAAAATTCAGCACCTTTTCTGATCCACAGTCTTAGGCCTCATGCACACAAACATATTTTCTTTATGTGTCCGTTCCGGGTTTTTTTGAGGACCGTATACAGAAACATTAATTTCAATGGGTCCGCAAAAAAAACGGAAGGCACTCTGCGTGCATTCCGTTTCTGTATGTCCGTATTTCCATCCCCGGAAAAAATAGAACATGTCCTATTATTGTCCGCATTTCGGACAAGGATAGGACTGTTCTATTAGGGGCCAGCTGTTCCGTTCCGCAAAATACAGAATGCACATGGATGTCATCCGTATTTTTTGCAGATCTGTTTTTTTGCGGACCGCAAAATACATACGGTCGTGTGCATGAGGACTTATCCAAAGGAAGATGTACAGTATTTAGTGTTAGTAGACTATGAACACGTCACTGCTACAGATAGTAACTGGTGCAACATTACTATAGCTGGGAAATGTGGCCACAGCTGAGTGACTGATCCTAATCCTACCACAGAGTTGAGGAAATCGGACTGGACACAAAGAAGGACTTTATCAATAGCTTTTTGCCAGAAAATGGTCACTTTTATGAAAAGTGGGTCTGGCGTCTCCACAACATGACAGGTTTACTATAATTGGTGTAAATTATAGCATAAATCTCTGCCAGCTCATACAGCTGGTGTAAATTTGCTTTTCTGATGCATAGACAGGCAAAGTTGCAACAAATTATTGAGAGGCCTATGCCTATAAATTGTTTATATCTTACTCCAGCGCAGTCTGGACCAAGACCTGTGATTGAAATAAAAAATAAAAAAACATAAGGGCTCGTCCACACGAACTTTTTTTGCGTTCTATATATGGTCCGTATACGGAACCATTCATTTCGATGGTTCCGCAAAAAAAAACGGAATGTACTCCGTATGCATTCCGTTTCCGTATTTCCGTTTTGTTGAAAGATAGAACATGTCCTATTATTGCCCGCAAATCATGTTCTGTGGCTCCATTCAAGTCAATGGGTCCGCAAAAAAACTGAACACATGCGGAAATGCATCCGCATGTCTTCCGTTTTTGCGGAACCATCTATTGAAAATTTTATGCCCAGCTCAATTTTTTCTATGCAATTACTGTATACTGTATACATACGGAAAAACGTAACAGAAACGGAAACACAACGGAAACAAAAAACGGAACAACGAATCCGTGAAAAACAGACCGCAAAACACTGAAAAAGCCATACGGTCGTGTGAACGAGCCCTAAGGGTGCAAAAAAATGGAATTGTAAAGCATGGAGACTCACTGACATGGTAATGATTTATTGCTCATGTTTTCCGTATGATTAAAGAGACTTTAGTTGGATGGTTTGGGAAAGAGATTTAGAAATAGAAAGGCTACAAGTACAGAATTGCCACAGTTTAAGAAAAAAAACAGAAAAATACTAGTAGTATTTTCACAGTTGTACGGACCTGATGGTGCACCAGATGCAGCTGTGGCAGGACAGCTTTAGGTGAAGTGTCACCTCCTTGATTCCGGTACCTCCGTAGACACTCCAAATGGAATGATGCCCTCCTGCCTGCAAACAATCCATGAGAACAGCAGCATTCAATAATGGCTCTTGAATTGTATAGTTTATGTACCAAAATTCCAAAAACTAATAAAATTGCCTGAATGGAACGTTAAAATAAAACAATAAATCTTTATCGTGTAGCAAACGCAAAAAAAATAATCAAAAACTATCACTCGTAAAGAGAGTAAATCAGGCTAGGGTGCAACACCATGTGCTGGAGAGAGGCACTAGAGTTAATTATTTGTACTTTCTATCCTTAAAACAGCAGCTCAAACATAGAAAAGATACCTCTCTGGACCTTACTTAGTAACACCTTGTCGGCACATATAATCCCTCATGATTATGATATATCAAGTCAGAATAATCTCTTGATGTTAGTACTGTGAGATGAATTCACAAGATGAACAAAGATGAAATCAGGGATCATACATAGTCTATAGTGTTTGCTAGGTGTGTTAGCAGTCATTATATCACTAATCGCTAGAATAGTGATGGTCAGTTTGCAGTGTTCGCCAGCGAACACATGCGGGCTGCCATCTTGACTCACCCGTCCGGCGATGCACAGGTAAGCCCTTACCTGTGCCTGTGCCGGTCTGAAATCAAATGCAGTCACTGGGAGCAGGCAGTTCTGAGAACAGCCGCCGGGGGCCTTCATTGGGCTGTTCTCGGAACTGCCTGCTCCCGGTGACTGCATTAGATTTCGGACCGGCTCCCGCCACAGGCACAGGTAAGGGCTTACCTGTGCATCGCCGGACAGGTGAGTCTACCTTACTAAAGATGGCAGCCCGCATGTGTTCGCTAGCGAACACTGCGAACGGACCATCACTGATAGTGATGAGCGGCAGGGGCTATATTCGAATTTGCAATATTTCACCAATATTTTGTAGAATATTCGTCATGTATTCGCAAATTTCGAGATTATTTTATCATTTTTCAAGCTGCTAGAAGTTTCATGAGTTTCTCCTGAGACTGGAGAAAATGGTTGGCATGGCAGAACATTACAATAGCTTTATATACAGATATAGTCAAGTGCTCCAATATATTCGCAATTGCGCTAATTGGCAGTGATTAGAATTTTTTTTTCGCACTACGTGCAACTTCACATTTTAGCAGGTCTGACTACAGATTACTGATTGGTGCACTATTGTTGTGAACTTGACTTTGCTTCCTTCTCATTGGCCCACAAGCAAGAAGCAGAGAGGAATCATGTGTTCAGATGGAAAAAAATGCAGAATATTCGATATAACAAATATATAGCACTATATTCTAAATATTCGCGAATTCTCGAAGTGGCTATATTCGCGAGTAATATTCGCTATTCAAATATTCACGCTCAACACTACTGAGGAACAGTGCCTTACATATATGTGTCTAGGGTTTATTACATTTCATGATAATAGAACTGTAATAGTCAATCATGAGGGATTATACTGTATATTGTCATAACCATAAGGCTTTGTTGTTATGCTACATACTGTCTGATTGGTAGCTATTTTTACCTTTATCCTTACTGTCAATGAACTCTTGTGGCAGACTTGATTGTCATTGTGAATAAATACAGAAAGATCTTAAATGGTATATACCCTCTACTTGTGGAAACACGCTGCAGTGTATCCAAGTTGACTGACAAGTAGGGCCGCCAATAGATTCCCCCTGTTATGTGGGTGCGATTATTCGGCAACTCTCAGCACCGCTACATCACACCAGCGGCGGAGACCGAGCAGCGGGAGGAAACTGTGGACAAAGCCCCGCTGAGGGGCGGAGTCAGAACTATTTAAAGCCGTTACGGCTGTCATAGCGCCAATATGCTGCCACTCTGCACGCCACTCTGTACGGAGATCTAACACCAGATACTCTATGTACTAAACATTTACCTTCTCCTGATAAAGTGCGGGTGCACCACCGCACAGAAACGCGTTGAGCAGGAGGGAGATGGTCAGGGCCTGCCAGCAGGGGTGGGAATTGAAGAAAAGTTGTCGCAACAAGGACGCTAGATGTATCTGAACTGATCTTATCAACTGGAGTTCAGATGCACATCCTGGTAGCCCCTGTAGCCGGCTCCAATTGGCAGTTCAGTGGTAACATAACAAAATGCTTGCTCTGTACACTAGCAGGCATTGAGGCTTATGTTCTTCCGTAATAGCAACACGATAGCCATTATCTGCTGACAAAGTGTTACTAAGTTTGATAAGGTCCAGAGAGGTATCTTTTCTATGTCTGAGCTGCTGTTTTCAAGATAGAAAGTACAAATAATTAACTCTACAAGTAGTGCTTCTCCTCCAGCCAGGGGTGTAGCTAAAGGCTCATGGACCCTGGTGCAAGATTTCAGCTTGGGCCCCCCTTCCCTCAGTGCTTTGTGACCAGGGAGGCAAAATTTGAAAAATTGAAATGGCTAATCCCCCCCCCAACCCCCATCATGCCAAATTCTTGACCTAACCACTTCCCTTCTGCCAGAGGTGTAACTTGACCAGAATGCACTTTCCATAATACCAGTGTCCTCTTATATTGCACAAGGGTCTTTGGGCCCCTCAGGCTCCTGGGCCCGGTAGTGACTGCTACCTCTGCACCCCCTATAGCTACGTCCCTGCCTCCAGCACATGGTGTTGCACCCTAGCCTGATTTGCTCTCTTTACGAGTGATAGTTTTTGATTCTTTTTTTAGCGTTTACTACACAATAAAGAGTTATTATTTTATTTCAACGTTCCATTCAGGCAAGTTTATAGTTTTAAGCGTAAGGGACATAAACAGCTCTACATTATTTATTAAATTGGACCAAAATCCCCAAAAGCCCACAATAAGTCCCTGTACTTACACATTACTTTGCTATTTTTAAGTTATAGCTTCTGGCCACAGGAATATTGTGAGCTGCATGTCACGCAGTACATTCCTATGTGCTTCAGCTGTCACTTAAAGGGGTTGTGCAAAAATAGGGGGGGGGGGGGGGAGTTTGGCATACCCTGCCACTTGGCCAGACCTGTAAACGAAAGCTTACTTCCCTGCTCCTTC
This sequence comes from Bufo bufo, assembly GCF_905171765.1. Taxonomy (NCBI): domain Eukaryota; kingdom Metazoa; phylum Chordata; class Amphibia; order Anura; family Bufonidae; genus Bufo; species Bufo bufo. The sequence goes on along the minus strand of NC_053389.1, from coordinate 233,163,768 downwards.
TCCTCCCAGCCTGCAATGCCCCGCTAGGCTCCCTCGCAGTAAACATCCAGTTTGATGGTGCCTGCAGCCTATCCCTGACTGCGGCAGTACAGGGTTCCCCTTACATCGTGAAAAATTATGCAAGGGAATCTAGTCACCTCCACGGCCAGTGATTGTCTGCAGCAATGTCAAACAGGATGTTTTCTGCGAGGGAGCCCAGCGCAGCATTGCAGACCCGGAGGAGAAGGAGCAGGGTGACAGCGCCAGTAAGCAGGTAAGTGAGCTCCCAGCCAGTCCCCCCCCCCCCCCTCATTCTTGCACAACCCCTTTAAGGCTGAGGGTACACCTAGACTTTTTTGTTACACTGCAAAAAAATCTGTGAAATTGCTGTCCATAGGGAGAGCATTGAGTAGCTCGATCATTTCTGCAGAATCTCTGCGATCAAGTGAGTTTTACTTCAATCGCTAGAGATAAAATCGCTGCAAAATCCTGCGGACATTTGGGTAGCCAGCAATTTTTTTAAATTTCTACATGCTGGGATTTCAGAGCGATTTTCCAAGCTACTTTTAGTAACGAGAATATTTCTTGCCACTAAAATTGCTGTGAAATTGCTGCTGAATCTCTAGTGATTAAATAGCCCCAGCTACTCACTTGGTTCAGCGATTTTACAGAGATTCTCAAGCTACTCAGTGCCTTCCCTATCGACAGTGATTTCACAGATATTTTGTTTTGTTTATATAGGAATAATAGTGGCTCTCCCGAATCACTCCCTGGAGTGGTGCTCTGTCTAAAGTGGTTCACCCAACCACTAGTAGGTAAAGGGATTGTAAAAGTAAAAAATAGGCAGGCACTCTATATCTGGTTTTGTAGGATATTTATTTGTTTATAGTTGATTACACTTATTATTAAAAGAATTATTAAATGATTATTAAAAGGTTATTAAAAACGTGGGTTGGGGGGATATAGTGTGGTTGCTGACGGTGCGTATCCGACCTACAGTAGGTTTAAAAGTATGGGTTCATTCCGGGTAGTGGCTCCTGAAGTAATACACAAGGTAGGGCCCTTCTATTCTATACCCCTCCTCTCCCCTTCCTTTTGTCTATGTCATGGCTTGGTCTGTCACGTCTTGTGATGTTTGTCCTTATCTTATGTGGTTGTTTGTCTAGAAATTAGAGACTGTATACCATATGTGCTCTTATCCTCAATTCCAGAAGTCCCCATTGGCTTGTTACTTGCCAGTCATGTTTTGTATAGCTAATTATAGACTGCACTACTACCTCCGATTTATTTGTATGGCCAGTTGTCGGCCTCTGTATTTCTTTTGTACATGTATTGGATATACTTATTCATTATTCATTTATATGCTTTAATAAAATAATGATTGAACCGTAAAAGTATAGGTTCATGGAAAATAGGGCAAAGTGATTGTGCGTGGTGCTGGAAAAAATGGTGGTGAAGGGAATAAACTGTGATAGTGTTAGGTAAAATACCTAAGGATACATATAGGTATAGTCAATGAAAAAATAAAATAGATGTAACAATCCGAAAAGGTCCGAAAGTGTCCAAGAGGTATAATGGTGTTAGTCCAAAAAACATAAAAAATGGAATATAAAATATGGTAAAATGCAGAATATTAGTTCAAAAGGATGGTAAATTACTACAGTGACTCTTGGTAATATTCCTTGGTAATATTAGGTACTGTGGCGCTTGTTAATGCAGCTGGTGTATTATGCCAGCAGAGGGGTTGTGGTACGGTATCCAAATTATAATGTTTGCTTAATGTCGGTGGCGTCCCACACGGCAATTAATTTGTACTCACCCCGCGGTCCAAACTTGGTTAATGTAAGAGTGTATGGCGTTTCGAGGTGTTCCGACCTGGGCACTGAGGAAGAGGTCGGAACACCTCGAAAAGCGTCTGGCTACCTGGCATCATCCTCGAGACTACCCACCAATACCCACGCCTTCGCTAAAGAACCTTGGAATATTATCGCAACAACAGAAGAAACCCTATGCGACCAACACGCCATACGAATAAGAGGTACCAGCTGATCGGCAACATAGCTACCACGTGCTAGATCACGTGATCACGTGAGACGCCGATACATCCACAAAGAGCGCGCAACATACCAGCGTGAGGAAGCAAGTCTCCGGAGGACTACACCGGCTGCCGCTTCACTCTTACATTAACCAAGTTTGGACCGCGGGGTGAGTACAAATTAATTGCCGTGTGGGACGCCACCGACATTAAGCAAACATTATAATTTGGATACTGTACCACAACCCCTCTGCTGGCATAATACACCAGCTGCATTTACAAGCGCCACAGTACCTAATATTACCAAGGAATATTACCAAGAGTCACTGGACTAATTTACCATCCTTTTGGACTAATATTCTGTATTTTACCATATTCTATATTCCATTTTTTATGTTTTTTGGACTAACACCATTATACCTCTTGGACACTTTCGGACCTTTTCGGATTGTTACATCTATTTTATTTTTTCATTGACTATACCTATACGTATCCTTAGGTATTTTACCTAACACTATCACAGTTCACAGTATCACCATTTTTTCCAGCACCACGCACAATCACTTTGCCCTATTTTCCATGAACCTATACTTTTAAACCTACTGTAGTTCGGATACGCACGGTCAGCAACCACACTATATCCCCCAACCCACGTTTTAAAATAGGAATTCAACCATCTTAATAACCTTTTAATAATCATTTAATAATTTTTTTTAATAATAAGTGTAATCAACTATAAACAAATAAATATCCTACAAAACCAGATATAGAGTGCCTGCCTATTTTTTACTTTTACATTTTGTTTTGTTTAGCCTTAGGTGTAGTCTCAACCTAAAATTGAAAAGTAGCCTTACAAAAAGTTTATATGTAGCCCCCAGCCTTATAAATATGTGATTACCTAGTGAGGCTGACCGCAGGAAGCTCCTCTTAGGAGATGGACACAACCCTCCCTCCATCTCTCCTTCTGATGGTGTCAACTGACGACTCTCCTCATCTCGATCAGAAAACCTGTAGGGTACATGGAGGATTTCAGATATTCATTCATTCATGGACCACATACTCATGATCATTGGCTGGGCGATTATGACAAAAATAAAATCATAATTAATTGAACATGTAATCTCGATTTCGATTATAGAACCATTATTTGGGGTGTGGCTTGGGGTGCTTAGCACGGGTTTGATCATATTTAGAGTTCTGCGCTTTTTCTTTTTTTAAAGGCGATGTTTGTTCTCTATTGTTTACTTGATGTATATATGCTTAAAGGCTATATACACCTTTGGGGGCATTTTTTTATTATTGCATTGTACTCATTATGAGCTAAAATGCATTTTTTATTAAGAATATGGAGTCTTTTTCTCTGTACAGAGCTGAGATGTTCTACTAGCAGGATCTGAGTTTTCTCTCAGCTCTGTCAGATAGTTAGCCTAGGGGCTCCTTATCTCTGCTCTCAGACCTTATAAACACTCATCAAAGCTCAATCTTTATCTTACTGATAAGCATGTGGTCTTTAATAAGTGTTTATGACATCTTAGTAATTTAGAGATAAGGATTATTAGATGATAGGCACAAAGTGAAAGTGACACACGGCTGGACTGCTGGCAGAGGAGAGCGCCAGCACACCATTTACACAGTATGTTCCCGTGGCACACGTTTAAGGAGACCGCCTGGCCTGGCCCCCTGATGATGTCACAAAACCAAAACAAATTAACCAACACAGGCAAATTGCCATCGGTTAATCAGGCTGAAGGTCGGTTTAGGTTTTTTCAATTATCAGCCCAGCCCTACTAGAAAGGGAATCATAGTAAGATCTTATCCCAGTTTAGGAAGTAGTATCTTTTGCATATACATATGTGCCAGTTATTAGCGTTTTATTCTTGGGATATGACCCTTAAATCTATTTGCCTCAATGTGTTGTATAGTTGAATTGCTTATAATTGCCTATTATTAGCTATATCTCATTGTACATATAGTAGTATTGAGTTAAGTCTCAGCTTACATGTCAGAACAAAGCAGACTGGGCTCACTACTGTACTCCACTTCTTCACTGGCATCATATGTCTCATCTTGTGATGCCTCCTCCCGACATATGATTGGCAGACGACTGTCTCTGGACACTGAGCTGTGAAGGGAAGACATTATTAACAACTTAGGTCTCTAAAATGCATACTATACAATTCCCCTTCAGAAACAAGTGCTCCTTAAGTGTGGAACCTACCGTCCCCAGGTCTCACAATGACATGTCCTGGGTCAGCGGTAAAGGAAAACAGAAAGACTGTCATATTGAGATGGTGGAGACACCTTCAGAGATACAGGAAAAAATCCAGGTGCACAGATTTGTCACCTGGCTGGTTATGGTGGTTTACAGTGCCTTTTCTCCTGAAGAGCCCAAGCAGACTATCTCATAACCAAGATGCCACCTTTTATTCCCAGCTCAGTCTTACCTCTTGGAACCAAGTTTCCATGATCCACGAGTACGAACTGGGCAGCTCTGTCCTTCTACAGTGCTGATGGTGCTCTGGTATGGGAGCAGGTTGGGAAGACGTACCAAAGCTGTATTGTTGGCATTGTTGATGTTGGCATTGGAACCAGAAGATGAGTAACTACTTGGAGTAAAGTTAGAGTCTACAAGCTTCTCATGAGATGGGGAATCAAGGTCCCCAGGACCCCCAGAAGTCTTGTTGATGTGAAGCGGTCGTTGTGTGGTGAAGGTTTGTGGGAACGCACTTCGTACTTCACTTTGGTAGTAGCTGACGTGATTCCCAAACAAACCTCCTGCTCTCTAGAGGGATGGAGGACACACAAAAGAAGATGCAGGAATTAGCACAGGGCCCAAAAATCACAGATAAAGATGAACATTAGCAATAATCTAAAATACTAATTGCCATTTAACAATTGATACTTTACTAAATCTTACACTGGATAGCATACTTCACATTGGTTTAGCTGACTACAATTCTGTTCCCTTCTATGTCTGATTCCCAGCCACTCGGGCAGAGGCAAAGTAACCTCTGCATCACTTTCCATGTATATTTTATAAAAGGCAACTTGTATTTTATATTTCCTTTTTCATTTCAGTGCAGCAACTGACAAGTTAATCGATTACTGAGGAGTTTGGACATAAGACATGGATCCAGTAATGCAGAGACCACAGGAGACATAATAGACACGATGCAGATGCCCTACCAATCGTGAACAATGTGGCTCTATTAAAAATAACAGACAAGACAATTGCAGGATTAGAAATACATTTTCACTGACAGAAACGATCACATGATAGTTAATTAATGGATTTGTATGCTTAGTAATGGACAGTTCAGTTAATGTAAAGCAATGAATTATGTATAGTATTTTGGGGAGAGTAGGTGTCACCACTGATTGGAACAACTGGGAATTCAGTCATGGATCTACAAGCTTTGAAACTGGTAGCTACCATGTCAAGTCATAAAAAAAAATTAATATAGGGCTCACGCACATGACCGTATGTTAGATCCTCATCTGATATGCATTTTTTTTGGATCAGATGCGGACCTATTCATTTCAGTGGGGCCGCAAAAATGCAGACAGCACACAGTGCGCTGTCTGCATCCCCACGTACATTCCACGGCCCCGCAAACAGGGTAGAACATGTCCTATTCTTGTCCGTTTTGCAGACAAGAATAGGACATTTCTACAGAAGTTAAAAAATAAATGGTGCCATGCACTCGGCCAGGGATCCCTGTTTTGTGGATCTGCGATTTGTGCACCACAAACCTCTTTACGGCTTTTCGCATGAGCCCTTCAGATTCTCCTGTGATTAGGCCTTATTCACACAGTCAGTGTTTGATCAGTGATTTCCTTCAGTTCAGTGATTGGGAGCAAAATAGTATGGAGTGGAGAGATAAGGTATAATTGAAAGATTACTACTTGTTCTGTGTTTCTGACCTGCACCTGGTTTTGAATCCCAATCACTGATGGAAAACACTGACCAAAGACTGATGTGTGAATAAGGCCTCATGCACATGACAGTTGTTTTTTTGCGTCCGCAAATTGTGCGTCCGCCAAAAAAAAACGGATGCGGCATCCATTTTTTTGGGAGGATACGTTTTTTTCCACAGATCCCTTGTAATAAATGCCTATCCTTGTCCGCAAATGTGAAAAAAGTAGGACATGCACTATACACGGACGCGGAACACAAACGGATGAACTATCAGCATTTTTTTGCTGACCCATTGAAATGAATGGGTCCCCATCCTATCTGCAAAAAAAACGGAACGGAGGCCGAGAAAAACAACTGTCGTGTGCATGAGGCCTAAGGCGTTAGAGCCAATTCTTATAACCTACAGGAAGGTGACATATGACCAGTATCGCTAGACTTGCTGTTACCGGTCAATGGACACAGTATTAATCTGATACAACAGGATAAGATGCAATTACCAGAGCAAGTTTACTCAGTGGAGGAACAATACAATGTGACAGGACCATGATACAACAGGATTAGATACAATGTTACCAGAGCAGGTATAATAGGTGGATAAATGATACAATGTTACCAGGTACAATGATACAGAATGAGCAATACAATTTGACAGGACCATGATACAACAGGATTAGATACAATGTTACCAGAGCAGGTGTAATAGGTGGAAGAGTCATACAGTGTTACCAGGTACAATGATACAGAATGAATGATACAATGTGACAGGACCATGATACAACAGGATTAGATACAATGTTACCAGAGCAGGTTTAATAGGTAGAGGCGTGATACAATGTTACTAGGTACAATGATACAGAATGAGCAATACAATGTGACAGGACCATGATACAACAGGATTAGGTACAATGTTACCAGAGCAGGTTTTATTAGGTGGAAGAGTGACACAGTGTTACCAGGTACAATGATACAGAATGAATGATACAATGTGACAGGACCGTGATACAAGAGGATTAGATACAATGTTACCAGGTACAATGATAGGGAATGAATGATACAATGTGACAGGACCGTGATAAAAGAGAATTAGATACAATGTTACCAGAGCAGGTTTAATAGGTAGAGGAGTGATACAATAATACAGAATGAATGATACAAAGTGTCAGCACCATGATACAACAGGATTAGATACAATGTTACCAGAGCAGGTGTAATAGGTGGAGGAGTGATACAATGTTACTAGGTACAATAATACAGAATGAATGATACAAAGTGTCAGCACCATGATGCAACAGGATTAGATACAATGTTACCAGAGAAGGTGTAATAGGTGGAGGAGAGATACAATGTTACCAGGTACAGTGTGAAACAACCATGATAAGATGCAAAGCGACCAGAGCCCTTGTACTATGTAGAGGAGTGATACAATGTTATCAGAGCAGTTGTACTAAGTGGAGCAGTGCTACAATGTTACTAGATACAGTGATGCAGAATAAGTGATACAATGTGACACAACAATGACTGGATGAGTGACACCATTATACAAGCTCATGTACAATGTTACACATGATAGATACAGTCTTTGGTAATGAAACACACTGAATAATAATCAGTCATGCTTTGTTATAAGATGTGAAAATAGTGATCTATATACAGTTCAGTATAGTGTTGTAGGAGGAAGGATAAACCAGAGGAAGAAAACATTAGATATACAAGGTCCAAAGGAGAAATATTGGGTTAAAAATACAATGTAATATGGGGTTTGGTACAGTGATATGGGATGTTTGTAAAAAGAGGGTTGTAGAATAGCAGAAACAATGGGGGAGATTTATCTTGAAAGTCAGCTTTGCAGGGGCCTTTGTTGCCGTAATTTGTGCCGAAAATGTCAAATGTTGCACAATTTGAAACATCTTTGGAGATGTTATTCCACTCTCTATTCCACCATTTACTGGAATAAGATTGTGACAATTTTATTGATAAATCTGACTTATACCAGCTCGGCAGGCTAATTACGTCCTCTCTACCACCTACTGAAGTGTGTGGTGTAAAAAATCAAAATATTAAATTTCAGCTCAAATGAGCCCAAAAAGTTTCAAAACCCTATTTTGCAACCTTTTTAAGTCAGAATTCTGGATGCATGCCATGATAAATTTCCCCCATAGTTTCAGAATGATACATACGGATGTAGATTTACTATTACACATGCACAGAATTCTGGCTTAAACTGTGCCCAAATACTAGTGCAGAGGCTGGGCTTCATATTTATTGTCACAGACACTTTTAATTTTGCCTCGGCCAACACGGGAAAGCGGGCATGGCTTAGCGGCATAAATAGTGTTGCTTTGGGTGGGCAGAACTTGCGCCAAAATTCAGACGTATGATTCTGGCACAAAACTAATAGGTGGTAAAAACTTAGGGGCAGATTTATTCAGATGGGCGTTTTAGACACCAGTCTTAATAAACCTCTATACCTGGTGGTGGATTTGCGGGAGTTATGAAGAGGCACCGCCCTCAACATAACTTTGGCGAATCCATCGCCGCTTCTAAATGTAAGCGTTTCCTAGCTGTCTTACATTTAGACCAATTTCTACGCCTAAAACAGGGGTAGAAAATGGTAAATGAGACGGGCCTGGCGGATTGGTCCCCTTCCCCGCTCACTCCACGCCCACTTTTGTAGACCTGGTGTGAGCGTGGAGATGTCACAGATTGCTGCATACAGGACCTTTGCGGCGCAATCTGCGCCAGAAATACACCTAATTTAGGCGTATTTCTGTTTAATAAATGACAGTCCACCAGATTTATCATCCAGAATTAGCCACTGTGATAAATCTTTCAGATAGTCATAAGTTAGACATTATTAGTAAATCTACCCCATTGGGTAATAATGTTATATACAAAGTTACAGACAGAGAATTATAAAATGACACATGCAAGATTACAGCAGGACAGATATAGAGAATGGTAGATTTTAGAAGTTATAGCTTTGTATGCTGTTGAGATAACAGATGGGAGTAATCAAGAGAACTGGACATACTGCAGCAGAGTGGATTCTACCAGTGCTACCCACAAATCTCATGCAGAAGTACGTCCAGTGCATTCAATAGCGACATTTCCTACACACCCTGAAGATGTCGTCCTCTGACGCTGCAGACACGGCTTCCTTCATGGCCTTGTCCAGCTCTTCCTCTGCAGTCAGGTCTCCAGAAATAGCTCTGCGAATCTCAGGCCCGATATCATGCAGCGTGCGCAGCCCAGCCTGAGGGGAACCACAAACATCTGGGCTACTAGCCAGGGCCGAGATTTGTTAGCTCCTCATCACCATTACACAGCTGAGACCAGACACAAGGACAGCCCTGGCTTAGGCTTTGTTCACATCTCCGTCAGGAGACCCGGCAAGCTGTTCCGGCACAGAACAACCTGTTGTATCTCACAGGATTCAACATTGCCGTAGTCTCTACTTTACCGTCGGATCCCCAATGACTGCACTAAGGTCCGGTGGTGATCCAGCCGATTTCCGGCATAAATGCCAGGTTTCAGCCGGACAAAGACCACTGCATGCAACGTATTTTTTCTCTAGCCAACAGCCGGCATTTGCTCCGGATAAGGCAGCCAGATCTATGAAACAGACATGTGAACGCACCCTTATGAGACCATTTTAATCTTGGGGCCCGTTTAAATGCCAGTCTACATTGTCCTCCGAAAATAAAGGAAGTGTTAGATATATAAAACATACAGAGTGGTATAAACAGTTATGTAAAAGGTGATAAATACATCTATGTACAGAATGGTGGGATATACAGGTATGTACAGGATGATATATAAAGGGAGGGATATACAGAATGATATATACAAGGTGGTAGTTGTGGTAATGTACAAGGTAGTATCTAATATATAAAGCTGAGTGTATGTGTGTATGTATGTATGTCTGCTAAAGGAATCCGTACTGTCGCAATTACAATCATAACATTTGGCACACAGGTACATCAGGTGTCCGGGAAGGTTTTAGACCAGGTCTCAGCTCTCTAGGACATACCGTTACTGAGATATTCCCAAAAAATGCATTAGCCAATAGAAACTTGGTCACATGACCCTCATCAGCCAATAGAAGCTCGTAGGCCGTTAGCCTCCACATACACAGTTTTACTCCTGATCTGGTTAGGCTACGCCCCCTCCCACTTCTGAGCCAACGGGAATTGAAAAAATGAAGGTAAAAATCAACTTCTGTCAGCTGCAGAGGTGGGAGGGAGGGTGACTTTCTCCCTGCAGCTCACACTCAGACAGCACAGTGCTGCTGTCTTAGAGTGAGCTGTTCAAAAGGACACGCCCAAGATCCAGTAAAGGCCACTGTTAAGGGGGCGGGCCCCTGTGGAGGTCACTGTCAAGGGGGTGGTATGCTGTGAAAGTCACTGTTAAAGTGGAAGGCTGCTGTAAAGGTCAAAGTTAAGGGGGTGGGCTGCTGTGGAGGTCCAATTTTAAGGGACGGGGCACTGTGGGGGGGTCAGTGTTAAGGGGTGGGGGGCTGTGGAGGTCACTGTTTTGTGGGCGGGGTGCTATAGATGTCACTATTATAGTGGATAGTGTTGATATCTTTTAAAGACACACAAACATTAAATTAAATAGATTAAATATACCCGAGCGAAGCCGGGTCCTTCAGCTAGTACACTTATATAGGGTAGTATATACACTTATGAACAGGATGATTTATAAAAGGAGGTATATACAGTTATATACAGAATGGTAATGACCAGGTGGTATATACACTTATATCTTGGGAGGTATATCCAATAACTGGGTGTTATATACATGTATTGTGTTATGGTTAGCAATCCATTATCTAATGGGCGAAATGGAAAAAATATGAAACATACATGTGCCTATACATATCTATATTGACACAATGTGAAAACAACAGATGCATAGTACGGTATATAGAATAAGTTGTCCTATAGCAGTGATGGCGAACCTTTTAGAGGCCGAGTGCCCAAACTGCAACCCAAAACCCACTTATTTATCACAAAGTGCCAACACGGCAAGCCTGCCTACATTCAATGCGCTGCCTGTGCTGTTCATAGTGCGCCCTGCGCTGATGAATGCAGGAAACGTCTAAGGCATATTGGTACACCATAGACTTTTTCCAGGGTGTGGGTGCCCACAGAGTGGGCTCTGAGTGCTGCCTCTGGCACCCGTGCCATAGGTTCGCCATCAATGTCCTATAGAGTCTGTAGCACGCTGCATACAGTGGGAAATATCTGTATAAGTGTACTTTCACACTTGCGGCAGAGGATTCCGGCAGGCAGTTCCGTCGCATTCCGGCAAGTGTTAAAGGGATTCTGTCACCAGGTTTCACCCCCTCCAGATAAAAATATGGTTATGTTCATGGAGCTTTCACGATTGCTAATGTGGTCTTATAAATGTAATCTGTAGGCTCATTTTGCTCAAAAAACGCTATTACTAACCTGTCAATCAACAGAATAAGGTGCCCAAGGGGATGTAGATGGATCCAAGCTGCCGCCCGCACCCGCCGGCGTTCGTGCCCAGCTCCGCCTTTCCCAACCTCAGCGCCACCTCATAATCCTGTGTGACGCCTCCGGCTCTCCCTCCCTCCCCCTCCTTCTGCTCTAACATCTCGCGCGTGCGCACAGGGCTCTGCCTAATGCGCCCGTGCGGACTTCTCTGTTCGGCTTCATAGAGCGAAGTGCGCATGTGCCGGCACTTCGCTCAACCTCTCGATGACCTGCACACTGGCAGAGCCCTGTGCGCACGCGCGAGATGTTAGAGTAGAAGGAGGGGGGAGGGAGGGAGAGCCGGAGGCGTCACACAGGATTATGAGGCGGTGCTGAGGTCGGGAAAGGCGGAGCTGGGCACGAACGGCGACGGGTGCGGGCGGCAGCTTGGATCCATTTACATCCCCATGGGCACCTTATTCTGTTGATTGACAGGTTAGTAATAGCGTTTTTTGAGCAAAATGAGCCTACAGATTACATTTATAAGACCACATTAGGAATCGTGAAAGCTCCCTGAACATAACCATATTTTTATCTGGAGGGGGTGAAACCTGGTGACAGAATCCCTTTAAGTATTTTTGGCCGGAGAGAAAACTGCAGCATGCTGCGGTATTTTCTTCGTCCAAAAAACGTAAGAGGGACTGAACTGATGCATCCTGAACGGAATTCTTTCCATTCAGAATGCATTAGGATAAAACTAATCAGTTTTTTCCCGGTATTGAGCTTCTGTGACGGAACTCAATACTGGAAAACAAAAAAGCTAGTGTGAAAGTACCCTAACCCAATGAACAACATCTTAATGACTGTATATATAAATCTTAAAGCGGCATCTACAGTAGCTACACGCTTCTTTGACACTATGGCACACCTAGAGCGCCCTGCCGAGGGGTGACTGCCCACAGACTGTACTGAGAATATTCTTCAGATTTTTTTCCCCATCTAACAGACTCTACATACTGTAACCTGCATCCATCCTGCCCAGGACGATGGGTGGAATGACAAGTACCTGCAGCGAGAGAGCGTTGCGCTGGGAAGGTTTTCCTACCAACCCTTGCTCTTTGCGTTTCTTGAATTTCCGAAAATATTCCTGAATCAGGAATGTGGCGTAAAACTTTCCAACAGTAACTTCATCGTCTAAGTGAAGAAAACAATGGTGGTTATCAGAGGTGAGTGTCCAGAATACAACATATTTATTGTGTTTAAAAAAAGATTTTATAGATATGTAAATGAGCCTAGTAAGGAGCCCAAGGGGCTGTACTAACCTTCTTGGAGCCCAGCCACGCCCCCCTGTGAAGGAGCCCAGCACCGCCTGCATCCTCCGAATCTCCTCCTTGCTCACAGTTAGATTGCTGTATTCTCACGATGCGCGAGCTCGCGCATGCGCAGTGCCGGTATAGTGTTCCTTCCCTGTGCTGGCATCAGCCTCAGGGAAGGAACTGCGCATGTGCAAGCTCGTGTATCGCGAGATTACGGCAATCTAACTGTGAGCAAGGAGGAGATTCGGAGGACGCAGGCGGTGCTGAACTCCTTCACAGGGGGGGCGTGGCTGCTGGGCTCCAAGAAGGTTAGTACAGCCCCTTGGGCTCCTTATCAGGCTCATTTACATATCTATAAAATCTTTTTTTAAACACAATAAAAGGACACAGCGCTATGGGACAGGTATATCGCGGACATGCTAGCGGCGATCTAGCCGTGCATGTCCACATCTCTATTTAAAGTTACTTTTATTCAACCAGCAAGTAATTTTTTGACGGGAAATGACACAGGTGTCTCCCAAAAGATAATAAGACGATGTACAAGAGGCATTATTGTGGAAAAGAAAACATTTCTCAGCTTTTATTTACATTTGAGCAAAAAATACAAGATGTTCCGCACTGTGGAAAATCTCAGAGGATGTGGTCGAAAGCCAAAAGTGACACCTGTGCTGGCCAGGAGGATAGTTAGAGAGGTGAAAAAGAATCCAAGGATCACCACCAAGGCCATCCTGGTGAATCTGGGCTCTGCTGGTGGCAATGTCTCAAGTCAGACAATCCAACGGACATTGCACACTGCTGGGTTCCACTTCTCCAGATAAGGCACACAAAAGCTCGCTTGGCCTTTGCAAAAGCTCATCTGGACAAAGAAGACTTATGGTCTTCTGTGTTATGGTCAGATGAAAGAAAAATTGAATTGTTTGGTCATAATGATGTTTCCTTCATTTGGTGTAAAAAAAGAGAAGCATTCAACCAGAAGAACACCATCCCCACTGTCAAACATGGTGGTGGGAAGCTAATGCTTTGGGGGTGTTTTTCAGCCAATGGACCAGGGAACCTAATCACAGTAAATGGCACCATGAAAAAAGAGCAATACATGAGGATTCTCAACGACAACATCAGGCAGTCTGCAGAGAAACTTGGCCTTGGGCACCAATGGACATTTCAGCATGACAATGACCCAAAACACACAGCAAAAGTGGTGAAGAAATGGTTAGCAGACAACAACATTAACGTTTTGGAGTGGCCCAGCCAGAGTCCAGAATCCAATTGAGAATCTGTGGAGAGAGCTAAAGATCAGGGTGATGGCAAGAAGACCCTCCAACCTGAAAGATTTGGAGCTCATCACTAAAGATGAATGGGCAAAAATACCTGTGGAGACGTGCAAAAAGCTGGTCTGCAATTATAGGAAGCGTTTGATTGCTGTAATAGCCAATAAAGGCTTTTCTATTGATTATTGAGAAGGGAATGAATAATTTTGGACTGGACACTTTTTGCTCAAATGTAAATAAAAGCTGATAAATGTTTTTTTTCCACAATAAGGCCTCTTGTACATCGTCTTATTATCTTTTGGGAGACACCTATGTCATTGCCCATCAAAAAATTACTTGCTGGTTGAATAAAAGTAACTTTAAGTCAAAATTTGCCAGGGGTATGAATCATTATGGGCAGCACTGTAGCTGTGGGTCACCTGATTAAAACCCTGTTTTTCTTTTCTTTTGTTGATCTGAGGCTCCATTCCTAAGTTATGAATCTTTTTCTTAATAAGCGAATAAGGCCTTTGGTGCAATGAGGGCATCACTGCTGCTCTTGTTGCATCCAAGCTCCACTCATTTCTGTGGACAGCCCCCCTCTCACTGCGCTGATTGACAGGGCCAGGTAGCAGCAAAAACAACGAATGAGGGCCAGGCCACAGAAAGGAACGAAGTTTAAATGCAACAAGAGCAATGGTGTTGCCCTCATTGCACCAAAGGCTTATCTGATATTAAGAAAAAGTATAATAACTATCATAAAAAATAGCATTTTAATCGGGTGAATCACAGCTATGTGTCTAGGGAGGTCGCTGGTAACAATGAGGAGCATCTCACCTCCAGCAGGGGGCACCACCTGATCCAGGAGTTTCATGCTGGTTCTTTTCCAGATCTTTTTAACAATAGCCCTGAGCTCTTCATTAGCTTGTTCTAGGTTACCTGTTGGGAGGCAGAATTGGTAGCATGGGAATGAGGGGGCACAAGCAGATCTGGTCATAGCATTAATATACATAGAAGCTCCTAGTCCCTTTAAAGGCTATTGGCACTTTTGGGGACTATTTTATTATCATTTTGCTCATTTTGGGATAAGATTATTTTTTTCCATAGTTTTTATAGCAAAAATTTTATTTTTCCTCAAGAGCTTTCACTTAGGCCTCGTGCACACGACCGTATGGCTTTTTCAGTGTTTTGCGGTCCGTTTTTCATGGATCCGTTGTTCCGTTTTTTGTTTCCGTTGTGTTTCCATTTCTGTTCCGTTTTTCCATTCCGTTTTTCCGTATGGCATATACAGTATACAGTAATTACATAGATAAAATTGGGCTGGGCATAACATTTTCAATAGATGGTTCCGCAAAAAACGGAGCGGAAACGGAAGACATACGGATGCATTTCCGTATGTGTTCCGTTTTTTTGCGGACCCATTGACTTGAATGGAGCCACGGAACGTGATTTGCGGGCAATAATAGGGCAAGTTCTATCTTTAAACGGAACAGAAAAACGGAAATACGGAAACGGAATGCATACGGAGTACATTCAGTTTTTTTTGCGGAACCATTGAAATGAATGGTTCCGTATACGGACCGTATACGGAACGCAAAAAACGGCCAGTAAACGGGGGGAAAAAACGGTCGTGTGCAGGAGGCCTTAGGCCTCATGCACACGACCGTTGTTTTATTCCCTGTACGTTGTGCCGTTTTTCGTGATTTTCTGCGGACCCATTGACTTTCAATGGGTCCGTTGAAAACTCGGCTAATGCACCGTTTGCCATCCGCGTCCGTGATCCGTGGTTCCAGTCCGTCAAAAAAAATAACCTGTCCTATTATTTTCGCGGGAAAACGGTTCGCGGACCCATTCAAGTCAATGGGACCGTTAAAAAACCCGGAGGCACACAAGATTGTCGTCCGCGTCCGTTTTTTTCCTATCATTTGCATGGCAAACCTGTCTTAGACTTTTTTTTACTTTCCTTTATGTCTGGTGATCCTCCAAAAATAAAGGAAAACACACGGAAACAAAAACGGAAACGGATCACGGAACAACGGAACCCCATTTTGCGGAACGGAACACAACAACGGTCGTGTGCATGAGGCCTAACAGTGCATCTGCAGACTGTTTATTTCTGCTTCACGGTAAAATGTCTCTGACAGCCTCACCTGTAGCCCTTATCCCTAGAGCCCTCACAGCTCATAAACATTCCTTATATCTAAATTCCTATCAGTCTGATAAGAATTCAGCTTAAATTAGTGTTCATGAGTGGTCAGGAGTTCAGAGATAAGAGCTACAGATCGAGCCGCCAGAATAGCTTTCTGACAAATTCCCTGTGAAGTAGAACGCAAAAAAACGGAGGAAAATTTTTAATAAAGACAAAATGAAAACAATGTTTAGCCTAAAATGAGGACAATGCAATGGTCAAAAATGCCTGCAAAGGGTCCCTTCCAGTTTTATGTTAATCAATCTCAAAGTATAACATTGTATAATCATTGAATAATGAAAAGTTATTCGTGGGCTTCCTTTGGTCATTAGCAGATGCTTTACTAAATGCTTTAATTCCATAAAGACTTTAGATATTTCATCCACAGTTTGCTAAGGAAACTTCAGTGTATACTGACTTGCGCTGCAGTTTTTCAATCCACAGCATGTGAGGGTTTTACCCCCGGCCTTCGCCTTTTCCAATGTCTGCAACAATACTGCCATGAAAACCATCCCATTTCAGCCAATCCACAGCGAACCCACCATGTGTCACAGTACCCTTAAAGCGTCACTGAGCTTTCAACAAACTTTGCGTTAATTAGTAATAAAGTGTGTGTACATGAAGAATAACACTATTTCTGGCCATTATATCACTTGTATCTGCCATTTTTTAGCAGTTTTCATCTGTGCTTGCTGAATATCTAGTCTGCACAGGGGCGTAGCTATAGGTGAAGCGGCTGCTTTGGGGCCCAAACTCAGAAGGGGCCCACCCAGAAGGAGGACTGAAAGATTTTATTGTCAGGCCCTCCTCAACAGTATTATACATTTACATTATATACAGTGAAACTGTAGAAAACAGTTGGAGTGGCTGCTGGGCCTCTTCTGAGACAGTGATCTTGACTAGCCACATAAGTGGGAGTTGCATGGGAGGAGGGGGTTGTGAAGAAGTTGCTAAGGGGGGGGCATTCTAAAATTTGCTCTGCGGCCCAGTCATTTCTAATTACGCCACTGAGTCTGCAGTTCTCTCAGATATGGTAGGTGGAGATTAGCTCTTATCCACTGCACACATAAAGTAGAGAAGATTCTCCTTCGTAACTGTTTCATAGTCACTCAGAAGCAGTCCCAGGATAATGGAGGATATTACAGAGAACTACTAACCTGTATTTTTGTGAATAAAGCACTTGTGCTGAGCTATAACCTTCCTATGTAGCTGTGCAGCCTGTCTTTGTCTGTGCCTGTCTACTCAGCTCCTGCTCACACACCCTCCCTCCCCACTCCATAAACTTGCATTGACATGTATTATATGATGCTCCTTCAGAGATGATAGTGGATGGCTGATAACATGAGAAATAAACATTTCTCACTGATATTATATACTACAGTTTCTTGTGGTTGTTTGAACAATTGATATATGCAAAGTTGTGTGAGAAGTTAGTGAACATTTAAGTAATCAGGATCTGGGTTTTGTTTATGATGGATTGCAGAATTTATTCTTGGCGAGGTCATTCTATACTCCATATTGCCTTCCTGACAACACGCACATCAGTAACACCCATGACACTAGACTGCGCCTGAAAATTATTGCGTGTAAAGGGGAATCGGTCACCTGGTTTGAGCATATTAAAGTGTTACTACTGCCATGTACAATAAAATACCTTATTTCTTGCTGTAGTCTTCATTTTTTGTTTCATGTTTTCATTAGCGATAAAATCCATTTTTTATATTATGCAAATGAGTGTCCAAGGTGCCCAGAGGGGCGTTATTATCCTAATCTGGACTCCAGGAACTCCCCCCTACAGTGCCCAGCCCGCCTTCCTTTAGAGCCCAAGCACGCCTCTTCCAACATAAGTAACTGCCCACACCCAAACTTTTTGCCGCCGCCCCCCTCCGCTATGTGAAATCTCACGCAGGCGCAGTACCGTGGACTGCCTGCGCGATGTAGAAGCTCCTGAGGGCAACAGCTTCAAATGTGTCACTGGGCATGCGCCGAGCCCAGTGACAAATTTAAAACTATTGCCCTCAGGAGCTTCTACATTGCGCAGGCAGTCCACGGTACTGCGCCTGCGGGAGATTTCACCGAGCGGACGCAAGGAATCTCTGGGCGTAGTTACAGCCAAATAATCACATAGTGGAGGGGGGGGGGGGGGGCAAGAGTTCTGGTGTGGGAAGTTAGTTATGCTGGAAGAGGCATGCTTGGGCTCTAAAGGAAGGCGGGCTGGGCACTGTAGGGGGGAGTTACTCAGCTCCAGATTAGGATAATAACGCCTCGATGGGCACCTTGGACACTCATTTGCATAATATAAAAAATGGATTTTATCTCTAATGAAAACATGAAACAAAAAATGAAGACTACAGCAAGAAATAAGGTATTTTATTGTACATGGCAGTAGTAACACTTTAATATGCTCAAACCAGGTGACAGATTCCCTTTAAGACACAAGATCTATCGGTTTAAAGGTCGAAAGAAAAGGAAAAGCAAATATTTACAACACATAGAGTATAGCACAAATGAATCTACACTTACCATCAGTTTTAATGCATAGAGAAGTCCGAACTAAAGCAAACAGCGTTGCATTAAACATGACCGTACCATCGCTGTTCAAAGGCATGTTCATGGCGACTAAACGCTGGGTAATGGAGAAAACATAGGTCATGCAAGTGTCACAAGATTTAATATACATTTAAAAAAGACCTGTCACCACAAAATGCAGTGCAATCTGCAGGTAGCAGGGTACAGAGCAGGAGATGCTGAGCAGGCTGATGTATAGTTTGTAAATGGGGAGGTGAGATCAGTCAGAGCATCAGATAGCATTCTCTGTGTAAGTGTGTATACATAGATAGCTGTCCGTCATTGAGATGGTCACAGGGGAGGTCTTAAGTTTAGGAAAAGCTGAGATATAAATGTATCAATTACACGTTTTATTGAATCTTTTCGCTTCTCTCTGCTCCGCTCCTCCTGCTCTATAACATGCTGCTGCAGACTACATTGCATTTTATGGTGACAGGTCTTCTTTAAGGCAACAGCAAAGTGGCAAGACGTATGGGAGAAGCATTTTTTTCTCACAGGATCACCATGGCATTATGTTATGTTGCCTTATCCACAGCTTTCTTCATGTAACAAACTTGTACAATGCATTCAGAAAGTCTTCACGCCCTTTCAGTTTTTTCTAATTTTTTATGTTGCGGCCTTGTGCTAAAATAAAAAAGATATCAAGTCTTCCCCCATCAATCCACAATTAATACCTCATAATGAGAGAGTGAAAACAGAATGTTAGAACATTTTTGCTAATTTATTAAAAAGGAAAAACTACAATTTGGCATAGACATAGGTATTTAAACCCTTTGCTATGACACTTGAAATTTACCTCAGGGGCCCTCCCATTTCTCTTGATCATCTTTGAGATGGTTCTACGCCTTGATTGGAGTCCACCTCTAATAAACTCAGATGATTGGACATGATTTGGAAAGACAAACCCCTGTCTATATAAGGTCTCACAGCTGACAGGGCTTATCAGAGAAAAAACCAAGCCATGAGGAGGAAAGAACTGCCTGTAGAGGCCAAAGACAGGATTGTGTGCGCGCACTGATCTTGAGAAGGGTACAAAATAGTTTCTGCTGCACTGAAAGTTCCCAAGAGCACAGTGGCCTGAACAACCAGGACTCTTCTTAGAGCTGGCCGTTCCACCAAACTAAGTAATCGGGGGAGAGTGGCCTTGGTAAGATAGGTGACCAAGAACCCAAAGTTCACTCTGAGCTCCAAAGATCCTGTGTGCAGATAGGAGAAACTTCCAGAATGTCAACCATCACTGCAGCACTCTATAAATCTGGGCTTTATGGCAGACTGGCCAGAAAGAAGCATTTCCTCAGTAAAAGACACATAAAAACCCACCTGAAGGACTGTGAGAAACAAGATTGTCTGGTCTGATGATACCAACTTTTTGGCCTCAATTCTAAGTGTCATGTCTGGAGGAAACCCTGTTCTACTCATCAACTGCCCAATACCATTCCTACAGTGAAGCACGGTGGTGGCAGAATCATGCTGTGGGGGAGTTTTTTTGCATCTGGGACAGGGAGACTGGTCAGGGTTGAGGGAAAGTTGAATGGAACAAAGTACAGAGATATTTTTTATGAAAACCTGATCCAGTGTACTCCGGACCCCAACAAGACAATGACCAAGACAATAGAGGTATGGTTAGGGACAACTCTTTGAATGTCCTTCAATGACCCAGCCAGACTTGAACCCAATCGAACATCTCTGGACAGATTCAAAAATGGCTGTCCATCGACGGTCCTCATTCATCCTTAGAGGATCTGCAGAGAAGAATGGCAGAAAATCCCCAAACCCAGGTGTGCAAACATTGTGGCATCATACCCAAGAAGACTGGAGGCTGTAATTACTGCCCAAGGTGTTTTAACTAAGAGCTCATGCACACAAACGTTGGGGGGAAAACTTGAATTTTTTTTATTTTATCATAAGGCTGCAACATAACAAAACGAGAAAAAAGTGAGAGGGTCGGAAGACTTTTCTAATGCAATGTACATTTTATGTCCCCTCTCCCTTGTATTTGATTACCTTGCATGCCACGCGATGCGGACACAGTTTACCAAATCCTAATGGTGGCTGAATCCGTCTTAGCAGTGTTACTACATCCAAGTGCTTGATTCGACCCCTGGGTATGGAGGCAAATAGGGAATGAAGCATTAAATTGGAACAAATAACAGTAAAATGCACACATCTGCCATATCCTTTTCCAACTGTCCCAGTTTTTTGTAGTAGATATATAGTTGTTAAATGGATATATATCCATCATCTGGCTTGCATATTTTTTTTCATCCTCTCTGATGCCACCTTTTATTTTTCACTGCTCCTTTCAAAAATGAAAGGTGGAATCTGATTGGTTGCTATGGGCAACTAAGCCAGTTCTACTTTACACAAATCTAACCCTGAGTTTTTGGTGAGTGTCATTTTGTGGACTGGTTGAGTCGATATACAGTCAGGTGCATAAATATTGGGACATCGACACAATTCTAACATTTTTGGCTCTATACACCACCACAATGTGTTTGAAATGAAATGAACAAGATGTTCTTTAACTGCAGACTGTCAGCTTTAATTTGAGGGTATTTACATCCAAATCAGGTGAACTTGTTAAGGGACCAAAAGTAATGGGACAATTGGCTTCTCAGCTGTTCCATGGCCAGGTGTGTGTTATTCCCTCATGATCCCAATTACAATGAGCAGATAAAAGGTCCAGAGTTCATTTCAAGTGTGCTATTTGTATTTGGAATCTTTTGCTGTCCACTCTCAAGATAAGATCCAAAGAGCTGTCACTATCATTGAAGCAAGCCATCATTAGGCTGAAAAAACAAAACAAACCCATCAGAGAGATAGAAAAAACATTAGGCGTGGCCAAAACAACTGTTTGGAACATTCTTAAAAAGAAGGAACGCACCGGTGAGCTCAGCAACACCAAAAGACCCAGAAGACCAGGGAAACAACTGTGGTGGATGACCGAAGAATTCTTTCCCTGGTGAAGAAAACACCCTTCACAACAGTTGGCCAGATCAAGAACACTCTCCAGGAGGTAGGTGTATGTATGTCAAAGTCAACAATCAAGAGAAGACTTCACCAGAGTGAATACAGAGGGTTCACCACAAGATGTAAACCATTGGTGAGCCTCAAAAACAGGAAGGCCAGATTAGAGTTTGCCAAACGACATCTAAAAAAGCCTTCACAGTTCTGGAACAACATCCTATGGACAGATGAGACCAAGATCAACTTGTACCAGAGTGATGGGAAGAGAAGAGTATGGAGAAGGAAAGGAACTGGTTCTCTTGTATTTATTGATGATGTGACTGCTGACAAAAGCAGCAGGATGAATTCTGAAGTGTTTCGGGCAATATTATCTGCTCATATTCGGCCAAATGCTTCAGGACTCATTGGACGGTGCTTCACAGTGCAGATGGACAATGACCCAAAGCATACTGCAAAAGCAACCAAAGAGTTATTTTAAGGCTACATTCACACGACCGTATGTATTTTGCAGTCCGCAAAAAAACGGATCTGCAAAACATATGGATGCCGTCCATGTGCATTTGTTATAATACTTCTGCATTAGTCTAAAAAATCTAAATAGGTGAACAGGACAAAACAGTGTAAAAAACAGGCGCAATTTCAGTAGTAAATGCGACTAATAAAATAAAACTGTCTAAGACAGCATTTTTTAGACTAGAAACATGCTCAAACACTTTATCTAATATATAAAGCTGAGTGTATGTGTGTGCGTGTGTATGTCCGCTAAAGGAATCCGCACCGTCGCATTTAAGGCGCATTTTGCAGCTGCAGTCTTTGAATGGACGTTCAGGAACGTCCATTCAGAAATAGAGAACCACCTCCCGGACGTTTATAGTCTATGGGCGGACGGGAGGTGGTTAAATGAAATAGATTAAATATACCCGTGCGAAGCCGGGTTCTCCAGCTAGTTATATTTATATATTTATTAAAACTGGTGCAAAGGAAAACTGGATTAGTTGCCTGTAGCAACCAGATTTCACCTTTTATTTTCAAAAGGAGCTCTGAAAAATAAAAGTTGGAATCCGATTGGTTACTATGGGCAACTAAACCAGTTTTCTTTTACACCAGTTCTGATAAATCTCCCCCAATGTGTGCATGGCCCCATATATTTTTTTTTCATGAATTATATCTGGTCCAGTACGTTTCTTTTGCTATTGGAGTTATGTAGCTATGTAGTAAACAGGCCAGGCACCATGATGTATTTCTTTAAACCCCTTCTCCCCCAACAAAATAAATTATTCCCAGCCAACCAGCAGTACATCATTTCTAAAACACCAAGTGGCACATTTATCAAGACCGGCGTTTTAGACGCTGGTGTGAGCGGGGAGCCACCATCTGCACCTGAAATGTAGGCGTATTTCAGTATAATAAATGACTCCCCCCCCCCCCCCCCCAAATTTACATGTCTATGCAACAGTTTCAGGAACTTACTGTATGTCATGTAGTAAATGCGGTATTTTTTCTATTCAATACTGTCAGCAAAATGACACATTTACTAACTATTCCCCATTCTGTTTTCAACATAATAATATTAGTAGGTCTTACTTAGCCTCCGGATCATACTCTGCCCAAATCCTTTTGAATTCATCCAAATGATGAGGACCCAATATGGACCAATCTCTCGTCAGATAGTCAAAATTATCCATAATGACTGCAACAAACAAGTTGATGATCTGTAGCAAAAGAAAGCAATGTTTAAGACTAGTTCTCGTGGACCTGGATGAGAGATGGAGAACTGAGAATGACAGGGCTGCAGGAGAGGGGCGAATGAGACCCACCAGGAAAGCACAGAGCATATAAAAGCTGATGAAATAGAAGACTGCAAAACTGCTGCCACAGGAGTAGTCCTCTTCAGGTTGGTGAGTCTCCGATTCCGGCTCACACTTCTTGTTGGGGAGACAAGCTAACATGATATCCTGCCAGGCTTCACCGGTCGCACATCTGTTAGAACGACACAGGTCAATGGTAGAGGAATGCGTGCCAGGAAGGAGGAGGTAAAAAACATCAAGACCATCTTTTAATTCATCTCTGCTTCCTCCTACTGACACTTTATACACAAACATTTGGGTTTTCTGGAGAGAATAGAAAAAATTGAAAAAGGGGCCTAAATATAAAAAAGTATTATTCACCTCGACCGATTCCCCGCCACTGCCATTCCAATGCTGCGCTCTTCTTTCTGTCCCGTGCAAGGAGGCAGAAATGCCAATCACTGGGACATGAAGTGGAGAGCAGCGGGGAACAGAGCAGTGTTGGAACTTCAATTGTGGAGAATCAGTGGAGGTGAGTAATGCTTCTTTTTTATTTTTAACATTTTCTGGCTCCTTTAAACTGGAAATTTTGGAGCCAAGAAATAAGGTGTCCAGAGTGATGTGAACTGGATATTAAAGGGGTTATTAGGGACTTTGGTATTGATGACCTATCTTATAGGTCAGGGAACTCAACCTGTGGCCCTCCAGCTGTTGTAAAACTGCCACCATGCCCTGCTGCAGGCTGATAGCTGTAGACTGTCTGGGAATGCTGGGAGTAAGTGGTTTGGAAACGGCTGGAGGGTCGCAGGTTGAGCATGCCTGCTATAGGTCATCAATATCAGATTGTGGGGTCTGACAACTGGTAACCCCACTGATCACCTGTTTCAGCAACCACTGGCACCAGAAACTATACAGTGGATGGAAAACTCCATCCACTGTGTAGTTTCCGATGCTGGCATATTGCAGCCCACTCCCATTCACTGAGAGCTGAGCTGCAGTACCCTGGCATGACCACCACAGTGGATGGAGCCCTCTCTGCTTCTGGCCCTGTCCACTGTATAGTTTCTGGTGACAGTGGCTGCCTGAAACAGCTGATCGATTGGGGGTGTCATAGCCCCACCAACCTGATTTTGATGACCTATCCTGAAGCAGATCAAGGAATATTTTCTTTCCAAAAATGCAGTATAATTGCTAAACTTTGGCTGCTGCAATAACGTATGGTTTACTATGCCACATGTATTCTGGACAGACAGAAAGTCTAACAGACAGACCCTGAAAAATAACATTTGTTCCACAAACCTGAAGAGTAGCAGGACGGCCTGTGGAAAGGTCTGGAAATTATTATTCCGGTTAATATGTGTGGTGTCGTTTAGTGCAATCTTCCCGAAAACCTGCACAGAGACAGTTATTTCAATTAAAGGGGCAGTGTCAATGGGATAATTTTTTTATTAATAGCTGCTGAAAGTTCAGTAAAGGTAAGGGTTCTGCAAATTATTATGAAAGGCATGGTTATCTGCCATTATTACATGGTCATCCATGAATCTGAATAACAACTTGTAGGGAAAAGGTATGTTATCTTCACAGTTGCTGCTTAGAAGGGTTTCCTGGTTTGAGAATTATGGTCTCCCTCATAAAAACGAATCTTAAGGAGCCCTGTAACTGTCAGCTTTTATGGAGAGCAAACACAATATAAAAAATATTATGGTGTCCAATCGATAAATTCTAAACTGTTGGGATGCAAAGAAACCCAATTATGTTTGTCCTCCAGCTGAAGAGACCAAAATGGGTTTGAACACTTAAATGTTTTTTTTTATTTTTTTCAATTTCCATCCCAGCCTGCAGTACCTGTGGAGAATTCCATTGGCACCTGCTCCCCACCACTGCCTTCACTAGTCTTCCAGTTTACTGGTCTATAAACTTCCAGATGAACATAGTGACATGATCTGCTGCAGCCATGACTAACCTTACTTGTGACATGTACCCAATTGCCACTTGACCCAGCAGTGACATGCTGCACAGGAAACACGTCAACGTAAGGCCAGTCATTGGCTGTGGCACTAGACATGACCCCATCTATCTTAAAATTTAGAGTCAGGAATTTAAAGACCAGTGAAGAAAGCCAAGGAGCCAAAATAGAGCAGGTGGGTGTGGATTTTTCCAAAGGTAAAAAAGGTTGTCTAGTTTAGAAAAAAACTAAACAAAACATCCTGTAGTGATTCTTGGTTAATACAGGAGGGTCCCCTTCTACAAAGAGTGGCTGTTGCTGTGGAAGACTTAGTACATCCGTGCGTTACATGGAGTGCCTATTGATTTCAGTGGGCACTGTGTAATCCTTCATTTGTCCTGTGGTGGTGCTGTAGGTTCTCAGCAGAAGGACACCCACTGATAAGCTTACCATCTTGTCCTCTGCTGATAATAAGGGACTGTCCAGAATGGACAAAATAACAAAGACATTTGAGAGGTTTTCTTTACCTGCATACCAATAACAGCGTAGATAAAAAACAGCATAACAATTAGGAGAGCCACATACGGGAGTGCCTGTGGGTGAAAGTACAAAGTCAGGAAATCAATAAAATAGGAATATTTTTTTTCTAAACTGCACAATTAAAGAGATTTTCTGACACATATAGGCATTTTAGAAAATGTTCTGATGCCATTACATAGTGTGCATTACAGTCACTGGCTGCAGCAGCGACCTGCTCTCCTTGCAGGGCCATTTGTCATGACGCAGCAGGAAATTTACATCCAGGGGGGCCAGTGGAGTAAGGCCTCTTTCACACGGGCGTCGCGTGTGAGGGCCGGACAAGATGCGGGTGCGTTGCGGGAAAATGCGCGATTTTTCTGCGCGAGTGCAAAGCGTTTTAATGCCTTTTCCACACGCATAAGAAAAATCAGCATGTTTGGTACCCAGACCCGAACCCGGACTTCTTCACAGAATTTCTGGTTTGGTTAGGTGTTCTGTAGATTTTATTATTTTCCCTTATAACCATGTTATAAGGGAAAATAATAAAGATCGGGTCCCCATCCCGATCGTCTCCTAGCAACCATGCGTGAAAATCGCACCGCATCCGCACTTGCTTGCGGATGCTCGCGATTTTCACACAGCCCCATTTACTTCTATGGGGCCTGCGTTGCGTGAAAAACGCACAATATAGAGCTTGCTGCGATTTTCACGCAACGCACAAGTGATGTGTGAAAATCACCACTCATGTGCACAGCCCCATAGAAATGAATGGGTCGGTATTCAGTGCGGGTGCAATGCGTTCAACTCACGCATCGCATCCGCGCGGAATACTCGCCCGTGTGAAAGGGGCCTAACTGAGCAGGTAAGTATGCTTCCCTTCGTAGGTCTGTCCAGTAAGAGGCGATGTTTGCCTATCCAACCCCCACCATGAAAGGTGCACATGCCCTATAAATGATGGCATTAAAAAGTACAACAAAAAAATACATATGACTATATGGCTCTTGGAAGGTGAGGAGGAAAAAAAATAATTATGTTGTTGACAAATTATAAACACAGCCACGTTTGTAAGTGGAACTAAACTACTTAACAGGGTGTCCCCATCTTATTAGGTGTTGGAATACTGTTTTATGATCTGTGGCGGTCCATCCACTGGGAGCCTGAGAGTGTAGGGGCTGCAACACTGCTGTATACCTGGGAACCCTTCACTGTTTTTCCGTGAACAGTGTCTACAGCTAATATTTAGTGAACGGGTCCAGCTTGTTACGTGCACAGCCGGGTGACGGAGCAGCACTGTGCAGGGATAACTTTAGAAGAGGCTGTAACCAGAAATTCCTGGACAGTCCGTAAAAATGGAGGACTTTCTTCCAGAAAAAAATTTGATGTGTCTGTGATTTATTTGAGGCTGGTGGTACTTGAGCAGGCCACGTTGAGTGTAATTTTTAGCATTTTTTAGCTCACAGTAAATGCTGGTAAGGTGTTCAGCATTAGTATCTGACCTACAGAGATGTATTACATAATTTTTATAGTTCATTATAGTTTTCCAATTTGTCCGTAAAACATGTTAGCTGTAAATGATTTTTGATTAATTTATCCCGAAATTTTTTTTTTAGGTTGGCAACCCTGGCTGCAGAGCTATATCTATCCATTGGGAAGTGTAAAGTAGAAAAGGTGGCCCTTGTTACCTGAAAAGATTTGATGAACGTCCAAAGAAGAGTCCGGATTCCCTCCCCACGACTGAGGAGCTTCACCAGCCTCATAACACGAAAAAGCCTGAAGAAGGTGATGGAGATCCGCGAGTTTTCCTCACCCTGCTAGAATATACAATGGTCTTAGGTTACACAGAATCAAGGAGGTCACTGGGTAGGCACTGCCTGTCTGACTTACCCTGTAGGCCCTGACCCTATACTCTGCAACAATAATTTTTTACCCACTAAAATATCCATATTTTATAAAATAAAATAAATAAAATATATACTAAACTGCCTTAACGCTTAGGATTTTTTCCCCAGTATTGCTCTGTACAACCTAGAAGACTTCCTGCAGCTTTTAGCTTCTCATATTTTCCCTATGCATAAAAATACTGGACAACTTTTGGGCAAAATTTTGGAGAAGGTTAAATGGGTCTTATTTGAAAGGTGGGACAGATATGACAAGATTATCTATACACCTGGTGAGAATGATAACTTTCTATCTCTGATATAAAACTTTCCTTCTCATTAACTCATAATCTGCAAAAGTAAGAGGAAAACAAAGGACATCAAGGGTTTAGAGGGTTTAGAGAACAGACTGGTTGGATTTCTTGTTGAGAACATACCAGGACCCGAGCTCTGCTTACTCCACCATACACCCCATCACCTTTAGGCTCCATGTAGGCAGCCATGGGCGTCCTACACAGACTGTTCTTTCAATTGGCACAAATTAAAATGGCAAATTCCAGGTTCCAGCAAAGGCTTTTACAATGTAATGAAGAAACCAATTAAAATTTGAAAGTATTTTGCTCCATAAGAGAATGGTATTGTGTTGTATTCTGTTGACAGAACAAACATTATCATCTATTCTTATAAAGGGGGTCATTTACATGTCATATTAACAAACACATATTTCAAATGTTAGATCTGCACAGGCAAAATCTATTCAAATCAGGGAATTCTGATGGCTCAGCTTAAGAGGGTCTTCCGGGGGTTACTGACGCCCTATCCACAGGAAAGGTTAACAATATCTCATTGGTGGGGGTCGGACTGCCAGAACCCCCATCAATCAGCCTGTGAGGAGCTGATCAGTTGAGGTGTCCAATGTTGAACCCTCACTGATCAGATATTGATGACCTAGAAAATTGAGGTCCGCAACCGCCGCATGCTGATCCCGGACCTATTCACTTGAATGTGATCCGCGATCCACATCCCACTGTTTGCACCGCAAAAAAGTAGTGCATGCACTACTTTTTTGCGGTCCGGAGGCACGGACAGAAAACCCACAAAAGCACTCTGTAGTGCTTCCATGGGCTTCCGATCCGTGCCTCCATTCCGCACCACATCTCCTGGATTACACTTGAATGGGTCCGCATTTGTGATGCGGTGTGCACACGGCCGGTGCCTGTGTATTGCGGACCCGCTGTTTGCCGGGCGCAATAGGGCCACGGTCGGCACACACACTTCCGTTATTTGGTTAGTTATTTCCATCAGTTGGGGCTCATTCACACAACTGTATGGCCGTGGTGCCCGTATTGCGGTTTCTCAATACACGGGCACCGGCTGTGTGAACTCCGTGATCCACAAAATACAGTTTTTGGCATAGAAAATGGCTTAAATCTGCGCCAGAAAGGGAGCTGGTGTAGATTTAAGTCTGCTGGACGACTTGCTAAAGGAAGTGCGAAAATTATGTAGAGGCCTGCTCCACCACATAAGGGCTTGTTCACACGACCGTGTGAAGCCCGTGCTGTTGACTGCAAAGTGCAGTGCGCAATGCACACAGAACGGGTGCCCGTGTATTGCGGATCCGCAAATGCGGTCCGCAATACGGCAACGGGCAGCACACGAGCCGTGTGAACAAGCCCTAAGTTTGATGGTTCCTTCAGCAGTACAGACACAGTTAAGACTAGTGTGGAAAACACCAGTCTTAGGCCTCATGCACACGACCGTTGTTTTGGTCCACATCCGAGCCGCAGTTTTTGCGGCTTGTATGCGTACCCATTCAATTTAATGGGGCTGCAAAAGATGCGGACAGCTGTCCGCATCCGTTACTCTGGTCCGTGGTCCGCAAAAAAAAATATAACCTGTCCTATTCAAAACGGACAAGAATAGGCAGTTATATTAATGGCTGTCCGTACCGTTCCGCATATTGCGGAATGCACACGGACGCCATCCGTGTTTTGCGGATCCGCAATTTGCGGACCGCAAAACACACAACGGTCGTGTGCATGAGGCCTTAATAAATGAGCCCCTATGACTTTTAAAAAGTCACAAAAATTGTCTCAATCTTCCTCCAGTAAAGGGGGGGGGGGGGGGTGTTAGACGTAAAGATGCACCAAAAGTATCAAACATCATACAACGTTTGATTGCAGTGCAGACTCCAGCAAAGCTGACTTTAAAAATTCCCCTCATTAAGAATCTCCCCTATAGAGTTAGGCCTCATGCACACAAACGTTTTTTTTTCTGTTTACGTTCCGTATTTTGCGTTCCATACAAAGAGAGAACATGTCCTATTATTTTCCGCATAACGGACAAGGATAGGACTGTTCCATCAGGGGCCAGCTGTTCTATTCCGCAAAAAAAGGGAATGCACACAGACGTCATCCGTATTTTTTACGGATCCGTTTTTTGCGGGCAAAACACTGAAAAAGCCATACGGTCGTGTGCAAGAGGCCTTAAAGGGGATTTCTGAGTGTTTTATACTGATGCCCAATCTTCAGGATTAAGGCTACATGCACACGACCCTATGTGTTTTGCAGTCCGCAAATTGTGGTTCCGCAAAAAAAAAAGGATGACATCTGGATGTCATCCGTTATTTTGCAGATCCATTGTAACAATGCCTATCCTTGTCCGCAAAACAAGGGGCTACGGAACGGACATACTGATGCGTACAGCACACGGTGTCTGCATCCTATCCACAAAAAAAATGGAACAGACACGGAAACAAAATACTTTCACACTAGCGTTTTTGCTGGATCCAGCAGGGTTCAGCAAAAATGCTTCCGTTACTGATAATACAACCATCTGGATCCGTTATGAATGAATCCGGTTGTATTATCTTTAACATAGCAATGACGGATCTGTCATGAACTCCAGTGAAAGTCAATGGGGGACGGATCCGTTTTCTATTGTGTCATCCCAGGACGGAAAGCAAACTGCAGCATGCTGCGGCTTGCTCTCCGGTATGAGAACGGAACAGAATGCATTTTGGAGCATTCCGTTCTGTTCAGTTACGTTTTGTCCCCATTGACAAAGCGTTTTTTTTCTAGTATTGAGACCCTATGACGGATCTTAATATTGGAAAATAGAAACGCTAGTGTGAAAGTACCCTAAGTCATCACTGTTTAATCTGTGGGGGTCCGACTCTCATCACCCCCGCCAATCAGCCCCTTGAAGACAGCCCTCACAGCTTACATTACATTCATCAGTCACTGGCCTAAGCTCAGCTTAGTTCCATTGAAGAGAAAAGGACTAAGCAGCGATACCATGCACAGCTACTGTAAGCTGCAGCCTTCACTGGAGCACTGGGACCTCCTCAAACAGTCTATTGGTGGGGGCAGTGGGCACCAAGAGTCAGACCACCACCAGTCCTGAGGATAGCTCATCACTATAAAATACCCACTTTCACACTTGTAGGCCCAATTAGAGGGAGTTCAAGGCAAATCTATGTCTACCGTAATATGATTTTTGTAGGTTTTTAAAAATGTTTAGTTTGTTTAGTTTCTGGAGCTTTTATGTTTTATAGTACATAGCCAGCTGCAGAATGCAGTTTACAGTGAAACCCCTTAGACTGGTTGCTTGATGGCTTGGTCTCCAGCTTCTCTCTCTTCTCCTGAACGATCTTTGAAGAAGATTGATGACCACATCAAAGTTTGTTGTCCGATGGACTGCACCCTGATATTGGCTTACAAATACTGACTGAAATACTGAAGACTGCAGGGTGAATGTGGTCTTAATCTGTTTCACCAGAGTTGGAAGCTGGATTTGGTTGTGGGTATCTGACTTTCCATGCGCAGTTGCTGTATCAATCATGGTCCTGAACCTTTTTAGTTTTCAACAAGAATTCCACCCGTTCTGTTCTCTTCAGATTAGTCTGCTGAAAAGTTGGGCCACTTCAGACTGGCCTGGTGGTAAGCGGTAAGACAAGCTTACAAAAACAGAGTATTACACAGATAAACCACAAAGTTCACAGCTGAGGAGACACAAATACAACATGGCGGCCACAGGGCATGCAGAGAAGACTAGACAAGGTGTGGAGAGAAGAGCCCTTTAGTCAGGGGCACACAGCTAAGACAGTTGTGTCAAGGGTGTCAGAAGAGAAAGGGTGACAGCGCTCTGAAGTTTTTTTGGTCTTACCATATTGTGGCATTGGGCATGTTCACCTGTCTTTAAAGAAAGTCAGACAGAGATAAGATGTAATACCGGCTAAATCCACAGGGGGGCACAGTACAGCAATATGATCAGCAGGGAGGGTAGGAAAAGGGGAAGGAGAGGTGATAAGCAAGTTGAATACAAAATACAGCTAAATTTAGAACTTTGTACAACTAGTAGATGTACTCTGCAACTCCTGCTGCACCAAACTACAACCCCCACCATCCAGTTCACCATTAGGATACTAGTGGTGATATATGCATTGTAATTTTCCAGCATGTGGAGTGCTGGAGGTCGGAGACCTGAAAAATGTATATCTTTATTTTTATTTTTTCATAGTGATGTAAACAGAAGAACCTCTCCCTAATTTACCTACGAATAAAGGGTTTGGCATGCAACCCTGGGAGCTATTACCTCATATTCTGACTCTGTCAGGAGATTTATGTGACATTGAACAATGGGTTAAACAGAGCATTTTTACTTGAAAAGGGGGTTAATGAACATTTCCACCTAGAATCTCTAGTAAATCTGTGATCTTAGCCATAACCTATTCCTCCCTCAATGACAATAGGAAATGATTGCCACTGCAGCTCCTGTAGGGATTGTCACCTAAGTTACCTGGACTTGTGGCTGGCATGTCTAGTAAACGGACCCTGCGATTTTGCAAGTTCTTCCACCTGAAATCATGGAGAGGTCTGAAATTCACATTGTAGGTGCATTCCCACTCTGAGAGACAGGATTTTTTTAAAAAAATCTGGAAATCACATTGAATGATTTTTAAAGAATTTATTTGTCTTGCACTGCTGAACATAAGTATTTGAACACCTGAGAAACAGCAAGAATTTTGGCTCTCAAAGACCTGTTACTGTGCATGTAAAAAGTCCACCTCTACTCCACTTATTAATATAACTTGGTAGCACCTGTCTAAGCTCTTTAAAGACCCCTGTCCACCCCACAGTCAGTCAGACGCCAACTACTACCATGGGCAAGACCAAAGAGCTGTCAAGACACCACAGACAAAAGGCTGGAAAGGGCTACGGGGCAATTGCCAGAGGAGAAAGTCATGTGGTCAGATGAGACCAAAGTAGAACTTTTTGATCTAAACTTCACTCGTCGAGTTTGGAGGAAAAAGAAGGATGAGTTGCATCCCAAGAACACCATCCTTACTGTGAAGCATGGGGGTGGTAACATCATGCTTTGGGGGTGTTTTTCTGCGAGGGGGACAGGACGAGTGCACTGTATTAAGGAGAGGATGAATAGGGCCATTTATTGTGAGATTTTGAGCAACAACCTCCTTCCCTCAGTCAGAGCATTAAAGGGTCGTGGCTGGGTCTTCCAACATAACAACGACCCGAAGCACACAGCCAGGATAATCAAGGAGTGGCTCCGTAAGAAGCATATCAAGGTTCTGGAGTGGCCTAGCCAGTCTCCAGACCTAAATCCAATGTTGCCCCGAAACCTGACAGATCTAGAGGAGATCTGTGTGGAGGAGTGGGCCAAAATTCCTGTTGCAGTGTGTACAAACCTGGTCAAGAACTACAGGAAACGTTTGACCTCTATACTCTAAATATTAACACTGATTTTCTCAGGTGTTCAAATACTTATGTTCAGCAGTGCAAGACAAATTCTTAAAAAAAAATCATACAATGGTTCCTGAATTTTATTTTTTTATTCTGTCTCTCAGAGTGGGAATGCACGTACAATGTAAATTTCAGACCGCTCCATGATTTCTAAGAGGGAGAACTTGCAAAATCGCAGGGTGTTCAAATACTTCTGTTCCTCACTGTATAAGGTGGCAAGAAAAGAATCAGCAATATATTATAGAAAAACTACATCAAACAGAAAAGACACTCTGTGAGCCGCCCTATGGTGTCTCCAAAGGTATCTCCAAAATACATGGTACCATTGTGCATGACGGCTTCCATATGCAGATGGATCCATAGACGTCTGCTGTGCAATATGCCAATAAAAGGTAAACTACTTGACGGTCTTTAAAAGGTTTCCTTCACACAAAAAATTGCTCTGGTGTTTCTTTTACCACAAAAAAATGCCACAAAAACGGCTTGCTTTTTCCCTATGCCAGGGACATTTTTTAATGGATTTTTTTAGTTGCGTTAATAAGTTTGAATAGATTTTTTCCCCTACGGAGGACATAATAAAAAAAAGGTCATTGCTTTAACATGCTGCATTTAAAAAAAAATTATATTTAAAAAAGGTCAGAGATACAAAAGACACCAGTAGCAAAAAAAAAGAAGTGTGTTCTGCATCAAAAACAGCAAATGCAAAAAATGCTACAAAAGAAAAAAACGCAAATGTGCAGAAAAAACCTATGTGTCAATCCACCCTTCTGCAGTTTCTGCTGTAGTCTTTCAAGTTGAATGCTGTGGACCCACTCGTGTTTTAACCTCACTGATTGTCGTGGTTTCCAGCAGTGTCTGGATACTGTGCCATGAAAGGTCATGTTGCGTTCCACAGCCTCATTAGATGAAAAGCGGAATCTCAAAAAATAAAATAAAATAGGCAGATTCATTTTTTGTGCAAATTCCGTGCCAAGTTCTGCTAACAAAAAACCCCTGTGTGAACGGAGCCTAAGAGCTGCACTGGACACCATTTTCTATTTTAACATTTGGAAGGAACAGATATACTGCAAAATGCAGGCAGTATGTAATAGGGCAGGAGCAGATATATTGTTTTATGGGAAAAGATCCAGTATAATTAGTCATATATTGATCTAAATCTCTGCTCATTTATGGCTTAGAAGTAAGGCTACTTTCACACTAGCATTTCTATTTTCCGGTATTGAGATCCGTCATAGGATCTCAATTCTGGAAACAAACGCTTCCGTTTTGTCCCCATTCATTGTCAATGGGGACAAAATGTAACTGAACAGAAAGGAATGCTCCAAAAAGCATTCCGTTCTGTTTGGTTTGCGTTCCCATACCGGAGAGCAGACCACAGCATGCTGCTGTTTTCTCTCCGTTGTGAGATCCGGTTGTATTATCTTTAACATAGCCAAGACGGATCCGTCATGACCCACAATGCAAGTCAATGGGGACAGATCCATTTTCTCTGATACAATAGAAAACGGATCCGTTCCCCATGGACTTTCAATGGAGTTAATGACGGATCCATCTTGGCTATGTTAAAGATAATACAACCGGATCCGTTCATAACGGATGCAGATGGTTGTATTATCAGTAACGGAAGCGTTTGTGCTGATCCATGACGGATCCAGCAAAAATGCAAGTGTGAAAGTAGCCTTAAGAGGAAATTAGTATTGGTGATTTACAGCTATTCCTGTATCCACAGTCATACAGGAAAGCCCGTCAATCACTGATAAGCCCGCCCACTGGACTCCTAGAAGGAGCACAGAGTTCGACCAATAAATGACAAATTATACTGAATGTTTTCGCATATAAAACTATATATCAGTCCAGGGTTGCCAACCGTCCAGAAATTCCTGGACAGTCCATGAAAATAAGTGCGTCCATGATTTTTCTGAGGCTGGTGGTCCTTGACTAGATTATTTTGGTGGTAATTCTCATCATTTCTCAGCTCACAGTAAATGCTGGTAACGAGTTCTTATCACTATATTGAGCTATAGACATGTATTACTTATAATCCATTAGGTTTTCCAATTTTTCTGTAAAAAAGGTTGGCTGTCCCTGGTTTTGGGATAAGTTGTCCAGAAAAAAAGAAAAATTCTTGTTGGCAACCCTGTATCCGTCTGCTCTTCTCCTCTATCACCTGCTGCCCACAGACTGGACTGAGTCTTTGTATTCTATACATTTACTAGCAATTTCTGATTCTAGGTGGAGATGATCTAGTGTAAAATGCTTTATAGAAGATCTTGGCTTCCTCTATAAAAGTAGATCACAGAAGTGGGAAGTGATTTTTGCAGTCAGATTCTGTTTTTCAAGTTTAAAGAGGACCTTTCATCAGTTCTGGCATAGGCTAATTATGGTATTAACTTGTAGGGCGGCCCCCACTGATCACTGATGCCATGGGTGTATTTTTATTTTTTTTCAAACCCAACCCCCCCTCCCCCGTTCATCCGCTGTGGCCCCCCAATGATTTGGCGCGCTGTATTATAATGAGCAGTAAACTCGCAACGGGGAGGGGACGCGGTCTTCTGTTGTGGGCGTCTCCCTGGCTGTGAGCGCGATCCAATCAGAGCGGACCGCTCACAGCCAAGGAGAAGGAGACGCCCACAGCAGAAGACTGAGTCTTCTCCCCGTTGCGAGTTTACTGCTCATTATAATACAGTGCGCCAAATCATTGGGGGTCACAGCGGACGAACGGGGGGGGGGGGTTGTTGGTTTGAAAAAAAATATATATACACCCATGGCATCAGTGATCAGTGGAGGCCGCCCTACAAGGTAATACCATAATTAGCCTATGTCAGAACTGATGAAAGGTCCTCTTTAATGGCTCATTTACAGTATAGTCAAATCTTCTCTTCTAAATTGCACTGTTTATTATCTGGGGGCGTCACTGATAAGTTTTACTGCAGTATCCCTCTAATCTAGTCATAATCCTACTCTTCCTATAGATAGCTGAGAAATGATTGTGCAATCAAAGCTTTCCAGCACAACTAGACATGTGGAGATAGTTGTGAGCTTTAGATCGGGACATAGACAGAGAGAATCAGCCCATACCACAGATAGTGTGATACTGTAGCAGTCCGTCATTGGCCATGTATCGTTGTCACATTCTTCCCATACGTTGGCTGTCGTTGCATTTAACAATTATTGGTCACGAAGTTCTGGGTATAAATCTCTGTGTCCATGTTTAGCTGATATCTGATGTAACTGGATCTGGTAAAAACTCACTCTAGCAACAGGAGCAACGTTTCGGAGTGTTTTTCCTGGGCTTCTGATCTGTGCCTCAGCACCACGAAAGATAAGACAGGTCCTATCTTTGGCCGTATCTTGCAGATCGCAGACCCATTCAAGTTAATGGGACTGCATCTGCAGCACGGAATGCACACAGCCGGTGCCATGCATTGTGAACCGCTATTTACGGTCCGCAATACAGGCACGGAGCCCTTACATTCGTGTGCATGAGCCCTTACCAACATTTGCCTGCCCTGATAAGGGGTTAAAAATGCCTCTACTGAAAGAGGGGGGTTGCAGTAAAACGTAACTTTTATTAACTATGTTTAAAAATATATATAATTTTATTAAACATATTCAATAAAAATAACGTTTTACTGCACTCCCCCTCTTTCGGTAGAGGCATTTTTGATCCATTTAATTGGGATTGATTTTTTGAGCAGCAACACTGCAGCCCAATTTGCAATATTTTGTTAAAGGGGTTGTCTCACAAGTGGCATTTATCATGTAGAGAAAGTTAACACAAGGCACTTACTAATGTATTGTGATTGTCCATATTGCTTCCTCTGCTGGCTTGATTAATTTTTCCATCACATTATACACTGCTCGTTTCTATGGTTACAACCACCCTGCAATCCATCAGTGGTGGTCGTCGTGCTTGCACACTATAGGAAAAAGCTGGGCCTCTCTGGTGGCCAGGATCAAGGAAGTACACATAGGATGGTGGTACATTTTCCTATAGTGTGCAAGCACGACCACCGCTGCTAGATTGCAGGGTGGTCGTATCCATGGAAACAAGCAGTGTATAATGTGATGGAAAAATTTATCAATCCAGCAAAGGAAGCAATATGGATAATAACAATACATTAGTAAGTGCCTTGTAGTGTAACTTTCTCTGCGTGATAAATGCTACTTGCTGAAGTGAAAAAGGTTCATGTAAATTAAAGGATATATCTACTTCTGCAAACATTTTTTTATTGTCACAATGAATCTTTAAAATAAGAAATGAAACACATTTTCAATTAGTCTTATTTAGAAATGTCCTGTTCTTTTGTTTCTCCAGCTCCTACATAAGCCTATATGTTTCCATGGTAACAGACAACAAACAAACCTAGTGCAGTCTGATCCTGCAGTCATAACACCTTCTGTCTCTTCTTTGTTTGCTACTGTGGTTTCTGAATGCAAAAAGCCTAAAAGAGATTTTTTTTTTTGTTTGATTCTGGTTTTGGAAGTATTTTAGATGCTGTGGTTTCTAAATCTGTTTTCAGGACGTTTTCTTCTGAAAACTGCAGTGGCAAACCCCCCCAAACACACATTTAATGTCATAAGCGTGGTTTAGCATTGTCTTTGATACTGTTTTGCTAGATTGCAGGGTGGTCGTAACCATGGAAACGAGTAGCGTATAATGTGATGGAAAAATGAATCCAGCCAGCAAAGGAAGCAATATGGATAATAACAATACATTAGTAAGTCCCTTGTATTAACATTCTCTACATAATAAATACTATTTGCTGAAGTAACACAACCCCTTTAAGTAGGGGACAAATGGAAGGAAATGTGACTGCAGGATCAGACTACACAGGGTTTGTTGGTTGTCTGTTACCATGGAGACTGATTGGACTGTATAGGAGCTGTGGAAGCATAGAGACAGGAAATGTTTAATTAAGACCTATTGCAAAGCTGATTCATTTTTCACTTTAGAGACAGTGATTTCAAAGGTACACATATTCTGTATAATGAAAAATTCTTCAACTCTCAGATATAATGTACTTTGTATTTACATTTCCATGACCTCTGCTTGCTGTCAATGAATGGAAATATTCAGTTTACATGCAGAAGCTGAGAGCCACTTAAATAGTCCTTAATGCTGAGGGATAATTACAAAACGTGTTCATGCTAGAGCAGGGATCAGCAACCTCCGGCCCTCCAGCTGTTTGAAAACTACAACTACCAGTATCCTCCCTTCTTTTTTATGGGAGTTACACGAACACACAAGTAAATGTGCATGCTGGGAGTTGTAGTTTCACAGCAGATGGAGTGCTAAGGTTTGCTGATCCCTGGTGTAGAGAATCCCATGTGAGCTAAATCAGCAGCACATATCTCTCTCCGTTCCTGCAGGCGGCTCTTTCACACTTGCGTTGTTGTGTCCCGTTGTCGGGGCTCTATGCCGGAAGAATCCTGATCAGTTTTATCCTAATGCATTCTGAATGGAGAGAAATTTGTTCAGGATGCATCAGGATGTCTTCAGTTCCGGAACGGAACGTTTTTTGGCCGGAGAAAATACCGCAGCATGCTGCGCTTTTTGGTCCGGTCAAAAATCCTGAACACTTGCCGCAAGGCCGGATCCGGAATTAATGCCCATTGAAAGGCATTGATCCGGATCCGGCCTTAAGCTAAACGTCGTTTCGGCGCATTACCGTATCCGACGTTTAGCTTTTTCTGAATGGTTACCATGGCTGCCAGGACACTAAAGTCCTGGTTGCCATGGTAAAGTGTAGTGGGGAGCAGTATACTTACCGTCCGTGCGGCTCCCGGGGCGCTTCAGAGTGACGTCAGGGCGCCCCACGCGCATGGATGACGTGATCGCATGGATCACGTCATCCATGCGCATGGGGCGCCCTGACGTCATTCTGGAGCGCCCCGGGAGCCGCACGGACGGTAAGTATACTGCTCCCCCGCTCCCCACTACTACTATGGCAACCAGGACTTTAATAGCGTCCTGGCTGCCATAGTAACACTGATCCGTCACACTATTAAAGTCCTGGCTGCCATAGTAACACTGAACGCATTTTGAAGACGGATCCGTCTTCAAATGCTTTCAGTTAACTTGCGTTGTTACGGATCCGGCGGGCACCTCCGGCAAATGGAGTGCATGACGAATCCGGACAACGCAAGTGTGAAAGAGGCCTAAATGTCTCCCATCTGGAGTTGCTTAGCTCACAGAGGATTGTCTAGGCTGCAAACCCTTAGCTGTGTGAGGAGGAAATGATTAGGATGGCTTTTCAGCATCTGTATGTAACTACGTTCCCAACATTTCCATATTAGAAAGTTGCAGAACTTCTCATTATAAGGCGTAAAACCTTAAATGCTTAGGTACTGATCATGGACCGCTACCACTATCCAGGAAATTTATGGCTGAGCCGAATGAGTGTACACAAGCAGAGACTGCGCTTTCTAAATGCCTCCACCGGCGTCACCCGTGTGAGAATGACAAGAGAACACAAGAGAAGTGAGAGAGAGGGGGTGAGTGGACAGGGAGGTGTCAGGGATCACACAGCAGCTCGGCGTGAACTTCCCACTGCTGTTTAGGGTAGGAAGAGAGACATCAGGTGCTCAAGAGATGAGGAAGGATAACCTTGCACGGTCCTACCAGATCATTGGCCGGAATATTTTCAGGATAAATGTGAAAAGTGTTGTGAATATCTAGGGGAGATTTACAAAGTTTCCAACAACAGCCGATCAGAAAAATATCTACTCATTAAAGGGGTTATCCAACCCCTATAATGAACCCACTAATGCCCGGGCCCCTGATACACATTATACTTATCTGCTCCCCAGAACGCACATTGCTCCGGATACCTGCACGGCCGCTGCTGCATCTCCCCATCGAAACATTGCGGAGATGCAGCGGCGGACCTGCAGGGATCCGGATCGAGGTGGATACTGGGTAGCAGGAAAATATAATGTATACACGAGGGTCCCGAAAATTCGGAGGGTCATTATAGGGGTTGGATAACCCCTTTAACAACCTAAATGTCCACCTTTGAACACCAATTTTTTTTTTGTTAAGTTCTAAATTCAGTTTCTAAATATATATATTTCTAACAGTCAGAAGTCCATTTTTATGATGCAGATAAAATAAATTATAACGTTCTTTCTGCCTGCAACCACCACTAGGAGGAGCTTGGGAGCTTATTGCATATAGTTCATACACTGAACTCAATAATAACATATCATGGAGTAAACTCCTCAGCTCCCCCTAGTGGTGGCTGAAGAAAGAAGAATGCTATCATATAACTATGTCTATGCAGGAGGTTGGATGCTCTGTATAAAATGGAGCTCCAACTGCTATAAAGATAAAATATGGAATTAATCAGCACAGAAAGTTGTTGATAAAAGGTGGACATGGATTTTAAAGTGGTGATCTGCTGTAACCCTTTGCGGGGCAATTTGCGGAACGGAACGGACGTCCCTTTATAGAAATGCCTATTCTTGTCCGCAAAACGGACAAGAATAGGACATCACTTATAATTTTGCGGGGCCACGGAACGGAGCAACGGATGCGGACAGCACACAGAGTGCTGTCCACATCTTTTGCGGCCCCATTGAAGTAAATGGGTCCGCACCTGAGCTGCAAAAAATGCAGCTCGGATGCAGATCCAGACCACGGTCATGTGAATGAGCCCTTAGCTGAATAGAGGGGCCTTGTGGGTACATTCATAAGCTGCAGTTGGACCATGATATTTATTCATGGAGCTAAGAGCCATAAGGTTAGCGTGTGGACACTGGGGCTTTGAATTATTTAATGTTGTATGGCTGTAAGGGCTCATGCACACAGCCGTTGCAATATGTGGGCACCGCCGTGTGCACCCCACATCACAGATGCAGACCCATTCACTTGAATGGGTCTGCAATCCGGAAGGTCCAGTGTCAAACGGAGGCATGGAACACAACAGATGCACTACGGAGTGCCTCTGTGGGGTTTCTGTCCGTGGGGTTTCTGTCCGTGCATACACTACTTTTCTGCGGTGCGGACGTACCACGGACCCATTCAAGTTGAATTGGTCTGGATCCATCTATGGAATCCGCATGGATGTTGCCCATGCATTGGGGACTGCAAATTGTGGTCCCCAATACACAGAAAGGCTAATCAATGGCCGTGAGCATGAGCCCTAAGGGTGCGGCCACACATTTAGGTTTCTTGATGCAGTTTTGGATGCAAAAAACAGAAATGAATAAAAAAAGAGAAGTAGTATCTGTCCTTAAGACCTCTTTCGCACAGGCAATATGGATTGTGTCAGGATCTGTTCAGGGAAAAACTGATGGTTTTGCACACGAGTTTAATCAGTTTCTTCTGCAATTGCGTTCAGTGTTTGTGTTTTTTCCATCCGCAGTGTATACGGATTGCATGTAAAAAAATGAAGAATATCTACATCTCCTCGCAACCATCAGTCAAAAATGCATTCAATCTGGATGCCTTCCGTTTTTGCCGCAAGCCCCATTCACTTATATGGGGCCAGAGCGCCATGAAAAACGCACAATATAGAATATGCTGCAATTTTTCCTGAACGCAGAGATGATGTGTGAAAAATGATGCTCATGTATACATACTCATTGAAATGAATGGGTCCTGATGCTAGGCATTCACTAGATGCATCGGATCAAGACAGAAAACTTGCTCATGTGAAACAGCCCTAATACTTTCTCTCCTTTTATGCTCCATGGCTGATTTTGGCTTCCAAAACTGCATCAAGAAACCCAAACTCGTGGCTGCACATCTGTATTAAAAATCTATTTTAATATATCAGTGAGGTCCATATAGGACAGGGACCTGCCAACCACTGTGTACCATTGTCTCCAATGATCTACGGTACTGTGAGACATAGCCCAAAATAGGACCCGCTCTGGTTTTGGTGATGGGCCTAGTACCACTTACGTCTATGGGTCTGTGTGCTATCCATGGGTAGTCCATTGCACAGATGGATAACACATGAACAAAATATACACTCGTATGAATAGGCCCTAAAGAGAAGCTCCATCCTGAGGGTACGACCATAGCAGCATGTGGATGAGATTTCTTAAAAGCTCCAACACTTTGCTAGTAGTGTAAAATGCTGCGGATTTATTGCACGCAAATCCACTGCAGCAATCCACAGAGTTTAGGCCACATGTGAACATACCCTTATAGCATAAAAAGCTACTTAAACAGAAACTCCCCCAATATA
This sequence comes from Bufo bufo, assembly GCF_905171765.1. Lineage (NCBI taxonomy): Eukaryota > Metazoa > Chordata > Amphibia > Anura > Bufonidae > Bufo > Bufo bufo. The sequence goes on along the minus strand of NC_053389.1, from coordinate 233,121,018 downwards.
ATGTAAAGGACTACATTATAACCGCAGGCTCTTTATGTTCTGAAGTGTGAGGATGTGTTTGAGGTACCAGGTGACCTCCTGTAACCCTGCAGGGGGGGACATGGGAATGTCTGAGTGAGAAGGAACATTTTTTGGGGGATTTCCTGTGTAAAAAGAAACTGTTATCTCATGCCAAGTCACAGAGACAGAGCAGGTCCTGACTGTATAGGAGGAAAAGGAGAGTCTGAGAAGGTCCAATCACAGATGGAAGTCACTGCAATCACATTGTGCTTCATTCGTTTAAGATTGGGCTGGATACCAGGCATCAGGACCGCATGAGTGCCCCAGTGTGTGTCAAACCAGTGTCCAGTTGGGATTAAATATTAAAATATTTAAAACTAGATATCAGCAGAAGGTAACTGGAATATGATGAGTATTAAAAGTCTGGGTTGTGACAATAGGACATTCTGGAAGTAGGAGTCTAGGATCCACTAATTAATGGGAACCTCCATTTTTATGTATATTGTTGTATGTTAGGCAGCAAAAAGAGGAGGGAAGGTACGATACAAAATCTCTGTGTAATATGGACTGTCTTATCTTGGCTAATTAGGAACAGAATTGGTTTACTATTGACTAGTAACTCAGTCCTTCTGTGACTGGCAACCACAGGGTCTCCCAGAACAGTCCAATCCTCCTATACAGCACATCTCATGCCAGAAGGAGTTTATGCAACAGTCAAATCCTTTGTAATCCAAGAAAGAAAAACGAAAGAAAAAAATAATCATAAGAAGATGAAAAAAAAAAAAAAATAGACTAAAAAGAAATAACTGAAGAGGATAGACAAACAGGGGGCAGGGAGGTGATGCAGCCACAGTCACGGACAGAGGCAAATTACTTACGTTTAGTTCGGTGATTGCAATATCAACAATGCTACCCACTACTATGAGTGCATCAAATGTATTCCATGCATCACAGAAATAATGCTGATGACAGCCCAGGAGAAGAGGAGGGAGGACGAGAGAAGAGAGAGAAAAAAAGAGAGAAAGAGAAAAATCAAAGAAAAGAAAAAAGAAAAAGTGTGAACAAGGGAAAGAATGAAAATAAAAGAGTAAAAAAGGAGGAGAAGTTAAGAGGCATTACACTAATATGCTTGGTCTCTTCTCGTGTTCGGCCGCTGGATGTTACCCTGTTTATTTGCACATAGACACTTTGCAATCTTTGATTGGGAAGAGACGAGGGAAAGAAAAAACCTCCTTCAGCCCCTCCTTCTGCTTGATGGAAGGGGGCGTCGTGGAGCTTTTCCCTTCCCTCTCTCCCTTCTCCCTGGGAATAGGTAGGTCTGAGAAAATTAAAATGAATAATAATAAAAATAAACTGCTAGCAGGAATTTTTGGAGGAAAGGTAGAGAAGCACCCACGTCAGCATGGAGAAGGAGAGAGAGAAGGGGAGTGCGGAGAGGGTTGTAGAGGAACAGACAGACCTGCCCCGATATACTTACATTCGTCTCGCTGAGAATGACGTCTACTACGCTGCCAATGACGATCAGAAAATCAAAGACATTCCAAGGGTCACTAAAATAACCCTACATAGGGGGTCAGGAGGCAAGGCAAGGTAGGGAATTAAAAAGGATTGTTAGACAGACTCAAACACAGCATCAGCACTAGTTTCCCCCTCCATGCCAGTAGGGCGTGCCAATTAAAACAACGCAGACCCTTCTGGCAGTGAAAGGGTTAGTGACCATCCCTCTTTAGCCCACCCCCATATAAAGCGGGGCACACCCTCTGCATCAGCAGGACATCCCGGCAAAAAAGAAAGGGGCCCCCTCCCAGGTATCAGCAGGGGACCCCAGCACCAAGCTAGGCACCCCCTTCCTAGATTCACAGTGTTTCATGTACAAGAGAAATAATTAGCCAGCGGTAATGGGGGGAGGGGGTGTTCATGTATATTCATCCATTGTTCTGGTCTACAGGATGTTGGAGGTTGTAGTGTGTGTTGGACAGGAGCAACGGTTCCATGTTTGGGGATATTCAGAAAAGAATGTAACTCAAAATTTGTATATGAAGTTGGATTGATAAACTAATTTTTGGACTTTTCAGCCCAAACCTCATGTTACCTCTGATCAACTCAACTCTCTCTGTCACAATCTAAATGTAGCATTTAATATTATACCTATAGGTCCAGCATGTTGACGGTCACCATCACCTATGTCTGAAGAAGTTACACAGTCGAGTCACATTATTATGACCATTTCCTACTTTCGATGTCGGCAGTGTGTAGCTCATGAAGGAAGTCACGTGTGGTGAGCCAGCTTGGTGGGTATATAAGGGGCGAGATAGGCTGTCTGCACACATATCCCTCGTTGCTGTCATGGGTAAAAGGGGCGATTTATCAGAGTTGTATAAAGGGATGATTATTGGCTTTCGCCGGGGTGGCGGTATTTCTGAAACTGCGCAGTTCATGATCTCTTCATGTGCGGCTGTGGTGAAAGTGTATCTTGAGTGGTCAAATGGCACCATTGTGAATAAGTGACATGGAAACTGCGGAGCATCACGTGCCACTGATGGTTAGGGGAATGTTTTTGTGGCATTCTCTAGGCCACTCATCCGGTGACAACCTACCAGGACCTTACTGAGTCACTCCCAGCCCGTCTAGCTGCTATCCGTGCTGCACACGGCGGTTACTCTAAATATTAGCTGGTGGTCATAATAATATAACTTGACTGTGTAAATATAGACTAAAATAACACAGGTGAACCTACAAGAAGTGATGCTGTTTTGAAGTCAAAGGGCAGTCACACCAAATATTGATTGGATTTAGATTTCTTTTGTTCATTCACTTTGAATTTTGTTAACTGATAAAAAAATAAACTATTATGACTTCAATTTTTGAAAACATTCCACATATACAGTACAGACCAAAAGTTTGGACACACCTTCTCATTCAAGGAGTTTTCTTTATTTTCATGACTATGAAAATTGTAGATTCACACTGAAGGCATCAAAACTATGAATTAACACATGTGGAATTATATACATAACAAACAAGTGTGAAACAACTGAAAATATGTCATATTCTAGGTTCTTCAAAGTAGCCACTTTTTGCTTTGATTACTGCTTTGCACACTCTTGGCATTCTCTTGATGAGCTTCAAGAGGTAGTCCCCTGAAATGGTTTTCACTTCACAGGTGTGCCCTGTCAGGTTTAATAAGTGGGATTTCTTGCCTTATAAATGGGGTTGGGACCATCAGTTGCGTTGAGGAGAAGTCAGGTGGATACACAGCTGATAGTCCTACTGAATAGACTGTTAGAATTTGTATTATGGCAAGAAAAAAGCAGCTAAGTAAAGAAAAACGAGTGGGCATCATTACTTTAAGAAATGAAGGTCAGTCAGTCAGCCGAAAAATTGGGAAAACTTTGAAAGTAGGGGCTATTTGACCATGAAGGAGAGTGATGGGGTGCTGCACCAGATGACCTGGCCTCCACAGTCACCGGACCTGAACCCAATCGAGATGGTTTGCGGTGAGCTGGACCGCAGAGTGAAGGCAAAAGGCCAACAAGTGCTAAGCATCTCTGGGAACTCCTTCAAGACTGTTGGAAGACCATTTCAGGGGACTACCTCTTGAAGCTCATCAAGAGAATGCCAAGAGTGTGCAAAGCAGTAATCAAAGCAAAATGTGGCTACTTTGAAGAACCTAGAATATGACATATTTTCAGTTGTTTCACACTTGTTTGTTATGTATATAATTCCACATGTGTTAATTCATAGTTTTGATGCCTTCATAGTCATGAAAATAAAGAAAACTCTTTGAATGAGAAGGTGTGTCCAAACTTTTGGTCTGTACTGTATATATATATACAGTACAGACCAAAAGTTTGGACACACCTTCTCATTCAAAGAGTTTTCTTTATTTTCATGACTATGAAAATTGTAGATTCACACTGAAGGCATCAAAACTATGAATTAACACATGTGGAATTATATACATAACAAACAAGTGTGAAACAACTGAAAATATGTCATATTCTAGGTTCTTCAAAGTAGCCACCTTTTGCTTTGATTACTGCTTTGCACACTCTTGGCATTCTCTTGATGAGCTTCATGAGGTAGTCCCCTGAAATGGTTTTCACTTCACAGGTGTGCCCTGTCAGGTTTAATAAGTGGGATTTCTTGCCTTATAAATGGGGTTGGGACCATCAGTTGCGTTGAGGGGAAGTCAGGTGGATACACAGCTGATAGTCCTACTAAATAGACTGTTAGAATTTGTATTATGGCAAGAAAAAAGCAGCTAAGTAAAGAAAAACGAGTGGCCATCATTACTTTAAGAAATGAAGGTCAGTCAGTGAGGCCGAAAAATTGGGAAAACTTTGAAAGTAAGGGCTATTTGACCATGAAGGAGAGTGATGGGGTGCTGCGCCAGATGACCTGGCCTCCACAGTCACCGGACCTGAACCCAATCGAGATGGTTTGGGGTGAGCTGGACCGCAGAGTGAAGGCAAAAGGGCCAACAAGTGCTAAGCATCTCTGGGAACTCCTTCAAGACTGTTGGAAGACCATTTCAGGGGACTACCTCTTGAAGCTCATCAAGAGAATGCCAAGAGTGTGCAAAGCAGTAATCAAAGCAAAAGGTGGCTACATTGAAGAACCTAGAATATTACATATTTTCAGTTGTTTCACACTTGTTTGTTATGTATATAATTCCACATGTGTTAATTCATAGTTTTGATGCCTTCATAGTCATGAAAATAAAGAAAACTCTTTGAATGAGAAGGTGTGTCCAAACTTTTGGTCTGTACTGTATATATATATATATATATATATATATAAAGCAAAGGGGGTTAGTCAGCACATCCTAATGCGCAGGTGCACGCTGCCATGGCTTAAAACATAGGGAAAAAAGACAATGCAGCAGCACCCTGCAAACCAGATAAAGTACAATAATGCCATAGGCCCAAAAAATTTTTATAGTGCTAATGCTACACTTATTTATAAAGTGAGATGCTTGGCAAATGCATTTTGTACAAAACCATCTGAGCCCGTCTGCTGTACGTCAAGGCGATCTCTGTAAGACGGGAACCTAACACTAAATACTACCTATTATGCGCCATAATGGCCACCATAAAGTTCAGGAAGTGTTGGTTCCTGATGCATGCTGGATCCACTCTGCCTTTTACCATTTTTGGTGCCAAAATGGCCTCCATTACTTCCAAGGGATGCAGGTACCAACATGCATGCCGAGCCCACTCCATACCTTTCCTTGTGCCAGACGGCTTCCAATAAATGTAGTGAGAGCAGGCCACAGCTTTATACTGAAACTAATTAAAATCAGCCTATGGGGCAGACAGGCTAATCAGGAGTGCATTGCAAGGTATGGAGTGGGCTCGGCATGCATGTTGGTACCTGCATTACTTGGAAGTAATGGAGGCCATTTTGGCAACAAAAATGGTAAAAGGCAGAGTTTATCCAGCATGCATGTGGAACCAACACTTACCGAACTTTATGGAGGCCATTATGGCGCATAACAGGCAGCATTTAGTGTTAGGTTCCCGTCTTACAGAGATCGCCTTGACGTTCGGCAGACGGGCTCAGATTGCATTTGCCAAGTATCTTACTTTATAAATAAGAGTAGTATTAGAACTATAACTTTTTTGCGACTATGGCATTATTGTACTTTATCTGGTTTGCAGAGTGCTGTTGCATTGTCTTTCTTCTCTCTCTCTTTCTCTCTCTCTCTCTATATATATATTATTACATTTCTCAGTGTTTTTTGTGATTCATGTATACTTATTTTATGCAATAACATATAAGCACACAGGGGACATAAAAGGGGAAAGACATTATAGACACAGCTTAGGTGTTGCCCTTGTCAATAACATTGCATGCTATATATATAGATCCCTCCTCCAGAATAATAACTCTGCATAGTGACATTGTCATACACTTAATGGGACAGCAGGGGATATTGGCACAGCTTGTGATCCACAGGACTGGTTTATTTGCACACAGTAAGACAGATGAAGGTAAAACCAGAGACTTCGTAAAAATCTGATGGGGCAGAACAATCATTGCAGCTTTGCTTTGAAACAAAATTTTATAGATTAAAGCTACATAATATTACTACTACTAATAATACTAGCTACTAATAATACTACTTTACTTGTACAGACCATGAGTTGTATAACATCTTACGCTCCATTTACATCCAGAGCTGCATTCATAATTCCTAAAAAAAAAGCTGTATATGCTATCAACTCCCCACTGGAACTGGATCACTGGCTGTTGTGTTGCTCTTTCGGAGATGTAGTGTATATTTTCATACACCGTACAGTAGACTTAGGGGAAAAACGACCTCTCCTACAATGCAATCTAGCCAAGTACAGATTTTTGTCTCACTGCTGAATGCTGACATAAAGTTGCAAGAAAAAGTATGTGAACCCTTTGGAATGATATGGATTTCTGCACAAATTGGTCATAAAATGTGAACTGATCTTCATCTAAGTCACAACAATAGACAATTGCAGTCTGCTTAAACTAATAACACACAAAGAATTAAATGTTGCCATGTTTTTATTGAACACACCATGTAAACATTCACAGTGCAGGTGGAAAAAGTATGTGAACCCCTAGACTAATGACATCTCCAAGAGCTAATTGGAGTGAGGTGTCAGCCAACTGGAGTCCAATCAATGAGATGAAATTGGAGGTATTTGTTACAGCTGCCCTGCCCTATAAAAAAAACACACACCAGTTCTGGGTTTGCTTTTCACAAGAAGCATTGCCTGATGTGAATAATGCCTCGCACAAAAGAGCTCTCAGAAGACCTACGATTAAGAATTGTTGACTTGCATAAAGCTGGAAAGGGTTATAAAAGTATCTCCAAAAGCCTTGCTGTTCATCAGTCCACGGTAAGACAAATTGTCTATAAATGGAGAAAGTTCAGCACTGCTGCTACTCTCCCTAGGAGTGGCCGTCCTGTAAAGATGACTGCAAGAGCACAGCGCAGACTGCTCAATGAGGGGAAGAAGAATCCTAGAGTGTCAGCTAAAGACTTACAAAAGTCTATGGCATATGCTAACATCCCTGTTAGCGAATCACCGATACGACACTAAACAAGAATGGATTTCATGGGAGGATACCACAGAGGAAGCCACTGCTGTCCAAAAAAAACATTGCTGCACGTTTACAGTTTGCACAAGAGCACCTGGATGTTCCACAGCAGTACTGGCAAAATATTCTGTGGACAGATGAAACCAAAGTTGAGTTGTTTGGAAGAAACACACAACACTATGTGTGGAGAAAAAGAGGCACAGCACACCAACATCAAAACCTCATCCCAACTGTTAAGTATGGTGGTGGGGGCATCATGGTTTGGGGCTGCTTTTCTGCATCAGGGCCTGGACGGATTGCTATCATCAAAGGAAAAATGTATTCCCAAATTTATCAAGACATTTTGCAGGAGAACTTAAGGCCATCTGTCCACCAGCTGAAGCTCAACAGAAGATGGGTGTTGCAACAGGACAACGACCCATAGCATAGAAGTAAATCAACAACAGAATGGCTTAAACAGAAGAAAATACGCCTTATGGAGTGGCCCAGTCAGAGTCCTGACCTCAACCCAATTGAGATGCTGTGGCATGACCTCAAGAAAGCGATTCACACCAGACATCCCAAGAATATTGCTGAACTGAAACAGTTCTGTAAAGAGGAATGACCGTTGTGCACGTCTGATCTGCAACTACAGGAAACGCTGCCAAAGGAGGTTCAACCAGTTATTAAATCCAAGGGTTCACATACTTTTTCCACCTACACTGTGAATGTTTACATGGTGTGTTCAATAAATACACGGTAACATTTAATTCTTTGTGTGTTATTAGTTTAAGAAGACTGTGATTGTCTATTGTTGTGACTTTTTTTGCAACTGTAGTTATCAGCAGAATTCTGAATAGAGCCCCAGATTTGATGCACTTGGCCTGAAAAGTAAAGCTGACTCCATCAGACTGGCCATAACACAGAAGGACAATGGTTGACGGTCATACACGCAGTTGGAAGCAGCATAGTTCTGGGCACTACTACCAGTTTTCCTTGAAATCACACATGCAGTTTTTGTGGCAGGTTTTCGTGCAGTGTTTTGAGCCAAAGCCAGAAGTGTATTAAAAAGGTATGGGAAATATAAAATAAAGAGTTGTACTTTTCCTTCCTGCTGGATCCACTTCTGGTCTTGGCTCAAAAAAGCATAAAAAACTGCATGTATGATTCCAAGCTCAAAGCTCCTTCACATCACTGATTGGGTCTCCGTTAGGAGCTTCCGTCAAAATTGTCGGTCAAAATAGCACAGCATGCTACAATATTTTGTCTGGAAACATAAGATACACCATGACAGTCCATGGATTCAGTCAGGAGATGTATAGTCTTAGCTGCCATCAGGTCTACTTACATTAGGATTTCCTGGGATGATCAAGTCTGCATTAAGGTCAGTGAACAGTGACCATGGGCTGAGCAAATAGATGGCAGCTTTCTAAAAATCTGCCCCGACTCATGAAATCTTCATAGGCTGGGTTCCACAGAGAGGGTGCAAACCTGGGGCTGCTATGGGCTGCATAAATTTAAAAACCCAGCCTTTGGTATTTCAAAGTCCAGAGGATCCTCTGAGTCTGTCACTATGTCTCCAAGTATTATGGATTCATATGGTCCCAACAGAAGGATCTTCCAGGAGATCCAGGTTCTGAGACAATAGGCCCCAGTCATAATAAAGGCCATGAGGTGCAGCAAACTACTCTGAAGCTGACAGTGGAGAGGATCACTTTCTGCTGGATTTATCACATTTTTGGGTTATTACATACTTATTGATGATATTGCTGCTCAATATAAATTGGCAGTAAGGATGGTCCCAAATAACCCTCTACATGCCTATTTATCTGTGCCCCAACCTTGTGTATTGAGCATGATGGCTGAAAATAACCACCCAGGTGCCGCTCTCCGAGGTCCTGAAAGCTCCTACCAGTGCCCAAAAGGCCTTCTGTACAGAGTATGACGGCAGAAGAAACAACTAGCAGCGGATACACAGGCCAATCTCATTCTACCCTTGTCAAGCAGGAAGATGAGGAACATTTGTGATGGTGACAAGACAAGTGACAATCACATACTGACACACAAAGGAGTAATGGCGCCAAAGTATTAGCGACTGGCACGACTGTAACAAAGCAACAGGACGAGTAACTTGTTGTTTTATCCTGATGCTAATGTGTATGCTCGGCACTATTACATAGATTTCAGATGTTAGCTATGTAGACATGCTTCATAGTTCTAGCAGTGTGAATGTCACCCTGTTCAGTCCATCTGAAGCATCAGCTGACATATATAGCAGCCATATATCTCATCCCTACAGTGTTATATGTATGCACGGCCGAGCCAATCTGCATATTTATAGGGGTGTCGGGTTTATCCGACAAGGGCCGTGGTTTCACGGGGAAAGAGGACATGGCCTAAATGTACCTCTGGGAGACAAAACTCTTGGAGCGAAACTATGCCAACTGATAGTTGGCGTAAACTTAGGCTAGACAGTGTTTTGTTTTGTTTTTGGCGCATCGCTACAAAATTTTAGCATAAGGGCTCAGGCACACGACCGTATGTATTTTGCGGTCCGCAAAACATAGATCTGCAAAAATAAGGATGACATCCGTGTGACGTCCGCGTTGCATCCATTTTTTTTGCAGATCCATTATAAAAATGCCTGTCCTTGTCTGCAAAATGGATAAGTATAGGACATGTTCTATTTTTTGCGGAACGGACTTGCGGACATACGGAAACGGAATGCACACGGAGTCATTTCCGTTTTTTTTGCGGTCCCAATGAAGTGATTGATTCCGCATACGGGCTGCAAAAAAATAAATAAATAAATGGAACGGACACGGAAAGAAAATACGGTCGAGTGCATGAGCCCTAAATCTGGCGCAAGATTTATGATACTCCAAAATTATAAAGGTCCATGCGCCAGAATAGTAAATTTGTCTAATATTTAGGCCTCATGCACACGACCGTTGTTCGGGTCCGCATCCGAGCCACAGTTTAATGGGGCCGCAAAAGATGCGGACTGCACTCCGTGTGCTGTCCGCATCCGTTGCTCCGTTCCATGGCCCCGCAAAAAAAATATAGCATGTCCTATTCTTGTCCGTTTTGTGGACAAGAATAGGCATTTCTACAATGGGCCGCCCATTCCGTTCCACAAATTGCGGAAGGCACACGGGCAGCTTCTGTTTTTGGCGGATCCGCACCAATCTGCACCAATATTTTTCTGTGCAACAATTTGTGACTTTTTTGTGGTTTTCAGAGTTTTGTGACTCTCAACACTATTGAAAAGTGGGCGGAAAGGAAAAAACTTGCAAAAAATGGCGCAATCTCACTCCAGTAGGGGGATAACGTAAAGACTGGAGTAATATCTCTGGACAAGTGTTATCTTTAAATATGCACCAAATGTATCAAATAATGTACGTTTTGATAAATTTGGGATATTGGGATAAATTAGGCCAACACACTGACTTAAAAAATTCCTGTCATGGTAATTCTCATGCTATGAGTGTCCGTGCGCTGGCTCATATATCTGCCGCCATAATCTCCAAGCTGTACGTTCTGCTGCTTTGGGACATGCTGGACTAAACTGTGATACAAATCTATTCTCACTTTGGTCTACAATGTAAGTCTAGAAGTTTCATGGTGGATGCCCTATCGCTAGGCTAGTCTGGCTCTCATTATAAAGTGTCAATAGAGGACTCTAAAGACGGTGGAAAACTCTCATATTCTATCTATGGAAGCTAGGGGTTCACCTGCAATAGCTACCATCTGTCACCAGGTGGCTCTTCACCCCTGCTACAACAATATTCAGGGTGTGGATAACATCAAGGCAAAATATGCCAAAAACTGCATTCAGCATTTCAAGATTTCTGCTTGCTGCCAGTGAGTAGACACATTTCTTATTTAGACGCATTGTCCAAATCATGTGCAACTGACACAGCTGCTTGGCTCACTACATAATACAAAAAGGGTGGGTCCAGACATGGTGGATTCAGCGATCTGCAGCAATTAACAGTACTATATGAGTGACCAGGGTTTACAATGTCACAGAAGGAAATCTGATTTTCCAATCCGCCGCATGCTCATTCTGTTGCTGGATCCCATAGATTATCATTGTGCAGAGCGCAATGCATACTGTGAAAGCCACAGCAAAAATCACAGCATAATCAACATAAAAAATGTGGGCATTCTGCTGAGGATACATCACAGATTTGTGACAGAATCCTCCAGCACAGTTATTCCGGCGTCTGATCATGACACATTCTCAGTGTCTTCATATATCAAGAATATACAGTTAGGTCCATCTATATTCGGACAGAGACATTTTTCTAATTTTTGTTCTGTACATTATCACAAGGGATTTTGAACAAAACAATTCAGATGCAGTCGAAGTTCAGACTTTCAGCTTTAATTCAGTGGGTTGAACAAAATGATTGCATAAAAATGTGAAGAACTAAAGCATTTTTTAAACTCAATCCCTTCATTTCAGGGGCTCAAAAGTAATTGGACAAATTAAATAATTGTAAATAAAATGTTAATTTCTAATACTTGGTTGAAAACCCTTTGTTGGCAATGACTGCCTGAAGTCTTGACCTCATGGACATCACCAGACGCCGTGTTTCCTCCTGTTTAATGCTCTGTTTGTGGGCCTTTCTGGCTGAAGTGTAGTCTTTAACAAGTGAAATGCTCTATTGGGTTCAGATCCGGTGACTGACTTGGCTATTCAAGAATATTCCACTTCTTCGCTTTAATAAACTCCTGGGTTGCTTAGTCTTTATGTTTTGGGTCATTGTCCATCTGGATTATGAAACGCCGACCAATCAGTTTGGCTGGATTTGAACGCACAGAATGTCTCTGAAAACCCCAGAATTCATCCGGCTGCTTCTGCCCTGTGTCACATCATCAATAAACACTAGGGACCTAGTGCCACTGGCAGCCATGCATGCCCACGCCATCACATTGCCTCCGCCGTGTTTTACAGATGACGTGGTATGCTTTGGATCATGAGCTGTACCATGCCTTCGCCATACTTTTTTCTTTCCATCATTCTGGTAGAGGTTCATCTTGGTTTCTTCTGTCCAAAGAATGTTCTTCTAGAAGTGTGCTGGTGTTTTAAGATGTTTTTATTTTAGCAAAGTCCAATCTAGCCTTCTTATTCTTGAGGCTTATGAGTGGCTTGCACCGTGCAGTGAACCCTCTGTATTTACTTTCCTGCAGTCTACTCTTTATGGTAGATTTGGGTATTGATACGCCTATATCCTGGAGAGTGTTGTTCACTTGGTTGGCTGTTGTGAAGGGGTTTCTCTTCACCATGGTAATTATTCTGCGATCATCCACCACTGTTGTATTTTTGCATTGTTGAGGTCACCAGTGCTTTCTTTCTTTCTCAGGATCTACCAAACTGTAGATTTTGCCACTCCTAGAAGTGTAGCAAATTTTTAGATGGGTTTTTTCTGTTTTCACAGATGAAGGATGGCTTGTTTCACCTGCATATATAGCTCCTTTGACCGCATGTTTACTTCTCAGCAAAATCTTCAAAATGCAAGCATCACATCTCAAATCAACTCCAGGCCTTTTATGTGCTTAATTGAGAATGAAATAATGAAGGAATTGCCCACGAAACAGCCTTTGAGTAAATTGTCCAATTACTTTTGGTTCCTTTAAAAACAGGGTGACACATGTAAAGGAGCTGAAACTCCTAAACCCTTCATTCAATTTTAATGTGGATACCCTCAAATGAAAGCTAAAAGTATGGACTTTATGTCCATTTCCATTATATAACTATATTGAATATGTTTTAGTAAACAGGTAATAAAAACAAAATTTGTGTCAGTGTCTGAATATATATGGGCCTAACTGTATTCTTCCCAGTCACTGAAAGTGAGCAGAGAACAGAAATGGAAATAAAGAACTAAAAGTCCCTGGAAGTCCTGTTGTTTAGCTAGAGACTTCAGATCCTGCTGCTGCAGTATGGCAATGAAAGGGTGTTTTCACACTGCAGAATATGTTTACTGTAAGCATTAGGTAAGTGCCCCTGTGCACTCCTAAACCATCCCCTAGTCCCCCACCTAATACCAGGTGAGAAGTCAGTGTCCTGATGTCTGTGTATTAGGAGCAGAGGTCAGTGTCCTGATGTCTGTGTATTAGGAGCAGAGGTCAGTGTCCTGATGTCTGTGTATTAGGAGCAGAGGTCAGTGTCCTGATGTCTGTGTATTAGGAGGAGGAGAGGTCAGTGTCCTGATGTCTGTGTATTAGAAGGAATGGAGGTCAGTGTCCTGATGTCTGTGTATTAGGAGGAGGAGAGGTCAGTGTCCGGATGTCTGTGTATTAGGAGGAGGAGAGGTCAGTGTCCTGATGTCTGTGTATTAGGAGGAGAGGAGGTCAATGTCCTGATGTCTGTGTATTAGGAGGAGAGAGGTCAGTGTCCTGATGTCTGTGTATTAGGAGGTGGAGAGGTCAGTGTCCTGATGTCTGTGTATTAGGAGGAGGGGAGGTCAGTGTCCTGATGTCTGTGTATTAGGAGGAGGAGAGGTCAGTGTCCTGATGTCTGTGTATTAGGAGGAGGAGAAGTCAGTGTCCTGATGTCTGTGTATTGGAAGTGGAGGTCAGTGTCCTGATGTCTGTGTATTAGGAGGAGGAGAGGTCAGTGTCCTGATATCTGTGTATTAGGAGGAGGAGAGGTCAGTGTCCTGATGTCTGTGTATTAGGAGGAGGGGAGGTCAGTGTCCTGATGTCTGTGTATTAGGAGGTGGAGGTCAGTGTCCTGATGTCTGTGTATTAGGAGGAGGGGAGGTCAGTGTCCTGATGTCTGTGTATTAGGAGGAGAAGTCAGTGTCCTGATGTCTGTGTATTAGGAGGAGGGGAGGTCAGTGTCCTGATGTCTGTGTATTAGGAGGAGGGGAGGTCAGTGTCCTGATGTCTGTGTATTAGGAGGAGGAGAGGTCAGTGTCCTGATGTCTATGTATTAGGAGGAGGGGAGGTCAGTGTCCTGATGTCTGTGTATTAGGAGGAGGGGAGGTCAGTGTCCTGATGTCTGTGTATTAGGAGGAGGGGAGGTCAGTGTCCTGATGTCTGTGTATTAGGAGGAGGGGAGGTCAGTGTCCTGATGTCTGTGTATTAGGAGGAGGGGAGGTCAGTGTCCTGATGTCTGTGTATTAAAAGGAGGGGAGGTCAGTGTCCTGATGTCTGTGTATTAGGAAGAGAGGTCAGTGTACTGATGTCTGTGTATTAGAAGGAATGGAGGTCAGTGTCCTGGTGTCTGTGTATTAGAAGGAATGGAGGTCCGTGTCTTGATGTCTGTGTATTTGGAGGAGGAGAGGTCAGTGTCCTGATGTCTGTGTATTAGGAGGAGGAGAGGTCAGTGTCCTGATGTCTGTGTATTAGGAGGAGAGGAGGTCAGTGTCCTGATGTCTGTGTATTAGGAGGAGAGGAGGTCAATGTCCTGATGTCTGCGTATTAGAAGGGGAGGTCAGTGTCCTGATGTCTGTGTATTAGGAGGAGGAGAGGTCAGTGTCCTTATGTCTATGTATTAGGAGGAGGAGAGGTCAGTGCCCTGATGTCTGTGTATTAGGAGGAGGAGAGGTCAATGTCCTGATGTCTGTGTATTAGGAAGAGGAGAGGTCAGTGTCCTGGTGTCTGTGTATTAGGATGAGAAGAGGTCAGTGTCCTGATGTCTATGTATTAGGAGGAGGGGAGGTCAGTGTCCTGATTGTCTGTGTATTAGGAGGAGGGGAGGTCAGTTTCCTAATGTCTGTGTATTATGAGGAGGGTAGGTCAATGTCCTGATCTCTGTGTATTAGGAGGAGGAAAGGTCAGTGTCCTGATGTCTGTGTATTAGGAGGTGGAGGTCAGTGTCCTAATGTCTGTGTATTATGAGGAGGGTAGGTCAATGTCCTGATCTCTGTGTATTAGGAGGAGAGGTCAGTACACTGATGTCTGTGTATTAGGAGGAGAGGTCAGTGTCCCGATGTCTGTGTATTAGGCGGAGGAGAGGTCAGTTCCCTGATGTCTGTGTATTAGGAGGGGAGGTCAGTGTCCTGATGTCTATGTATTAGGAGGAGGAGAGGTCAGTGCCCTGATGTCTGTGTATTAGGAGGAGGAGAGGTCAGTGTCCTGATGTCTGTGTATTAGGAGGAGGGGAGGTCAGTGTCCTGGTGTCTGTGTATTAGGAGGAGGGGAGGTCAGTACACTGATGTCTGTGTATTAGGAGGAGGAGAGGTCAGTACACTGATGTCTGTGTATTAGGAAGGAAGGTCAGTGTCCTGATGTCTGTGTATTAGGAGGAGAGGTCAGTGTCCTGATGTCTGTGTATTAGGAGCAGAGGTCAGTGTCCTGATGTCTGTGTATTAGGAGGGGAGGTCAGTATATAAATTTGCACTGTTATACTTCTGTAAAATGTAGAAGATTGAGGAAAGTAAAATAATGGTTAGATAAGGATCGGCAGTTAACATGTCCTGGAAAAGGAGCAGAATTGTTAGCAAGTGCAGAGGGAGTGAAGTTGGTCCAAGGTTTGATGGACTTATCTGCAAACAAGAGGTACCTGTAAAAAATATCTGCATATAAGTAATTCACTGCTGACATTTACTCCAGCACAAGGGAGCAGTAACAGAACCTCCACACTGAGGGATACATGCAATATCACAGTGATACCCAATCCGCCCACTAGGGGCCAGCAAAGAACAACGAATACATGGGTCAAGCATCGCCCCCTACAGAGGAGTCACATAATGTGCTAAATTCTAAGTATATGAATCTTTCAGATTTTGTACTTGATGATTAAATGTTCAGGTCTTCTCACAGTTTTCTAAATATGTACATCCTGCGGCACGTGATCCCGCGAGACCCGTGACCTCCCGCAGGACGGAATTGCGCACCGAAGTGACAGAACTCATGCCCGCGCAGCTCGCAAGTATCGGATCAGCGGAAAAAGTACAAGGGGGGTGGGGGGATGATCTGCGGTGGGTTATCCAGGTCCAATCAATATTAAAGGGCCCTGGAATAGCCAAATAAACAAATACTAAAATGCTACCAGCATAACATTTGGGGCACTGGACAAAACAGCCGGGGCTCAAGCCCCGAATGTTTTGACCTAACGACGCCCCTGCTGATGCAACCCAGTCTCCCAGGAGCATAAGGGTAAGAAGTACAAGGGTTGCAGTCACCCATGTGCCCAGAATGCCCCTCTGCCACAAGAGTGCAATTTTATTATAAAGTATGTAGTTAAGGTGTCCTAGAACAACTACTGCACTGCGACCCTGGAGCTTCAAGTTATGCCCCTGAGGACCAGCAATGGGTACTTGTGTCTACATTCAGCCTAATAGAGAGGGTGTAGGACAGAGATCAGCAACCTTTGGCAGGCCAGCTGCTGTGAAACTACAACTCCCAGGCAGTGGCATGCCTAGGGGCGGGCGGGGGTGCGGTCCGCCCCGGGTGCCGGCTCTCAGGGGGGTGCCAGAAGCAATGAGCGCTTCCATCAATACAGATGGAAGCGCTCATTGCTGAAGCGCTGACGCCCACATGCTGCGGCGGGGCACGGGAGCACATAGTTCCCTGCCCCGCCGCCGATCACCGCCTGAGGCCCATGTGGTAGTGAAATCCCAGCGCAGGCGTGTGCGATGACGTCATCACGCGCGCCTGTGCTGGGACGCAGTAGCACAGTGAAGTGTGCGCGCCTTCCTCTGTGAGCAAGTGCCTGGACATAGGTGAGTATTTAGCTTTTAGTTTTTTATTTATTTATAAATTTTTTATTTTATGTGCCAACTTTGGGGGACACGGGGGGACACACAGGAGGACATGAGGGGGGAAAATATTATGGTGGGATACTGTGTGGGGGCAAATTATTATGGGAGGGATTACTATGTGGGGGCAATAATTATGGGAGGGATTACTATGTGGGGGGCAAATTAGTGGGGGAATGTGGGGGAAACTACTGTGTGGGACAAATTACTATATGGGGGCAGTGTGGGGGAAACTACTGTGTGGGGGGAAACTACTGTGTGGGGGCAGTGTGGGGGACACAACTGTGTGGGGAAAACTACTGTGTGGGGTCAGTGTGGGGGAAACTACTATGTGGGGGGCAGTGTGGGGGAAACTACTGTGTGGGGGGCAGTGTGGGGGAAACTACTGTGTGGGGGGCAGTGTGGTGGAAATTACTGTATGGGGCAGTGTGGGGGAAATTACTATATGGGGGTAGCGTGGGGGGCGTTGCTATTGGGGGGGCACTGTAGGGGTAATTCTATTATTTCTGGGGACACTATACAGGGATTATTGCCTGGAGCACAATATAGGGTGCTATTATCACTGGGGGCACTCTAGGGGACATTATAACTGCTGTAGACACATTTGGGGTAATTTATTAAACCGGTGTAAAGTAGAACTGGCTTAGTTGCCCATAGCAGCCAATCAGATTCCACCTTTCATATTTGACAGCTCTTTTGGAAATCCAGTTCTACTTTACACCAGTTTCATAAATGACCCCAATTATGTCTACTGGAGTCACTATTTTTTCAGCAGTACAGTACCCCGGGCATTGGGAGGCACAACGGGCACAGTATTGGGGGTGGCAGCAGGAAGACACTGTGGGGACACCAGGATGGGGAGGTTGATGGAAAAACTAAGAAATCTAACGTGTCTGTATTACAAACTCTGTAGAGACGAGAGATGCGGCTGAAAGAATTTGTCATGGCGGTCTGGGTCAAACGGAGAAGAGGAAAGAGAAGGTCTACATGACAGAAGATGTTCCTGAATGTAAGAGGTATGTGGTCAAGTATTGGGGGGGGGGGGGGGGGAACCCGCCCTGGGTGCCAAACTCCCTAGGCATACCACTGCTCCCAACATGTAAACAGGCTCGGCTGTTCTCACAGCTCCTATGGACATGAATGGAGCATTCTGAGAGTTGTAGTTTCAGAACATCTGGCATGCTGGAGGTTGCTGATCCCTGGTGTAGGACGAGGGTTAAACTTATGTCCTTACAGAAACCTCCTCGCCTTAACTGCTAAGCTGAGCTCCTGTAATGCACTGTTATATTAGAATGCTGAAACTAGATCCCCAGACGTCCTAGATACTAGGGACGCCATACTATAAAAAAAATGGAAAAGTTGCCATATCTCTGGCATTTCCTACTAGATATTTCATGGGCAAAATTCAAAATAGTATGAAAACAAGATGAACATTTTCCATAAATCACGAAATGGACACAGCTCCTGTACCCAAGGGATACAGTGAGTGCAGGACATGGTGCCTTGGACATGAGTCATTCGTCCTATTATTGGGATGTTTCCACAGGAGGCTGCATGAGATCTTCGAGGTCTCCTCAATCTGAGTCATTTGATTTTCCTTAAAGAGTAGTTTTTAACTTTTAAACCAATGATAATAGATTTAACCAATGTTTTTCAGTTCAGAAATCTTTTGCTAGTTTACTAAATGGAGAGCATTCTGAATTCTGTTGACTCCCTAGCTACAGAGCTACACACACAGAATCCACATCTGCGGTGCAACACAAGAAATAAAACGGAGATCTACCAGACTACCACAATGTAATGCAGCAGAATTCAATGCGCTATGGGATCTCTGGTAAACTTTAGGGTCACAGCCTGTATTCTGGTACCTGTAGTTCTGGTTTACACTAGTGTTAGTGTGCATGTATATAATGCCATTGTCATATGTTTGCTGGACTCTACATATCTATCAAAATCAACAATTTTTTAAAGAAAAATGTAATATTAAGTAAAGGGGACCTGAAGAATCATAAATTATTACTACACATATTGTCAAAAAGTAATTGCCCCCTTAAAGGGGCTGTCCGCTATTTTTATACTGATGACCTAGCAACCCTGCCGAACAGCCGTTTGAAGAGACTGTAGCGCTCGTACCAGCACTGCCTTCTCTTCATTGTTTACCTGTCTGCCGTCACAACCGTAGAGGCGAGCAGGTGTAATTACAATAGGCTGCCCCATTCTCTTCAATGGGACGGCTCTGGCTTCAAGTTAATAGGAAGGAGCCATCCAATTGAAGTGCATGGGATTGCGGAGTTGAAATTACACCTGGTCACCGCTGCTGTTGCGATGACGAGCAGGAAAACAATGAAGAGAAGATAGTACCTCCTCTTTAAAAAGCTGATTGGAGGGGGGGGGGTGGACCCCCATCGATCTGATATTGATGACCTATCCTGAGGATAGCTCATCAATATAAAAATAGCAGTCAACCCCTTTAAGGTGGCCATACACATTAGACAACTGTATAGGGGTGTCCTGACTTCCCCTGGTGTAGATGTCAGAGAAAAGAAGGATTGAGCATGTTGTACTTTGTATAAGTTGTATAAGGCTTATTTCCCACTCCCTGTGCCCACTGCGCCTGTATATCGAGTAGTCTGCAGTAAAAGCTGTTGGACAGTAAAACTTTCCCATCCCTGTGGAATTTAAAGGCTATGAACTTCAGAGCATTTTTTTTAATTTAGCATTTTACTCATTTTAGCCTAAAGATAATTTTTTAGTTAGGCTAATTTCACACTGGCGTTTCTGGGTCCGCTTGTGAGATCCGTTTCAGGGCTCTCACAAGCGGCCCAAAACAGATCAGTTCAGCCCCAATGCATTCTGAATGGATAAGGATCCGTTCAGAATGCATAAATTTGGCTGCGTTTGGTCTCCGTTGCGTTTTTGAGGTGGTCACTTTTTTTTTTAAAGAATAATGCAAACGGATCCGTTCTGAACGGATACAAGCGTTTGCATTATCGGTGCGGATCCGTCTGTGCAGATGCAATACGGATCCGCACCGAACGCAGGTGTGAAAGTAGCCTTGGTCTTTATTAAAAATGTCCAGCAGTTTTTGTCCTACAGGGTTAAGCTGCAGGTGGGCTGCAGAGTAGCTTAGTTCCAGTTTTATGATAAGTCCCATCATGTTACTGTTTTGATGGCTATGTATTTCAGTTTGATAAGGATTTAGCTATAATGAATGTTTATGAATGGTCAGGAGTTCAGAGATAGGGGCTATACATCGCCCTCAAACAGAAACATGACAGCTCAGTGTGAAAATGAAACTAAGATACTCTCATAGGCTGAAATTTAACCCCAGAGGACAAAGCTGCAGATTTTTTTTTTTAATATAAAGTAACTGGAAAAAAAAAAATAAGCTCAAAATTAGTAGAAAGCAATAATAAAAAAAATTGCCCGAAGGTGTTCATAGCCTTTTAGTTCCTTTATATATTGTATGTTAACAAGATGAAAGTAAAGTAGCCTCCAAACATTGCTACAAGAATCCTAAGCAGGCTGCTGCTCTCTCTCTCTCTTCCCCATGCTTTTGACTACAGCTTTGCTTGTCCAGACTGCTTGCTATGTAGAAGCACACACTCAAAAGGGATTCTGTACATGGAGATGATTTCCTTTATATCAAGGACAGAATAATTAGAAGTTCAAAGCAACTAAACCACCAGCGAGAAAAAAAGGATTATCAGGAACATAGACTGTGAGGGGTCTCAATATGGGAGATGGGCCTATATATCTGATTTAAATAAATGCCCACTCAGATACTCTTATCTAACCTTACACAAACCATTCCCAGTGACAAATATACAGTACTTAGTGGATCTGGAAAATACTTTCTAATGACTGAATTTACAATGAATGGCTTTGGGCTGCTCTGCAGTTCCGTGTATCATGGTCCCATCAAAGGGCTCACAGATTCTGCCTAATAGGTCCACCACAAAGCAGACATTTTTGCATGAGATCCCAAGTGCACAGCACCCTTGTGTCAGCTCCACTTCTCCACCCACGACAAACGACCCCAAAGAGGAAGGAGCTGGGGCCTCCATGTTTCTACCATTGTAGTCAGTAGGTGACCATGTCTTTCAGATAGAGCAAAGAGGGGTGCCTAAAAAAGTTCATATGCCTCAATAGCCATTGCCCAAAATGTCTGAGTTGTTTGCAAAATCATCTTAAAAGAAATCTGGAGATACAGGACAACCCACTCAACTCCCTGAAGAATTAACCATGGCCAAATAACCATTCCTTACAATCCCCAGTGATATTGCAGCACATGGTTTAGATTCGAGAAGTCATCAGGTCTGGGAGTGGGGTGGGAGTGTGTATAGAAGAATGATTCATAGGCCCCATTAGGGCTGATGTGGTGCCATGGGTACAGGTGCCCTGGGGTGCCAAAGTGCTGAAATAAAGCCATATCAGGGACAAACTTCACGCATCTAATAAGAATGATGAGCCCCTCACAGACAGACACACAAAGACCCAGACAGACACACCTCTGCAGGACCTACCTTTGGCTTAAATGCAATGAGTTTCAGGATCATCTCCACAGTGAAGAGGCCGGTGAACACCATGTTGAGGATGTTCATGGCTTCCTTGAAAGAACAGCTCTGTCCATAGTGCTAGAATAAGTGAAGGAACAAAGAGAGAGATGAAGATAAGGGAACCTGCACATCTCATCTACTTAGGCCTCATGCACACGGCCATTGTTTGGGTCTGCATCCGAGCCGCCTTTTTGCGGCTCGGATGTGGACCCATTCACTTCAAGGGGGCCGCGCTGCGGTCAAGAACCGCCTGGACAATTAGCCCGCAGCTGCCTTACATTTAACTAATGAAGACCACACTGTATAGTTGGTTTTCCTAGTTAGTGGCAGTGTGACCAACCGTGCCATGTGGTCATTCTCTAACACATCATAAATGACCGCCGCTCCATTATTGGTTGTGTGTTATTCCAGTCAGGTTAAGGCCCCATGTACCCGACTGTATTTTTGGTCTGAACCCAACTCGCATTTTTTGCAGATCAGATACAGACCCATTAATTTCAATAGAGCCACAAAAAATGCGTACATCACCCCGCATGCTGTCTGCATCCATATATCTGTTCTGCTGTCCTGCGAAATAGGGAAAACATGTCCTATTCTTGTCTGATTTGCGGGCAAGAATAGGAATTTTTAATATAGGGCGGGACATTTGCACCGGGAAAATGCGGATCGTACGCGGCCAGTATCCGCGATTTGCGGACCAAAATATGGATACGGTGGTGTGCATGGTGCCTTACAGGCTAGGAGACTTGTGCTACACACTAGAAACTGCATGGACTACAGCAATACCCAAGAGATATGGAAAAAGTACAATGTGATGCAGGCTACGTCTCCATCTGTAGTCTGGCTCGCACATCCGAGGGTTTGTTACCATCAGAACCAGGCCAGGCAGATTTGTGCTGCGTATTTAGCTAAAGGAGGATTGCGTACTTTGGCTACATTTGTAGGAAACACTTAGTTGTGTAATCAGGACTAATGGCAGGTTTACACGGGGCAATTGTCTGACCGATTATCGGGAATGAACATCACTATGAAAGCTCGTAGGGGATAATCAGGCCGTGTAATGGGGACGCAGATCGCCCTATGAACAAGCAAAATTCTCATTCATCAGTTAAAATCATTGTTTAAGACCTCGTTCACATTTCTGTGTTGTTTGATGTCCATGGAAACCTCCATCCATGAAGATGTCCATGAAGGATCCGTGTTTGGTCCGCGTGTCCATTTTTTGCCCTCCATGTGTCATCTGTATTCCACGGACACTGCTCAGTTGAAAATGAATTTCCAGAGCATCTCCTATCAGTGGTCAGTGAAAAACCGACCAAATACTGATTTTTCACAGACCCATAGACTTCAATAGGTGTGTTTGGTCCGCATCACGGACCAAAGTAGTGCATGTCTCTGTGATTTTTTTCACTCACCCACTGTAAGAGAGAAAAACTACTGATGAGTGAACAAACGCATTAAAACCGTACAGGTGCTGTCCATGAAAAATGCAGATAGCACACGTCAATGAAAAACGGAAATGTGAATGAGGCCTTGTGTGAGGCCATGTGAATAGCGATTTGCTGGCCAGAAACAATGAATGCATATGAGGACGAGCGATAGCAGTAGCCGTCGCTCATCCCTATACAGTGGAGGCGATCGCTGCATGTAAGCTCTTTCCACCACTAATGAGCAAGCAGTTATCGGGAAGGAATGATCCCTTACCAATAAATGGCTTCTTGTTCAGCGTGTGTAAATACACAAGTCAGAACATGTAATCAGCTTCTAAAAGTAGGCAAGAATGCTTCCACTCACTGACAGCAAGTAGAGGTCTTGAAAATGGTGACGATTTGTAACAAAATATATAATACAACTATTTCTTTGAATTATTTTGGAAGAAGTGAATGGCCCTGTTAATATTATATCAGGTATCTACCCATGGCAATCAATCATATTTCAGCTCTCATTTTCATAGGCACTTTTTTAAGCAGTAATCTGATGGTCGCCATGGGTATCTGCTACACTTTTTTTTGGACCAGGTTTGCATTCATAGGCAACTCTTGATATCCTTGTTTCTACGGAGGGGGAGGTTCTTACCTGCATGGCCAGACAGATGGTGTTGAGCAGGATCAGCACGAACATCAGATACTCAAAGTAGGTGGAGTTGACCACATACCACACTTTATACTGGTACTGGTTCTTGGGTATGTACCTTCGTAGTGGACGGGCCTTCAGGGCGTACTCCACACACTGACGCTGGGAGGGGATGGATTAAGATGGGATAATTGCTTTACACTGGAAGCAGGGCAGCACTAAAACCATTCTGAATAAAGTAATGTCTAATATTTTAAATGGGGACCTCTGAATGCATTTTTTATTATTGCATTGTACTTTTTTTTGTAGCAAAAATCATTTTTGCAATAGGCCTTTATTAAAAATGTTCCCTCATCATTTCACATATAGTGCAGGCTGCTCTTTCTCCCTCACAGTGAAATCTATCAGATCGGCTGGATCTGTAGCCTTTATTTTTGCTCTCTTGAGAGCTCCTAAACACTAATTTAAAGGGGTTCTGCACTATCCTCTGGATAGATCATCAGCTTCTGATCGGCGGGGGTCCGACACCTGGGACCCCCGCCGATCAGCTGTTTGAGAAGGTAGCGGCGCTCCAGCAGCACCGCGGCCTTCTCACTGCTTACCGCTGGCCGAGTGACGTCACAACTTGTATCAATGGCCTGGGCGGGGCTAAGTTCTGTTCCCTTGAATGGAGCTTAGCCCCGCCCACGCTAGTTGATACTAGTCGTGACGTCAGTTGGCCGGCGGTAAACAGTGAGAAGGCCGCGGCGCTACCTTCTCAAACAGCTGATCGGCGGGGGGTCCCGGGTGTCGGACCCCCGCCGATCAGAAGCTGATGATCTATCCAGAGGATAGATCATCAGTTAAAACAAAGTGCAGAACCCCTTTAAGCAATTTCAGTTTACGTGAGTGTTTATGAGCTCTCAGGAGTGCAGAGTAAAGGGCTAGAGAATCAGTTTATCTGTAAGACAGCTCCTCGGATGGATTTAATTGTGAAAGAGAAAGACCAGTCTGCCAATGTGAATAGATCCTGGCTCCAAAGGACAAATTGTTCAACATTTTTTATGAAGACTTATTGAAAAATGTTTTTGCAGAAAAGAAGTGCAATAATAAAAAAATTATTCAAAAGTGTCCTTAGCCTTTAAAGGCTATGTACACATTTGGGGGCATTTTTTTTTTATTATTGCATTGTACTCATTTTGAGCTAAAAACATATTTTATTGAAGATTTTAAGCCCCTTTTTCTGTACAGCCTTGAGACTCACTAGCAGCAGGCTCTGTATTTTTACTGTGTTCCATCAGGAAGCTCAGCTGACGGCTCTTTATCTTTGACCTTATAAACACTATGACCTTTTAGTAATTTAGAGATAAGGTTTAATAGATGGGTGAAGATAAACAATGAATTTTTAAAAATGACCAATTGAAAAAGTGATTTTTAGCCCAAAATGAGTAAAATGCAATAAAAAAAATTGCCCCTGAAGCTGTACATAGCCTTTAAAGGTATATATACATTCTGCCAAAAATACAGACTATAAATATATATGTGTATAATATATAATCTGGGGCTCTCTGACCACTGTTTTAACTACAGTAGGAAAGGTACAACCAGCAGAGGTTATTTGCGCCGCAATCTGCGACTTTTCCCCTTTCACGCCATGTCTAAAAGAGTGGGCAGGGAAGTGGACGGCCTGTCTTATTAATAATTTTCTACACCTTGTTTAAACATAGAAAATTGTCTAAATTTAAGCCTGCAAGGAAGCTGGCTTACACTTAGACCAGAGGTGTATTCGCCGAAGTTATGAAGAGGCCGACGCCACTTAATCCTCATTGTATTCAGCCTCTTCCCAGACTAGAATAGCTGATGAAAGAGAGCAATAGATTGTACTCACTTATACTACAGTCAACCACTCCCGAACCCGTACTGTAAAGGGTGAAACCAGTGAACAATACATTCTACTGCATAGGAAACAGGCATAAAAATACTCAGGGTTTAGTCTCCCTTTAAATTTAAAAGCCACCCTAGTATCTCTCTGTCCGCCGTACCTGGTTCTTGTCCAGCTCACAGTTCTTATATTCTTGTTCTCCTTGCTCTTGAAATGTGACAATGACGAAACCTACGAAAATGTTCATCATGAAGAAGGCAATTATGATGATGTAGATGATGAAAAAGATGGAAATCTCCACTCGGTGGTTGTAGATGGGACCTATGTCCTCAGTGTGGGAGTCAATGGCTCTATACAGCAGCCTGAAAAAAGGACAAGAGATACCTTTTGTCACAGACCAACATAAATCATTCTACCATCCTGAGCCCTGATATCCAACCTCGCATTGTGGCTAGTCCACGTTTAGCCTGTAGGGGTCACTGTCGCTATTTCTGTGCATGAAAACCATTGGTTAGTTCATTTAGAAGCGCAATCTACATTTAAAGCAAAAACAACGCAGCCTTGCAAATAGTCTTCTATAAAGAAGAGGAGCTGGATGGAAGCCAGGCACATGACTGCATGATCAGGCTATTCACAGGGTAATTGGTAACCATGGAGGCACATTGATCTGTATTGGAGCTGTATACAAAAAATGTAGTTGAGTTCTAATCCAAATTATTTGCATAGTTGCTTCACTTTTTATTTTAAATGCATTAGAGCAATAAAAAATAAATAAAAACATTATTTAAACCTTTTTTTTATTTTTTTTGTGCCTTTCATACATATTTTCTGTATCATTTTGATGCTGTCTTGCTACTAGTGAGACAGGTGGTTATGGGACGCATCAACTTAACTGTGCCAAAAAAAAAAAAAAGCCTGAGACCGCGCGAGCCCCATCTGCAGCCTTTTACACAGAGATTTTTTTGGGCACTGCTGAAGAAAAAAAAACGTGTACAAAGCAGTTATTTCCTTTCACAATCTAATTAAGATTTGGTTTTCCAAGGACATGGAGCCATTAACTGCGCAATGTCTGGTCCACTAATTGGTGAAGTCATAGTAGGTATTACATGTCCTTATGGGAATAATTGATGGGTTTTTATTAAGACTTGTCATAAAGCGCGACCCACACAGGAGCTAATAATACCAGTCTACATGCGTCAGTCAATGTGTAACATATATTATTCTACTCATCATTATGACAAATATTAAAATATTTCCTGTATTTAAATTAAGTATCAAAAAATGACAAGTTTCATTGAAGTATCTAGAAAGCAAAGGGTTACCCTCTAGAATGTATCTATTTATTTTATTATTAGGAAGCATAGAGGGTATAGTGGTAAGGAATAGATAGAATAAAGCTAGTGGAGTCCTAGGGGTATGACCATGTGGTGTGGCGCTGCAGTTAAGTACCGCACGGTCGTGCCATGCACAGTGGGCTCTAATTAAGCAAATTAGGACTGCGCTGTTTAGTATATCTGAAGGGCGGGTGCCGTGCGGACATCATCAATGCAGAGTGAGTAGGCAGTGCGGTACCTATAGTACAAGCAGGTGAGGTGGCTGCTACAGGGCACAAACACAGAAGGGCCCCCCCCCGGAAGGAGGGCTAAAAGATTATACAGTATTATACAGTGACATGATATACAGTATATAAGTGTAAGAAACAGATAGTGGCTGCATGGCCTGGTCTGAGAGAGCGATTGTGACTAGCCACAGGAATGAGGGTTGCACGGGAGGAGGGCGTTGCGGAGGAGGGGGGCAGGGGCCTGTTCAAAACTTGCTGTGGGGCCCAGTCTGTTCTAGTTTCGTCACTGTCCTCATTAGTTTATTTATCGCCCACTGTACTTGACAGCAGCAGGTCTGCGATGCAGCCTCAACACTACGTACAGTGTGGTCGTACCCTATGGGTATGTCCAGATTTCAGATTTTTAGCAAGTAAGGCACTGATCTGAAAGAAAATCTGTGCAAAATTCAAGGCTGAGTCTTGGACTTCTGCTGTGGAATTTGAATGTGCATTGCCACAGATCTGTACTAATCCGGTTGTAGCTATCCACCTGATGTTTCTGCGCCAAACATGTAAGTTCTTTTTCTTATAAACTACAGGGCAGGTTCCCAGTGAAAACATCATCATTCCTCATTATTCAAAATGCAGAGAGCGCGGAGCCTCTAGGAGTAATGGCAACGCCCCCGTTCCTCCTAGAGGCTCATTTGCATATATTAAAACATCACTTTTCTCACCAACGCGGGCACATATTAGGTCAGCTGGTGTCATAGGGACAAATCTGCTGACAGATGCCCTTTAAGTAAGGTTGAGCGAACTTTGTGTTTAAAGTTCGGCGTACAAGGTTTGTATTACCTAAGAATTCCGCTACCACGGACCATAAGTTATGGTCCGTGGTAGCGGAATCCATAACGGAATTCTTAGATAACCCGAACCTTGTACGCCGAACTTTAAACACAAAGTTCGCTCAATCCTACATTTTAGCAAATGTAAATTCCCACCATCATGCATAAGAATTAACATGACATTCCTCAAAATCTCCACAACTCACTCTGGCCAGCCCTCAAAGGTGGAGACGGTGAAAAGCGCCATCATGGCATCTAGAACGTTATCAAAGTCAAATTTACTGTTCTCCCAGTTCCGATCCAGAATCAATGGCTGTGACACATCGCCATCCTTGTAGGTGATGTACCTTCCTCTGCGTGTCACAAGAGAGTGAGAAGGGTTAAAGATCTACATATAATGTCCAGTAACTTTACTTACCTTCTACTGATCTTGAGTTACATGATGTACTCAAGTCACATCCAGAACTGCATTTACAATTCAGATGGTTAAGGAAACCTTCACATTGGAGAGATTTTGTTGACTGAAAAATCCCTTCTATTCATCTGAATGGGGTTGTTTTGGCAGCAAGCACATGGATTTCTGCAAGTCCCATTCAGATGAAAGGAAGTAATTTTCAGTCACAGAAATTTTCAGCAAAAAAAAATGTTCTGGATGGGACTGGAGCATAATGTGTGACAGCCATTCCATAAACCATGGGCCTTGGCCGTGTGCACCCTGCATAGTGGTGTGGACCCAGTGGGTCCGCGATACGTGAGATGTGGCAAAAGATAGGACAAAAGCCGAAAGATAGGCAAAAGCCCTTCTGTGTGCTTTCTGGTCCATGCCTCTGCGCTGCAAAAGATAGAACATGACCCATGGCAGAGCGTACGTGGGCCCATTGCAGTCAGTGGGTCCCCACTGCCATGCGGGGTGCATACGACCAGTGCCTGTGGTTTGTGGATCAACAGTTCATGTGAATGCACCCTAAGACCGAATAAGGCTACTTTCACACCAGTGTTTTCAATTCCACTATTGAGATCCGTCATAGGATCCTAATAGAATCAAGACACCTATACCTCAACCTCCCCCGCCGAGATCGCTTCACAAGATGTGATGATAGCTTCCTGGTCCCCAAAAGGATGACACCGGGGCTCCAATATATGCAGGAAGTCTTTTATTAGTTCAGCTCGACGCGTTTCGGGAATAAATTCCTTTCTCAAGAGCATATACATATAACAGAAAAGGACGAACTTATATAGGGGAATACAAACACATGATATGGGGTCATCATCCTTAGGGGAGGGGAGCAAAGGCCAAAGAATGATGTCATTTCTTGTCCATTGTTGTAGCCGGGTATCTCAGGTATCCTGATAATACCCAGGGGGCGCCATATAGACTCCAGCGTTACCTCATCTGACCATAAGGTTTATTGCGTTTCCACTTATGATAGTGACAGTTTTGTAGTCCAAATTGCTGTTTGCATCAACCTCTTTGAAATGTGTGCTTGTCTCAATTGAATTATTAATAATGGTTAGTTTCAGATCGAGAAAAACAGTGGTCGAGGAATCTATCTGCGCAGTGAATTTCAAGTTCCAATCATTTAGAGTGATGTTTGAGATGAATTTATCAAGTGTGTCTCTTCTTCCTTCCCAAATGAAGATAATATCGTCAATGTTCCCTCTATACAATTTAATGTTGGGATGATCCAGTAGGCCAAAGGTTTCTTCGAATGCCCCCAAAAATAAATTAGCATACGATGGCGCAAATTTTGTGCCCATCGCTGTTCCCCGGTTCAGGATATAAAAAACATTGTTGTAGGTAAAATAATTGTGATTTAAAATGAAAGTTATTGAATCTAAAATTAAACTAATTTGTTTAGAGGGCATGTAAGGGTCCATGGAAAGGAACTTGTTAATCGCTTTAATACCTAATGTATGTATGATGTTGATGTATAGAGATGACACATCTAAGGTTACCCATAACATGTCATTGCGCCATTCAAAATCTCTCAATATTGTAATGAGTTGGCTGGAGTCTCGCAGATAGGATGGTAAATTTACTACATATTTTCGTAGGAGGCAATCGATGTAAGCAGAAAGATTGGAAGTAATGGAATCTATCCCTGATATAATTGGTCGACCAGGGTATACAGGGATGTTCTATCAAAAGGTGTTTCCTTTCTTTTTTCGTGATAATGTTATCGGCATATCCTTTCTCTATAAGGTCCTGTAGTTGTTTTTTGAAAATTGTTGTGGGGTCGGTTTGAAGTTTATTGTAATATATGGTGTCTGAAAGTATATTTATAGCCTCTTTATGGTAATCCTCTGTGTTCAAGATGACTACCCCCCACCCCCCTCCCTTGTCTGCGTTTTTGATGACTATATTATGATTTCTAGCCAGAATGATCATGGCTTTTTTGTGCATTTTTGAAAGATTGTGAAGATTGAAAGATTGAAAGATTTTTGAAAGATTGTGACAGCACCGGAGGGTGTGCTGTCATCTTTCTCTGAAGAGACCAGTTTCAAGTCATTAAGCACTAGATTGTAGAAGGTCTCAATATGGGACCCTCTACTCTCCAGTGGATAAAAATTAGATTTAGGTTTGAGAGATGAGTGTATAGGTATAAGAAAAAGTTCCTCGACTAAGTTGTCAATGTCGGCATCATCCTCGATCAAAATAACCTTGGAAGAAGAAGGGTTACCGGTTGGTTTTATTAAAAAAAATTACGTTGCAAAGTTAGTTTTCGAATGTATTCATTTAGATCAACAAAAAGTTCGAAGAGGTCTGGATTGTTATTAGGGCAGAAGGATAAACCTCTACTTAGAATTTCAGTTTCTTCTCTTTTCAGACTATATTCTGAAAGGTTAAAAATGCCTTTGGACCTCAAGTACTCTGATGAATTGTCTATGTTGCAGGGTGAAGTGGACACACTTTTTTGCTGGCAGGGTCCCTTGTTTCTCCTTCCCCCCCCCCCCCCCCCCTACAGCCCCTTCTTCTACGTTTGGTCCTATTTTCCTTTTCAATTGGTTCTGAAGCGGGCTGTAAAAGTGTGTAATTTTTTCTTGTGGGCGGAGAGGAAGTGGAATTTTGGATCGAACTGGGGGGTTGGGACATAGAATCGGAGTGAGTATTTGTATACTGGAGAATATTGATCGGGGTGGGGTAGGAATGGGGGAAAGTTGATGAAGAGGCGAATTTTCAGAGAGATTGTGAGGTAACTCTAAAAAATGATCCGGACTGGAGAGGGATTCGCTATAGGTGTTGAATGTTGAAATTGATATTAGGAACTGTGCCCGATGCGCTCCACAGTGGAATGCATCGGTGCCGATACAGTACACTTGTTGCCCGATGCGTTCCACAGTGGAACGCATCGGAGCGTTTTCATTTTGTCAGGCCTCATACTAACAGCAGTCTCAGCCGATGCGCTCCTAATTTGAGCGCATCGGTCTCTGAACAATTACAGCTCATACTCTATTCATTAATTTAGGCCTAGCACTGCGTTCTATGGTGAGATACACATTAGGAGCACTCTTGCGTTCCACGGTGGAACGCAAGACATGATTACTTCCGGTGTCATTTTTCTTCAGCTTTTAGGTATGGCTACATAAATATTCTTCATTTACAAATCCACTGGACAATTTGGATAAAGAGTGTACATAAGATTATTGAATGTATTGATTTTATCATTATGCCTAATGGATACAACAATGGACAGGAAATGACATCATTCTTTGGCCTTTGCTCCCCTCCCCTAAGGATGATGACCCCATATCATGTGTTTGTATTCCCCTATATAAGTTCGTCCTTTTCTGTTATATGTATATGCTCTTGAGAAAGGGATTTATTCCCGAAACGCGTCGAGCTGAACTAATAAAAGACTTCCTGCATATATTGGAGCCCCGGTGTCATCCTTTTGGGGACCAGGAAGCTATCATCACATCTTGTGAAGCGATCTCGGCGGGGGAGGTTGAGGTATAGGTGTCTTGAGCTTTATCCTACGCCCTCCTCCCCGGTAAAGTAAGTGCAACCTTTCACCAAGATATTAATAGTGTAATCCACTATAATTCTATTGGTAACGCTGGAGTCTATGTGGTGCCCCCTGGGTATTATCAGGATACCTGAGATACCCGGCTCACCAACGATTTTATTCTCACCTCAGTCCACTAGTCGGTACTGAATTCTTTCTTCCCTTTTTTGGGGGTTTGGGGAGCTGCCTACTATTCTCCACTATTCTATAACAGTTTTCTCTCTCCTCCTTAACAGTTTTCTCCTCCTCCTTCCACACTATTCTGTGGTTATCCCCTGGCGTCCTATTCGTTCCATTTTCCCTCCACCTTTTCTGTACATCCTTGCAGAATACTCCGTCTCCTTTTTTCTCTTTGCATAGGATCCTAATAGCGGGGGAAAACGCTTCAGTTTTGTCACAATTCATTGTCAATGGGGGACAAAACTGAACTGAACGAAACGGAGTGCACCAAAATGCATTACGTTCCGTTTGGTTGCGCTCCCATGTGGTGCAGAGCAAGACGGATTCGTCATGACTCACAATGTAAGTCAATGGTGGCGGATCCGTTTTTTCGGATACAAAAGAAAACGTATCCGCCGCCCATTGACCTTCAATGTGTGTCATGACGGGTCCGTCATGGCTATATAAGACATAATACAACCAGATCCATTCATGATGGATGCGTGCGGTTGTATTATTGTAATGGAAGCGTTTTTGCAGATCCATGCTGGATCCGCAAAAAAAGCAAGTGTGAAAATAGTGAGTCGGTCAAGATAAGTAAAGCTTCAAATCACCTTAATTAATTAGAACCGTCATCGTGTTATAATATAATATAGTCTAGCTGCTGTCCTTGCTGCACACAGCGGTTACTCTGGATATTAGCTGGTGGTCATAATAATGTGACTAGGTTGTGTGTGTGTGTATAAATATATATATATCTATATATACTGTATATATATATATAAAACAAAATGTGAAGAGGTGCAAGCCCAAATGGACAAGACAATCGCCCAGAAATACAAAAAATAGCAAAACAGGCAGCACTCTCAAAATGAAAAAATAAGTAAAGTTTATTCACCCATGGAGGATGCGACGCGAGAAAGGCTCCAGTGTGGAGCCGAAATGTTGTGTCCTGCATTGATGAATAAACTTTACTTATTTTTTCATTTTGAGAGTGCTGCCTGTTTTGCTATTTTTAATATATATATATATATATATATATATATATACAGTACAGACCAAAAGTTTGGACACACCTTCTCATTCAAAGAGTTTTCTTTATTTTCATGACTATGAAGGCATCAAAACTATGAATTAACACATGTGGAATTATATACATAACAAACAAGTGTGAAACAACTGAAAATATGTCATATTCTAGGTTCTTCAAAGTAGCCACCTTTTGCTTTGATTACTGCTTTGCACACTCTTGGCATTCTCTTGATGAGCTTCAAGAGGTAGTCCCCTGAAATGGTCTTCCAACAGTCTTGAAGGAGTTCCCAGAGATGCTTAGCACTTGTTGGCCCTTTTGCCTTCACTCTGCGGTCCAGCTCACCCCAAACCATCTCGATTGGGTTCAGGTCCGGTGACTGTGGAGGCCAGGTCATCTGGCGCAGCACCCCATCACTCTCCTTCATGGTCAAATAGCCCTTACTTTCAAAGTTTTCCCAATTTTTCGGCCTCACTGACTGACCTTCATTTCTTAAAGTAATGATGGCCACTCGTTTTTCTTTACTTAGCTGCTTTTTTCTTGCCATAATACAAATTCTAACAG
Source organism: Bufo bufo (assembly GCF_905171765.1). Taxonomy (NCBI): domain Eukaryota; kingdom Metazoa; phylum Chordata; class Amphibia; order Anura; family Bufonidae; genus Bufo; species Bufo bufo. The sequence continues at coordinate 233,087,602 of NC_053389.1, read as the reverse complement.
TCTATTCAGTAGGAATATCTGCTGTGTATCCACCTGACTTCTCCTCAACGCAACTGATGGTCCCAACCCCATTTATAAGGCAAGAAATCCCACTTATTAAACCTGACAGGGCACACCTGTGAAGTGAAAAACATTTCATGGGACTACCTCTTGAAGCTCATCAAGAGAATGCCAAGAGTGTGCAAAGCAGTAATCAAAGCAAAAGGTGGCTACTTTGAAGAACCTAGAATATGACATATTTTCAGTTGTTTCACACTTGTTTGTTATGTATATAATTCCACATGTGTTAATTCATAGTTTTGATGCCTTCAGTGTGAATCTACAATTTTCATAGTCATGAAAATAAAGAAAACTCTTTGAATAAGAAGGTGTGTCCAAACTTTTGGTCTGTACTGTATGTACATAGGTGAAACTCGACAAATTATAATATTGTGCAAAGTTCATTTATTTCAGTAATGCAATTAAGGGTACTTTCACACTAGCGTTAGAAGAATCCGGCAGGCAGTTTCATTGCTGGAACTGCCTGCCGGATCTGGAAATCCGTATGCAAACGGATATCATTTGTTTCCGGATCTGTCTGACAAATGCATTGAAATACCGGATCCTTCTCTCCGGTGTCATCTGGAAAAACGGATCCGGTATTTATTTTTTTCACATTTTTTAAGGTCTGCGCATGCGCAGACCGGAAAACCGGATCCGTCAATGATACAATTTCCTGAAAACTTGGTACCGGATCCGGCATTAATACATTTCAATGGAAATTAATGGCGGATCCGGAAATCCAGCAAATGTTCCAGAATTTTGGCCGGAGAAAATCCTGCAGCATGCATGCTGTATTTTCTCCGGCCAAATACCGTAAAAGGGACGGAACGGAAGACATCCTGATGCATACTGAACGAATTGCATTAGGACAAAACTGAAGCATTTTTTTTTCCGGTATTGAGCCCCTAGGATGGAACTCAATACCGGAAAACTTTAACGCTAGTGTGAAAGCAGCCATTAAAGGTGAAACTAACATATGAGATGGACTCATTACATGCAAAGCGAGATATTCCAAGCCTTTATTTGTTATAATATGGATAATTATGGCTTATAGCTTATGAAACCCCAAAGTCACAATCTCAGGTACCCTTTGCTCAGGGGGTATGGATTAATTAGCTGACTAGAGTGTGACACTTTGAGCCTAGAATATTGAACCTTTTCACAATATTCTCATTTTAATTTGCATTACTGAAATAAATGAACTTTTACACGATATTCAAATTTTTCGAGTTTCACCTGTATATATATATATATATTTTTTTAGCTATCTATCTAAATATATGTGTATATATATATATATATATATATATATATACACAGAGTAAAAATATTTCAGACACTCAACTTACTTGCACTCGTCTTCTGTACTCTTCGAGCTGTCTGAGCAACTGTAGAGCTTACCCTAAAATCACATCAAACAGATTGGATAGTTATCATTGTGAACTTAGATCCTTTAACCTGCAGATATCGCTGGTGGTGCTTCCGTTGGTTACACTGTTCAAAGCTATTGATAATAATAATTATTAATATATTGCACTTTTTAGAATTATCCATCAGACAACAATGGCAATAGTCAGTGGAGATCAAAGGAACACTAAACAGAGAATGAACACAAACTATCCCTTTGATCCTATATGAGATATATATAAAGGACTCTTCAGTATGTGTCCCAAGAACTCAGCCATACCCCTCCCCCCCTCCTCACTGCACTTAGTCTGGCTGCAAGACAACTGGCTGCAGCAAGGGCCTCCCTCCTGTACCTTATCTGTAGCAGGACAAAAGATTATCAGGCAAAAATGAAACAAATCAGCAAGAGAGAAATCCAGAGGTTTCTGCAGTATCCTTCTTTCCTGTTTACTGGTATTATTCATAATTTTGGTCTGGTATTCCTTTAGATCAGAACAATTGAAAAATAAACGGCAAAATCATGTGTTTGTAGTGTTTAGCTGATCCTCATATTAAACTTGAATTAAACCTTCGTCTAAGGCCTCTTTCACACTACCGTTTTTTTTTCTGTTTTGCGGGCCGTTTTTTGCGTTCCGTATACGGTCCGTATACGGAACCATTCATTTAAATGGGTCCGCAAAAAAAACGAAATGTACTCCGTATGCATTCCGTGTCCGTGTTTCCGTATCTCCGTTCCGTGCAAAGATAGAACATGTCCTATATTTGGCCGCAAATCACGTTCCGTGGCTCCATTAAAGTCAATTGGTCCGCAAAAAAAAATGGAATGCATACGGAAAAGCATCCGTATGTCTTCCGTATCCGTTCCATTTTTTGCGGAACCATCTATTGAAAATGTTATGCCCAGCCCAATTTGTTCTATATAATTACTGTATATGCCATACGGAAAAACCGAACGGAAAAACCGAACCGAAACGGAAACACAATGTAAACAAAAAACAGAACAACGGATCTGTGAAAAACGGACCGCAAAACACTGAAATAGCCATACGGTCGTGTGAAAGAGGCCTTACTGTTACCCTTTGTCTTTCAGCTCACCTTGAACAGCTGTACCCCGATGCATGCAAACATGAACTGCAGCAGAGTGGTAACGATCACGATATTACCGATGGTGCGGATGGCCACAAACACACACTGGACCACGTGCTGCAGAGAGAGAAGCAAGGGAAGAGAGAGGTTTATGGCTTAAAGCTATGAAGTTCTGACCTTTCTTGGTATCTGAACAAAAGGTTCTGCAACTTTCTGGTATTTCAACTTTTCACCTTTTCCAACATTTCTAGAACCTAACACATCTCACAGATGACAGTTTGTTACAATTGTATCCAGACGATCCTGAAAAAGCTGAACAGCCTGGACTTCAAGGGTACATTCACACGACCATGGTGCTGCCGTGCCCGTGTTGCGGACTGCAAACCTCTGGTCCACAAAATATGGTCACCGGCCGTGTGAACTCCGCATTGCCTTCAATGGGTACGTGATCCGCAAGATGTGGCAAAAGATAGGACTTTTGCGACGTGGAGGCACAGAACAGGAAGTCCATGGAAGGACTTCTGTGTGTTTCCATGGACTGCCGGGTCCGTGCCTCAAAAGATAGGACATGTCAAGTCAATAGGTCCCCACTGCAATGAGGAGTTCACACGGCTGGTGTCCGTGTTTTTTGGACCCCGTGGTTTGCGGATCACAGCATGGGTATGGCAGCGCCACGGTCGTGTGACTGTACCCTAAAATGGTGTAACAAACTATCAGCACAGGAGAGAGATTTGGGCTTCTGAAGAGTTTAGCTCACAGAGGATTGTCTAGACTCAATGCATTTTAACAAACCCTTGGACTCTGAGAAGTATTAGGTCAGGAAAGATTTTCAGCCACTGGATATAATAAAGAAAGTGAAAATTCACTGACAGCAAGCAGATGTCTTAACACTGACAAGGATGAGGTCATTTATTAAGACTGGTGTTTTAGACGCCGGTCTTAATAACCCTGCACTGGCGCTTGATGAGCCTAAGTTATGGAGAGTTGCTGGCCTTTACATAACTTAGGCATATCCACTGCCGGTATACAACAGTCTTAAATTGACGCCAGCTCCCTTGCTGGCGTACATTTAGATAATTTTCTACGCCAAAAACTGGCGTAGAAAACAATAGATAAGACTCTTCCAGGCCCATGCCACAACCCCCTTTTTTAGAACTGGGAAGGAAGGGAAAGAAGTAGCAGATTTTGCCCCAAATCGCCTTTGCAACAAAATCTGTGCCAAATATACACCAAAAAGTGGCGTATATCTGGTCATAAATGACCCCAACGTGTATTCGAAATTTGTCATTATATATTAATTTTCTTAACTAGTACCTGTACCCTCTCCTAACCTTTTCTAGTAACTACTTGAATTCCCCCTGGAGCATCTATTCTTATGACTCTATGACATCCATTATTCCAGCTAAAAGTTAGGAATGAATTACTAGAAGTTTGCACCGAAGGTCCAGATGAATGTTACCAATTGGGGGGGTGTCCCTGCACAGTGTTACACTGGCGGTACTAATTAGATAATGTCAGACTGTGCAGAGACCCCCCCCCCCCCCAATTGGTAACATCCATCTGGACCTTCGGTGCAAACTGCTAGTAATTTATTCATAACTTCTAACAGGAATAATAAAGGAATGGCACAACATAGTCATAAGAATGTTAATACATAGGGAATGGAAGGTATTTACTAAAACATACATGTCAGGAAATGTGATAGGTACTCTTTAAAACCAGAAAACCTTTAAAGTACTAAATAGATGATTCATGATATTTGACATTCTCACATTGTCATCATCATGTAAGATGTAATAAAGGTGACCACACACAGACTAGATAAACATCTCATTTATCTAATGAGTTTGATGCTTTTGGCAGGGCTGGCTAAGCATCTAATGTGCATGGAGATGTTCCATCTCTCCCCAAATGCTGGGTGTTGGGGAAAGAAAGATCAGCCATGTTGGATTTCCAATCTTTTGTTCTCCCAGCTGAGGGGTTTGGAGCAAGAGGAACTCTGGAGGGGACAGAAGAGACTGGAAGAGACAAAGGATTCAAGGGGACAGAGGGGGCAGAGAAGTCTGGAGGAACCGGAGTTGGCTACACTGGACAGAGGGTTCTGGAGGAGATAGAGGTGTATGTCAGGGCTTAGCCCCCTCTCCCTAGGGAATGTTAGGAATAGTTGTCTAAGTTATATGGCCACCTTCGGCTACTTTCACACTGGCGTTTTGGCTTTCCGTTTGTGAGATCCGTTCAGGGATCTCACCAGCGGTCCAAAACGGATCACTTTTGCCCTAATGCATTCTGAATGGATAAGGATCCGCTCAGAATGCATCAGTTTGCCTCCGTTCAGTCTCCATTCCGCTATGGAGGCGGACACCAAAATGCTGCTTGCAGCGTTTTGGTGTCCGTCTGATGAAACTGAGCCAAACTGATCCGTCCTGGCACACAATGTAAGTCAATGGGGACGGATCCGTTTTCACTGACACAATCTGGCACAATAGAAAACGGATCCGTCCTCCATTAACTTTCAATAGTGTTTAAGACGGATCCGTCTTTGCTATGTTAAAGATAATACAAACGGGTCAGTTCTGAACGGATGCAGACGGTTGTATTATCTGAACGGATCCGTCTGTGCAGATCCATGACGGATCCGCACCAAACGCGAGTGTGAAAGTAGCCTTAAATTGTTCACCATTATACTGTTCTAAAATGATTACAAATTGTTCTGGGAATGGAGTGCACCCCCTACATTGCTAGAAGTATGAATTTATCGTTACCCACCTTGAGGCCTTTAGCTCTATTAATGGCCCTGAGTGGTCTTAATACTCGCAGAACCCGCAAAATCTTCACTACGTTGATAGCGCTCGACCTAGGACAGAAAGAGGAGTGAGGGAAGGTTTGTAAGCTCTGTGCTGAAGGAAGAGGGTAAGGATCAGAGTCAGCCTCCCTCAGGTCAGTCACTTACTGTATTCCAAATGAGATGAGGGAGACGCTGACGACTAGCAGGTCCAGAATGTTAAAGTAATTCCTGCAGAATGATCCCTTGTGCAAGAATGCCCCGTATGCTGTCATCTGAAACACAACACATCAGTGAGGAAAGACTGTGGAATATAAAGGGAGTCTGATTTATGTAGGTAAAGCTTAAAGTACAGTAGCACTCCCACAAAATGTCATTCTCTGACCTGTACATGATGTAAACTGTAGTGACTGCATTTGTGAGTTATAACCTCCCTACTGAGCCTCAGCTGTGTCATGTGATCAACACTCTGCCTCTCCAACTGACACAGGATAGGAAGTCAGTTCCTTCTCTATTCATTCCTATGAGAGTGACATTGAGGCTCCCATATGAATACATACAGAAGATGGCTTCCTGTCCACACATAAGATGCTGTGTTATTTGAAGAGTCAGAGTGCTGGTCACATGAGACAGCTGAGCATCAGAAGGGAGGTGATAACTCACAAATACAGTCACTGGTAAGAAGATTACCTTCACAACGGTCTACATCATGGACATTTCTAACAGGTCAGAGAATAAAAACTTTTGTGGGAGTGCTTCTTTAAGGGAGATATCTTTTTGCTGTCATTGAAAAGAAACATTTATAGTTAACATCCAGAGGTTGTAAACCCTCCCTACTTATATCTGACCCAGGCATCTGAACCATTGAAAGCAAGAGCGTTGACCAATTGACTGAACCACAGAATTGTGTCGATCAAAACTGGCTTTTATTCTCTGATGTAAACAATGAGTCTTCCTGTTCACTGACAGCAAACAGGGATCTTGACACACAGACAAAACTGTAAGAAAGAGAGATTATACAGTTACAGAACATTTAATTCCAGAATTAAGCTTTACTCACATAAAAGTCGAGATCTCCCGTCACATTACTACTGAAGCTGTGAGTGCCAATAACAGTGTGTATGTGCAGCCACACGCAGAACACATCTGTCTCCAGAGGCAATACCGTGTCACAGCACACTACTCATACAGTGTATCACCACCATGTGACCTAGTGATATATCAGCACTATAATGACCTCGTGAGCAGAGCTCCAGAATCCGTGTATAACACCAGAAGGTGCACAGTTATAGCCACTCAGATATACAGTATGTTCACAGTCTGCATTTATTGGTTTTAGTACCAATCCCATATACAGCATGCAGAGCTTCCAGTCGATGAATCAAAGCAGCTTAAAATGACATGCACACACGTGTGATAACAAGCAAGGAGATTTGGGAGGGGGGGGGGGGGGGTTTAATTATCACGCCCTGCACTCCAGAATTCTGGCTTCAAGACAGTTACAAGATAGGGCTTTGCAACTTTTTGGGTTTAGCTGTGCAAAAATGTAGTGACTTTTTGCATTTTTACACCACTTTTTAAAAGTGGGTGAGAAGTGGGAGTGGTTAGCCTGGTAAAGTGGTTCTACAGAGTGATTTAAAATGGCAACCTGTCCGAAAATGTGAGCGGGGCTGGTTGGCTCAATTTACAGAACTGCCTAGGGGTGTGAGGCCTCACTACACTTTACTCTCTGGCACTTGCATATACTACACACTGGAAAGTGTTCCTGTCAGGCTGCTCAGCCATGATGGCATATCATAGGCAGGATCACATTATTACCATCCATTGTGGTGCAGAGTAGTGTGTAGTAAGGCCTCCTAACCGCCCCCAAGCAGGTCTGCTAGTGCAGGCAAGCAGTCCTGCTCACAATCTAGGACAGGTTGCTGGCGGCCATTTGAAATAATTCCTGGAGAACCCCTTTAATTAGTTCCACTCACTCCAGATTGATCACTACGATTTTTTTAAAGTCACATACTCATTCCAGTTGGGGGTGGCTTAAAAGAACCGGAGTAGCATTTCTAGACAAAAATGTTGTGGCGAATTTAGACAAGTAAATAATCATTACAATATGAAGGCTAGCAATTCATGGTGGACGATAATCGCGTAGCGTTAATGGATGTAACGGCTGTACTAAAAACGCTTGTGAAATCTTCTATGTGAATGAACAAATTATCGTTTGACGTTACTGAATTGCGGCAATGTAAAGGTACATCGTGTGATCTTTCTCAGAAGGATGCAAGAACAGCCATGTGTTCTGTAAATGGCTGCTGTCTAAATACAGTCAACGATCCTCAATTAAGAGGATAAACGATCGCATGACAACATATTTGCATGGAAACGCTTATATCTCATCCACTTTCGATCACAATTTTCAATAGCATTGCCTAAACGATTATCCACTTGTCTAAATCCGCCATTAGATTGAAATCAGGCACAAAAACACAAACTCAAGCAAAACTAACTTCAAATATTCCCCTCATGATAAATCCCCCCCATAGAGTCTGCATCCTGACACAAGTAACAAGGCCATAACTTACTAGTCCATGCTGCAACGTATGGAATTACAAACCCTGGTCATTCAGATTGCAAAACTGACCCAATGACATACCGTCGGCTTTAGAGCCCATTTTCATGAATTAGCCCCATTGATGGTACATCACTTCCCCATGATTGGTGGGGGTCAAACTTTTAGTTGCGGAGAATGCACTGGTGTAGCACTGTATCCCATTTACTGTGGTTTCCTGCCCAATGGCGCCTGGACCACCTGCCGTGCAGTGAACTGCAGCATGACACCATTCATGTGAATGGGTCCAGCTGTGCAGTGGTTCCCTGTGCAGCCAGGGGACCTGGAGCACTACTCTACGGGGAAAATTCAGAATGGGAATCAGCTATGCACCAGCACTGTGGCCCCTCCATCCCCAGGTAGTGTGTGTCCCAGAGGTCAGATCCCTACTGATTATAAAGCGATGACCCTCACTTTATAAGATGGGAAGATCCAGGGGCTGTTTTCTACATAATCATCTGTCATATTTATTTTCTATCAGGATTTCTTGCTAAAAGGGTTTTCCGGGTGCTTAATATTCAGTATGGGTCATCAGTATGTGATCAGTGGGGGTCTGATCCTAGCATCCCCCATCGATCAGCCATTTGAAGAGGAGGTGGCGCTCTTCGTAGCTTACCAATCACAGCTCTATCCATTGTATAGCAGTTGCGCTTGGTTTTAGCAGCTCAGGCCCATTCACTTCAATGGGACTAAGCTGCCCCTAGGCCACGTGACGATGAATGTGACATCACTGGCCTAGGACGAGGCCCACATGCTTATGGGAGCGTCGCGGTTTCTTCAAACAGCTGAACGACAGGGTTGCCTGGAGTCGGACCTTTCTCGATCTGATATTGATGACTTATCCTGAGGACCGGCCATCGATATCAAAACCTTGGACAACCCCTTTAATTTTGCTGCTTTGTGACAAACATATGCCCCCAGTGTTGTGACATACTTTAGGTGGTAGTATATGACCAGCACATTGGGCAGACTGAATGTGTACCCACAGGACATGCAGATCCTTATACAGACTCATGTGGCTATCCTTCTGTAGTGCAGGGCCACCCTTCCGCTTAGGGCCCCTGCGTTAGTACCCAGGCTGCAGACTCTATAGACAGTCTTTTACTTTTTCAAGCTGAGATAACTTTTACCTTAAGGATGATTTCTAAAGTAAAAATGCTAGTGAACACGTAATCAGCATTTCCTAGAATCTGAAAGACAGAGCAGAGCGTTGTTAGTGCAGGTGGTGAGAGTGGCAGACAGGGGGCGGTGGTGTGTTAGCGCTGAGTATAGATGGAGAGGGGGATACGGTCAGGGTCTGTTACCTTCAAAGCAATCTCAATGGTGAAAATGATGGTGAAAACTATATCAAAATAAAAGAGGACCTGGAAAACACAAAGACGATGAACCGGGGCCAGGAGTACTGCAAAAACCTTAGAGGGCTGGGTTATAGTCACAAGAGGAAATACAGCAGTGATAATAGTATACTAATGATATCAGAATAATGTCACCGCATGTGAACAATGACCCATTAGGGATAGACTGCAGGCTGCTGCTAAACTATGGGGGAGATTTATCTTTTAGTTTGCGCCAGAAAAGTGGCGTCTTTTTAAAAAGGCGTGGTGGTTTTTACGCCGCCCTCACCACTGTTGTGAAAGGGTGTGGCAGGGACAGGAAGGGGGCGTTGCCAGTCACAATGACACATTTATCTTCATTTTAAGCCAGAAATTTCTATTTAGGTGCATGGACTGTTGCCCCGTCATACATTAGGTGCATCCTCCAGCAGCGCAGGGGATATCAGGACGGGCGCAGAAAGTGCTCGTCTTGATAAATCTTGCCCTATTACTTTTTCTTGGTGTTTGTTCACAAGAGTTTTTTTTCGGTCATAGAACATTCTTTTCAGACTTTTTTCCCTATTGTGAAGTCTATGGGAAAATATAAAAAAAAAAAACACTGCATCCAGAGCATGGTGCGTTTTGAAAAAAAAATGCCATGGGAGCAAAAAACGCCCAAAATTGTCTTAAAACGCCACTACAAAAAAAAAAAAAAGGGTTTGTAGAGCATTTTATAATGTCCTATTGGCAAGCGTATGACATCTAGCCACTGTGTTATTTTGCTCCATCAAAAAATGCATTTAAAAAGCGGTATTTAACCACCTCAGCCCCCAGTGCTTAAACACCCTGAAAGACCAGGCCACTTTTTACACTTCTGACCTACACTACTTTCACCATTTATTGCTCGGTCATGCAACTTACCACCCAAATGAATTTTACCTCCTTTTCTTCTCACTAATAGAGCTTTCATTTGGTGGTATTTCATTGCTGCTGACATTTTTACTTTTTTTGTTATTAATCGAAATTTAACGATTTTTTTGCAAAAAAATGACATTTTTCACTTTCAGTTGTAAAATTTTGCAAAAAAAACGACATCCATATATAAATTTTGCTCTAAATTTATTGTTCTACATGTCTTTGATAAAAAAAAAATGTTTGGGTAAAAAAAAAATGGTTTGGGTAAAAGTTATAGCGTTTACAAACTATGGTACAAAAATGTGAATTTCCGCTTTTTGAAGCAGCTCTGACTTTCTGAGCACCTGTCATGTTTCCTGAGGTTCTACAATGCCCAGAAAGTACAAACACCCCACAAATGACCCCATTTCGGAAAGTACACACCCTAAGGTATTCGCTGATGGGCATAGTGAGTTCATAGAACTTTTTATTTTTTGTCACAAGTTAGCGGAAAATGATGATTTTTTTTTTTTTTTTTTCTTACAAAGTCTCATATTCCACTAACTTGTGACAAAAAATAAAAACTTCTATGAACTCACTATGCCCATCACGAAATACCTTGGGGTCTCTTCTTTCCAAAATGGGGTCACTTGTGGGGTGGTTATACTGCCCTGGCATTCTAGGGGCCCAAATGTGTGGTAAGGAGTTTGAAATCAAATTCTGTAAAAAATGACCTGTGAAATCCGAAAGGTGCTCTTTGGAATATGGGCCCCTTTGCCCACCTAGGCTGCAAAAAAAGTGTCACACATCTGGTATCTCCGTACTCAGAAGAAGGTGGGGAATGTGTTTTGGGGTGTCATTTTATATATACCCATGCTGGGTGAGAGAAATATCTTGGTCAAATGCCAACTTTGTATAAAAAAATGGGAAAAGTTGTCTTTTGCCAAGATATTTCTCTCACCCAGCATGGGTATATGTAAAATGACACCCCAAAACACATTCCCCAACTTCTCCTGAGTACGGAGATACCAGATGTGTGACACTTTTTTGCAGCCTAGGTGGGCAAAGGGGCCCATATTCCAAAGAGCACCTTTTGGATTTCACAGGTCATTTTTTACAGAATTTGATTTCAAACTCCTTACCACACATTTGGGCCCCTAGAATGCCAGGGCAGTATAACTACCCCACAAGTGACCCCATTTTGGAAAGAAGACACCCCAAGGTATTCGCTGATGGGCATAGTGAGTTCATGGAAGTTTTTATTTTTTGTCACAAGTTAGTGGAATATGAGACTTTGTATGAAAAAAATAAAAATAAAAAAATCTGCATTTTCCACTAACTTGTGACAAAAAATAAAAAATTCTAGGAACTCGCCATGCCCCTCACGGAATACCTTGGGGTGTCTTCTTTCCAAAATGGGGTCACTTGTGGTGTAGTTATACTGCCCTGGCATTTTCCAGGGGCCCTAATGTGTGGTAAGTAGGTAAATGACCTGTGAAATCCTAAAGGTGCTCTTTGGAATATGGGCCCCTTTGCCCACCTAGGCTGCAAAAAAGTGTCACACATGTGGTATCGCCGTATTCAGGAGAAGTTGGGGAATGTGTTTTGGGGTGTCATTTTACATATACCCTTGCTGGGTGAGAGAAATATCTTGACAAAAGACAACTTTTCCCATTTTTTTATACAAAGTTGGCATTTGACCAAGATATTTCTCTCACCCAGCATGGGTATATGTAAAATGACACCCCAAAACACATTCCCCAACTTCTCCTGAGTACGGCGATACCAGATGTGTGACACTTTTTTGCAGCCTAGATGCGCAAAGGTGCCCAAATTCCTTTTAGGAGGGCATTTTTAGACATTTGGATACTAGACTTCTTCTCACGCTTTGGGGCCCCTAGAATGCCAGGGCAGTATAAATACCCCACATGTGACCCCATTTTGGAAAGAAGACACCCCAAGGTATTCAATGAGGGGCATGGCGAGTTCATAGAATTATTTTTTTTTTGGCACAAGTTAGCGGAAATTGATATTTTTAATTTTTTTCTCACAAAGTCTCCCGTTCCGCTAACTTGGGACAAAAATTTCAATCTTTCATGGACTCAATATGCCCCTCACGGAATACCTGGGGGTGTCTTCTTTCCGAAATGGGGTCACATGTGGGGTATTTATACTACCCTGGCATTCTAGGGGCCCTAAAGCGTGAGAAGTCGTCTGGAATATAAATGTCTAAAAAATTTTACGCATTTGGATTCCGTGAGGGGTATGGTGAGTTCATGTGAGATTTTATTTTTTGACACAAGTTAGTGGAATATGAGACTTTGTAAGAAAAAAAAAAAAATAATTCCGCTAACTTGGGCCAAAAAAATGTCTGGAGCCTTACAGAGGGGTGATCAATGACAGGGGGGGTGATCAATGACAGGGGGGGTGATCAATGACAGGGGGGTGATCAGGGAGTCTATATGGGGTGATGACCACAGTCATTGATCACGCCCCTGTAAGGCTTCATTCAGACGTCCGTATGCGTTTTGCGGATCCGATCCATCTATCAGTGGATCCGTAAAAATCATGCGGACGTCTGAATGGAGCTTTACAGGGGGGTAATCAATGACAGGGGGGTGATCAGGGAGTCTATATGGGGTGATCACCACAGTCATTGATCACGCCTCTGTAAGGCTTCATTCAGACGTCCGGATGCGTTTTGCGGATCCGATCCATCTATCAGTGCATCCGTAAAAATCATGCAGACATCTTAATGGAGCTTTACAGGGGGGTAATCAATGACAGGGGTGTAATCATGGACAGGGGGGTGATCAGGGAGTCTATATGGGGTGATAACCACAGTCATTGATCATGCCCCTGTAAGGCTTCATTCAGACGTCCGGATGCGTTTTGCGGATCCGATCCATCTATCAGTGCATCCGTAAAAATCATGCGGACATCTGAATGGAGCTTTACAGGGGGGTGATCAGGGAGTCTATATGGGGTGATCACCACAGTCACTGATCACGCCCCTGTAAGGCTTCATTCAGACGTCCGGATGCGCTTTGCGGATCCGATCCATCTATCAGTGGATCCGTAAAAATCATGCGGACGTCTGAATGGAGCTTTACAGGGGGTTGATCAATGACAGGGGGGTAATCAATGACAGGGGGTGATCAGGGAGTCTATATGGGGTGATCACCACAGTCATTGATCACGCCCCTGTAAGGCTTCATTCAGACGTCCGGATGCGTTTTGCGGATCCGATCCATCTATCAGTGGATCCGTAAAAATCATGCGGACGTCTGAATGGAGCTTTACAGGGGGGTGATCAATGACAGGGGGGTGATCAATGACAGGGGGGAAATCAATGACAGGGGGGTGATCAGGGAGTCTATATGGGGTGATCAGGGGTGATCAGGGGCTAATAAGGGGTTAATAAGTGACGGGGGGGGGGGGTGTAGTGTAGTGTAGTGGTGCTTGGTGCTACTTTACTGAGCTGCCTGTGTCCTCTGGTGGTCGATCCAAACAAAGGGGACCACCAGAGGACCAGGTAGCAGGTATATTAGACGCTGTTATCAAAACAGCGTCTAATATACCTGTTAGGGGTTAAAAAAAACACATCTCCAGCCTGCCAGCGAACGATCGCCGCTGGCAGGCTGGAGATCAACTCTCTTACCTTCCGTTCCTGTGAGCGCGCGCGCCTGTGTGCGCGCGTTCACAGGAAATCTCGCGTCTCGCGAGATGACGCGTATATGCGTCCAGGCGGAATGAATCAACCACCTCCAGGACGCGTCTGTGCGTACAGCGGTCCGGAGGTGGTTAAAAAAAAAAAAAGACTAAAGGTCCCTTTCACATGGGCGAATATTCCACGCGGATGCGATGCGTGAGTTGAACGCATTGCACCCGCACTGAATCATAACCCATTCATTTCTATGGGGCTGTGCACACGAGCGGTGATTTTCACGCATCACTTGTGCGTTGCGTGAAAATCGCAGCATGTTCTATATTCTGCATTTTTCACACAACGCAGGCCCCATAGAAGTGAATGGGGTTGCGTGAAAATCGCAAGCATCCGCAAGCAAGTGCGGATGCGGTGCAATTTTCACACACGGTTGCTAGGTGACGATCGGGATGGGGATAAGGGAAAATAATAGCATTCTGAATACAGAATGCTAAGTAAAATAGGACTGGAGGGGTTAAAAAAAATTTAAATTAAAATTAACTCACCTTAATCCACTTGTTCGCGCAGCCGGCATCTCTTCTGTCTTTAACTGTGAGCAATAGGACCTTTGATGACGTCACTACGCTCATCACATGATCCATCACCATGGTGATGGATCATGTGATTGACCATGTGATGAACGCAGTGACATCATCAAAGGTCCTATTGCTCACAGTTAAAGACAGAAGAGATGCCGGCTGCGCGAACAAGTGGATTAAGGTGAGTTAATTTAAATTTTTATTTTTTTTAACCCCTCCAGCCCTATTTTACTTAGCATTCTGTATTTAGAATGCTATTATTTTCCCTTATAACCATGTTGTAAGGGAAAATAATACAATCTACAGAACACCGATCCCAAGCCCGAACTTCTGTGAAGAAGTTCGGGTTTGGGTACCAAACATGCACGATTTTTCTCACGCGAGTGCAAAACGCATCGCCCGGAAAAATCGCGCATGTTCCCGCAACGCACCCGCACCTTTTCCCACAACGCCCGTGTGAAACCAGCCTTAGGGGAGATTTATCAAGACCGGCTTGATATTCCTTGCGCTGCTGGAGGATGTGCCTAAGTTATGTTGAAGCGCATCCTCCAGAACAGAAATCTACAGCAGCTAGGAGAAAACTGGCGTAAATGAAGATAAATTTGTCACTGCGGCTCCCGTGTCTTTTTTGCCCTTGCCCCGCTTTCTCTCTGAAAAGTGGCGATGTAATAAACACCACTTGCAGCAATTTTTGTAAAAATTTACAAACACACAGTTTGTAACTTTTTAACGCCACTTTTTTGGTGCAAACTGAATGATAAATGTCCACCATAGTATACAATCACAATCCGTGACTCTAAATAAATTAATTATGGGAAAAGTCCATTGCAATTTACCAAGATAGAATCAAATCCAAGATTTTCTCGTTAGAGTCATTTTACTTCCTGTTGGCCTCGGGGACAAAACAAAAGACAATTTAATTAAAGGACTATCTAAGTCCAGAGTGAGAATGACATGGATTCTAAAGGGTTACTGATGGTGAGTGGAATAAGAGAATCGCCATTGCTGGATGTTAGAATTTATTACAAAGCTAAAGAGAACTAGTCCTGCTCACACTGCTGAGGGCTTGTTTCAGTGTATTAGTGCAGGGAAGAACAATCAGACTCCAGGAAAGGGAAAAGATTTGTTCTGTTGATTTGTTCAGAGGATTATCCACACTAGTACACTGTGACAGGCTTTCTGTCTCTGAATGTAAACCATGCAAGTTTCAATTCATTGACAGAGATCATGAAAGTAGTGAGGAAGAGAAACACCAAGGAGGATATTTATTAAGATAAGCGTTTTACATGCTGTTCTTAATCTATTCCCTGCCATCAGATGTGCCACAATTATTTAAAGGCGCACACCCTGTGCCAGACCTGAAATCTACACAGCAAGGGAGCTGATGCAGATTTTAGGTGTTATCTATTCTACTTTACTGGTGTACAGTAGATTATATGTGCCAGGCTATGCCTAGCGCCACATCGGCCACTCTGCCCACATTTTGGAAAAGTGGAGCATGTGCCTGAAAGCCCCGAAAAAACTGCAGAATTTTGCCGAAGGTATGCCCGAAACAGTCGTTGGGATCTCGCGCAACATTGACCACAATTGCAAATGGGTGAGTTTAAATATTTGTACTAGTCTTTTATACTCTGGTCTGGACACAGTTATTACTATTTATTCCTGGCACTATTTGTAGCTACGTTGTTTACAGGGTACTATCCCAGTGGGTCTAGTCCAGACCATACATTATAATTAGAGATAAAAACAAATTAGATTTGGCTGGTTCGCCGAATTTTTAGGAAAAATTTGCTTAGATCCGAATTTATTTGTGGCAAATCGCGTTAAAAAACGGCTATTTCCAGGCTGCAGAGAGCCTTTATAGGGGTGTAGAACACTGTGCCTTGCAGTAGCACGCATAGGGAGTCTGCTGTGGTAGTGAAATAATACTGTGAGTCAGTATGACATGCATATGACAAATGTCGCTCTTAGAATCACTGCACACTTAACTTATTTGGGCAGTCACTGGACCAACACTGACCAAATAACTCAAGTATGAACTTAGCCTAATTACAAGTCGATGTTACTGCCACGGTGTGTCCGGGTCCTCTGTCTAGTCTTCCTCATTGCCCTGTAGCTCCTCTGGCTGCTCCTGCTCCTCCTCTCTTGTGAGCTGAGTAGAAAAACCACCCATTTGGCTACACATTGCCTGTGCTCCAATGTCCTCCTCCCCCTCCTCTACCAGTTCAGCCCCCACAGGGCTCATGTGGCCGTGAGATTGAGGCGCCACGTCTCCTGTCCCATGACCAGCCATTGTTACCACCATCTGTTCCAGGACATGAAGCAGTGGAATGACGTTGTTCACTCCGTAGTCCTGGCAACTGACAAATAACGTGGCCTCCTCAAAGGGCCTGAGCAAACGGCAGATGTCACGCATGAGCTGCCACTGGTTGACATCGAAGTTACCCAGGGGAGTACTCCTATCCTCTTGCATCATCAAGAAATTGGTGATGGCCTTTCTCTGTTCGTATTGTCGGTCCATCATATGAAGGGTGGAATTCCAACGGGTGGAAACGTCGCATATCAGCCTATGTTGGGGGATGCCATTCTGCTGCTGGAGCTCAAGGAGGGTGTGCTTTGCGGTGTATGTATGAGTGGCTGAAGTGCATGCAAAGTTTCCTGCCCATTTTTAGGATGTCTTGCAGATGGGTGGAAGACTTCAGAACCGCTTGACAACCAGATTGAACACGTGTGCCATGCAGGGCGCAAGGCTCAGCCTTCCTTGACGCAGCGCCGACACCATGTTCTTCCCATTGTCAGCATGGTACCGATTTTCAGTTGACGCAGAGAAAGCCAGAATTCTATTTCTTGATGCATCACATGGAGCAGTTCCTCCCCTGTGTGACTCCGTTCACCCAGGCAAACCAGGTGCAGAACAGCGTGACACCGCCGTGCCCTGCACATGTGGTATGCTGGAGGGGCACTGTGACTTGTCCCTGCATTGGAGGCTGAGGATACGGTGGATGAGGAGGAGGCAGAGGCGGACATTGTCACAGGACCAAGGGTGTGACATAGTGGAGGTGGAAGCGGCGTCACCTGGCCAAGTTGCTGGTGTGGCTGTGCAGGAACCACATTCACCCAGTGGGCCGTAAAGGACATGTATTGTCCCGGACCGTAGTTACAGCTCCACACGTCGGCGCTGCTGTGCACTTTCGCAGACACAGACAGGCTCAAAGGACTGGCCCATCTTCTGTTCTACATGTTTGTGCAGGGTTGGTACTGCGTTCTTCGCAAAGAAATGACGGCTTGGGACTCTCCACCTCGGCTCGGCACAAGCCATCAGTTCTCTGAAAGGTGCACAGTCCACCACTTGGAAAGGGAGGGAATGCAGCACCAGCGACTTGGACAGGAGCACGTTTAACGTCTGCACCGTTGGATGCGTGCACGCATATTGCTATCTCTTGGCAATCGCTTCGGTGATCTATTGCTGACGGAATGACTGACGAGGATTAGGAGGAGGAGGAGCAAGAGCATCTGGATCAGCAGAAGATGGGAATGACAGACAGCTGCCTTCAGCTGAGGTGGTGGAGGCTTGACTGGCTGAAACCGGGTGCGTGCCACTGGGTGATGCAGCGGTAGCTGCGGCAGGCTGGACCACCACATCGGAGTCACGGTTCTCCCAGGACACTGCATGGCGACGCTGCATATGTTGACGCAGGGCCGTAGTGCCAACATTGGCACCCTGGCCACGCTTCACCTTCTGCCCACATATTCTACATGTGGCCATGTTAACCTCCTCTGGCAGCTTAATAAAAAACTGCCACACCACGAGTAGGTGATTTTTCCCCCAACAGTGCACACTGACTGACTGCTACCGCCGCTGCCTCCATGAACCCCTGCAACACTACTTCCCAGGCAGGTAGGCTGCTGTGAAGCAGGTGGTCTACCCTGGGCATGTTTGGCTCCTGACCTGCAACTGCTGCCCCCCTGTTGACTCCCAGTCATGCTACCATGCAGCTGGCTCAGCCGCTGCCTCACAGGCAAGCTGCCACCCTCTTCTCCTGATGATGATGAAGCCTCTTCTGCACCAGGCTCCCAAGTGTGATCGGCTTCATCATCATCAAGTAGTGTCTGCACGTCACTGATGTCCTCCTCAACGGTCTCTAGGTCAGGAACCTGACTGCACGCAACACAAGCTCCTGCGCCACTCTCCTCATCACTATTTGCCCACCTAGCGGAGGAAGCAGCGGATGTCTCCTGCAGATCTTGGCTGGGCAGTAGCTGCTGACTGTCCTCTAGCAGCTCGTCCTCGCTGTATAGTGGAGCTGAGCCCACAGCATACAATACTTCTCTGGCTGAGGGAACAGCAAAGGACAAAGGCAGGTTGAGGACAGGTGAGGGCACAGGTCCTGCTCCCAGGCCTTGCCAAATAAGGGTTGTGTCTGACTAACCCACCGACTGTTGGCTGGGGGTGTCTGATGTCACTCGGGATGACGTGGATGACTGAGTTAACCAATCAAGAACCGCTGGGTTGCTGGTCAAGACACGACTGCTAGATGACACCGGGAGCTCAGGCCTCTTGCTGCGACTCCTGCTGCCCCCCCATACTCTGCTGCGTCCTCTGCTTGCACCTGAAACATTCAGGCCTCTGCCACTCCTCTGTGCATGGCCTGGCACTTCTCTGCCTGACCTACTTGTAGCTGAACTACACAAATTAAACAGAAATTAAAACACCCCTAAAAGCGACTAATATATTTTTCTTTTTGTACTAAAATAGTCCACTAAATGCTTTCACCACAATTAACTGCAGAAATGCACTGAGAATATATTTTTCTTGTTGTACTGAAATACGACCCTATACGTTTCGACCAAAAAAACTCAGAGTGAAGTGCGTATATATATTTCTTCAAGTACTGAAATACGCCCCTATACGCTTTCAAGAAAAATAACTGCAGAAGTGAAATGCGTATATATTTTTCTTGTAGTACTGAATAAGTTACTAAGATATAAGCCACTAAAGGCTTTTCAACATAACACTTGCAGTCCAATAACAAATAACTGGAATGACAGAGCTGTCTAATGACTATTTGGATCCCCAAATAATCGTTCCCTGTACTTGTAAATCACTTCCCTATCAATGTCCCTAGCGCCTTCTGACGTCTCTCCCTGCATTAAGATGCTGTGAAATGATTCCTATCCTTTCCTTGCACTTATAAATAGTTTTTTCTGTCTTTTTTTTTCCACAATAGTTTTTCCACTTGCTGTCCCTAGCGCCTTCACACGTCTGTCCCTGCACTCTGAACGCTGGAAAATGTGTGACTGTAAAATGGCCGACGTATTTATAGGGCTGTGACATCACAGGGCTGGCTGCATGCAGACATGTCAATCTGGGTGATCCCGCCTTCCCAGAGTTCCTTGCCCCATATCCTCATTCCTCACACATGTAGCCACCATTTTAGGAAAATTGCGATTCGTTACCACGAAACGCGAGGAAATTCGCATTCGTTGCGGATCAAATTTTTCCTGAAATTCTGATCGAATTCCACTTCGTCAGCTTTTATTCGCTCATCTCTAATTATAATATAGACACCTTTCCCTATTCACCCCTATTTTAAATGATGTGGTCTCTGGAGGATGCTTTTTCTGCCACCTGCCCTTGCATCATGTGATTTAAAAAAAAAACTTTTTTTATGTCATTTGTATACACAATAAAGCTTTATTATATTTTGTGGGTACTGTTTTGGGCTTGTTTCTTCTTTGTAGGTTGTTTAGAATTTTGCGCAAGCAGGGTGTATACACCAAACCTTGTAACTTTTTGACACTGTTTTTGGGCATACAGGGAAAGATAAATGTCTCCTAAATCCGTTAGTAAATTGCATTTTTTTTTATAGTAAAAAATCCAAATGGGATCAAGAAAACAGAGCAATGGCGGAGTGACGCCTCTGCCTTGCTGATGCCCATGGGGGATTGGTTCCTGTGCTGCAGGACTGATGTCATGTTGACAATCACTGTAGCCAATTAGCGGTCACACGTGCGGATGTGACATCAGTCAGTTACAATAGCACTTGCAGCTACTGTCACACAATTTCCCACAGCTTATTTATTTTTTTTAAATCTCCGACAACCCCTTAAATGAATATTTAGACCTGAGGGCATATAAAATAACATGGGGGAAGTTCTTATGTGGAGTATTTTCGGTCAGACTGTTCCGCCATGTAGCACCTTAGCAGGGGCTACTTTTTTATCATTATGATAGTATTTTTTATTATTACCGCTGTCCATGTGATCAGTGCTCTTTTCTGAACACTTTGCTCATTGAGTCTGTGATGATTGAGGAGGTAGAAAAAAACTATGCGTCACCTTCTTGGTGTCCGCCTGTTAGTTAAAAGCAGTCAATAAGGGGTTAACCTACTAACTCTATAGACAGACAGTATTGTAGAAAGGTGGCGATTTCATGGCACACACTTGTACACCTATGAGCGGTGCAAATCTACAAGAGGTTTTTGCCTCCTATATCCATTTTAGCTTTGTAATAAAATACGAATATGTCGCAGCAAAGATGGTTCCCTTCGGTTGATGTGATGGGGTGGGAGGGGTCAGGTTGGATCTCCCATACCCCAGACAAGAGGAGACATTGTGCATACTTGATTCCTGAAGGAATTGTGCCGTACGGGGTCTTCTGCGGCCAACGAGATGCTGCTCAGGAGGATGAAGAAGAGGATCAGGTTAGTGAAGATGTTATTGTTGACAATTTTGTGGCAATGGATTCGGAACCTGTAAATGGAAAGGAGACAATGGGTTAAACTGCAATCTGCAAAGGCTGGAAACTACCTAGCATATTCCTATTAAAACAAACTAAAGAAAAAATTTGAGCCAAGCAGTTCCCAGGTGTTTACTTATCATCAAGGGCCTTGATCTAATTAAACAAGGATAGAAGGAGCTGACCCAATTCCCGGAGGTGAAAGAAGTACGAGGACAGCAAAGTCACAGCATTTGGAGCATCACAGCACAGAAACACCAAAAGCGCTGTCACCAAAGATCCAGCAGAACCAGCGGTCAATAGACAGCTAATGTGTATGACCAGCTTAGGACATTTGTGGCATATCCATAAGATATGCCATAAATGTCTAAAAGATACTAAAGAACACAAACTTCTCCAGAACAGGGTCCACTGACCCACGTCCTGCTGTGAATGGAGTGGTGGCTTCTCATGTGTGGCTCTCTCCATTCACTTCTATAGGAGTTCCAAAAAGGCATGAATGGCTGTTTTCAGAATTCCTATTAAAGAGGATGTCTGAGTTTAATAATACTGATGGCCATCAGTATCTGACCAGTGGGGGTCCGACTCCTGGAACTCCCATTGCTCAGCTGTTTGAAGAGGATAGGTCATCAGTATTAAACACTCAGGCAACCGCTTTAAAATAAGAGAGAGAGAGAGGAGCATGTGTGACCACCTCTCCATTCACTATGACTGGGGCATGGGGGTTGTTCTGTGAACATGCCATAAATGTTGCATATGGGAAAACCCTTTTAATAACATCTTATTTATATTCAACGACCAAAATAGATGGCATTACTTGTTATCTGTTCGGAAAATGAAGAATGCGGTAGCCTCGGGCATGGGTACTGCTTTTTCCTTGATGTGCATTTCAGAAAGAGGACGAGGTCGAGGACCAACGGGCATCTCAGGTTCTTCCTCTTCCTCTTCACCTGAGAAAGCACAATAACATTATGAGTTGAGACAATGATATAGAGAAGCATGCAATGTCCTGAATCTCCATTGAAATGTTAGCTGTGTTAAATTGAAGAGGTTCCATGAAGTAATGTTAAGTTCTCTCATGACTATGATCTTCTCAGAAGTATTTGTAATACATTGGAAGGTCTCTTTTCACCGGGATTCCCCCTTAGGGAGCTGCATACGCTTCTTTTATAACATCTTCTGTGTAATATCTGTGGGGCTCCACAACAGAGTCCTTTCTGACTCCTAAAGTAGTCATGTCTATTATTAAATTCATAATAGTTATATTACCTGGGTTGTCATTGCTGCCGGGGAAAGAAGATTTCTCATCGTTCTCATGAGATGGATATTCCTCTACGTTGATCTGGACTCAAGAGACATAAATGTTTAATTACACAGAATACAAGTCCCACATTTAAAGGTACATGCCAGCAAAACATATGCTCTATGTTATACCTAGTGATGGGTCTGAGGGGGCAGTGCACGACTGAGGGTTTCAAAGATCTAAGAGAGAACCCTTGTGTCATGCACCACCCACTCAGACCCTGAGACATGAGCCAAGGAACCTAGTGCTGCGACTGGTTAACAGCAATCAGTGCGTGTGACGCCATGCACACCTTGGTTGCTGGTGGAGATTCTCCATCTGCCGTGATTGCCTTCAGCTCTATCTTTTCTTTGTTCTCCTCCAGGGCTGGCACAGGTGACTTTCCTATGGTGTCATTGTCTTGCTTTTTCTCCGGGCTGGCCGTTCTAAAGAGCATAAACAAGATGGGGTTATACCTTGTGGTGATGAATCAGGGCCGGACTGGCCATAGAACCTACTGAGAAATTTCCTGGCGGGCTGATGCCCACGTGGCCACCCAAGCCCTCCTCTTTGCCGCTGGCCGGGTTCATAATGATCTGATGCTGTCGGCAGTAATTAACACAGGGAACATCAGGCACTTATGTACCTGGAGGGTGAACACAGGCACCCTTCTGAATTCAATTGAATCTTTGTCCTCAGGATGGTGATACGGTTGAATACTGCGACAGCCCATGGCTCCCTGCTGTCCACAGGCCACTATATGAAGCAGTGTATAAAAAGAGCAGGGACACAGGCGTCTCAGGCCGCAGGCTGGAAAAGTCCTGGTGACTTGGATCGGAACTCAGGTATTTTTTTTTATTTTATTTCTTTGTCCACTTGGGCGGCATACTACTGGGGGCACTATAGGGGTCATTACCAGGGGGAGTCTGGGCAGCATGCTTAAAGTAGGGTTGTCTAGGTGTTGTGGCCCACATCTCACCTGCTAAGCCCCCTGCTCCATTCCTAATTAGAGACAATTGAAGGAGGAGGAAAGAACGTGGCGGCAATTGATGGCCAACACAGTGAGACAGCTGCTGGGGCAGTGTATTGTGCTGTGGTATTTGGTTCTGCTGGACCTCGCCTATGTGTATTGTCCCCACCAACCTGTGTTGCCCTATCTTCTGCCAATTTGAACCTGCCTACAACATGGGACCACTTTTAGGTTGTTTTCCAGGGCCACTTTAAGCTCCAAGTCTGTGCATGATGAGGATATATTAACATATTCACTTTACTAAAGCCCATTAGAGTGAATACAAGAACATCCCATTGTAATTATTCAAGAGTCAGACTGTAATGATAAATGTACAGTATTTGGGCCCCTGCTTAGCAGCAAATCTGTAACCTGTTGTGTCTCACCTGAGGTTGTCACAGATGCACAGATTGCTCTCTGCCGCTGCCAGGGAGAGGAATTTACCAGCCTGATCCAGCACTACAGTGCTTATTCCTGAGTTAGTACTTATGTTCTATTTTTTTTATATATATATATTAGTTATCGGAAGTTGGAGTAATAATTTAAAAGAAAGAGAGAATATCAGATGAAAGAGCTTGTGAGATTCCTTGCCAAACCCACCGAGCCAATTTCTTTCTCTCCTTCTCTTCCTCCTCCTCCTTCTGAGCTGAAGTCAGACTCTCGGCATCAGCCAGATTATCAACAGCAATGGCCAAGAAGACATTTAGGAGGATATCTGTTTGACATTAAGGAACTCAGACACAGATACAGAGCTGCCAGTAGCATCTGCGAACAATGCAACAGCTTTGCAAGTATTGTGTTGTATTTTGTATGCTATGTCCGCAACTACCACTATGGTTATGGATGGCATGGGTTAACTAGGGGCAGGGCTTATCCCCTTGTTCCTCCCTTCTTGGTAGGAGTGGGAGTTCCTGTTAAGCAAAAGTGTGCAGAGGAAGCACAAGTCAGAGCTCCAGTTTCTAAAGAGGTTCTCCAGTGAAATGAACTTGATCAAATACTCAAGTGAATCCTTGAGAAGAAAAAACTGCTAAGTCCGGCATTTGAAGGTGAGGGACCACAGCTAAGACACCCATCACCCAGAACATACTAGGAAAGTGCTAAATTTCAGTCATCCAACCTGCCTCCATAATCTGTACAGGTGCCAGAGAAAAACTGCCCTCAAAATCTGCTGCTATTGAATGTATTTGAAGTTCTATGTTGCACTTAGTAAAAAAAGACCTCTGGCCTTAGGGTACTTTCACACTTGCGTTGTTGGATTCGTCGCCGGAACTGCTTGCTGGATCCATCAATCTGTATGCAAACAGATACCATTTGTAGACGGATCAGGATGCGGATCCGTCTCACAAATGCACTGCAATACCGGATCCATCTCTCTGGTTGTCATCCGGAAAAACTGTATTTATCTTTTTCACATTTTTAAAGGTCTGTGCATGCGCAGACCGCAAAACCAGATCCGTTTTTCCAGAACACTTGGGGGCGGATCCGGCATTAATGCATTTCAATGGGAAATAATGGCGAAAGCGGCATTCCAGCAAGTGTTCCGGAAATTTGGACGGAGAAAATACCGCAGCACGCTGCGGTATTTTCTCCGTCCAAAAACCGTACAGTGACTGAACTGAAGACATCCATTCCTGATGCATACTGAACGGATTGCTCTCCATTCAGAATGCATTAGGATAAAACTGATCAGTTTTTTTCCGGTATTGATCCCCTAGGACAAAACTCAATACCGAAAAAGAATAACGCTAGTGTGAAAGTACTCTTATTCTTCAATACTAGATTTCCACTGCACCAATCCACAGGGAGCAATGGCCTGACACAACACTTTGTCGGGGCCACTATCACTCCCATTCTCTGCACCGGTTCCTCCGGGGCTCGCTGTACAGTTCTTATGCTAGGGGCTGCACTACAATCGGTCAGTCAGCCAGTCTACAGTATTCCCTGTTTATTGATCGTAAAGGATACAATTCCCGCAGATGAAGAGGATGATGAAATATATACAGACAAGCATTCCAGGAAATGAGGGTCCACCGTATGCCATGATCCCATCGTACATTACAGAATTCCAGTCCTCTCCTGTGAGGATCTAAACAAGACAATCTGGGATGAACAGTTTCTTATGGCCATCAGAAATGGCTATTACGCATTTGTAATACTGTACCTGGAAAACAGTCAGAAGCGCCTGAGGAAAGTTGTCGAATGTACTCCTGCGAGTTTGCATCTCATCAAAGTTAAATTTACCCCCGAAAAGTTGCATCCCAAGCAACGAGAAGATGATGATGAAGAGGAAGAGAAGAAGCAACAGAGATGCTATGGAGCGCACCGAATTCAGCAGCGAGGCAACAAGATTACTCAAAGAATTCCAATACCTGTAATACCAAACACGCTATCAGCGGCTATACGAGATACACCCATATTCTGGAAACTGGATTCACCTACTTTCTACCATTTTTGTCAGTCACTAACCCCTTTAATTGTGGGCGTTTTTAACTTTCAACCCCAGCCTTTTGTGCCTATTAAATTAAACATACTCATCTGTTTCCGCTCGTTCCGGCTCCCTGGCTCGCTTCAGTGATCTTCTGTCCTCAACCTGTAAACTTCTGGATTGACAGGCTCATGTGCACTGCTGCTGCCAATGACATGTCCCCAAGCAGCATGCCACCGCTGAGGCCAGTCAGTGACTGTAGCGACACATGTGGCCTTGTTCATCCAGATGTTTACAGGATGGGAACTGGAAGACTGTTGAAGAGATGCGAAGCGAAGGAACCCAGGGAGCTGGAATAGAGCGGCAGGGAGCAGGTGAGTATGTTTTTTTTCTACAGGTACAACAGGCTGGCATTGAAAGTTAAAAAAGTCCACAAAGCCGGAAGTCCCTTTAAAGAGGACCTTTCACCTCTCCTGACATGCCTGTTTTTATAGCTTCATGCATTCCCCATATAATAACAATTCTGGAGCATCTATTGTTATGGCTCTACCATTAATTCTACTAGAAGTTATGAATGAATTGCTAGCAGTCTGCAGTAAGGGTACAGAGGGGAGGTAACCAGTTGTGGGTGTACCTGTACTCTTACTGCAGACTGCTGGAAATTCATTCCTAACTTCTAGTAGAAATAATACAGGAATGACACAACATAGAGCCATAAGAATAGATGTTCCAGAATTGTTATTACATGGGGTAATCTGGTCGACACAGAAATGTGACCTTTCAGTCAATCACTGGTTGAAGTAAGTCACGGCTGCAGCCAGCTATTGGATGAGCAATCACATTTCCTGTGTCAAGAGGGATGAGGAAGTAGAGAGTTTTTTCTTTAATTTTTTTTTAGCCAGGATAAACCTCTTTTGAGGATGTAGCAATTCTTTGAATTCTTTGTGTGTTTTTTATTTTTTTAATCTCACAATTTTGATAGCCATACATTTTTATTTTATTTCTCCTGTTTTTGTGTGATTACGGTAGTTGTATTTTTTCATGGTCCCAGTTTTCTGTTTTATTACTTTTCCACAAAAAATACTTAAGAAAAATAATCATGTTTTTGTAATGCTCCATTCAAAAACCCTTAATATTTTTATGCTTCTATCAACAGAGCTGTGCAAGGGCTTGTTTCTTGTGGGACGAGTTACAATGTTCATTGGTACCATTTTGCAGTAAAAAGAAAAAAGAATGAGGATAAGGCTTCTTGCACACAAACGTTTTTTTTGTTCAGTTTCCGTTCCATTTTTGCGGATTCCGTTTGCGGTCCGTGGTTCCGTATTTCCATTCCGCTGAAAGATAGAACTTGTCCTATTATTGCCCGCAAATAACGATCCGTGGCTCCATTCAAGTCAATGGTTCCGCAAAAAAAAAAGAATGCATATGGAATGCATCCGTATGTCTTCTATATCCATTCCGTTTTTGCGGAAGCATCTATTGAAAATGTTATGCCCAGAATTGAAACTAGGCCAGGACACCGGGGAAAAGGAGCAGGGAACCTCCTAATGCATCCCTAAACCTCGCCTCAGCAACACACCAGAAACTGCCTAGACCCCCATGCGAACCGGATACATGATGGCACCAGGCAGAGCTGCTCACGGACTTGTAGTTCACCCTACGGGGAACCCAGGAGCCCTCTCACCGAAGGCACAGACAGACAGGGAAATGTCTAACATCCATGCAGCACAATACACACAACGTAAGTCCAGACATGGAACAACAACTAGACAACAGACCCTGAACATAACTTACACCAAACATATACAAGGGAAGGTAGAGTAGAATACATAGATACATAGAGGAGACATGGGGGAGACATCGTTGTCAAACTAGGGGGCCCTCACACTGGACAGATGGAATATCCAGGAAGGAGCAAGGCTCCAGCACCAATCAAGGTTGGAATACCACTGACCTCAACCTCACAGCAACAGGATAAGGCCGAATGCACACGGCACACGTGTTCCACGGCCGTGAGCAGTCCGTGGTGTCCCGGCCTGGCTTCCTGCTGACAGCAGGAGCGCACGGCGTCATTGGTTGCTATGACTCTGTGCGCTTCATGCCGCCGCTGCACTACAGTAATACACTCATATAGATCATACGAGTGTATTACTGTAGTGCAGCGGCGGCATGAAGCGCACGGAGTCATAGCAACCAATGACGCCGTGCGCTCCTGCTGTCAGCAGGAATCCAGGCCGGGACACCACGGACCGCTCACGACCGTGGAACACGGCCGTGTGCATTCGGCCTAAGTAGAGCCATGAGAAAACACCCAGATCCTCACCTTAACCCCATAACCATTAGACTGGGGAGAGGCCAGGAAACAGGAGCAGTACAAACACATGCATAAACAACACATTGCCCCAGACAACTGCATGCACGGCAGACATGTCACGGCAAACTACACGGAACCGAGACACAGCCGTGACAGGTAGCTCACCATAAGAGTGTTCACTACACGAAGGAAGGTATATTGTGTCGGCCAAGACCCTTGCAGCTTGAAAAGTATTTGAACCCCAGCGCTCATAGTATTAAAAATTCTGTTCTTTATTTAGTTCATTTTAAAACATGTAGAACAAAGCGTAATATACGCATTTAGGATGATTACTAAGACTAAGGCCTCTTCCACATGAACGTCCGCAATGCACGGGCAACGACCGCGGGCAAGCCACATGCGGATCGCGACACCATTCACTTGAATGGGGTCCGCAATCCGTCCTTTCCGCAAAAAGATAGGACAAATTCTATCTTTTTGTGCAATGGAAGCACGGAACAGAACCCAACGGAAGCACTCCGTAATGGTTCCGTAGGGTTCCGTTCCGTGCTTCCATTCCGCATCTCCGGATTTGCGGACCCATTCAAGTGAATGGGTCCACATCCGTGATGCAGAATGCACACGGCCGGTGCCCCTTGTATTGCGGACCCGCCGTATGCGGGCCGCAATACGGCCAAGGGGGACACACGGTCGTGTGCAAGAGGCCTAAGGATGATTGGAGTCTTCTGAAATGCATAGGTTAGGAGGTATTATTATTATTATCTAATAACTGAACATATTGATGTCCTTTATTGATTTATTGGTGATTATTAGAGATTTTATATCTCATTATTTTTATAGTGATATGCTCAGTAGCGCCATTTATTTCCATCTTATATCTTAAAGGCACAGATCACTATACTTGGTATAATGCCCTTTGCAATGCTCTCTGTATCATTTTCCATCTTGCCATTTTCCTTCTTCTGAATAATTATACATTTTTTATATTTATTATTTAATAAAGATTATTATATTTTTGTATATTTGGAGTCCGATTGCCTTTTTGGTATGTGTAGACGTGTTTTTTTTTCTATGGGTTTTTTATGCTGTCTGATGGTGAGGTTTTTGTAGGTGATTTAAGTGAAAGGGTTTCTATCACTTTGTTTCACCTATTTAGCTTTCAGACACTAGCGATCCGCTAGTGTCTGCTTTATCTAACCATCCTAATATAAGAGCTTATTGTCCTGCCGTTTAGCTAAAAAAATAACTTATATAGATATGCAAATGAGCCTCTAGGTGCTATGGGGGCGTGATTAGCACCTAGAGGCTCCGTCTACCTTAACAAACTGCCGCCGCCCAGCGCGTCCCTCCAGCCCGCCCATCTCCAGCTGAAGCGATCCTCTCCGTGCGCGTCTCTGTTCTGCGCATGCGCAGTGAATGTCTGATCGCTTCCCTGCTCAGACATCTCCACTGCGCCTGTTCCTCGGAGCACTATGACGTCATCGGCGCAGGCGCAGTGGAGATGTCTGAGCAGGGAAGCGATCAGACATTCACTGCGCATGCGCCGAATACGAGGAGCATCGCATTCCGGAGGAGATGGGCGGGCTGGAGGGACGCGCTGGGCGGCGGCAGTTTGTTAAGGTAGACGGAGCCTCTAGGTGCTAATCACGCCCCCATAGCACCTAGAGGCTCATTTGCATATCTATATAAGTTATTTTTTTAGCTAAACGGCAGGACAATAAGCTCTTATATTAGGATGGTTAGATAAAGCAGACACTAGCGGATCGCTAGTGTCTGAAAGCTAAATAGGTGAAACGAAGTGATAGAAACCCTTTAAGTGAATAGAAACAACCTGATCTGACCTAGTCAATTGCACACAGCTCTCTTGTAATAGATGTGCGAACAGGATTAGGTAAGGATGGGTTTTATCCTTTAGATGTTAACAAGAAGCATAATAAATATGGTGACGACTTGAAACACACAGTGTACGGTCGGTCACACAGTCAGGTTTCCTGATGCAGTTTTGGAAGCCAAAACCGGAAGTGGATTCAAAAAAGTGTTATCTGTCATTTAGGACTCATGCACACGAATGTATTTTCTTTCCGTGTCCGTTCCGGGTTTTTTTGTGGACCGTATGCGGAACCATTTACTTCAATGGGTCCGCAAAAAAAAACTAAGTTACTCCGTGTGCATTCCATTTCCGTATGTCTTATTATTGTCCGCATTACGGACAAGGATAGTACAGTTCTATGAAGGGCCAGCTGTTTCCGTTCCGCAAAATACGGAATGCACACGGATGTCATCTGTATTTTTTGCGTATCCGTTTTTTGCAGACCGCAAAATACATAAGGTCGTGTGCATGACCCTCTATACTTTCTCTCACTTTATGATCCACTCCTGATTTTGGCTTCCAATACTGCATCCAGAAACCTGATCGTGTGGCCAAACCCATAGAAGGGTGCAAAATGATTAAGGCTGGGTTCACACGGGCGAGATTTCCGCGCGGGTGCAATGCATGAGGTGAATGCATTGCACCCGCACTGAATCCAGACCGATTCACTTCTATGGCGCTGTGCACATGAGCGGTGATTTTCACGCATCACTTGTGCGTTGCGTGAAAATAGCAGCATGCTCTATATTGTGCGTTTATCACGCAACGCAGGCCCCATAGAAGTGAATGCGGTTGCCTGAAAATCGCAAGCATCCGCAAGCAAGTGTGGATGCGGTGCGATTTTAACGCATGGTTGCTAAGATGACAGTCTATTCACTGTATTATTTTCCCTTATAACATGGTTATAAGGGAAAATAATAGCATTCTTTAATACAGAATGCTTAGTAGAAGGTCAATTGAGGGTTAAAATTTTTTTAAATTAACTCACCTCCTCCTCTTGATCGCGTAGTTGCCGATCTCTTCTTACTTCTTTAATCATGAGCTGCAGGCTAAAGGACCTGTGGTGACGTCACATGGTCCAATCACATGGTCCATCACTGTGGTGATGGACCATGTGATTGGAACATGTGATGAGCTCAGTGATGTCACCACAGGTCTTTTGACAGGTCCTGAAGAAAGAACAGGAGACCGGCAGCTACGCGATCAATTGGAGGAGGTGAGTTAATTTATTTTTTATCCCTCAATTGACCTTGTACTAAGCATTCTGTATTAAAGAATACTATTATTTTCCCTTATAACCATGCTATAAGGGAAAATAATTACATCTACACAACACCGAACCCAAACCTGAATTTCAGTAAAGAAGTTCGGGTCTGGGTACCACATTCCGTTTTTTATCACAAGCGTGCAAAACGCAATGCACCCGCGCGATAAAAACTGAACAACGGAACGCAATCGCAGTCAAAACTGACTGCAATTGGGTACCTACTCGCGCGGGTTTGCCGCAATGCACCCGGGACGCATCCTGAGCCAAAATGTGACGCCTGTGTGAACCCAGCCTAAGGGTGCATTCACAGCACCGTTTAGCTTTCCATCTGATTCGTTCTGATCATTTTACATCAGTGTGTGTCACTTCCGTCATGCAGACCGTTTTATTCCCATCTAAAGTAACACGGATGCAAAATGTGTGTAATAGCATAACGGATGCTTAAAATACAGGATCAGTTTTTTTGTTTGTTTTTCTGTTCTTCTGTTGGACCAGCAGAATGGAAAACTAAATGGTGATGTGAACCCGGCCTTATGGATCAGAAGAATGGAAAGCTAAATGGCGATGTGTATGCACCCTTATAGATGCCTAGGGGGTGAGTTGTCACTCAGCTGCTCTGCACATTCCAAGCTCTCTTCCATACCTGGTGATCTTGAATATCCTGAGAAGGCGCACACATCGCAGGACAGAGATTCCAAGAGGGGACATGATTTTGGTCTCCACCAGTATGGTTTCCAGAATCCCCCCACAAACAATGAAGCAGTCAAATCGGTTGAAGAGGGATACAAAGTAAGCCTGGAGCCCGAGACTGTACATCTTCAGAAGCATCTCAGCCGTGAAAAGCGCCAAGAGGACTTTGTTTGCTGTGTCTGGAGATGAAAAAATAAATCTTCAAATGGGCCAAATTTACAAATCAAAAAGCCCCCAAATACTGGGACAATTTGCATAAAAATCCTGGCATTCATACTTTGCACCAAATTTATTAAAAGATTTAGGCTACTTTCACACTTGCGGCAGAGTGATCCGGCAATCTGCATGCAAACGGACAGCATTTGTAGACTGATCCGGATGCGTCTGACAACTGCATTGCAAGAACGGATCCGTCTGTCTGTTTGTCATACGGAGAAACGGATCCGTTTCTATTATTTTTTTAAAATTTTTAAAGGTCTGAGCATGCGCAGACCGGAAGGACGGATCCGGCATTGCGGTATTTTTAGTGTTCCGGAATTTTGGACGGAGATAAAACCGCAGCATGCTGTGGTATTATCTCCGTCCTGAAAAGTCAAAAAGACTGACCTGAAGACATCCTGATGCATCCTGAACGGATTACTCTCCATTCAGAATGCATGGGGATATGCCTGATCAGTTCTTTTCCGTTATTGAGTTCCTAGGACGGAACTCTATGCCGGAAAAGAAAAACGCTAGTGTGAAAGTACCCTTAGTTCCCCCCTCCCCCCTTTGTCCAATGAGGGGGCGTGGTTTAGCATGAAAATGGGTGTGGCTTATCAAGAAGTAGAGTGGATTAAATGTGCCACAATTTTGCTGCAAACCAACTAATAGGTAGAATAAATGTAGTCTAGACAGGTTAAAAGTCAACCAAATTTATCGTCCAGCATTAGTCACTTTGATACATTTTGTTCATCTTTTTGGACTGCCTAGTCTAAAGGCCTGCATACATATCAGACAATTATGGGCAGAAACCACAGTTTTCAGCAGGACAGATGACGGTATATGGACAGATGATGTTGACGGAGGGAGGTGAGGTGTGTTTTCATATGAAATATTATATTAGAATATAACAAGAGTTGCATTGCTCCTGGCAGACACCACTGAAGGTGGTGACAATTCGTATAAATATGCTCCATCAATCATCAGCAGAGACAGATAAAAGAATATTCATTACACAGATAGAAAGTCTTCCTCATGAAATTCAATTTCTAGCGTTTCTGGCATTATCCTATGAGTCATTTCCATACCAAAAGTTCTGAAATGCTTTTAATAACCATAGCCATTTGCAGTTTTTTCATTCAGAGACGTGGCTGTAGGAAGAGTGACTAAGCATGTGTGACCAGCACTACACGGCTAAGGAGATGGATGTGCACATTGCTATACACTCTGAACAACAGGTGGCGCCATACTACATAAGTAAATGTGTTCACTGGATAGTTTTTTTTTTCTAACAGCATGTAAATAGTCAATATACTTCTGGGTCCTCACCTTGTACCTCTGTGAGCCAGTCCGGCTGATTGTAGTGCTCGGAGGCGATGGTGAGTGTGTTCAGGAACACTAGGAATATCACCAGCCAGTAGAATACATTTGACTTCACTGCTGCTCGGCACTTTCTCCTGCAAAACCTGTTCCATCGCCGCCAATAACGACTATACACAAAGGATACGAGGATTTAAAAAAATGAATGAATAATTCAATCAATATCGCTATTAAAGGGGTTGTCCAGCCTTTAGTAAGTAATAACCTATCATCAGGATAGGTCATCACTAGCTGATTGGCGGGGGTCCAACACGCTGACTTCTGGAGATGGTGCTACAGCGAACAGTTGAATGGTAGGGGTGCGAGGTGTCAAACCCCACGATCAGCTAGTGATGGCCTATTCTAAGAATAGGCCATCACTTACCAAAGACTGGACAACCCCTTTAAAGGGATTCTGTCACCAAGTTTTAGGTTATAGAGCTGCGGACATGCACGGCTAGATCGCCGCTAGCATGTCTGCAATATACCGGTCCTATAGGGCTGTGTGCTTTTATTTTCTTTAAAAAATGATTTTAGAGATATGTAAATGAGTCTTGTAAGGTGCCCAAGGGGCTGCACGAACCTTCCTGGTGCCCAGCTACGCCCGCCTGTGAAGGAGCCCAGCACCGCCTATGTCCTCCGAATCTCCTCCTTTCGTCACCGTTAGATAGCCGTAATCTCGCGATACGCGAGCTCGCGCATGTGCAGTGCCGGTATAGTGTTCCTTCCCTGTGCTGGCATCCGCCTCAGGGAAGGAACTGCGCATGCGCGAGCTCGTGCATCGCGAGATTACGGCTATCTAACGGTGACGAAAGGAGGAAATTCGGAGGACATAGGTGGTGCTGGGCTCCTTCACAGGCGGGCGTAGCTGGGCACCAGGAAGGTTCGTGCAGCCCCTTGGGCACCTTACAAGACTAATTTACATATCTCTAAAATCCTTTTTTAAAGAAAATAAAAGCACACAGCCCTATAGGATCGGTATATTGCGGACATGCTAGCGGCGATCTAGCCCTATAGGATCGGTATATTGCGGACATGCTAGTGGCAATCTAGCCGTGCATGTCCACAGCTCTATAACCTAAAACTTGGTGACAGAATCCCTTTAACTCTTTAACTAAACTAAATTCAGTATTTGGTCAGATGTATTAATTACTCCCTTTTAGGGCTCATGCACACAAACGTATTTTCTTGCCGTGTCGTTTCCGTTTGTTTTGCGGACCGTATGCAGAACCATTCACTTCAATGAGTCCGCAAAAAAAACTGAAGTTACTCCGTGTGCATTCCAATTCCGTATGTCTGTCTAGCAAAAAATAGAACATGTCCTATTATTGTCCGCATTACGGACAAGGATAGGACTGTTCTATTAGAGGCCGGCTGTTCTGTTCCGCAAAATACAGGGAGTGCAGAATTATTAGGCAAGTTGTATTTTTGAGGATTAATTTTATTATTGAACAACAACCATGTTCTCAATGAACCCAAAAAACTCATTAATATCAAAGCTGAATATTTTTGGAAGTAGTTTTTAGTTTGTTTTTAGTTTTAGCTATTTTATGGGGATATCTGTGTGTGCAGGTGACTATTACTGTGCATAATTATTAGGCAACTTAACAAAAAACAAATATATACCCATTTCAATTATTTATTTTTACCAGTGAAACCAATATAACATCTCAACATTCACAAATATACATTTCTGACATTCAAAAACAAAACAAAAACAAATCAGTGACCAATATAGCCACCTTTCTTTGCAAGGACACTCAAAAGCCTGCCATCCATGGATTCTGTCAGTGTTTTGATCTGTTCACCATCAACATTGCGTGCAGCAGCAACCACAGCCTCCCACACACTGTTCAGAGAGGTGTACTGTTTTCCCTCCTTGTAAATCTCACATTTGATGATGGACCACAGGTTCTCAATGGGGTTCAGATCAGGAGAACAAGGAAGCCATGTCATTAGATTTTCTTCTTTTATACCCTTTCTTGCCAGCCACGCTGTGGAGTACTTGGACGCGTGTGATGGAGCATTGTCCTGCATGAAAATCATGTTTTTCTTGAAGGATGCAGACTTCTTCCTGTACCACTGCTTGAAGAAGGTGTCTTCCAGAAACAGGCAGTAGGACTGGGAGTTGAGCTTGACTCCATCCTCAACCCGAAAAGGCCCCACAAGCTCATCTTTGATGATATCAGCCCAAACCAGTACTCCACCTCCACCTTGCTGGCGTCTGAGTCGGACTGGAGCTCTCTGCCCTTTACCAATCCAGCCACGGGCCCATCCATCTGGCCCATCAAGACTCACTCTCATTTCATCAGTCCATAAAACCTTAGAAAAATCAGTCTTGAGATATTTCTTGGCCCAGTCTTGACGTTTCAGCTTGTGTGTCTTGTTCAGTGGTGGTCGTCTTTCAGCCTTTCTTACCTTGGCCATGTCTCTGAATATTGCACACCTTGTGCTTTTGGGCACTCCAGTGATGTTGCAGCTCTGAAATATGGCCAAACTGGTGGCAAGTGGCATCTTGGCAGCTGCACGCTTGACTTTTCTCAGTTCATGGGCAGTTATTTTGCGCCTTGGTTTTTCCACACGCTTCTTGCGACCCTGTTACTATTTTGAATGAAACGCTTGATTGTTCGATGATCACGCTTCAGAAGCTTTGCAATTTTAAGAGTGCTGCATCCCTCTGCAAGATATCTCACTATTTTTTACTTTTCTGAGCCTGTCAAGTCCTTCTTTTGACCCATTTTGCCAAAGGAAAGGAAGTTGCCTAATAATTATGCACACCTAATATAGGGTGTTGATGTCATTAGACCACACCCCTTCTCATTACAGAGATGCACATCACCTAATATGCTTAATTGGTAGTAGGCTTTCGAGCCTATACAGCTTGGAGTAAGACAACATGCATAAAGAGGATGATGTGGTCAAAATACTCATTTGCCTAATAATTCTGCACGCAGTGTATAGAATGCACACGGACATCATCCGTATTTTTTGCGGATCTGTTTTTAGAGACCGCAAAATACATATGGTCATATGCATATGGTCATGTAACTAAAGCTTAAAGAGAACCTGTCACCACTCCTGAGATGCCTGTTTTAATAGCTTAATGCATTCCCCATGTAATAGCGATTCTGGAGCATCTATTCTTATGTCTGTATGTTGTCCCATTCCTTTATTATTTCTACTAGAAGTTATGAAAGAATTGCTATTAGCCTTCAGTAAGGGTACAGAGGGGAGGTAACCAGTGGGGGCGTGTACCTGCACAGTCTCCCTCTATCCAATCAGTGCTGCCATTTTCAGACTGTGCAGGTACACGCCCCCACTGGTTACCTCCCCTCTGTACCCTTACTGAAGGCTAATAGCAATTCTTTCATAACTTCTAGTAGAAATAATAAAGGAATGGGACAACATACAGACATAAGAATAGATGCTCTAGAATAGTTATTAAATGGTGAATGCATGAAGCTATTAAAACAGGCATCTCAGGAGTGGTGAAAGGTCCTCTTTAATCCTTGTACAATGAAAAGTTCTATTTTAAAAGATCGACATTTACAAGAGCTCTGTTTGCTTCCAGTGAATGAGATTATTCTAGTTTACACCCAGAAGCTAAA
Organism: Bufo bufo; assembly: GCF_905171765.1. NCBI lineage: Eukaryota > Metazoa > Chordata > Amphibia > Anura > Bufonidae > Bufo > Bufo bufo. The sequence goes on along the minus strand of NC_053389.1, from coordinate 233,050,470 downwards.
AATATGTTGTAGATTGACACAATCATCCAACCTAGCTGATCCTCTGTGAGTGAGCATCAGCCGCAGACATTTCTCTCTTGCCCACATAATTTGTTACAATGTGGCAGTGCAGGTAAAATACTGTATATCATGACTGTTTAGCTCAAAGATGATTGTCAAAGAAGAATACAACTGTAACAACCCCAATTTTCAGTCTGAAGAATGTTTCAATACTCCGACAGCAAGTAGGGATCTTGTAAATGCTGCATAATTTTAACACAAAGTATATAAAAATGTGCAGGACTTTAATTGTACAATGCATAAGCTTTATTTAAAGGGGTTCTGTAGTTTTTTTTAAACTGATGATCTATCCTCTGGATAGATCATCAGCATCTGATCGGCGGGGGTCCGACACCCGGGACCCCTGCCGATCAGCTGTTTGAGAAGGCAGTTTAAAAAAACTGCAGAACCCCTTTAACATTGTAAATGCATGCTCCAGTTAGGCTACTTTCACACTAGCGCTTTTACTGGATCCAGCGCTTTTACTGGAAAACGCTTCAGTTACTGATAATACAACCGCCTGCATCCGTTTGAACGGATCTGGTTGTATTATCGTTAACGTATTTTTAACATTGCCAAAACGGATCCGTCATTAACTCCATTGAAAGTCAATGGAGGCCGGATCTGTTTTCTATTGTGGTAGATTGTGCCAGAAAAAACGGATCCATTCCCATTGACTTGCATTGGGTGTAATGCCGGATCCGTCTTGCTCCACATCCCAGGACGGAAAGCAAAATACAACATGTTGCGGTTTGCTCTCCAGTCTGGGAACGCAACTAAACGGAACGGAATGCATTTTGGAGCATTCCGTTCTGTTCAGTTCAGTTCAGTTTTTTTTAAGCGTTTTTTCCCAGTATTGAGCTCCTATGACAGGACTCAATACCGGAAAACTTTAACGCTAGTGTGAAAGTACCCTTAATGGAGTTGTTCAATCTCGATATAGAGCTGCACTTTCACTGGGTTGTAAATATCTATAAAGATCTGAAATAAAGGCCGGTTTTACATATTGAGGCTCCTGCCAGTGGAGGGGAGGCCTGCGGGGGCGGTAGCTTCTTCTGTCAGATTTGTAAGTTTCGCTGTCGTTTTCCAGGGTCAAACACAAGCTCCCTACTGGCCTAAATGAATTCTCCTTGAGATGCATTAAACATCACAGATCCCCTTTTACACTCAATTACCCCGGGTCCATTGTTACTGAAGCCGCAGTTGCTAAGCAGGCTCAGATCTTCAGAGTGGGAGGTCTGTAATTAGCGCTAAGTATCTCGTACAGCCAATAATTATCTCTTGAATACAGTTGACATTTGTGAATGACTCTATAACCAAAAGATTTTAATAACCCCTGCTCTGCTGGCTCCTGCCTCTTAGAAGTTCCCTTCTTCAAGGAGCTGATACCAAAAAAAAAAGAACACGTAAGTCTAGTCTTCTCCAGAGGATACAATACTTGAAGAAAACTCCAAGCTATTCATATACGATCAGCATCTTCATACATTCACCGACACAGCAATCTATTACAATACACAAAGTTCAGGACATCTATGGAATGGTACACCAACCCATTCATACAAATATGCATTTCTTTATCATTGCATAAAAAGTCATACAGGAGTCTGGAAATGCTAAGTGTCATATATTGTAGGTGCTCACTCAGCTTTCCCAAAATGAGTTAAAAAGGGCAGTAGAGAATTTTGAGAGAACCTAAAAGCATAGGACCACTTGCGGAGGAAATTTCATTAAAGGGAGCTTACCCCTATATGTCTTCTCGATGGTGCTGAAATACAAGACCGGGAATCTTTGCTAAAGGGGCCAATCTGATTGGGTCTACCTGGCATGTCGTGTTGTATTTCACCAATCAAACACAGAGCGCCTGCCTTCTGCGCATGTGCTGGTCTTGGACATCGTAAGTTGAGCGCATTGTGTTTCAATAGAGGGGGAAGATGACGTTTTTGATCACATACCCCTCTATTTGCAGCCACCTTATGGACGGGACAGTAGGCTGGCCGATTGTGGGTGGGTGAATTAAATGGCCAGAAGCTGAAGTAAAGATGTATTAGTAGATGCCATATAATTGACATTCTAATTCATATGTATACAGTTAAAATAAAGTGGCCATGTAAAGTCTGGCTTGTTCTAAACACACCCACTTTATTCTAACCCCCGCCCATGAGGAGCCAGCAGGGTGCAGCTGAGTCCCTAGCTGTGACCTGGTGCAGCTGGTTTATAGTGAGCAGCTGCTTGTCACCTTATTACATAGTACAGCTCTGAAGTGTAATTCTTACCTAAATTTAGACTTGGAAATCCTGTGTCTGAAAGAAAAAGAGAGAGAAATTATATTGAGACATGATATTCATCCCAGTATGATTATATTGGGTCAGGATATACTCACGCCAACCGGACTCCACAGCTCTCTTCTTCCACATCTCCGCCAACCACATGGTCGGTATTTACAGACTCCGTCTCGCTGGTGGGCATACTCACTGCAAAACAGCACAGAAAGGGCACAGATGCTGAGTATTCCTTAATCTACAGGAACTCAGGAGAACGAGAATCAGGGTCAATTTTTTATATCAATTAGTTGTGCATGTGAACATTTGAAATAGTAACATTAGGGGCAAGTGCTATTTGCCTCACCTTCCAGCAGTCTATAATTCCCATTTCCCTTGTAAAGAGACCTCCTCAGTCCCTGAAAAATCTGTCTAGTGTAAAATCAGTTAAAAAACAGGGAGGAGGGGGATGCAGCTGCAGTTCTTTTCTCTTTATACCTGTAAGAGGTATAGGAGTAGTCCTGTGTACAACACTATGGAATGTGTGAGCAGCGGAAGATTACACTAAGGCCTAGTTCACATGACCGTATGGCTTTTATTGTTTTTTGCAGTCCATTTTTCACGGATCCATTGTTTTTGAGTTCCGTTGTGTTTCCGTTTCCTCTTCGTTTTTCCGTTCCGTTTTTCCGTATGCCATGTACAGTATACAGTAATTACATAGAAAAAATTGGGCTGGCCATAACATTTTCAATAGATGGTTCAGAAAAAACGGAACGGAAACGGAAGACATACGGATGCATTTCCGTATGTGTTCTGTTTTTTTTGCGGACCCATTGACTTGAATGGAGGCACGACCCGTGATTTACGGCCAAATATAGGACAAGCTCTATCTTTCAACGGAACGGAAAAACGGAAATACGGAAATGGAATGCATACGGAAAACATTCTGTTTTTTTTGCGGAACCATTGAAATGAATGGTTCCGAATACGGACCGTATACGGAACGCAAAAAAACGGCCCGTACACTCGCAAAAAAAACGTTTGTGTGAACTAGGCCTAAGGCCTCCTGCACACGGCCGTTTTTTTTTCCCGTTTACTGGCCGTTTTTTGCGTTCCGTATACGGTCCGTATACGGAACCATTCATTTCAATGGTTCCGCAAAAAAAGCGGAATGTACTCCGTATGCATTCCGTTTCCGTTTTTCCGTTCCGTTTTAACATAGAACATGTCCTATTATTGCCCGCAAATCACGGTCCGTGGCTCCATTCAAGTCAATGGGTCCGCAAAAAAAAGGAACACATACGGAAATGCATCCATATGTCTTCCGTTTCCATTCCGTTTTTTGCTGAACCATCTATTGAAAATGTTATGCCCAGCCCAATTTTATCTATGTAATTACTGTATACTGTATATGCCATACGGAAAAACGGAACAGAAAAACGGAACAGAAACGGAAACACAATGGAAACAAAAAACGGAACAACGGATCCGTGAAAAACGGACCGCAAAACACTGAAAAAGCCATACGGTCGTGTGCAATAGGTCTAAAAAAGCAAACTTATCACAGGATCCCTATTCTGTTAGCCAAACCAAAGAGACACTGGAAAATATTGCCCCCTTCTATGGATCTGGTGCTATGTACTTACCTCCAGGCACTCCCAGGACATTTATCCCTGCTACAGCTCTGTTCTGGTAAGGATGGTGGATGGCGACTGCGGAGAGTGCACATCCATCTGACCAACACCAGGGTTCTGCCGTTCCACCATCTGGCTGGTCAGACAATTAGGGTGACCAACCTGAGCATGTGGCGCTCTTTTTGGTGTGTTTTGACTGTAATATTCTATTCCTCTTTTCTGACCTCACTCAGATTAGACTTCTCTCTTGGATTAACCCTACCGGTATAGAATTGGGAATATCTGACTTCCCCTTTTGCCTGCTGTTTTGTCACTTGTAGTTCCCTCCTGGTTTCACCCTGCTCAGCATCTGACTATGTACACTGGACCTTGCCTAACATACGGTAGACATTCCCTCTGCAGTTTCCTTGTGTTGGCTCTGCTTGGCTACCCTCTCTCCCTGTCTGCTCCACCATTCTGCTACTCCTTTGCAGATTCAAGGTGTGGACTTGCTGCAGAAAAGTTCAGATCCCCGTATAGGGGTTAAAGGGTGAAAATATGTGGTCCACTGGATCCTGACAACCAGAGTAGCCAGAGCAAAGTCTGACCGTGAAAGCCCTTTGTGAGATCAATCGATCCAGTAATGCAGTTTACAACCATTTACTAATAAAAAGCAATAAAACAGTCAAATAGGAAACCTTAGTGTATAAATATCCTAGCAGCGGTCATATTATATTGCCAAATACCAGTCATATTGTTCTAAGCCTCAGTTAGACAAACGCATAATGTAAACCCTGGTGACGGTAATGCTATGACATCCCTGGTGTTATTAGTACCCAACAGTATCCACCAACTTCCTGAGAACGACATCTGGATCCTAAGCCTACTAGTCTACATGGTGCCCATGTAATACATACTGTAAATAAGGGTCTATATACTACATAGTCCTCATTATTGTGGCTATAGTTCCACCACTCCATAAGATACTCTGACCGTCTTCCTGACCCCAACAAGAAGAAGAACAACCCATATGGTTGCACACAACAACAGCAAATTTCCCAATGCACTGGCAGCCATTCATGTATCTGACTTTAAAGTGGCATCTGTCACTGGATCTTGCTTCATTAAAAAGATGTCATAAAGCTATGTCTCTTGTCTTATAGCTAGTTATGGCTGCCCCGATGTCTAAGCATCAAAATGGTTATTAAAGGGGACTACAACTCACAAATGTCACTTTGAAAATAAGGGGCTGGAAAAAGAACTCTGCTACATATTCTCCTTTAAGGACAGGTAAGACCACCACCTTCCCTCCGATTCCAGGAATGATCACATTGTCATGTCTGATTTTGGATGCTAAAACCCCCCCCCCCCCCCTCCTTCTCTTAATCGACAGTGATCCCCAAATGTTCTGAGGAGCAGCAATACAATATAAAGGCTGTAACTCTGATGGCATCAGCCATGCGGCTGGACTGTCCTAGCGTTCAGCAGAGCCCACGCAGGATGCCTTCAAGGGCTGGATTTTCCAGATAATCTTGTTAAATTTAGCGAAGAATTATTTTATGCTTGACTGGACGCCAATAAAGGACAGGAGATGGGGCCTGAAACAAATCACAAGGAGCGTCACCCCCCCTCCTTCCACTGGACAAATGTCTCTGCTCATTACTGGCGAGATATCTTTAGATCACAAAGTGAAGCTGGTCGTCAGTTTAGTGTCATTGGAAGGGAAGGTCAACTCATAAATCACAGAGATGACTCCAGAGGTACAATACACATGGGCAGGCTGTGATATCCTGGCACGGTCTGGCTACCCTGCAAGGTGGCATTAAAAGCAGCAATGTCCAGGGTTGGAAGAGGGGACAAGACTCAAGACCTTACTGGAACATGGCTGATTACCTCAAGGTTGTAAATATTCTCCATCAAATATAAGGGACTTGTCTTACCAGCAATTGCTTCATATACGGGTACAGCAGGTCAGTGGGGGAGAGAGGGTTTCGGGCCCTGACATTTCCCAGGTACTCCTGATGCCACCATACAGATTCACCTTCCATAAAATGCTAAGTAACCTTGTAAATCCTTTGCTTTTCTTCTTTTGTATATATGAGATCTTAATCATACTCCAATCACACCCAGAGCTGTACACTTTTCACCCCTCTTCCACAGGGCAACATAGCACCTCAGCTACACTGGATAATCAGCAGAGTTGTGAGTGCAGCTCTGGATGTGACTGCAGTTTAAGACATGATGCATCTTAGGATCATTACAAGTTACAACACATCCAAAAGTCTGAGAAAAATATAATGAAGGCATATGCTCACTGCAATATAATGTCCACAGGTTGTAAAGTTGAATGTGGTGCAGGGTTTTGTCATCGCAGTCCTCATGAGTCCATGTGGCAGACTTGTGAAAGTGACTTTGCACACCTTTGAAGGCCTCCAGCACTCATTAAAACTATATCAAATGTATTTGCATATCTTTCAAAGCCAGAAAATCATTCACCTAGTCGCTTATGCGTTTCGGGTGATGTATCTAGATCATCCGAAACGCGTACGAGTCTTAGGTGAACGATTTTGATGTTTAGATATGCAAATAAAGATTATGGCGTTTTAACGATCGGTGAAAGCCCTCGGAGTTGTGGAAACTCACATTCACAAGTCTGCCACAAGGACTCATCAGTACTGTGAGGACAACCCTTAGGTGCCTTATAGGAGATTTACATTTTATCGAAATACACTGGTGTTCACTGTCCGCATTGCGGCACAGAAGAGCATTCTGAACCAAAGCCTTTCATAAATGTGGATGCAGCTTTGGCCGTGACTGGAATATGAGATACAATGTAACATCCTTTTGATAATTAGGCAGCCTAATAAGTGAAAAAGGGACTGACTGTTTCGAGGTTTGTCCTCATCGATATCTTCATCATCATTTTCAGGGTCTATATCTTCAGCCTGGGTGATCCAGTCCAGGTAACCTTTCAAGTCTTCCTCCAGTTGCTGTTTCTCCCTCAATTTCTGGAAGTCGCCCCGTGCCTTGGCCTTCTCCCTCTCCTTAGAAAACTCCCTGGTGGACAGAGAAGAGCGGTTTAGTAACTGGAGGTAGAAAAGCAGGGGTAGAAATACATAAAAGCAGAACACCGGGAATCAAGGAGCATACAAGAAACGTGCATCCCCCTTTAAGACTTGCACTCAGTTGTTCAGGATTGTCCATTCTGCGACCCCCTCCTGTTGCAGACATTCAGGAAATAAAGGAGGTGTCGCTTTTCTTAGTGATGAGGGAAGATGTCTCATCCATCTCATTACTGTCTACATGATAAGACTCCAGGCATCACGAATTATCTCCTCTCATGAAATGCGTAAAAAGCAAGTTTTGTTCATCAGCAGCTCCTTCACATTTGACTCGGAGGTCAGAGGACAAGACTCGGAGGTTAACTACTTTCACACTGGCGTTTTGGCTTTCCATTTGTGCGATCCGTTCAGGGCTTTCACAAGCGGTCCAAAACGGATCAGTTTTGCCCTAATGCATTCTGAATGGATAAGGTTCGGCTCAGTTTGCATTAGTTTCCTCCGATCAGTCTCCATTCCGCTCTGGAGGCGGACACCAAAACGCTGCTTGCAATGTTTTGGTGTCCGCTTGACGAAACTGAGCTAAACGGATCCGTCCTGGCACACAATGTAAGTCAATGGGGATGGATCAGTTTTCTATGACACAATCTGGTGGCACAATAGAAAACGGATTCATCTCCCATTGACTTTCAATGGAGTTCATGACGGATCCGTCTTGGCTATGTTACAGATAATACAAACAGATCCATTCATGACGGAGGCATGCGGTTGTATTATTGTAACGGAAGCGTTTTTGCAGATCCATGACAGATCCGCCCAAAACACAAGTGTGAAAGTGGTTACCATCATCAGATAGAGGGTGATGTAAATGGTTCCTTCACAGGCTAATTGCTGTATTTGGGTCATTTGGGCAATGGCCTGCAGGATTTTTATTTTTACAGAGCTTTGATTCTATTTTAGTGACAGATTTAATTTGCATTTATTAACTGGACTGGTTAAACTTGGATCCACCCACCCCCGAAATATCTTATAAAAATATGGAATTAAAAAATAACAATAATCTGCAGTACCAGTTGTGTCCATAAGGTGCCAGCAGACACATCCCTTTAAAAATATTAATGACTGCATAGAGGAATTTGCTGAACATCCTGGGCAGTAATTGCATATACACAATAAAATAATAAAATAATAAAACCTAGAAATGAATAATAAAAGGAAGCACTGTTCGTCAGTCTGTACCATTTTCTTGTAGAAATTCAGCAGAAAAGAGGTTAATGTCTTTCTGATCTGCTCCAGATTCTGCTGGAGGCTGACAGTCAGGTTGGGCCTTATGCAAGGGGCAAGGTTTAACCATTTTTTTGTTCTATTGACAGGGCAGAGGGGGGGGGGGGGGGTCCCACTTATGTGTGTATGGGCCACTCCAAATTGCTATATGCCCTTTTATGTCATATTGCACTAATCACTGTATTTTCTGTTGTCAATGCTCCTAAATTCCTATAACAGGCTGGTGAAATGCATTACACACTACCAACACTAGAGGCTGCTATAACACCGTGGCATCACGAACACAGGGGCCCAACCACCAAAGCACCCTAAGCATTACCATCAAGGGCACCTCAACTTCCATCTGGCTGGTGTTCCCTGCAATAGAGAGTGCCCCGGAGGATTTAGTGCTGTCTTCTCTTCTACTGCACGCCGGCCCAGGGAGCTAAAGAAAAGTGAGTACAACTATGCACCCATTCGGTACACCAACACTCTCACCGTGCACTCACTCACATACTGCCCCTGTGGCTCGGGCGTTGCATAATGAAGGCATCACCCGTGTCTGGATGGTGGACAACAAAACTGTGGGATCAAACAATCCTCTCTAATGGTGATCTGCCTGGGCTGTCCAGAGCTTGTTCCTTACTGTATGTGTGCCTGCTCTCACATAACCACTGCTCCCAACACTTCCTAACAGCTTGGTCAGAACGGCTTAGATGACAAGCAGTCCATTGAAACAACCATCCTGCTTATCTCAGTCCAATGATGCACCCTCTCAAAGTCTATCAATTGGGCAAAATGTCTTCGAGTGCATCATACAAGCATGTCTAGCAGCCATTAATCTCTAAGAGGTAACTACCCAAAAGTAACCCCTGAGAGTAATCTCTTTTTATAGAGCAGCCGGGGAAGCACTTTTTCTCCCCATTTGTGGCAAGACCCAGTGTCTAATCTGATCTCACCGAGTTTTGCAGCCAGCCGACTTTTCTATCTCGGTGTGTGTGTGTGTGTGTGTTTTGTCAGTAAGTGTATATAACTTGCTGACTTATCATTGATAATATAAAAGCTCATATTTACTGTAGTTCTGCTGCATCCTGAATTGAAAAGACAAAATCGTATTGGTTGCTGTAGACTGCTATGAAAACAATGATTATATGTAAATTACACAATCATATTTTAAAATTAATATCTCATCATCACTGCTTGTTGTTCAGTAGGCAGCAGAGAAACTACTGTGAATTTACTAAATTATGAGGCATTTTGCACCTTGCGCCTCAATTAAGCCATATCTGATAAAAACATGCAAAAACATGTTATATACATTTATTTTGCTATACACAATAATTATATCACACATTTTCAAAAGCAGAAAAAAAACAATTGCAAGCTCCTCTAGTGAGCCCATTGAATTGTCTGCCAGTCGTCCCCTCTTTCAGTGTAGGAGAGTCACACGGCTCTGAGTATTATCAGTCATAAACATTTTTATTTAACGTATTATTTGCCAGATCAAAAGGCTGCAATTGTATCTGCGCCCAGATAAAGGGCATGAAACATTCAGCAGCTGCTTATGGCGATAATAAGTACAGCTCAGAATTTCGAGTGCTTATGTCTCCGTCACTGAACCTGTAATTTCCAGCGACACAAATCATAAGCGCTTCTGTTTAGGGCTGCGGGCCAGGACTGGATGGGAACGATACAAAGACCAAAGCAAGGCCAGCAGGGGACATAGAGGAAAGGATAGCATTGTCAGCACACATCAGACAGGGGTCTGCAGTGCTCTATATGTCATGGAGGAAAACTATTAAAGACCGAAAACTGCTCACAGTGTCCAGGGAAGAGCCCTTTAAGATGTTGCATGAAAACCGTTTATAACATGGACCAAGGAGCTCAATGGGGGCTCTGCCGCCTACCTCACAACTGCCTAAATATGCCATAAACACCAGATCAGTGAGGTCCCACCACTGGGATGTCCATTAAACTCAAGCATTGGTGGGACATAGTCCACATTTCTGGCAAACAAGTTGTACAGGAGCAGTCGTGGTTCAAAGAATCCACTGCTTAACACCATATTACAGGTTATATTTAATCTACATATACAGCAAAATCACTGTGTAGATAAATTGCTTATCATTGCTTATTATTAAATTGCAAAACACGGACACCTGCAATGTGCGATCCGCACATCACAGACACTATAATAGAAAATGCCTTTTCTGGTCTGCAATTTCGGACAAGAATAGGACATGTTCTATTTTTTTCAGGAGAGAATTGCGGATCCCGAAAAAACGGATGCGGATCCCGAAAATGCAGATGCGGATCCTGGAAATGTGGATTCGCATCCGTTCCTGCCCCATTGAAAGTGAATGGGTCTGCAAATTGCGGAACGAATGCGGACCCAAATTACGGACATGTGAATGGACCCTAAGGCTCCATTCACACTACCGCAAATGGGCCTGCATCCGTTCCGCAATTTTGCAGAACGGGTGCGGACCCATTCATTTTCTATGGGGACGGAATGGATGCGGACAGCACACAGTGTGCTGTCCGCATCCGCATTTGCGGAGCGCGGCCCCGATCTTCGGGTCCGCAGCTCCGCAAAAGATAGAACATGTCCTATTCTTGTCCGCAGCTTGCGGACAAGAATAGGCATTTCTATAGGGGTGTCGGCAGGTGTGTTGCGGATCCGCAACACACCACGGACGTGTGAATGGAGCCTTATCCTGAGTTACATCCTGTATTATACTCCAGAGCTGCACTCACTATTCTGCAGGTGGAGTCACTGTATATATACATTACATTGCTTATCCTGTACTGATCCTGAGTTTTACAGCAAGACACGGAGGCTCCTATTGCTATCTCCTTCTTTACTGTCCACCACATAGCAGCAAAGAAAAAACTTTACATAACATGACGTAACCATAGTAACATCCCCCTCCCCTCACAGTCCATATAATAGACGGCTCCTCCTATAGATCCTCCTCTTTCTTTGCTGCTGCCACCAAGATAAGTACTCATTTTGGCAGCTCCTGTTTTATTCATATTGTGCATTGATTTATATATGCTGTATTCTGATTGTGCATTTATTATATATGCTTTATTTCATGTTTTTGTTTTAACTGCACGCTTTTCTTAGCGTTTATGGTGCAGGGCATTGCTTGGGGCTAGTCCCCCTGCGGCCATCTCCACTGCTGGTATTTTGTGTCATGGGGATCGTTTTGTTTTTCCCTCCATAGCCTCCGCTTCTTGCGGTTTACACTTTGCGCCCATACAGTTTTCTATTCATTACTGTGTCTTACCGCCTTCACCGCATCGCTTCCCGCGCTCTGCCCAGTCTTCTCCATAGTCGCGTGATCTCGCGAGATCGCGGCGGCCATTTTGGTACACCTTTGCCGCCTCCCGCTGGATATCGCGGGATTTCGGCGCCCATTTTGTTTTCCTCTGGTATCTCCATCGGGCGTCGCGAGACTTCGGCGGCCCTGGCATTTGTCACCGCATCTTCCTGGGTTCCAGTCGCCTGACGTCGGCGCTTCTCTCAAGCGGGTGAATAACCCAATTTTAGTCTAGTTCTCTTAACGATCTTTCTAGTTAGATCCGATCCCTTACCTTTAGATTAGATCGGTTTGATTCCCCTGCAGTATATATATTTTAGTATACTTTCTCACCATGCCTCTTTCAGACCCTACCCCTGAGGCCTCAGCTCCCTCATCTCCTGTGAGAGATTCATATATGGATAGGGACACTCAGGCAGTAGCGCTGCAGCGCTCTGTCTCGGCCGCAATTACTGCTGCTATGGACTCCATGTCCTCTGTGCTGTCTCATACGATAGCACAGGCACTGGCTGGTCACCCTGTTTCAGGGCCTGTACAGCCTGCGGCCCCCACAGCTCAGCAGCCTCCTATGAATAGTCCTGTGTCACAGGTACAATTGACTGGTGCGCCTCCGGCCACCCTTGAACACGCGCATAGATCGCGTAAGAGAGCCTTTCCGTGCCAGGCAGAACGGGCGCGGCCTTGGAAATGCGCTAGAGCGCAACAATTGAGCGATTCTGACACCGATATTGGGTCAGATGAGGAGGCCTTTGCTGATACAAATGCTGATTCTGAGGATGAAACGCATGCGGGGCCTAGTTCCCCCCACTGCCCCACTCCTTCCACTTCTCAGGTGAAGGATCCCTCTGCCAGGGCTACTCCGGCCTCCTCCCTGGTTGACTCTTTGGGAGAGCCTATGTTTGACCCTAACGCCCTCCACCATCCCAGATCGGCGGAGTGGCTACCGACGGACCATGTTCGTAAATACCTGGAACATTGGGTCCGCCGCCCCCTTAGCAAGGAGGCGAGAAACAAGATGAAGGCTGAATGCCCTAGGCCCATTGTACCTAATAAGGTATGTGACACCCCGGTGGTTGACCCCAAGGTCACACAATTCCTGGCCAAGTCTGGCTGGAATCCCCGTAAGGGGTTAGACTCAGCTCTGCGTAGCTGTCAGGACAAGCTCCTGGATGTGTTTGGTCCTCTGGCCAAATTATTTGAGATGGCTGAGAATGCCAGATCAGATGGGTCCCCTATTGACCCTGAGGAAATGAGAGGCTGGATCCAGAGTGCAATTTGCATCGCGGGCAATGCCAACTCCTCTCTAGCAATCGAGAGAAGGAAGGCAATTCTATTTAAAATAGACCCGAAACTGGCCAACCTGGCCCTTACTGAATCAGGCGCAGATGCTCAGGGTCATCTCTTTGGCGACTCCTTTATTAAGGACTTGAGCCGGTTCGTGGGAGCTTTCACTGCCTTAGATAAGGCCCAATCTTCAATTAGGAGAGTTTTCCAGGGACGGGTCTCCACCAGGGCCGGCAGTATTAGGGGCCGTCTGTCCGGCCGTTCCAATTTTCAAACCCGCAACGCGGGCAGAGGCTCCTTTCATCAACGCCCCGCCTTCCAGGAACAGAGGTTTCCATCCCCGTTCTTCCCGGCCAGAGGTGGACAATGGTGTGGCAGACCCTACAGAGGAAATCAGTCCTCACGACGACATTTCGGTAAGTCCTCCCCCGATGGGGGTTTCTTTGGAGCATTGCATAGGGGGCAGACTCCTACATTTTTCCCCTGCTTGGGCGGCAATAACATCCGACCCTTGGATTTTATCCACTGTAGTAGGCTTCCACGTAGAACTCGTGGCTTCGCCAGACCAGATTTCTACCCCCCCCACCTCCCTGCTGTCTCGCCCCGACGCCGCGCTGGTAGACCTAGAACTCACTTCCCTCTACCACAAGCGGGCGATCGAGAGGGCACCACCAGGCATGACGGGTGTCATCAGCTCTATCTTTCTGGTCCAGAAGAAAGGGGGTCAGATGCGCCCTGTTATCAATTTACGGGCTCTGAATGCGATTGTCCGCTATCGCCACTTCAAGATGGAGGGCATCCATCTACTCCGAGATCTCCTCATGCCAGGCGATTGGTTTGTAAAACTAGACCTCAAGGACGCTTACTTAACAGTACCTGTGTCCGCCCCATCCTGGGACTTACTGCGGTTCCTGTGGAGGGGAGAAATCTGGAGGTTCTCTTGCCTCCCTTTCGGCCCTTCCTCAGCACCGTGGTGCTTCACGAAACTTTTGCGACCAGTGGTTGCCTGGCTTCGCAGTCGTGGGGTCCGCCTCATTATATACCTGGACGACATTCTTGTCATGCACCAGTCAGCCTCGACTCTGTTGATACATCTCCGCTGGACGATGGACCTTCTATCCCGTCTAGGTTTTCTCGTCAACCACGAGAAGTCGTGCTTAGAACCATCGCAGAGGATGGAGTTCTTGGGGTTTACCGTGGATTCAGTGTCCGAATCCCTCTCCCTACCCGCAACGAAGCTGCGTGCCATACGCAAGGAACTCAGACATGCCCTGTCTATGCCTCGGCTGTCCCTACGCCATTTGGCCAGGATCATAGGTCTTATCGCCTCATCGATCCAAGCAGTGTTTCCGGCCCCATTGCACTACAGGGCCCTTCAGCGCTTGAAGATAGCGCATCTCCGCTCTGGCGCTGCGTTCGCAGACACTCTGATCCTGGACCCGGAATCTCGGGAAGAGATCGCTTGGTGGATCGACAACCTGGAAGCATGGAACGGCAAAGCGATATTCGGTTTACAACCCGATTTCACTGTCGAGTCGGACGCCAGCCTTCACGGTTGGGGTGCCCACTGCAACGGGATCTCCACAGGTGGCCGGTGGTCCGCAGAAGAGGCACGACTTCATATCAACGCGTTGGAACTTCTTGCCGGTTCCTTTGCCATTCGGAGTTTCACCAACGGGATGGCTCGGGCGTGCATTCGTTTGAGGATGGACAATGTGTCTGCAGTACGGTACATCAACCGGTTGGGAGGTACGCGCTCAGCTACCTTGGCACGGTTAGCGAAAGATTTCTGGGCCTTTTGTCTCTCCAGGGAGGTCATGGTTCAAGCGGAATACCTCCCGGGACTCCACAACATTCGGGCGGATTGGGGCTCTCGATACCTTACGGACAACAGCGATTGGATGCTAACGCCAGAGACATTTTCAGAGTTATCCAGGAATTGGGGTCTTTTTGCGATAGACCTATTTGCCTCACGTCTGAACACCCAGCTTCCACGGTTTTTCAGCTGGCGCCCGGATCCGGCGGCAGAGGCAGTGGACGCGTTCCTTCAATCCTGGTCCGGTCCGCTGATGTATGCATTCCCGCCATTTGCTATGATCCCGAGGATGATGTTGCATGTTCGTCGTCATCTGGCCGAATTGGTAGTGGTGGTCCCCTTTTGGGGGACTCAGGCTTGGTTTCCGTCACTACTGGGTCTCCTGATAGATGTGCCGTTTCTTCTCCCGAATCGGATGGATCTCCTCCAGGACCCTCGAGGATTACACCACCCGCTCCTGTTGGACGGATCCCTACGTCTGATAGCCTGCCGGATCTCAGGACGCCTGGAGAAATCGGTGATATTTCAGAGGCAACTAGACGCCTTTTGGACAACGCGTGGGCTCCCGGCACCAGAAAATCTTATTGGGCAGCCTGGCGATCTTGGTCTGGTTGGTGCGTGGAACGGGACTTGGATCCCGTTTCGGCCCCTGTGAACCATCTTTTAGACTTTCTTACTTCACTTTTCGAAGCGGGTAAAGCTCATCGGACAATTAATTTGTTCAGATCCGCTATTTCGTCTACGCATCAGGGTTTTGATGGTGTCCCTGCGGGACAGCACCCTTCCGTATCGCGTTTGCTTCGCGGTTCCCGCATGTCTCGTCCTCCCTGTCCTCGCTTTACCACGACTTGGGACGTGTCTTTAGTTTTGTCCTTTTTATCCAACTGGCCAGGTAACCCGGATCTCACCTTACGGCAGTTGTCGGCCAAATTAGTGGTTCTATTTTGCTTGATATCCTGTAAGCGGGTCTCTGATGTTCGGGCGCTTGATCACGACGCCAGATCTTTCACTCCGGAGGGGGTCACCTTCAATATATCCAGACGTACTAAGACCAACATTAGGTCGGTCTCTTACCCATCATTTCCAGCCTCGCCGGTTCTTTGTCCGGTGGCTTGTTTGAAGGAGTATGAATCCCGGACGCGTACTTACCGGTTGTCTTCGGTTCCTCAGCTTTTCTTGTCCATTCGGCATCCGTTTGGTCCTGTGTCCAGCCCTACTTTGGCGCGCTGGATGAAGTGGATTATGTCGTTAGCAGGAATTGATACTTCCATATTTACAGATCATTCCGCTAGAGGCGCTTCTGCTACCGCCTTGGCTGTTTCGGGGGCACGATTGGAGGATATTCTACGTCTTGCGGACTGGTCTTCGGCATCGACATTCAGGGAGTATTATTTTAGACCGCCTACACATTTGTTTTCTGCTGTGATTGCTCAACTTTAAACTTAGCAATAGGAGCCTCCGTGTCTTGCTGTAAAACTAGGTGATTTTCCTAGTCTATGACGGAAAGTCATGGTTTTATTAAAGACACGGAGGCGAGTATTGCCCACCCTGGGATTCCCTCCCTTATAATGTATTTTCTGTGGTTGTCACTCTGATTGGCATGCTTTGTCTGCATAGTCGGCTTAAGATGTTTATGATGGCAGGATCGCGTATGACTGGCGATGTATTTTTCTGCCCATTGCTTAATTTGTTTATTACTTTCAGGAGGAAGTTGATTCGTTACGGGCTTCAATTGCTCTGCTCCAGTTGTAGCCATGTTGGCTTTCAAGGAAGAAGGGTTCCAGTGATCTCAGCTGATGATGTTCGTGCGGATGTTCCGGTGGTTCCATGCTGGTCGTTTTCCCGATTCAAGGTTCCGGTTTCGTGTGCGGTGGTTCTGGTCATGGTGTCAGGCTCGTAAAGAAAGAGGAGGATCTATAGGAGGAGCCGTCTATTATATGGACTGTGAGGGGAGGGTGATGTTACTATGGTTACGTCATGTTATGTAAAGTTTTTTCTTTGCTGCTATGTGGTGGACAGTAAAGAAGGAGATAGCAATACTCGCCTCCGTGTCTTTAATAAAACCATGACTTTCCATCATAGACTAGGAAAATCACCTAGTTACATCCTGTATTATACTCCAGAGCTGTAGTCACTATTCAGCTGGTGGAGTCACTGTGTACATACATTACTTATCCTGTACTGATCCTGAGTTACATCCTGTATTATACTCCAGAGCTGCACTCACTATTCTGCTGGTGGAGTCACTGTGTACATACGTTACTTATCCTGTACTGATCCTGAGTTATATCCTGTATTATACTCCAGAGCTGTACTCACTATTCTGCTGGTGGAGTCACTGTGTACATACATTACTTATCCTGTACTGATCCTGAGTTACATCCTGTATTATACTCCAGAGCTGTACTCACTGTACTCAGGTTGAAGGTATGTTGACAGAGTCCCTGGAGAGGGGCAAAGACACAATATGATAGGTAGGGAGACACTAGGTGGCAGGGCTTTGTTGGGAGTATTTTAGGCTATGTTTTGCATTGTGTATTGGGCATATATGTAAGGAGCTTTTCCTGACCTACTGTGCACCTTCAACAGATGGCACTGTACAGGCATACAATGGCATTTGGTAAAGTTGTGACTCTGGCTTTGCTGCCTGTACCCGCTCCACTCAGTTGTAGTCAGATGCTTTATTCCATACTGAAAAAAAAAGTATACTGACCAGCCCAATGGAGATGAATGAGGGCATATGGATATGTTTTTCACACATGTCTGGGGCTTTTCCGGCACATACAACAAACATGCACTGCAAACTCAGAGACAACGTAGTCTATGGTGGAATAAAGTAGCGGTGCTCGTCTGGTGGAGGGCGTTTGGTGGCAGTACTCTGTGGATGGGCACCATATAAAGTCTGACCCTTTGGTGGAAAGAACTAGCCCACTTTAGTGCCTGTCCCGTGCACTACCATCCAGTGGCGTACTGCCAATATAGGCAGACCACGCAGCTGCTATGGGTCCCGTGGCACAGGGGGGCCCAGAGAGCAAGGAAGGCCTCACCTACTTTTCTTCTGTTCCAGGCCCTGCTTGCTTCCCCTATGCTCAGTCAAGGCCCCGGAGTGGGGAATTTCCCAGCTTAGGAGTCCCTGCTCCATGTATGCATATATGGAGTCAGTGTTATGAATGTGAAAGAGGTATTCCCAAGCATGGTCACTATGCTTGGGGGACACCCTGTGTATACAAGTCTAATTTAGACTCAATTTTTGAAATGTTTCTATGGGGATTCAAACTCACAACCATCTACATTAAAGCCAAGAACCTTAACCACTGGGCTATAGAGCTCAGTGCTACGTTATTACTGAAAAACCTCATAGAAATTTCTCTTGTGTCATAACAAGAGAAACTTCTATGAGGTTTTTAATACAAGAGAAACTTCTATGAGGTTTTTCAGCAATGACTTAGCATTAAGCTTTATAGCCCAGTAGTTAAGGTTCTTACCTTTAATGTAGATGGTTGTGAGTTGAAATCCCCACCGAAACATTTTAAAAATAGAGTCTAAATAAAACTTAAATACACAGATTTTTTCTTTTCATCGCGATATTCTGACCCTCATAACTTTTTTATAGTTATGTCTACGGAGATTTATGGGGGCTCATTTTTTGTGTCATTTTTGACAATACCATTTTGGGGTGTGTATGACTTCATCACTTTGTTCTCAATTTTCTTGGGCGATAAAGTGATGAAAAAAATGCGAATCAGCCTTTTTTGAAAATATTTTTCACCATATGGGCTAACTTTTTAAAATATTTTAATAGTATGGGTGTTTTCGCATGCGGCGATGCCCATAATGCTATTTTTTTGTTTCTTTTTATTTTGGGGAATGGGGGTGATTTTAATTTAAAAAATTACATTTTTTTTACTTTTTGTTAGGTCCCCTAAGTGGACCACAACTTACAATCATCAGATGTAAATTGCTCCATTAGTCTCTATACAGGGAGTGCAGAATTATTAGGCAAGTTGTATTTTTGAGGATTAATTTTATTATTGAACAACAACCATGTTCTCAATGAACCCCAAAAACTCATTAATATCAAAGCTGAATATTTTTGGAAGTAGTTTTTAGTTTGTTTTTAGTTTTAGCTATTTTAGGGGAATATCTGTGTGTGCAGGTGACTATTACTGTGCATAATTATTAGGCAACTTAACAAAAAACAAATATATACCCATTTCAATTATTTATTTTTACCAGTGAAACCAATATAACATCTCAACATTCACAAATATACATTTCTGACATTCAAAAACAAAACAAAAACAAATCAGTGACCAATATAGCCACCTTTCTTTGCAAGGACACTCAAAAGCCTGCCATCCATGGATTCTGTCAGTGTTTTGATCTGTTCACCATCAACATTGCGTGCAGCAGCAACCACAGCCTCCCAGACACTGTTCAGAGAGGTGTACTGTTTTCCCTCCTTGTAAATCTCACATTTGATGATGGACCACAGGTTCTCAATGGGGTTCAGACCAGGTGAACAAGGAGGCCATGTCATTAGATTTTCTTCTTTTATACCCTTTCTTGCCAGCCACGCTGTGGAGTACTTGGACGCGTGTGATGGAGCATTGTCCTGCATGAAAATCATGTTTTTCTTGAAGGATGCAGACTTCTTCCTGTACCACTGCTTGAAGAAGGTGTCTTCCAGAAACTGGCAGTAGGACTGGGAGTTGAGCTTGACTCCATCCTCAACCCGAAAAGGCCCCACAAGCTCATCTTTGATGATACCAGCCCAAACCAGTACTCCACCTCCACCTTGCTGGCGTCTGAGTCGGACTGGAGCTCTCTGCCCTTTACCAATCCAGCCACGGGCCCATCCATCTGGCCCATCAAGACTCACTCTCATTTCATCAGTCCATAAAACCTTAGAAAAATCAGTCTTGAGATATTTCTTGGCCCAGTCTTGACGTTTCAGCTTGTGTGTCTTGTTCAGTGGTGGTCGTCTTTCAGCCTTTCTTACCTTGGCCATGTCTCTGAGTATTGCACACCTTGTGCTTTTGGGCACTCCAGTGATGTTGCAGCTCTGAAATATGGACAAACTGGTGGCAAGTGGCATCTTGGCAGCTGCACGCTGGACTTTTCTCAGTTCATGGGCAGTTATTTTGCGCCTTGGTTTTTCCACACGCTTCTTGCGACCCTGTTGACTATTTTGAATGAAACGCTTGATTGTTCGATGATCACGCTTCAGAAGCTTTGCAATTTTAAGAGTGCTGCATCCCTCTGCAAGATATCTCACTATTTTTGACTTTTCTGAGCCTGTCAAGTCCTTCTTTTGACCCATTTTGCCAAAGAAAAGGAAGTTGCCTAATAATTATGCACACCTAATATAGGGTGTTGATGTCATTAGACCACACCCCTTCTCATTACAGAGATGCACATCACCTAATATGCTTAATTGGTAGTAGGCTTTCGAGCCTATACAGCTTGGAGTAAGACAACATGCATAAAGAGGATGATGTGGTCAAAATACTCATTTGCCTAATAATTCTGCACGCAGTGTAGAAATCACTATATCACAGTTCAGTGCTGCCATCTAGTGGCCCGAACTGTGATATACTAACAATGAGCCTGGAAGCCTAGTACAGGCTGCGGCTTATTTTTAGAACAGCATGCTTTCCCCAATCTCCGCTGGGGGAAAGCGTGCCTGAAGAGGAATTCCACACTTCCGGTTTTTAACACTCTCAGATGCCGTGAGTGAGGAGAACTCATTGCTGTGAGGGGAGGGGGAATGTGGTGAATTCTGGGACCATAAGGGTGAAGAACTGTTCCATTTTGGGGGGCATAATAGGGGTTGGATAACCCTTTAACCATTAAGATACCGGAGGTTTTTTCATTTTCATTTTTTCCCCCTATCTTCCTTGAGCAATAACTTTTTTATTTTTCCGTTCCCATATCCATATGAGGGCTTATTTTTTGGGGTATAAGTTGTACATTAATATGGTAAACAATGTAGTGGGAAGCAAGCAAAAAATTCCAAATGGGGTGGAATTGAAAATAAAAAATATAATTCCTCCACCGTTTTATGTGTTTTGTTCCTACGGCGTTCCCTTTGTGGCAAAACTGACCTGTGCCCTTCATTCTCTGGGTCAGTAAGAATACAACGGGGGTGTGGCAGGGGAGGGGCCAGGGCAGGTGGTGGGAAGGGCCAGGATGGGTAGTGGGTGGCGTTAGGGGGGCCCAATTCAGATTCTTGCTATGGGGCCCAATGATTTCTATGTACGCCCCTGCTACTGCCAGTACTGTCTTGATGGAGAAA
This sequence comes from Bufo bufo, assembly GCF_905171765.1. Classification (NCBI taxonomy): domain Eukaryota; kingdom Metazoa; phylum Chordata; class Amphibia; order Anura; family Bufonidae; genus Bufo; species Bufo bufo. The sequence continues at coordinate 233,029,514 of NC_053389.1, read as the reverse complement.
CTGTATGTACAAACCAAGAAGAATTGCTCTTTAGCAGAAGGAGAAAATCTTGCATCATCTTACCCACTCAGCACACCGAGAACCAGGTTCAGTACGAAAAATGATCCAAAGATGACGAGGCTGACGAAGTAAACACACGGCAGTTCATACCCCATGGCATCTTGCATCTAAAGGGAGGAAAGTGACCACATGTTATGTGACAGTTACACTTGTGTCTGATCATCCCCACCCAAATCAGAAGCTGTTCCCCCAGATTATGGTTAAATCCCCCTTTTTTGTAGACTTCATCGTTCATGCTGCTGGGACTCAGGGACTTCATTTTGTATAAAGGCTAGGCTAGGAGAGTGGGGGTAGATGTGCGGGTTACAAATCACCTGCGACTTTATCCTGTCATTTGGGAAAAATTTTGAATGCATGGAGGTCACAAGCAGAGCTGCCTTCACCATTCCTGTAAGCTGCAAAACATCTCATCATTGTCCTGCTGGGTACTTGTACTGTGCATGCCTTTCTGTATTATACTGTGGGAGATGTATGCACCGGGCGATGCACTACTGGGTAATGTGGGCACAAAATGTCTCATCATTGTCCTGCTGGGTACTTGTACTGTGCATGCCTTTCTGTATTATACTGTGGGAGATGTATGCACCAGGCAATGTACTACTGGGTAATGTGGGCACAAAACATCTCATCATTGTCCTGCTGGGTACTTGTACTGTGCATGCCTTTCTGTATTATACTGTGGGAGATGTATGCACCGGGCGATGCACTACTGGGTAATGTGGGCACAAAATGTCTCATCATTGTCCTGCTGGGTACTTGTACTGTGCATGCCTTTCTGTATTATACTGTGGGAGATGTATGCACCAGGCGATGCACTACTGGGTAATGTGGGCACAAAACATCTCATCATTGTCCTGCTGGGTACTTGTACTGTGCATGCTTTTCTGTATTATACTGTGGGAGATGTATGCACCGGGCAATACACTACTGGGTAATGTGGGCACAAAACATCTCATCATTGTCCTGCTGGGTACTTGTACTGTGCATGCCTTTCTGTATTATACTGTGGGAGATGTATGCACCAGGCAATACACTACTGGGTAATGTGGGCACAAAACGTCTCATCATTGTCCTGCTGGGTACTTGTACTGTGCATGCCTTTCTGTATTATACTGTGGGAGATGTATGCACCAGGCAATACACTACTGGGTAATGTGGGCACAAAACGTCTCATCATTGTCCTGCTGGGTACTTGTACTGTGCATGCCTTTCTGTATTATACTGTGGGAGATGTATGCACCAGGCGATGCACTACTGGGTAATGTGGGCACAAAACATCTCATCATTGTCCTGCTGGGTACTTGTACTGTGCATGCTTTTCTGTATTATACTGTGGGAGATGTATGCACCAGGCGATGCACTACTGGGTAATGTGGGCACAAAACGTCTCATCATTGTCCTGCTGGGTATTTGTACTGTGCATGCTTTTCTGTATTATACTGTGGGAGATGTATGCACCAGGCGATGCACTACTGGGTAATGTGGGCACAAAACATCTCATCATTGTCCTGCTGGGTACTTGTACTGTGCATGCCTTTCTGTATTATACTGTGGGAGATGTATGCACCAGGCAATACACTACTGGGTAATGTGGGCACAAAACATCTCATCATTGTCCTGCTGGGTACTTGTACTGTGCATGCCTTTCTGTATTATACTGTGGGAGATGTATGCACCAGGCGATACACTACTGGGTAATGTGGGCACAAAATGTCTTATCATTGTCCTGCTGGGTACTTGTACTGTGCATGCCTTTCTGTATTATACTGTGGGAGATGTATGCACCAGGCAATACACTACTGGGTAATGTGGGCACAAAACGTCTCATCATTGTCCTGCTGGGTACTTGTACTGTGCATGCTTTTCTGTATTATACTGTGGGAGATGTATGCACCAGGCGATGCACTACTGGGTAATGTGGGCACAAAACGTCTAATCATTGTCCTGCTGGGTACTTGTACTGTGCATGCCTTTCTGTATTATACTGTGGGAGATGTATGCACTAGGCGATGCACTACTGGGTAATGTGGGCACAAAACATCTCATCATTGTCCTGCTGGGTACTTGTACTGTGCATGCCTTTCTGTATTATACTGTGGGAGATGTATGCACTAGGCGATGCACTACTGGGTAATGTGGGCACAAAACGTCTCATCATTGTCCTGCTGGGTATTTGTACTGTGCATGCTTTTCTGTATTATACTGTGGGAGATGTATGCACCAGGTGATGCACTACTGGGTAATGTGGGCACAAAACGTCTCATCACTGTCCTGCTGGGTACTTGTACTGTGCATGCCTTTCTGTATTATACTGTGGGAGGTGTATGCACCAGGCAATACACTACTGGGTAATGTGGGCACAAAACATCTCATCATTGTCCTGCTAGGTACTTGTACTGTGCATGCCTTTCTGTATTATACTGTGGGAGATGTATGCACCAGGCGATGCACTACTGGGTAATGTGGGCACAAAACATCTCATCATTGTCCTGCTGGGTACTTGTACTGTGCATGCCTTTCTGTATTATACTGTGGGAGATGTATGCACCAGGCGATGCACTACTGGGTAATGTGGGCACAAAATGTCTCATCATTGTCCTGCTGGGTACTTGTACTGTGCATGCCTTTCTGTATTATACTGTGGGAGACGTATGCACCAGGTGATGCACTACTGGGTAATGTGGGCACAAAACATCTCATCATTGTCCTGCTGGCTACTTGTACTGTGCATGCCTTTCTGTATTATACTGTGGGAGATGTATGCACCAGGCAATACACTACTGGGTAATGTAGGCACAAAACATCTCATCATTGTCCTGCTGGGTACTTGTACTGTGCATGCCTTTCTGTATTATACTGTGGGAGATGTATGCACCAGGCAATACACTACTGGGTAATGTGGGCACAAAACATCTCATCATTGTCCTGCTGGGTACTTGTACTGTGCATGCCTTTCTGTATTATACTGTGGGAGGTGTATGCACCAGGCGATGCACTACTGGGTAATGTGGGCACAAAACATCTCATCATTGTCCTGCTGGGTACTTGTACTGTGCATGCCTTTCTGTATTATACTGTGGGAGATGTATGCACCAGGCGATACACTACTGGGTAATGTGGGCACAAAACGTCTCATCATTGTCCTGCTGGGTATTTGTACTGTGCATGCCTTTCTGTATTATACTGTGGGAGATGTATGCACCAGGCGATACACTACTGGGTAATGTGGGCACAAAACATCTCATCATTGTCCTGCTCGGTACTTGTACTGTGCATGCCTTTCTGTATTATACTGTGGGAGATGTATGCACCAGGCGATACACTACTGGGTAATGTGGGCACAAAATGTCTTATCATTGTCCTGCTGGGTACTTGTACTGTGCATGCCTTTCTGAATTATACTGTGGGAGATGTATGCACCAGGCAATACACTACTGGGTAATGTGGGCACAAAACGTCTCATCATTGTCCTGCTGGGTACTTGTACTGTGCATGCCTTTCTGTATTATACTGTGGGAGATGTATGCACCAGGCGATGCACTACTGGGTAATGTGGGCACAAAACATCTCATCATTGTCCTGCTGGGTACTTGTACTGTGCATGCTTTTCTGTATTATACTGTGGGAGATGTATGCACTAGGCGATGCACTACTGGGTAATGTGGGCACAAAACGTCTCATCATTGTCCTGCTGGGTATTTGTACTGTGCATGCTTTTCTGTATTATACTGTGGGAGATGTATGCACCAGGTGATGCACTACTGGGTAATGTGGGCACAAAACGTCTCATCATTGTCCTGCTGGGTACTTGTACTGTGCATGCCTTTCTGTATTATACTGTGGGAGGTGTATGCACCAGGCAATACACTACTGGGTAATGTGGGCACAAAACATCTCATCATTGTCCTGCTGGGTACTTGTACTGTGCATGCCTTTCTGTATTATACTGTGGGAGATGTATGCACCAGGCGATGCACTACTGGGTAATGTAGGCACAAAACATCTCATCATTGTCCTGCTGGGTACTTGTACTGTGCATGCCTTTCTGTATTATACTGTGGGAGATGTATGCACCAGGCAATACACTACTGGGTAATGTGGGCACAAAACATCTCATCATTGTCCTGCTGGGTACTTGTACTGTGCATGCCTTTCTGTATTATACTGTGGGAGATGTATGCACCAGGCGATGCACTACTGGGTAATGTGGGCACAAAACGTCTCATCATTGTCCTGCTGGGTACTTGTACTGTGCATGCTTTTCTGTATTATACTGTGGGAGATGTATGCACCAGGCAATACACTACTGGGTAATGTGGGCACAAAACATCTCATCATTGTCCTGCTGGGTACTTGTACTGTGCATGCTTTTCTGTATTATACTGTGGGAGATGTATGCACCAGGCGATGCACTACTGGGTAATGTGGGCACAAAACATCTCATCATTGTCCTGCTGGGTACTTGTACTGTGCATGCTTTTCTGTATTATACTGTGGGAGACGTATGCACCAGGTGATGCACTACTGGGTAATGTGGGCACAAAACGTCTCATCATTGTCCTGCTGGGTACTTGTACTGTGCATGCTTTTCTGTATCATACTGTGGGAGATGTATGCACCAGGCGATGCACTACTGGTTAATGTGGGCACAAAACGTCTCATCATTGTCCTGCTGGGTACTTGTACTGTGCATGCCTTTCTGTATTATACTGTGGGAGATGTATGCACCAGGCGATACACTACTGGGTAATGTGGGCACAAAATGTCTTATCATTGTCCTGCTGGGTACTTGTACTGTGCATGCCTTTCTGTATTATACTGTGGGAGATGTATGCACCAGGCAATACACTACTGGGTAATGTGGGCACAAAACGTCTCATCATTGTCCTGCTGGGTACTTGTACTGTGCATGCTTTTCTGTATTATACTGTGGGAGATGTATGCACCAGGCGATGCACTACTGGGTAATGTGGGCACAAAACATCTCATCATTGTCCTGCTGGGTACTTGTACTGTGCATGCCTTTCTGTATTATACTGTGGGAGATGTATGCACCGGGCAATACACTACTGAGTAATGTGGGCACAAAACATCTCATCATTGTCCTGCTGGGTACTTGTACTGTGCATGCCTTTCTGTATTATACTGTGGGAGGTGTATGCACCAGGCAATACACTACTGGGTAATGTGGGCACAAAACATCTCATCATTGTCCTGCTGGGTACTTGTACTGTGCATGCTTTTCTGTATTATACTGTGGGAGATGTATGCACAGGGCAATACACTACTGGGTAATGTGGGCACAAAACATCTCATCATTGTCCTGCTGAGTACTTGTACTGTGCATGCCTTTCTGTATTATACTGTGGGAGACGTATGCACCAGGTGATGCACTACTGGGTAATGTGGGCACAAAACATCTCATCATTGTCCTGCTGGCTACTTGTACTGTGCATGCCTTTCGGTATTATACTGTGGGAGATGTATGCACCAGGCGATGCACTACTGGGTAATGTGGGCACAAAACATCTCATCATTGTCCTGCTGGGTACTTGTACTGTGCATGCCTTTCTGTATTATACTGTGGGAGATGTATGCACCGGGCAATACACTACTGGGTAATGTGGGCACAAAACATCTCATCATTGTCCTGCTGGGTACTTGTACTGTGCATGCTTTTCTGTATCATACTGTGGGAGATGTATGCACCAGGCGATGCACTACTGGTTAATGTGGGCACAAAACGTCTCATCATTGTCCGGCTGGGTACTTGTACTGCGCATGCCTTTCTGTATTATACTGTGGGAGATGTATGCACCAGGCGAGGCACTACTGGGTAATGTGGGCACAAAACGTCTCATCATTGTCCTGCTGGGTACTTGTACTGTGCATGCCTTTCTGTAATATACTGTGGGAGATGTATGCACCAGGCGATGCACTACTGGGTAATGTGGGCACAAAACGTCTCATCATTGTCCTGCTGGGTACTTGTACTGTGCATGCCTTTCTGTATTATACTGTGGGAGGTGTATGCACCAGGCAATACACTACTGGGTAATGTGGGCGCAAAACGTCTCATCATTGTCCTGCTGGGTACTTGTACTGTGCATGCCTTTCTGTATTATACTGTGGGAGGTGTATGCACCAGGCAATACACTACTGGGTAATGTGGGCACAAAACATCTCATCATTGTCCTGCTGGGTACTTGTACTGTGCATGCTTTTCTGTATTATACTGTGGGAGATGTATGCACAGGGCAATACATTACTGGGTAATGTGGGCACAAAACATCTCATCATTGTCCTGCTGGGTACTTGTACTGTGCATGCATTTCTGTATTATACTGTGGGAGATGTATGCACCAGGCGATGCACTACTGGGTAATGTGGGCACAAAATGTCTCATCATTGTCCTGCTGGGTACTTGTACTGTGCATGCCTTTCTGTATTATACTGTGGGAGATGTATGCACCAGGCGATACACTACTGGGTAATGTGGGCACAAAACATCTCATCATTGTCCTGCTGGGTACTTGTACTGTGCATGCCTTTCTGTATTATACTGTGGGAGATGTATGCACCAGGCGATGCACTACTGGGTAATGTGGGCACAAAACATCTCATCATTGTCCTGCTGGGTACTTGTACTGTGCATGCCTTTCTGTATTATACTGTGGGAGATGTATGCACCAGGTGATGCACTACTGGGTAATGTGGGCACAAAATGTCTCATCATTGTCCTGCTGGGTACTTGTACTGTGCATGCTTTTCTTTATTATACTGTGGGAGACGTATGCACCAGGTGATGCACTACTGGGTAATGTGGGCACAAAACGTCTCATCATTGTCCTGCTGGGTACTTGTACTGTGCATGCTTTTCTGTATTATACTGTGGGAGATGTATGCACCGGGCAATACACTACTGGGTAATGTGGGCACAAAACATCTCATCATTGTCCTGCTGGGTACTTGTACTGTGCATGCTTTTCTGTATTATACTGCGGGAGACGTATGCACCAGGTGATGCACTACTGGGTAATGTGGGCACAAAACATCTCATCATTGTCCTGCTGGGTACTTGTACTGTGCATGCCTTTCTGTAATATACTGTGGGAGATGTATGCACCAGGCAATACACTACTGGGTAATGTGGGCACAAAACATCTCATCATTGTCCTGCTGGGTACTTGTACTGTGCATGCCTTTCTGTATTATACTGTGGGAGATGTATGCACCAGGCGATGCACTACTGGGTAATGTGGGCACAAAACATCTCATCATTGTCCTGCTGGGTACTTGTACTGTGCATGCTTTTCTGTATTATACTGTGGGAGATGTATGCACCGGGCAATACACTACTGGGTAATGTGGGCGCAAAACGTCTCATCATTGTCCTGCTGGGTACTTGTACTGTGCATGCCTTTCTGTATTATACTGTGGGAGGTGTATGCACCAGGCAATACACTACTGGGTAATGTGGGCACAAAACATCTCATCATTGTCCTGCTGGGTACTTGTACTGTGCATGCTTTTCTGTATTATACTGTGGGAGATGTATGCACAATACAATACATTACTGGGTAATGTGGGCACAAAACATCTCATCATTGTCCTGCTCGGTACTTGTACTGTGCATGCCTTTCTGTATTATACTGTGGGAGGTGTATGCACCAGGCGATGCACTACTGGGTAATGTGGGCACAAAATGTCTCATCATTGTCCTGCTGGGTACTTGTACTGTGCATGCCTTTCTGTATTATATTGTGGGAGATGTATGCACCAGGCGATACACTACTGGGTAATGTGGGCACAAAACATCTCATCATTGTCCTGCTGGGTACTTGTACTGTGCATGCCTTTCTGTATTATACTGTGGGAGATGTATGCACCAGGCGATGCACTACTGGGTAATGTGGGCACAAAACATCTCATCATTGTCCTGCTGGGTACTTGTACTGTGCATGCCTTTCTGTATTATACTGTGGGAGATGTATGCACCAGGCGATGCACTACTGGGTAATGTGGGCACAAAACATCTCATCATTGTCCTGCTCGGTACTTGTACTGTGCATGCTTTTCTGTATTATACTGTGGGAGATGTATGCACCAGGCGATGCACTACTGGGTAATGTGGGCACAAAACATCTCATCATTGTCCTGCTGGGTACTTGTACTGTGCATGCCTTTCTGTATTATACTGTGGGAGATGTATGCACCAGGCGATGCACTACTGGGTAATGTGGGCACAAAACATCTCATCATTGTCCTGCTGGGTACTTGTACTGTGCATGCTTTTCTGTATTATACTGTGGGAGATGTATGCACCAGGTGATGCACTACTGGGTAATGTGGGCACAAAACATCTCATCATTGTCCTGCTGGGTACTTGTACTGTGCATGCTTTTCTGTATTATACTGTGGGAGATGTATGCACCGGGCAATACACTACTGGGTAATGTGGGCACAAAACATCTCATCATTGTCCTGCTGGGTACTTGTACTGTGCATGCCTTTCTGTATTATACTGTGGGAGATGTATGCACCAGGCAATACACTACTGGGTAATGTAGGCACAAAACATCTCATCATTGTCCTGCTGGGTACTTGTACTGTGCATGCCTTTCTGTATTATACTGTGGGAGATGTATGCACCAGGCGATGCACTACTGGGTAATGTGGGCACAAAATGTCTCATCATTGTCCTGCTGGGTACTTGTACTGTGCATGCCTTTCTGTATTATACTGTGGGAGATGTATGCACCAGGCGATACACTACTGGGTAATGTGGGCACAAAACATCTCATCATTGTCCTGCTGGGTACTTGTACTGTGCATGCCTTTCTGTATTATACTGTGGGAGATGTATGCACCAGGCGATACACTACTGGGTAATGTGGGCACAAAACATCTCATCATTGTCCTGCTGGGTACTTGTACTGTGCATGCCATTCTGTATTATACTGTGGGAGATGTATGCACCAGGCGATGCACTACTGGGTAATGTGGGCACAAAACATCTCATCATTGTCCTGCTGGGTACTTGTACTGTGCATGCCTTTCTGTATTATACTGTGGGAGACGTATGCACCAGGTGATGCACTACTGGGTAATGTGGGCACAAAATGTCTCATCATTGTCCTGCTGGGTACTTGTACTGTGCATGCTTTTCTGTATTATACTGTGGGAGATGTATGCACCAGGCGATGCACTACTGGGTAATGTGGGCACAAAACATCTCATCATTGTCCTGCTGGGTACTTGTACTGTGCATGCCTTTCTGTATTATACTGTGGGAGATGTATGCACCAGGCGATGCACTACTGGGTAATGTGGGCACAAAACATCTCATCATTGTCCTGCTGGGTACTTGTACTGTGCATGCTTTTCTGTATTATACTGTGGGAGATGTATGCACCAGGCGATGCACTACTGGGTAATGTGGGCACAAAACATCTTATCATTGTCCTGCTGGGTACTTGTACTGTGCATGCCTTTCTGTATTATACTGTGGGAGATGTATGCACCAGGCGATACACTACTGGGTAATGTGGGCACAAAACATCTCATCATTGTCCTGCTGGGTACTTGTACTGTGCATGCCTTTCTGTATTATACTGTGGGAGATGTATGCACCAGGCAATACACTACTGGGTAATGTGGGCACAAAATGTCTCATCATTGTCCTGCTGGGTACTTGTACTGTGCATGCCTTTCTGTATTATACTGTGGGAGATGTATGCACCAGGCAATACACTACTGGGTAATGTGGGCACAAAATGTCTCATCATTGTCCTGCTGGGTACTTGTACTGTGCATGCCTTTCTGTATTATACTGTGGGAGATGTATGCACCAGGCAATATACTACTGGGTAATGTGGGCACAAAACGTCTCATCATTGTCCTGCTGTGTACTTGTACTGTGCATGCCTTTCTGTATTTTACTGTGGGAGATGTATGCACCAGGCAATACACTACTGGGTAATGTGGGCACAAAATGTCTTATCATTGTCCTGCTGGGTACTTGTACTGTGCATGCCTTTCTGAATTATACTGTGGGAGATGTATGCACCAGGCAATACACTACTGGGTAATGTGGGCACAAAACGTCTCATCATTGTCCTGCTGGGTACTTGTACTGTGCATGCCTTTCTGTATTATACTGTGGGAGATGTATGCACCAGGCAATACACTACTGGGTAATGTGGGCACAAAACGTCTCATCATTGTCCTGCTGGGTACTTGTACTGTGCATGCCTTTCTGTATTATACTGTGGGAGATGTATGCACCAGGCGATGCACTACTGGGTAATGTGGGCACAAAACATCTCATCATTGTCCTGCTGGGTACTTGTACTGTGCATGCTTTTCTGTATTATACTGTGGGAGATGTATGCACAGGGCAATACACTACTGGGTAATGTGGGCACAAAACATCTCATCATTGTCCTGCTGAGTACTTGTACTGTGCATGCCTTTCTGTATTATACTGTGGGAGACGTATGCACCAGGTGATGCACTACTGGGTAATGTGGGCACAAAACATCTCATCATTGTCCTGCTGGCTACTTGTACTGTGCATGCCTTTCGGTATTATACTGTGGGAGATGTATGCACCAGGCGATGCACTACTGGGTAATGTGGGCACAAAACATCTCATCATTGTCCTGCTGGGTACTTGTACTGTGCATGCCTTTCTGTATTATACTGTGGGAGATGTATGCACCGGGCAATACACTACTGGGTAATGTGGGCACAAAACATCTCATCATTGTCCTGCTGGGTACTTGTACTGTGCATGCTTTTCTGTATCATACTGTGGGAGATGTATGCACCAGGCGATGCACTACTGGTTAATGTGGGCACAAAACGTCTCATCATTGTCCTGCTGGGTACTTGTACTGCGCATGCCTTTCTGTATTATACTGTGGGAGATGTATGCACCAGGCGAGGCACTACTGGGTAATGTGGGCACAAAACGTCTCATCATTGTCCTGCTGGGTACTTGTACTGTGCATGCCTTTCTGTAATATACTGTGGGAGATGTATGCACCAGGCAATACACTACTGGGTAATGTGGGCACAAAACATCTCATCATTGTCCTGCTCGGTACTTGTACTGTGCATGCCTTTCTGTATTATACTGTGGGAGATGTATGCACCAGGCGATGCACTACTGGGTAATGTGGGCACAAAACGTCTCATCATTGTCCTGCTGGGTACTTGTACTGTGCATGCCTTTCTGTATTATACTGTGGGAGATGTATGCACCGGGCAATACACTACTGGGTAATGTGGGCGCAAAACGTCTCATCATTGTCCTGCTGGGTACTTGTACTGTGCATGCCTTTCTGTATTATACTGTGGGAGGTGTATGCACCAGGCAATACACTACTGGGTAATGTGGGCACAAAACATCTCATCATTGTCCTGCTGGGTACTTGTACTGTGCATGCTTTTCTGTATTATACTGTGGGAGATGTATGCACAGGGCAATACATTACTGGGTAATGTGGGCACAAAACATCTCATCATTTTCCTGCTGGGTACTTGTACTGTGCATGCATTTCTGTATTATACTGTGGGAGATGTATGCACCAGGCGATGCACTACTGGGTAATGTGGGCACAAAACGTCTCATCATTGTCCTGCTGGGTACTTGTACTGTGCATGCCTTTCTGTATTATACTGTGGGAGATGTATGCACCAGGCGATACACTACTGGGTAATGTGGGCACAAAACATCTCATCATTGTCCTGCTGGGTACTTGTACTGTGCATGCCTTTCTGTATTATACTGTGGGAGATGTATGCACCAGGCGATGCACTACTGGGTAATGTGGGCACAAAACATCTCATCATTGTCCTGCTGGGTACTTGTACTGTGCATGCCTTTCTGTATTATACTGTGGGAGATGTATGCACCAGGTGATGCACTACTGGGTAATGTGGGCACAAAATGTCTCATCATTGTCCTGCTGGGTACTTGTACTGTGCATGCTTTTCTTTATTATACTGTGGGAGACGTATGCACCAGGTGATGCACTACTGGGTAATGTGGGCACAAAACGTCTCATCATTGTCCTGCTGGGTACTTGTACTGTGCATGCTTTTCTGTATTATACTGTGGGAGATGTATGCACCGGGCAATACACTACTGGGTAATGTGGGCACAAAACATCTCATCATTGTCCTGCTGGGTACTTGTACTGTGCATGCTTTTCTGTATTATACTGTGGGAGACGTATGCACCAGGTGATGCACTACTGGGTAATGTGGGCACAAAACATCTCATCATTGTCCTGCTGGGTACTTGTACTGTGCATGCCTTTCTGTAATATACTGTGGGAGATGTATGCACCAGGCAATACACTACTGGGTAATGTGGGCACAAAACATCTCATCATTGTCCTGCTGGGTACTTGTACTGTGCATGCCTTTCTGTATTATACTGTGGGAGATGTATGCACCAGGCGATGCACTACTGGGTAATGTGGGCACAAAACATCTCATCATTGTCCTGCTGGGTACTTGTACTGTGCATGCTTTTCTGTATTATACTGTGGGAGATGTATGCACCGGGCAATACACTACTGGGTAATGTGGGCGCAAAACGTCTCATCATTGTCCTGCTGGGTACTTGTACTGTGCATGCCTTTCTGTATTATACTGTGGGAGGTGTATGCACCAGGCAATACACTACTGGGTAATGTGGGCACAAAACATCTCATCATTGTCCTGCTGGGTACTTGTACTGTGCATGCTTTTCTGTATTATACTGTGGGAGATGTATGCACAATACAATACATTACTGGGTAATGTGGGCACAAAACATCTCATCATTGTCCTGCTCGGTACTTGTACTGTGCATGCATTTCTGTATTATACTGTGGGAGGTGTATGCACCAGGCGATGCACTACTGGGTAATGTGGGCACAAAATGTCTCATCATTGTCCTGCTGGGTACTTGTACTGTGCATGCCTTTCTGTATTATATTGTGGGAGATGTATGCACCAGGCGATACACTACTGGGTAATGTGGGCACAAAACATCTCATCATTGTCCTGCTGGGTACTTGTACTGTGCATGCCTTTCTGTATTATACTGTGGGAGATGTATGCACCAGGCGATGCACTACTGGGTAATGTGGGCACAAAACATCTCATCATTGTCCTGCTGGGTACTTGTACTGTGCATGCCTTTCTGTATTATACTGTGGGAGATGTATGCACCAGGCGATGCACTACTGGGTAATGTGGGCACAAAACATCTCATCATTGTCCTGCTCGGTACTTGTACTGTGCATGCTTTTCTGTATTATACTGTGGGAGATGTATGCACCAGGCGATGCACTACTGGGTAATGTGGGCACAAAACATCTCATCATTGTCCTGCTGGGTACTTGTACTGTGCATGCCTTTCTGTATTATACTGTGGGAGATGTATGCACCAGGCAATACACTACTGGGTAATGTAGGCACAAAACATCTCATCATTGTCCTGCTGGGTACTTGTACTGTGCATGCTTTTCTGTATTATACTGTGGGAGACGTATGCACCAGGTGATGCACTACTGGGTAATGTGGACACAAAACGTCTCATCATTGTCCTGCTGGGTACTTGTACTGTGCATGCTTTTCTGTATTATACTGTGGGAGATGTATGCACCAGGCGATGCACTACTGGGTAATGTGGGCACAAAACATCTCATCATTGTCCTGCTGGGTACTTGTACTGTGCATGCTTTTCTGTATTATACTGTGGGAGACGTATGCACCAGGTGATGCACTACTGGGTAATGTGGACACAAAACGTCTCATCATTGTCCTGCTGGGTACTTGTACTGTGCATGCTTTTCTGTATTATACTGTGGGAGATGTATGCACCAGGCAATACACTACTGGGTAATGTGGGCACAAAACATCTCATCATTGTCCTGCTGGGTACTTGTACTGTGCATGCTTTTCTGTATTATACTGTGGGAGACGTATGCACCAGGTGATGCACTACTGGGTAATGTGGACACAAAACGTCTCATCATTGTCCTGCTGGGTACTTGTACTGTGCATGCTTTTCTGTATTATACTGTGGGAGATGTATGCACCAGGCGATGCACTACTGGGTAATGTGGGCACAAAACATCTCATCATTGTCCTGCTGGGTACTTGTACTGTGCATGCTTTTCTGTATTATACTGTGGGAGACGTATGCACCAGGTGATGCACTACTGGGTAATGTGGACACAAAACATCTCATCATTGTCCTGCTGGGTACTTGTACTGTGCATGCTTTTCTGTATTATACTGTGGGAGATGTATGCACCGGGCAATACACTACTGGGTAATGTGGGCACAAAACATCTCATCATTGTCCTGCTGGGTACTTGTACTGTGCATGCCTTTCTGTATTATACTGTGGGAGATGTATGCACCAGGCGATGCACTACTGGGTAATGTGGGCACAAAATGTCTCATCATTGTCCTGCTGGGTACTTGTACTGTGCATGCCTTTCTGTATTATACTGTGGGAGATGTATGCACCAGGCGATACACTACTGGGTAATGTGGGCACAAAACATCTCATCATTGTCCTGCTGGGTACTTGTACTGTGCATGCCTTTCTGTATTATACTGTGGGAGATGTATGCACCAGGCGATGCACTACTGGGTAATGTGGGCACAAAACATCTCATCATTGTCCTGCTCGGTACTTGTACTGTGCATGCTTTTCTGTATTATACTGTGGGAGATGTATGCACCAGGCGATGCACTACTGGGTAATGTGGGCACAAAACATCTCATCATTGTCCTGCTGGGTACTTGTACTGTGCATGCCTTTCTGTATTATACTGTGGGAGATGTATGCACCAGGCGATGCACTACTGGGTAATGTGGGCACAAAACATCTCATCATTTTCCTGCTGGGTACTTGTACTGTGCATGCTTTTCTGTATTATACTGTGGGAGATGTATGCACCAGGCGATGCACTACTGGGTAATGTGGGCACAAAACATCTCATCATTGTCCTGCTGGGTACTTGTACTGTGCATGCCTTTCTGTATTATACTGTGGGAGATGTATGCACCAGGCAATACACTACTGGGTAATGTGGGCACAAAATGTCTCATCATTGTCCTGCTGGGTACTTGTACTGTGCATGCCTTTCTGTATTATACTGTGGGAGATGTATGCACCAGGCAATACACTACTGGGTAATGTGGGCACAAAATGTCTCATCATTGTCCTGCTGGGTACTTGTACTGTGCATGCCTTTCTGTATTATACTGTGGGAGATGTATGCACCAGGCAATATACTACTGGGTAATGTGGGCACAAAACGTCTCATCATTGTCCTGCTGGGTACTTGTACTGTGCATGCCTTTCTGTATTATACTGTGGGAGATGTATGCACCAGGCAATACACTACTGGGTAATGTGGGCACAAAATGTCTTATCATTGTCCTGCTGGGTACTTGTACTGTGCATGCCTTTCTGAATTATACTGTGGGAGATGTATGCACCAGGCAATACACTACTGGGTAATGTGGGCACAAAACGTCTCATCATTGTCCTGCTGGGTACTTGTACTGTGCATGCCTTTCTGTATTATACTGTGGGAGATGTATGCACCAGGCAATACACTACTGGGTAATGTGGGCACAAAACGTCTCATCATTGTCCTGCTGGGTACTTGTACTGTGCATGCCTTTCTGTATTATACTGTGGGAGATGTATGCACCAGGCGATGCACTACTGGGTAATGTGGGCACAAAACATCTCATCATTGTCCTGCTGGGTACTTGTACTGTGCATGCTTTTCTGTATTATACTGTGGGAGATGTATGCACCAGGTGATGCACTACTGGGTAATGTGGGCACAAAACATCTCATCATTGTCCTGCTGGGTACTTGTACTGTGCATGCTTTTCTGTATTATACTGTGGGAGATGTATGCACCAGGCGATGCACTACTGGGTAATGTGGGCACAAAACGTCTCATCATTGTCCTGCTGGGTATTTGTACTGTGCATGCTTTTCTGTATTATACTGTGGGAGATGTATGCACCAGGTGATGCACTACTGGGTAATGTGGGCACAAAACATCTCATCATTGTCCTGCTGGGTACTTGTACTGTGCATGCCTTTCTGTATTATACTGTGGGAGGTGTATGCACCAGGCAATACACTACTGGGTAATGTGGGCACAAAACATCTCATCATTGTCCTGCTGGGTACTTGTACTGTGCATGCCTTTCTGTATTATACTGTGGGAGATGTATGCACCAGGCAATACACTACTGGGTAATGTGGGCACAAAACATCTCATCATTGTCCTGCTGGGTACTTGTACTGTGCATGCCTTTCTGTATTATACTGTGGGAGATGTATGCACCAGGCAATACACTACTGGGTAATGTGGGCACAAAACGTCTCATCATTGTCCTGCTGGGTACTTGTACTGTGCATGCTTTTCTGTATTATACTGTGGGAGATGTATGCACCAGGCGATGCACTACTGGGTAATGTGGGCACAAAACGTCTCATCATTGTCCTGCTGGGTACTTGTACTGTGCATGCCTTTCTGTATTATACTGTGGGAGATGTATGCACCAGGCGATGCACTACTGGGTAATGTGGGCACAAAATGTCTCATCATTGTCCTGCTGGGTACTTGTACTGTGCATGCCTTTCTGTATTATACTGTGGGAGACGTATGCACCAGGTGATGCACTACTGGGTAATGTGGGCACAAAACATCTCATCATTGTCCTGCTGGCTACTTGTACTGTGCATGCCTTTCTGTATTATACTGTGGGAGATGTATGCACCAGGCAATACACTACTGGGTAATGTAGGCACAAAACATCTCATCATTGTCCTGCTGGGTACTTGTACTGTGCATGCCTTTCTGTATTATACTGTGGGAGATGTATGCACCAGGCAATACACTACTGGGTAATGTGGGCACAAAACATCTCATCATTGTCCTGCTGGGTACTTGTACTGTGCATGCCTTTCTGTATTATACTGTGGGAGGTGTATGCACCAGGCGATGCACTACTGGGTAATGTGGGCACAAAACATCTCATCATTGTCCTGCTGGGTACTTGTACTGTGCATGCCTTTCTGTATTATACTGTGGGAGATGTATGCACCAGGCGATACACTACTGGGTAATGTGGGCACAAAACGTCTCATCATTGTCCTGCTGGGTATTTGTACTGTGCATGCCTTTCTGTATTATACTGTGGGAGATGTATGCACCAGGCGATGCACTACTGGGTAATGTGGGCACAAAACATCTCATCATTGTCCTGCTGGGTACTTGTACTGTGCATGCCTTTCTGTATTATACTGTGGGAGATGTATGCACCAGGCGATGCACTACTGGGTAATGTGGGCACAAAACATCTCATCATTGTCCTGCTCGGTACTTGCACTGTGCATGCCTTTCTGTATTATACTGTGGGAGATGTATGCACCAGGCGATGCACTACTGGGTAATGTGGGCACAAAATGTCTTATCATTGTCCTGCTGGGTACTTGTACTGTGCATGCCTTTCTGTATTATACTGTGGGAGATGTATGCACTAGGCAATACACTACTGGGTAATGTGGGCACAAAACATCTCATCATTGTCCTGCTGGGTACTTGTACTGTGCATGCCTTTCTGTATTATACTGTGGGAGATGTATGCACCAGGCAATACACTACTGGGTAATGTGGGCACAAAACATCTCATCATTGTCCTGCTGGGTACTTGTACTGTGCATGCCTTTCTGTATTATACTGTGGGAGATGTATGCACCAGGCAATACACTACTGGGTAATGTGGGCACAAAACGTCTCATCATTGTCCTGCTGGGTACTTGTACTGTGCATGCCTTTCTGTATTATACTGTGGGAAATGTATGCACTAGGCGATGCACTACTGGGTAATGTGGGCACAAAACGTCTCATCATTGTCCTGCTGGGTATTTGTACTGTGCATGCTTTTCTGTATTATACTGTGGGAGATGTATGCACCAGGTGATGCACTACTGGGTAATGTGGGCACAAAACGTCTCATCATTGTCCTGCTGGGTACTTGTACTGTGCATGCCTTTCTGTATTATACTGTGGGAGGTGTATGCACCAGGCAATACACTACTGGGTAATGTGGGCACAAAACATCTCATCATTGTCCTGCTGGGTACTTGTACTGTGCATGCCTTTCTGTATTATACTGTGGGAGATGTATGCACCAGGCAATACACTACTGGGTAATGTGGGCACAAAACATCTCATCATTGTCCTGCTGGGTACTTGTACTGTGCATGCCTTTCTGTATTATACTGTGGGAGATGTATGCACCAGGCGATGCACTACTGGGTAATGTGGGCACAAAACGTCTCATCATTGTCCTGCTGGGTACTTGTACTGTGCATGCTTTTCTGTATTATACTGTGGGAGATGTATGCACCAGGCAATACACTACTGGGTAATGTGGGCACAAAACATCTCATCATTGTCCTGCTGGGTACTTGTACTGTGCATGCTTTTCTGTATTATACTGTGGGAGATGTATGCACCAGGCGATGCACTACTGGGTAATGTGGGCACAAAACATCTCATCATTGTCCTGCTGGGTACTTGTACTGTGCATGCTTTTCTGTATTATACTGTGGGAGACGTATGCACCAGGTGATGCACTACTGGGTAATGTGGGCACAAAACGTCTCATCATTGTCCTGCTGGGTACTTGTACTGTGCATGCCTTTCTGTATTATACTGTGGGAGATGTATGCACCAGGCGATACACTACTGGGTAATGTGGGCACAAAATGTCTTATCATTGTCCTGCTGGGTACTTGTACTGTGCATGCCTTTCTGTATTATACTGTGGGAGATGTATGCACCAGGCAATACACTACTGGGTAATGTGGGCACAAAACGTCTCATCATTGTCCTGCTGGGTACTTGTACTGTGCATGCCTTTCTGTATTATACTGTGGGAGGTGTATGCACCAGGCAATGCACTACTGGGTAATGTGGGCACAAAACGTCTCATCATTGTCCTGCTGGGTACTTGTACTGTGCATGCTTTTCTGTATTATACTGTGGGAGATGTATGCACCAGGCGATGCACTACTGGGTAATGTGGGCACAAAACATCTCATCATTGTCCTGCTGGGTACTTGTACTGTGCATGCCTTTCTGTATTATACTGTGGGAGATGTATGCACCGGGCAATACACTACTGTGTAATGTGGGCACAAAACATCTCATCATTGTCCTGCTGGGTACTTGTACTGTGCATGCCTTTCTGTATTATACTGTGGGAGGTGTATGCACCAGGCAATACACTACTGGGTAATGTGGGCACAAAACATCTCATCATTGTCCTGCTGGGTACTTGTACTGTGCATGCCTTTCTGTATTATACTGTGGGAGATGTATGCACCGGGCAATACACTACTGGGTAATGTGGGCACAAAACATCTCATCATTGTCCTGCTGGGTACTTGTACTGTGCATGCTTTTCTGTATCATACTGTGGGAGGTGTATGCACCAGGTGATGCACTACTGGGTAATGTGGGCACAAAACATCTCATCATTGTCCTGCTGGGTACTTGTACTGTGCATGCTTTTCTGTATTATACTGTGGGAGATGTATGCACCAGGTGATGCACTACTGGGTAATGTGGGCACAAAACATCTCATCATTGTCCTGCTGGGTACTTGTACTGTGCATGCCTTTCTGTATTATACTGTGGGAGACGTATGCACCAGGTGATGCACTACTGGGTAATGTGGGCACAAAATGTCTCATCATTGTCCTGCTGGGTACTTGTACTGTGCATGCCTTTCTGTATTATACTGTGGGAGATGTATGCACCAGGTGATGCACTACTGGGTAATGTGGACACAAAACGTCTCATCATTGTCCTGCTGGGTACTTGTACTGTGCATGCTTTTCTGTATTATACTGTGGGAGATGTATGCACCAGGCAATACACTACTGGGTAATGTGGGCACAAAACATCTCATCATTGTCCTGCTGGGTACTTGTACTGTGCATGCTTTTCTGTATTATACTGTGGGAGATGTATGCACCGGGCAATACACTACTGGGTAATGTGGGCACAAAACATCTCATCATTGTCCTGCTGGGTACTTGTACTGTGCATGCCTTTCTGTATTATACTGTGGGAGATGTATGCACCAGGCAATACACTACTGGGTAATGTAGGCACAAAACATCTCATCATTGTCCTGCTGGGTACTTGTACTGTGCATGCCTTTCTGTATTATACTGTGGGAGATGTATGCACCAGGCGATGCACTACTGGGTAATGTGGGCACAAAATGTCTCATCATTGTCCTGCTGGGTACTTGTACTGTGCATGCCTTTCTGTATTATACTGTGGGAGATGTATGCACCAGGCGATACACTACTGGGTAATGTGGGCACAAAACATCTCATCATTGTCCTGCTGGGTACTTGTACTGTGCATGCCTTTCTGTATTATACTGTGGGAGATGTATGCACCAGGCGATGCACTACTGGGTAATGTGGGCACAAAACATCTCATCATTGTCCTGCTCGATACTTGTACTGTGCATGCTTTTCTGTATTATACTGTGGGAGATGTATGCACCAGGCGATGCACTACTGGGTAATGTGGGCACAAAACATCTCATCATTGTCCTGCTGGGTACTTGTACTGTGCATGCCTTTCTGTATTATACTGTGGGAGATGTATGCACCAGGCGATGCACTACTGGGTAATGTGGGCACAAAACATCTCATCATTGTCCTGCTGGGTACTTGTACTGTGCATGCTTTTCTGTATTATACTGTGGGAGATGTATGCACCAGGCGATGCACTACTGGGTAATGTGGGCACAAAACATCTTATCATTGTCCTGCTGGGTACTTGTACTGTGCATGCCTTTCTGTATTATACTGTGGGAGATGTATGCACCAGGCGATACACTACTGGGTAATGTGGGCACAAAACATCTCATCATTGTCCTGCTGGGTACTTGTACTGTGCATGCCATTCTGTATTATACTGTGGGAGATGTATGCACCAGGCGATGCACTACTGGGTAATGTGGGCAAAAAACGTCTCATCATTGTCCTGCTGGGTACTTGTACTGTGCATGCTTTTCTGTATTATACTGTGGGAGATGTATGCACCGGGCAATACACTACTGGGTAATGTGGGCACAAAACATCTCATCATTGTCCTGCTGGGTACTTGTACTGTGCATGCCTTTCTGTATTATACTGTGGGAGATGTATGCACCAGGCAATACACTACTGGGTAATGTAGGCACAAAACATCTCATCATTGTCCTGCTGGGTACTTGTACTGTGCATGCTTTTCTGTATTATACTGTGGGAGATGTATGCACCAGGCGATGCACTACTGGGTAATGTGGGCACAAAACATCTCATCATTGTCCTGCTGGGTACTTGTACTGTGCATGCCTTTCTGTATTATACTGTGGGAGATGTATGCACCAGGCAATACACTACTGGGTAATGTAGGCACAAAACATCTCATCATTGTCCTGCTGGGTACTTGTACTGTGCATGCCTTTCTGTATTATACTGTGGGAGATGTATGCACCAGGCGATGCACTACTGGGTAATGTGGGCACAAAATGTCTCATCATTGTCCTGCTGGGTACTTGTACTGTGCATGCCTTTCTGTATTATACTGTGGGAGATGTATGCACCAGGCGATGCACTACTGGGTAATGTGGGCACAAAATGTCTCATCATTGTCCTGCTGGGTACTTGTACTGTGCATGCCTTTCTGTATTATACTGTGGGAGATGTATGCACCAGGCGATACACTACTGGGTAATGTGGGCACAAAACATCTCATCATTGTCCTGCTGGGTACTTGTACTGTGCATGCCTTTCTGTATTATACTGTGGGAGATGTATGCACCAGGCGATGCACTACTGGGTAATGTGGGCACAAAACATCTCATCATTGTCCTGCTCGGTACTTGTACTGTGCATGCTTTTCTGTATTATACTGTGGGAGATGTATGCACCAGGCGATGCACTACTGGGTAATGTGGGCACAAAACATCTCATCATTGTCCTGCTGGGTACTTGTACTGTGCATGCCTTTCTGTATTATACTGTGGGAGATGTATGCACCAGGCGATGCACTACTGGGTAATGTGGGCACAAAACATCTCATCATTGTCCTGCTGGGTACTTGTACTGTGCATGCTTTTCTGTATTATACTGTGGGAGATGTATGCACCAGGCGATGCACTACTGGGTAATGTGGGCACAAAACATCTTATCATTGTCCTGCTGGGTACTTGTACTGTGCATGCCTTTCTGTATTATACTGTGGGAGATGTATGCACCAGGCGATACACTACTGGGTAATGTGGGCACAAAACATCTCATCATTGTCCTGCTGGGTACTTGTACTGTGCATGCCTTTCTGTATTATACTGTGGGAGATGTATGCACCAGGCAATACACTACTGGGTAATGTGGGCACAAAATGTCTCATCATTGTCCTGCTGGGTACTTGTACTGTGCATGCCTTTCTGTATTATACTGTGGGAGATGTATGCACCAGGCGATACACTACTGGGTAATGTGGGCACAAAACATCTCATCATTGTCCTGCTGGGTACTTGTACTGTGCATGCCTTTCTGTATTATACTGTGGGAGATGTATGCACCAGGCAATACACTACTGGGTAATGTGGGCACAAAATGTCTCATCATTGTCCTGCTGGGTACTTGTACTGTGCATGCCTTTCTGTATTATACTGTGGGAGATGTATGCACCAGGCAATACACTACTGGGTAATGTGGGCACAAAACGTCTCATCATTGTCCTGCTGGGTACTTGTACTGTGCATGCCTTTCTGAATTATACTGTGGGAGATGTATGCACCAGGCAATACACTACTTGGTAATGTGGGCACAAAACGTCTCATCATTGTCCTGCTGGGTACTTGTACTGTGCATGCCTTTCTGTATTATACTGTGGGAGATGTATGCACCAGGCAATACACTACTGGGTAATGTGGGCACAAAACGTCTCATCATTGTCCTGCTGGGTACTTGTACTGTGCATGCCTTTCTGTATTATACTGTGGGAGATGTATGCACCAGGCGATGCACTACTGGGTAATGTGGGCACAAAACATCTCATCATTGTCCTGCTGGGTACTTGTACTGTGCATGCTTTTCTGTATTATACTGTGGGAGATGTATGCACCAGGTGATGCACTACTGGGTAATGTGGGCACAAAACATCTCATCATTGTCCTGCTGGGTACTTGTACTGTGCATGCTTTTCTGTATTATACTGTGGGAGATGTATGCACCAGGCGATGCACTACTGGGTAATGTGGGCACAAAACGTCTCATCATTGTCCTGCTGGGTATTTGTACTGTGCATGCTTTTCTGTATTATACTGTGGGAGATGTATGCACCAGGTGATGCACTACTGGGTAATGTGGGCACAAAACGTCTCATCATTGTCCTGCTGGGTACTTGTACTGTGCATGCCTTTCTGTATTATACTGTGGGAGGTGTATGCACCAGGCAATACACTACTGGGTAATGTGGGCACAAAACATCTCATCATTGTCCTGCTGGGTACTTGTACTGTGCATGCCTTTCTGTATTATACTGTGGGAGATGTATGCACCAGGCAATACACTACTGGGTAATGTGGGCACAAAACGTCTCATCATTGTCCTGCTGGGTACTTGTACTGTGCATGCTTTTCTGTATTATACTGTGGGAGATGTATGCACCAGGCGATGCACTACTGGGTAATGTGGGCACAAAACGTCTCATCATTGTCCTGCTGGGTACTTGTACTGTGCATGCCTTTCTGTATTATACTGTGGGAGATGTATGCACTAGGCGATGCACTACTGGGTAATGTGGGCACAAAACATCTCATCATTGTCCTGCTGGGTACTTGTACTGTGCATGCCTTTCTGTATTATACTGTGGGAGATGTATGCACTAGGCGATGCACTACTGGGTAATGTGGGCACAAAACGTCTCATCATTGTCCTGCTGGGTATTTGTACTGTGCATGCTTTTCTGTATTATACTGTGGGAGATGTATGCACCAGGTGATGCACTACTGGGTAATGTGGGCACAAAACGTCTCATCACTGTCCTGCTGGGTACTTGTACTGTGCATGCCTTTCTGTATTA
This sequence comes from Bufo bufo, assembly GCF_905171765.1. Lineage (NCBI taxonomy): Eukaryota > Metazoa > Chordata > Amphibia > Anura > Bufonidae > Bufo > Bufo bufo. Next base: position 233,005,236 of record NC_053389.1, on the reverse strand, counting down.
TACTGTGGGAGGTGTATGCACCAGGCAATACACTACTGGGTAATGTGGGCACAAAACATCTCATCATTGTCCTGCTAGGTACTTGTACTGTGCATGCCTTTCTGTATTATACTGTGGGAGATGTATGCACCAGGCGATGCACTACTGGGTAATGTGGGCACAAAATGTCTCATCATTGTCCTGCTGGGTACTTGTACTGTGCATGCCTTTCTGTATTATACTGTGGGAGACGTATGCACCAGGTGATGCACTACTGGGTAATGTGGGCACAAAACATCTCATCATTGTCCTGCTGGCTACTTGTACTGTGCATGCCTTTCTGTATTATACTGTGGGAGATGTATGCACCAGGCAATACACTACTGGGTAATGTAGGCACAAAACATCTCATCATTGTCCTGCTGGGTACTTGTACTGTGCATGCCTTTCTGTATTATACTGTGGGAGATGTATGCACCAGGCAATACACTACTGGGTAATGTGGGCACAAAACATCTCATCATTGTCCTGCTGGGTACTTGTACTGTGCATGCCTTTCTGTATTATACTGTGGGAGGTGTATGCACCAGGCGATGCACTACTGGGTAATGTGGGCACAAAACATCTCATCATTGTCCTGCTGGGTACTTGTACTGTGCATGCATTTCTGTATTATACTGTGGGAGATGTATGCACCAGGCGATACACTACTGGGTAATGTGGGCACAAAACGTCTCATCATTGTCCTGCTGGGTATTTGTACTGTGCATGCCTTTCTGTATTATACTGTGGGAGATGTATGCACCAGGCGATACACTACTGGGTAATGTGGGCACAAAACATCTCATCATTGTCCTGCTCGGTACTTGTACTGTGCATGCCTTTCTGTATTATACTGTGGGAGATGTATGCACCAGGCAATACACTACTGGGTAATGTGGGCACAAAACATCTCATCATTGTCCTGCTGGGTACTTGTACTGTGCATGCCTTTCTGTATTATACTGTGGGAGATGTATGCACCAGGCGATACACTACTGGGTAATGTGGGCACAAAATGTCTTATCATTGTCCTGCTGGGTACTTGTACTGTGCATGCCTTTCTGAATTATACTGTGGGAGATGTATGCACCAGGCAATACACTACTGGGTAATGTGGGCACAAAACGTCTCATCATTGTCCTGCTGGGTACTTGTACTGTGCATGCCTTTCTGTATTATACTGTGGGAGATGTATGCACCAGGCGATGCACTACTGGGTAATGTGGGCACAAAACATCTCATCATTGTCCTGCTGGGTACTTGTACTGTGCATGCTTTTCTGTATTATACTGTGGGAGATGTATGCACTAGGCGATGCACTACTGGGTAATGTGGGCACAAAACGTCTCATCATTGTCCTGCTGGGTACTTGTACTGTGCATGCCTTTCTGTATTATACTGTGGGAGGTGTATGCACCAGGCAATACACTACTGGGTAATGTGGGCACAAAACATCTCATCATTGTCCTGCTGGGTACTTGTACTGTGCATGCCTTTCTGTATTATACTGTGGGAGATGTATGCACCAGGTGATGCACTACTGGGTAATGTGGGCACAAAACGTCTCATCATTGTCCTGCTGGGTACTTGTACTGTGCATGCCTTTCTGTATTATACTGTGGGAGATGTATGCACCGGGCAATACACTACTGGGTAATGTGGGCACAAAACATCTCATCATTGTCCTGCTGGGTACTTGTACTGTGCATGCCTTTCTGTATTATACTGTGGGAGATGTATGCACCAGGCGATGCACTACTGGGTAATGTGGGCACAAAACGTCTCATCATTGTCCTGCTGGGTACTTGTACTGTGCATGCTTTTCTGTATTATACTGTGGGAGATGTATGCACCAGGCAATACACTACTGGGTAATGTGGGCACAAAACATCTCATCATTGTCCTGCTGGGTACTTGTACTGTGCATGCTTTTCTGTATTATACTGTGGGAGATGTATGCACCAGGCGATGCACTACTGGGTAATGTGGGCACAAAACATCTCATCATTGTCCTGCTGGGTACTTGTACTGTGCATGCTTTTCTGTATTATACTGTGGGAGACGTATGCACCAGGTGATGCACTACTGGGTAATGTGGGCACAAAACGTCTCATCATTGTCCTGCTGGGTACTTGTACTGTGCATGCCTTTCTGTATTATACTGTGGGAGATGTATGCACCAGGCGATACACTACTGGGTAATGTGGGCACAAAACGTCTCATCATTGTCCTGCTGGGTACTTGTACTGTGCATGCCTTTCTGTATTATACTGTGGGAGATGTATGCACCAGGCAATACACTACTGGGTAATGTGGGCACAAAACGTCTCATCATTGTCCTGCTGGGTACTTGTACTGTGCATGCTTTTCTGTATTATACTGTGGGAGATGTATGCACCAGGCGATGCACTACTGGGTAATGTGGGCACAAAACATCTCATCATTGTCCTGCTGGGTACTTGTACTGTGCATGCCTTTCTGTATTATACTGTGGGAGATGTATGCACCAGGCAATACACTACTGGGTAATGTGGGCACAAAACATCTCATCATTGTCCTGCTGGGTACTTGTACTGTGCATGCCTTTCTGTATTATACTGTGGGAGGTGTATGCACCAGGAGATGCACTACTGGGTAATGTGGGCACAAAACATCTCATCATTGTCCTGCTGGGTACTTGTACTGTGCATGCCTTTCTGTATTATACTGTGGGAGATGTATGCACCGGGCAATACACTACTGAGTAATGTGGGCACAAAACATCTCATCATTGTCCTGCTGGGTACTTGTACTGTGCATGCCTTTCTGTATTATACTGTGGGAGGTGTATGCACCAGGCAATACACTACTGGGTAATGTGGGCACAAAACATCTCATCATTGTCCTGCTGGGTACTTGTACTGTGCATGCTTTTCTGTATTATACTGTGGGAGATGTATGCACAGGGCAATACACTACTGGGTAATGTGGGCACAAAACATCTCATCATTGTCCTGCTGAGTACTTGTACTGTGCATGCCTTTCTGTATTATACTGTGGGAGACGTATGCACCAGGTGATGCACTACTGGGTAATGTGGGCACAAAACATCTCATCATTGTCCTGCTGGCTACTTGTACTGTGCATGCCTTTCTGTATTATACTGTGGGAGATGTATGCACCAGGCGATGCACTACTGGGTAATGTGGGCACAAAACATCTCATCATTGTCCTGCTGGGTACTTGTACTGTGCATGCCTTTCTGTATTATACTGTGGGAGACGTATGCACCGGGCAATACACTACTGGGTAATGTGGGCACAAAACATCTCATCATTGTCCTGCTGGGTACTTGTACTGTGCATGCTTTTCTGTATCATACTGTGGGAGATGTATGCACCAGGCGATGCACTACTGGTTAATGTGGGCACAAAACGTCTCATCATTGTCCTGCTGGGTACTTGTACTGCGCATGCCTTTCTGTATTATACTGTGGGAGATGTATGCACCAGGCGAGGCACTACTGGGTAATGTGGGCACAAAACATCTCATCATTGTCCTGCTGGGTACTTGTACTGTGCATGCCTTTCTGTAATATACTGTGGGAGATGTATGCACCAGGGAATACACTACTGGGTAATGTGGGCACAAAACATCTCATCATTGTCCTGCTGGGTACTTGTACTGTGCATGCCTTTCTGTATTATACTGTGGGAGATGTATGCACCAGGCGATGCACTACTGGGTAATGTGGGCACAAAACGTCTCATCATTGTCCTGCTGGGTACTTGTACTGTGCATGCTTTTCTGTATTATACTGTGGGAGATGTATGCACCAGGCGATGCACTACTGGGTAATGTGGGCACAAAACGTCTCATCATTGTCCTGCTGGGTATTTGTACTGTGCATGCCTTTCTGTATTATACTGTGGGAGATGTATGCACCGGGCAATACACTACTGGGTAATGTGGGCGCAAAACGTCTCATCATTGTCCTGCTGGGTACTTGTACTGTGCATGCCTTTCTGTATTATACTGTGGGAGGTGTATGCACCAGGCAATACACTACTGGGTAATGTGGGCACAAAACATCTCATCATTGTCCTGCTGGGTACTTGTACTGTGCATGCTTTTCTGTATTATACTGTGGGAGATGTATGCACAGGGCAATACATTACTGGGTAATGTGGGCACAAAACATCTCATCATTGTCCTGCTGGGTACTTGTACTGTGCATGCATTTCTGTATTATACTGTGGGAGATGTATGCACCAGGCGATGCACTACTGGGTAATGTGGGCACAAAATGTCTCATCATTGTCCTGCTGGGTACTTGTACTGTGCATGCCTTTCTGTATTATACTGTGGGAGATGTATGCACCAGGCGATACACTACTGGGTAATGTGGGCACAAAACATCTCATCATTGTCCTGCTGGGTACTTGTACTGTGCATGCCTTTCTGTATTATACTGTGGGAGATGTATGCACCAGGCGATGCACTACTGGGTAATGTGGGCACAAAACATCTCATCATTGTCCTGCTGGGTACTTGTACTGTGCATGCCTTTCTGTATTATACTGTGGGAGATGTATGCACCAGGTGATGCACTACTGGGTAATGTGGGCACAAAATGTCTCATCATTGTCCTGCTGGGTACTTGTACTGTGCATGCTTTTCTTTATTATACTGTGGGAGACGTATGCACCAGGTGATGCACTACTGGGTAATGTGGGCACAAAACGTCTCATCATTGTCCTGCTGGGTACTTGTACTGTGCATGCTTTTCTGTATTATACTGTGGGAGATGTATGCACCGGGCAATACACTACTGGGTAATGTGGGCACAAAACATCTCATCATTGTCCTGCTGGGTACTTGTACTGTGCATGCTTTTCTGTATTATACTGTGGGAGACGTATGCACCAGGTAATGCACTACTGGGTAATGTGGGCACAAAACATCTCATCATTGTCCTGCTGGGTACTTGTACTGTGCATGCCTTTCTGTAATATACTGTGGGAGATGTATGCACCAGGCAATACACTACTGGGTAATGTGGGCACAAAACATCTCATCATTGTCCTGCTGGGTACTTGTACTGTGCATGCCTTTCTGTATTATACTGTGGGAGATGTATGCACCAGGCGATGCACTACTGGGTAATGTGGGCACAAAACGTCTCATCATTGTCCTGCTGGGTACTTGTACTGTGCATGCCTTTCTGTATTATACTGTGGGAGATGTATGCACCGGGCAATACACTACTGGGTAATGTGGGCGCAAAACGTCTCATCATTGTCCTGCTGGGTACTTGTACTGTGCATGCCTTTCTGTATTATACTGTGGGAGGTGTATGCACCAGGCAATACACTACTGGGTAATGTGGGCACAAAACATCTCATCATTGTCCTGCTGAGGTCTTGTACTGTGCATGCTTTTCTGTATTATACTGTGGGAGATGTATGCACAATACAATACATTACTGGGTAATGTGGGCACAAAACATCTCATCATTGTCCTGCTCGGTACTTGTACTGTGCATGCATTTCTGTATTATACTGTGGGAGGTGTATGCACCAGGCGATGCACTACTGGGTAATGTGGGCACAAAATGTCTCATCATTGTCCTGCTGGGTACTTGTACTGTGCATGCCTTTCTGTATTATATTGTGGGAGATGTATGCACCAGGCGATACACTACTGGGTAATGTGGGCACAAAACATCTCATCATTGTCCTGCTGGGTACTTGTACTGTGCATGCCTTTCTGTATTATACTGTGGGAGATGTATGCACCAGGCGATGCACTACTGGGTAATGTGGGCACAAAACATCTCATCATTGTCCTGCTGGGTACTTGTACTGTGCATGCCTTTCTGTATTATACTGTGGGAGATGTATGCACCAGGCGATGCACTACTGGGTAATGTGGGCACAAAACATCTCATCATTGTCCTGCTGGGTACTTGTACTGTGCATGCTTTTCTGTATTATACTGTGGGAGATGTATGCACCAGGCGATGCAGTACTGGGTAATGTGGGCACAAAACATCTCATCATTGTCCTGCTGGGTACTTGTACTGTGCATGCCTTTCTGTATTATACTGTGGGAGATGTATGCACCAGGCGATGCACTACTGGGTAATGTGGGCACAAAACATCTCATCATTGTCCTGCTCGGTACTTGTACTGTGCATGCTTTTCTGTATTATACTGTGGGAGATGTATGCACCAGGCGATGCACTACTGGGTAATGTGGGCACAAAACATCTCATCATTGTCCTGCTGGGTACTTGTACTGTGCATGCCTTTCTGTATTATACTGTGGGAGATGTATGCACCAGGCGATGCACTACTGGGTAATGTGGGCACAAAACATCTCATCATTGTCCTGCTGGGTACTTGTACTGTGCATGCTTTTCTGTATTATACTGTGGGAGATGTATGCACCAGGTGATGCACTACTGGGTAATGTGGGCACAAAACATCTTATCATTGTCCTGCTGGGTACTTGTACTGTGCATGCCTTTCTGTATTATACTGTGGGAGATGTATGCACCAGGCGATACACTACTGGGTAATGTGGGCACAAAACATCTCATCATTGTCCTGCTGGGTACTTGTACTGTGCATGCTTTTCTGTATTATACTGTGGGAGACGTATGCACCAGGTGATGCACTACTGGGTAATGTGGACACAAAACGTCTCATCATTGTCCTGCTGGGTACTTGTACTGTGCATGCTTTTCTGTATTATACTGTGGGAGATGTATGCACCAGGCAATACACTACTGGGTAATGTGGGCACAAAACATCTCATCATTGTCCTGCTGGGTACTTGTACTGTGCATGCTTTTCTGTATTATACTGTGGGAGATGTATGCACCGGGCAATACACTACTGGGTAATGTGGGCACAAAACATCTCATCATTGTCCTGCTGGGTACTTGTACTGTGCATGCCTTTCTGTATTATACTGTGGGAGATGTATGCACCAGGCAATACACTACTGGGTAATGTAGGCACAAAACATCTCATCATTGTCCTGCTGGGTACTTGTACTGTGCATGCCTTTCTGTATTATACTGTGGGAGATGTATGCACCAGGCGATGCACTACTGGGTAATGTGGGCACAAAATGTCTCATCATTGTCCTGCTGGGTACTTGTACTGTGCATGCCTTTCTGTATTATACTGTGGGAGATGTATGCACCAGGCGATACACTACTGGGTAATGTGGGCACAAAACATCTCATCATTGTCCTGCTGGGTACTTGTACTGTGCATGCCTTTCTGTATTATACTGTGGGAGATGTATGCACCAGGCGATGCACTACTGGGTAATGTGGGCACAAAACATCTCATCATTGTCCTGCTCGGTACTTGTACTGTGCATGCCTTTCTGTATTATACTGTGGGAGATGTATGCACCAGGCGATGCACTACTGGGTAATGTGGGCACAAAACATCTCATCATTGTCCTGCTGGGTACTTGTACTGTGCATGCCTTTCTGTATTATACTGTGGGAGATGTATGCACCAGGCGATGCACTACTGGGTAATGTGGGCACAAAACATCTCATCATTGTCCTGCTGGGTACTTGTACTGTGCATGCTTTTCTGTATTATACTGTGGGAGATGTATGCACCAGGCGATGCACTACTGGGTAATGTGGGCACAAAACATCTTATCATTGTCCTGCTGGGTACTTGTACTGTGCATGCCTTTCTGTATTATACTGTGGGAGATGTATGCACCAGGCGATACACTACTGGGTAATGTGGGCACAAAACATCTCATCATTGTCCTGCTGGGTACTTGTACTGTGCATGCCATTCTGTATTATACTGTGGGAGATGTATGCACCAGGCGATGCACTACTGGGTAATGTGGGCAAAAAACGTCTCATCATTGTCCTGCTGGGTACTTGTACTGTGCATGCTTTTCTGTATTATACTGTGGGAGATGTATGCACCGGGCAATACACTACTGGGTAATGTGGGCACAAAACATCTCATCATTGTCCTGCTGGGTACTTGTACTGTGCATGCCTTTCTGTATTATACTGTGGGAGATGTATGCACCAGGCAATACACTACTGGGTAATGTAGGCACAAAACATCTCATCATTGTCCTGCTGGGTACTTGTACTGTGCATGCTTTTCTGTATTATACTGTGGGAGACGTATGCACCAGGTGATGCACTACTGGGTAATGTGGGCACAAAATGTCTCATCATTGTCCTGCTGGGTACTTGTACTGTGCATGCCTTTCTGTATTATACTGTGGGAGATGTATGCACCAGGCGATGCACTACTGGGTAATGTGGGCACAAAATGTCTCATCATTGTCCTGCTGGGTACTTGTACTGTGCATACCTTTCTGTATTATACTGTGGGAGATGTATGCACCAGGCGATACACTACTGGGTAATGTGGGCACAAAACATCTCATCATTGTCCTGCTGGGTACTTGTACTGTGCATGCCTTTCTGTATTATACTGTGGGAGATGTATGCACCAGGCGATGCACTACTGGGTAATGTGGGCACAAAACATCTCATCATTGTCCTGCTCGGTACTTGTACTGTGCATGCTTTTCTGTATTATACTGTGGGAGATGTATGCACCAGGCGATGCACTACTGGGTAATGTGGGCACAAAACATCTCATCATTGTCCTGCTGGGTACTTGTACTGTGCATGCCTTTCTGTAATATACTGTGGGAGATGTATGCACCAGGCGATGCACTACTGGGTAATGTGGGCACAAAACATCTCATCATTGTCCTGCTGGGTACTTGTACTGTGCATGCCTTTCTGTATTATACTGTGGGAGATGTATGCACCAGGCGATGCACTACTGGGTAATGTGGGCACAAAACATCTCATCATTGTCCTGCTGGGTACTTGTACTGTGCATGCTTTTCTGTATTATACTGTGGGAGATGTATGCACCAGGCGATGCACTACTGGGTAATGTGGGCACAAAACATCTTATCATTGTCCTGCTGGGTACTTGTACTGTGCATGCCTTTCTGTATTATACTGTGGGAGATGTATGCACCAGGCGATACACTACTGGGTAATGTGGGCACAAAACATCTCATCATTGTCCTGCTGGGTACTTGTACTGTGCATGCCATTCTGTATAATACTGTGGGAGATGTATGCACCAGGCGATGCACTACTGGGTAATGTGGGCAAAAAACGTCTCATCATTGTCCTGCTGGGTACTTGTACTGTGCATGCTTTTCTGTATTATACTGTGGGAGATGTATGCACCGGGCAATACACTACTGGGTAATGTGGGCACAAAACATCTCATCATTGTCCTGCTGGGTACTTGTACTGTGCATGCTTTTCTGTATTATACTGTGGGAGACGTATGCACCAGGTGATGCACTACTGGGTAATGTGAGCACAAAACGTCTCATCATTGTCCTGCTGGGTACTTGTACTGTGCATGCTTTTCTGTATTATACTGTGGGAGATGTATGCACCAGGCAATACACTACTGGGTAATGTGGGCACAAAACATCTCATCATTGTCCTGCTGGGTACTTGTACTGTGCATGCTTTTCTGTATTATACTGTGGGAGATGTATGCACCGGGCAATACACTACTGGGTAATGTGGGCACAAAACATCTCATCATTGTCCTGCTGGGTACTTGTACTGTGCATGCCTTTCTGTATTATACTGTGGGAGATGTATGCACCGGGCAATACACTACTGGGTAATGTGGGCACAAAATGTCTTATCATTGTCCTGCTGGGTACTTGTACTGTGCATGCCTTTCTGTATTATACTGTGGGAGATGTATGCACCAGGCAATACACTACTGGGTAATGTAGGCACAAAACATCTCATCATTGTCCTGCTGGGTACTTGTACTGTGCATGCCTTTCTGTATTATACTGTGGGAGATGTATGCACCAGGCAATACACTACTGGGTAATGTGGGCACAAAACATCTCATCATTGTCCTGCTGGGTACTTGTACTGTGCATGCCTTTCTGTATTATACTGTGGGAGATGTATGCACCAGGCAATACACTACTGGGTAATGTGGGCACAAAACATCTCATCATTGTCCTGCTGGGTACTTGTACTGTGCATGCCTTTCTGTATTATACTGTGGGAGATGTATGCACCAGGCGATGCACTACTGGGTAATGTGGGCATAAAACGTCTCATCATTGTCCTGCTGGGTACTTGTACTGTGCATGCCTTTCTGTATTATACTGTGGGAGATGTATGCACCGGGCAATACACTACTGGGTAATGTGGGCACAAAACGTCTCATCATTGTCCTGCTGGGTACTTGTACTGTGCATGCCTTTCTGTATTATACTGTGGGAGGTGTATGCACCAGGCGATGCACTACTGGGTAATGTGGGCACAAAACATCTCATCATTGTCCTGCTGGGTACTTGTACTGTGCATGCCTTTCTGTATTATACTGTGGGAGGTGTATGCACCAGGCGATGCACTACTGGGTAATGTGGGCACAAAACGTCTCATCATTGTCCTGCTGGGTACTTGTACTGTGCATGCCTTTCTGTATTATACTGTGGGAGGTGTATGCACCAGGTGATGCACTACTGGGTAATGTGGGCACAAAACATCTCATCATTGTCCTGCTGGGTACTTGTACTGTGCATGCCTTTCTGTAATATACTGTGGGAGATGTATGCACCAGGCAATACACTACTGGGTAATGTGGGCACAAAACATCTCATCATTGTCCTGCTGGGTACTTGTACTGTGCATGCCTTTCTGTATTATACTGTGGGAGATGTATGCACCAGGCGATGCACTACTGGGTAATGTGGGCACAAAACGTCTCATCATTGTCCTGCTGGGTACTTGTACTGTGCATGCCTTTCTGTATTATACTGTGGGAGATGTATGCACCGGGCAATACACTACTGGGTAATGTGGGCGCAAAACGTCTCATCATTGTCCTGCTGGGTACTTGTACTGTGCATGCCTTTCTGTATTATACTGTGGGAGGTGTATGCACCAGGCAATACACTACTGGGTAATGTGGGCACAAAACATCTCATCATTGTCCTGCTGGGTACTTGTACTGTGCATGCTTTTCTGTATTATACTGTGGGAGATGTATGCACAGGGCAATACACTACTGGGTAATGTGGGCACAAAACATCTCATCATTGTCCTGCTGGGTACTTGTACTGTGCATGCATTTCTGTATTATACTGTGGGAGATGTATGCACCAGGCAATACACTACTGGGTAATGTGGGCACAAAACATCTCATCATTGTCCTGCTGGGTACTTGTACTGTGCATGCTTTTCTGTATTATACTGTGGGAGATGTATGCACAGGGCAATACACTACTGGGTAATGTGGGCACAAAACATCTCATCATTGTCCTGCTGGGTACTTGTACTGTGCATGCATTTCTGTATTATACTGTGGGAGATGTATGCACCAGGCGATGCACTACTGGGTAATGTGGGCACAAAATGTCTCATCATTGTCCTGCTGGGTACTTGTACTGTGCATGCCTTTCTGTATTATACTGTGGGAGATGTATGCACCAGGCGATACACTACTGGGTAATGTGGGCACAAAACATCTCATCATTGTCCTGCTGGGTACTTGTACTGTGCATGCCTTTCTGTATTATACTGTGGGAGATGTATGCACCAGGCGATGCACTACTGGGTAATGTGGGCACAAAACATCTCATCATTGTCCTGCTGGGTACTTGTACTGTGCATGCCTTTCTGTATTATACTGTGGGAGATGTATGCACCAGGCGATGCACTACTGGGTAATGTGGGCACAAAACATCTCATCATTGTCCTGCTCGGTACTTGTACTGTGCATGCTTTTCTGTATTATACTGTGGGAGATGTATGCACCAGGTGATGCACTACTGGGTAATGTGGGCACAAAACATCTCATCATTGTCCTGCTGGGTACTTGTACTGTGCATGCCTTTCTGTATTATACTGTGGGAGATGTATGCACCAGGCGATGCACTACTGGGTAATGTGGGCACAAAACATCTCATCATTGTCCTGCTGGGTACTTGTACTGTGCATGCTTTTCTGTATTATACTGTGGGAGATGTATGCACCAGGCGATGCACTACTGGGTAATGTGGGCACAAAACATCTTATCATTGTCCTGCTGGGTACTTGTACTGTGCATGCCTTTCTGTATTATACTGTGGGAGATGTATGCACCAGGCGATACACTACTGGGTAATGTGGGCACAAAACATCTCATCATTGTCCTGCTGGGTACTTGTACTGTGCATGCCATTCTGTATTATACTGTGGGAGATGTATGCACCAGGCGATGCACTACTGGGTAATGTGGGCAAAAAACGTCTCATCATTGTCCTGCTGGGTACTTGTACTGTGCATGCTTTTCTGTATTATACTGTGGGAGATGTATGCACCGGGCAATACACTACTGGGTAATGTGGGCACAAAACATCTCATCATTGTCCTGCTGGGTACTTGTACTGTGCATGCTTTTCTGTATTATACTGTGGGAGATGTATGCACCGGGCAATACACTACTGGGTAATGTGGGCACAAAACATCTCATCATTGTCCTGCTGGGTACTTGTACTGTGCATGCTTTTCTGTATTATACTGTGGGAGACGTATGCACCAGGTGATGCACTACTGGGTAATGTGGGCACAAAACGTCTCATCATTGTCCTGCTGGGTACTTGTACTGTGCATGCTTTTCTGTATTATACTGTGGGAGATGTATGCACCAGGCAATACACTACTGGGTAATGTGGGCACAAAACATCTCATCATTGTCCTGCTGGGTACTTGTACTGTGCATGCTTTTCTGTATTATACTGTGGGAGATGTATGCACCGGGCAATACACTACTGGGTAATGTGGGCACAAAACATCTCATCATTGTCCTGCTGGGTACTTGTACTGTGCATGCCTTTCTGTATTATACTGTGGGAGATGTATGCACCAGGCGATGCACTACTGGGTAATGTGGGCACAAAATGTCTCATCATTGTCCTGCTGGGTACTTGTACTGTGCATGCCTTTCTGTATTATACTGTGGGAGATGTATGCACCAGGCGATACACTACTGGGTAATGTGGGCACAAAACATCTCATCATTGTCCTGCTGGGAACTTGTACTGTGCATGCCTTTCTGTATTATACTGTGGGAGATGTATGCACCAGGCGATGCACTACTGGGTAATGTGGGCACAAAACATCTCATCATTGTCCTGCTCGGTACTTGTACTGTGCATGCTTTTCTGTATTATACTGTGGGAGATGTATGCACCAGGCGATGCACTACTGGGTAATGTGGGCACAAAACATCTCATCATTGTCCTGCTGGGTACTTGTACTGTGCATGCCTTTCTGTATTATACTGTGGGAGATGTATGCACCAGGCGATACACTACTGGGTAATGTGGGCACAAAACATCTCATCATTGTCCTGCTGGGTACTTGTACTGTGCATGCCATTCTGTATTATACTGTGGGAGATGTATGCACCGGGCAATACACTACTGGGTAATGTGGGCACAAAACATCTCATCATTGTCCTGCTGGGTACTTGTACTGTGCATGCTTTTCTGTATTATACTGTGGGAGATGTATGCACCGGGCAATACACTACTGGGTAATGTGGGCACAAAACATCTCATCATTGTCCTGCTGGGTACTTGTACTGTGCATGCTTTTCTGTATTATACTGTGGGAGATGTATGCACCGGGCAATACACTACTGGGTAATGTGGGCACAAAACATCTCATCATTGTCCTGCTGGGTACTTGTACTGTGCATGCCTTTCTGTATTATACTGTGGGAGATGTATGCACCAGGCAATACACTACTGGGTAATGTAGGCACAAAACATCTCATCATTGTCCTGCTGGGTACTTGTACTGTGCATGCCTTTCTGTATTATACTGTGGGAGATGTATGCACCAGGCAATACACTACTGGGTAATGTGGGCACAAAACATCTCATCATTGTCCTGCTGGGTACTTGTACTGTGCATGCTTTTCTGTATTATACTGTGGGAGACGTATGCACCAGGTGATGCACTACTGGGTAATGTGGGCACAAAACGTCTCATCATTGTCCTGCTCGGTACTTGTACTGTGCATGCCTTTCTGTATTATACTGTGGGAGATGTATGCACCAGGCGATGCACTACTGGGTAATGTGGGCACAAAACATCTCATCATTGTCCTGCTGGGTACTTGTACTGTGCATGCTTTTCTGTATTATACTGTGGGAGATGTATGCACCAGGCAATACACTACTGGGTAATGTGGGCACAAAACATCTCATCATTGTCCTGCTGGGTACTCGTACTGTGCATGCCTTTCTGTATTATACTGTGGGAGATGTATGCACCAGGCGATGCACTACTGGGTAATGTGGGCACAAAACATCTCATCATTGTCCTGCTGGGTACTTGTACTGTGCATGCTTTTCTGTATTATACTGTGGGAGGTGTATGCACCAGGCGATGCACTACTGGGTAATGTGGGCATAAAACGTCTCATCATTGTCCTGCTGGGTACTTGTACTGTGCATGCCTTTCTGTATTATACTGTGGGAGATGTATGCACCGGGCAATACACTACTGGGTAATGTGGGCACAAAACGTCTCATCATTGTCCTGCTGGGTACTTGTACTGTGCATGCCTTTCTGTATTATACTGTGGGAGGTGTATGCACCAGGCAATACACTACTGGGTAATGTGGGCACAAAACATCTCATCATTGTCCTGCTGGGTACTTGTACTGTGCATGCTTTTTTGTATTATACTGTGGGAGATGTATGCACAGGGCAATACACTACTGGGTAATGTGGGCACAAAACATCTCATCATTGTCCTGCTGGGTACTTGTACTGTGCATGCATTTCTGTATTATACTGTGGGAGATGTATGCACCAGGCGATGCACTACTGGGTAATGTGGGCACAAAATGTCTCATCATTGTCCTGCTGGGTACTTGTACTGTGCATGCCTTTCTGTATTATACTGTGGGAGATGTATGCACCAGGCGATGCACTACTGGGTAATGTGGGCACAAAACTTCTCATCATTGTCCTGCTGGGTACTTGTACTGTGCATGCATTTCTGTATTATACTGTGGGAGATGTATGCACCAGGTGATGCACTACTGGGTAATGTGGGCACAAAATGTCTCATCATTGTCCTGCTGGGTACTTGTACTGTGCATGCCTTTCTGTATTATACTGTGGGAGATGTATGCACCAGGCGATGCACTACTGGGTAATGTGGGCACAAAACTTCTCATCATTGTCCTGCTCGGTACTTGTACTGTGCATGCATTTCTGTATTATACTGCGGGA
Source organism: Bufo bufo (assembly GCF_905171765.1). Classification (NCBI taxonomy): domain Eukaryota; kingdom Metazoa; phylum Chordata; class Amphibia; order Anura; family Bufonidae; genus Bufo; species Bufo bufo. Next base: position 232,989,857 of record NC_053389.1, on the reverse strand, counting down.
GATGTATGCACCAGGTGATGCACTACTGGGTAATGTGGGCACAAAACGTCTCATCATTGTCCTGCTGGGTACTTGTACTGTGCATGCTTTTCTGTATTATACTGTGGGAGATGTATGCACCAGGCAATGCACTACTGGGTAATGTGGGCACAAAACATCTCATCATTGTCCTGCTGGGTACTTGTACTGTGCATGCCTTTCTGTATTATACTGTGGGAGATGTATGCACCAGGCGATGCACTACTGGGTAATGTGGGCACAAAACATCTCATCATTGTCCTGCTCGGTACTTGTACTGTGCATGCATTTCTGTATTATACTGCGGGAGATGTCTGCACCAGGTGATGCACTACTGGGTAATGTGGGCACAAAACGTCTCATCATTGTCCTGCTGGGTACTTGTACTGTGCATGCTTTTCTGTATTATACTGTGGGAGATGTATGCACCAGGCAATACACTACTGGGTAATGTGGGCACAAAACATCTCATCATTGTCCTGCTGGGTACTTGTACTGTGCATGCCTTTCTGTATTATACTGTGGGAGACGTATGCACCAGGTGATGCACTACTGGGTAATGTGGGCACAAAACGTCTCATCATTGTCCTGCTGGGTACTTGTACTGTGCATGCCTTTCTGTATTATACTGTGGGAGATGTATGCACCAGGCGATGCACTACTGGGTAATGTGGGCACAAAACATCTCATCATTGTCCTGCTGGGTACTTGTACTGTGCATGCCTTTCTGTATTATACTGTGGGAGATGTATGCACCAGGCGATGCACTACTGGTTAATGTGGGCACAAAACGTCTCATCATTGTCCTGCTGGGTACTTGTACTGCGCATGCCTTTCTGTATTATACTGTGGGAGATGTATGCACCAGGCGAGGCACTACTGGGTAATGTGGGCACAAAACATCTCATCATTGTCCTGCTGGGTACTTGTACTGTGCATGCCTTTCTGTAATATACTGTGGGAGATGTATGCACCAGGCGATGCACTACTGGGTAATGTGGGCACAAAACATCTCATCATTGTCCTGCTGGGTACTTGTACTGTGCATGCCTTTCTGTATTATACTGTGGGAGATGTATGCACCAGGCGATACACTACTGGGTAATGTGGGCACAAAACATCTCATCATTGTCCTGCTGGGTACTTGTACTGTGCATGCCTTTCTGTATTATACTGTGGGAGATGTATGCACCAGGCGATGCACTACTGGGTAATGTGGGCACAAAACGTCTCATCATTGTCCTGCTGGGTACTTGTACTGTGCATGCTTTTCTGTATTATACTGTGGGAGATGTATGCACCAGGCGATGCACTACTGGGTAATGTGGGCACAAAACGTCTCATCATTGTCCTGCTGGGTACTTGTACTGTGCATGCCATTCTGTATTATACTGTGGGAGATGTATGCACCAGGCGATGCACTACTGGGTAATGTGGGCACAAAACGTCTCATCATTGTCCTGCTGGGTACTGTAATGCCGCCGACGCGACGGCCTTTTCTTCATCTGCCGCGGTCCTTGCGTTCCACCGTGGAACGCGGAAGACGCGCGGGTTGTGACGCGGTGGCTGCGTTCCACGGTGGAACGCGGAAGTCATCCGGACCAATCAGAGGTCCCTATTGCACTTCCTGGTTCCATTTAAGGGGGCTGGTGAGGCGGCATGGTGTGCTGTAATTGTTTGTCGATACGCCTGCTGCCTCACCACCTGTGTATGGGATCTAGGAACCGAACCTTTCACCTCACCCCCGCTGTCATCTGGGAGACGGATCCGCACCACAACCGGACCCGCTCCAGTTACCCAGCTGCCATCCGAAGGACAGATCTGCTCAGTAACCGGACCCTTCTCATTCCCACACTACCATCTGGAAGACGGATCCGCTCCGGCCTGATACTGCCGCCGTCCTTGGAAGTTTCCACCATCGCTTTGCCCTGCCAATCGCAAGTACCCTTTATGTGAGAGAGCTTCTCTCCTTTACATACATGCAGGCTGAGATAACTGTGTAGGATTCTTACTGAGTGCCCCCTGCTAACCTGCGGCAGCTACCGCACACTAACATACTAACACCTACCCGCAGTCTATGAAGCAATAGTACTGTGCGGACCTGAGTTGTACTTTTTCCTCCTGATCACGTGATGGTAGAATCTCTAACTCACCGTTGAGGTTGTGAGTGACGCCTGAGATTCATATCTGATTGATCCTAATAACCCGCAGTTGAGATCCACTGTTGAAAAAATTGCAGTCGTGACAGTATTACAGCACCTCAAAGATGGATCCAGCGGAACTCGCTAGACATATGGTTTCTTTATCCCAGAGAGTTGAGACCTTGTCTGCCTCTGTGCAGGACCTGCAGCTGGAGAACCAGAGATTGCGTACTTTGGTTAACCAAAACACAGGTGCTACACCTCCCAGAGAGGGACCTGAACCCAAGGTCTGTGCCCCCGAACCCTTCTCCGGGGATAGGAAAATATTCCGTCAGTTCATAAGTTCGTGTAGACTCATGTTTGATCTACGTCCACGCACTTACTACAATGACCGTATAAAGGTACTCACACTCATTTCCTACCTTAAAGGGGAACCCCGAGCCTGGGCCGAGACCTACTTTGATGAAGAGGATGAGGTCCTAGATTCTTTCCCCAGATTCATGGAGGCCATGGCACTCCTCTATGATGACTCTAGTAAACAATTGACCGCTGAGACTGCCATCAGAGCACTCAAACAAGGCCGCCGACCAGTCGAAGATTATATAGCCGAGTTTAAACGGTGGGCCAGGGAGACGGAGTGGAATAACCTCAGTCTTCGTAACCAGTTCCGCCTCGGCCTTTCGGAGGCCTTGAAAGATGAGATTGCCCGTGATGAGTTACCTCCCACCTTAGACGACCTAATCCAACGCTCTGTTACGATTGACCGCCGCCTCCGTGAACGGAGAGCCGAGAGAGTCTTCATCCCCACACCAGTAGTAAGAGGAGCCAGATTTACCCCTAAAGAGGAACCAATGGAGCTAGGAACCCTACGGGGACCCCTCACGCCGGCTGAAAAGGCCAGGAGACGCACGTTGAACCTATGTCTCTACTGTGCCTCCCCTGACCACGTAGTAGACGACTGCCCGGCGGTTAAAAAGAAGACAGAAGGTAGGGAGATACATATCTGCAAATTGACACATAGTCTCTGCCACCGCAATTCTTACATATACATTTCTCTCAGCTTACAGTGGGATACCGAGAGGATTATCGTCAAGGCCATGATAGACACCGGAGCCTGCGGCAACTTTATAGATTCACATCTGGTTAAGTCCAATAAAATACCCCACACCCTGAAGCAGAAACCCGTCTCAATCATTTTTTTAGATGGGTCCACATCCCCTTCAGGACCAATCTCTCATCACACCCAACCGCTGCTCGTGGCCTGTGGAGAGGGTCACATAGAACACCTTATATTCGATGTCATTTCCTCTCCCATGTTCCCTGTAGTACTGGGGCTTCCCTGGGTCAGACTACACCAACCTTCTCTCCTCTGGCCTACAGGGGAGGTACAGTTGGATTCCCATTACTGTACCACCACTTGTTATCCAAACACTGCACTTATGCAGGTCGCTCCCATGGGGCTACCTCCCCATCTCGCTGAATTCGAAGATGTTTTCAGCCAATCTGGTGCAGCTACACTTCCCCCACATAGACCCTATGACTGCCCAATTGACCTTATCCCAGGCAGTCCTCTTCCCACGGGCCGCATTTATCCGCTTTCCCAACCAGAATTAGTCCACCTGAAGACCTACCTAGATGAAAATATAAAAAAGGGTTTCATAAGGCCCTCAACCTCACCTGCTAGCGCAGGGATGTTCTTTGTGAAAAACAAGGATGGCGGATTAAGGCCAATAATTGACTACAGAGGACTCAACAAAATTACCATAAAAAACCGCTACCCTCTTCCGCTCATCCCCGAACTGATCGAGAGGTTACAATCATCCCGTATTTTCACCAAACTTGACCTCAGAAGCGCATATAACTTGATCAGGATCCGGGAAGGGGATGAGTGGAAGACGGCTTTCAGAACCAGATACGGACTGTTCGAGTACATGGTAATGCCTTTCGGGTTGTGCAATGCCCCGGCGACGTTCCAGCATTTCGTTAACGATATTTTTCGTGATCTGCTGGACGTCTGCGTAGTAATCTATTTGGATGACATTCTGGTGTACTCGGACAGTCCTACCGACCACAGGAGGCACCTAAGATGGGTGCTGTCCCGTCTTCGGGTCCATTCCCTTTTCGCTAAAATAGAGAAATGTATCTTCGAACAGCCTTCCATTTCCTTCCTGGGATATCACATCTCCCCCCAGGGGATTCAAATGGATCAGTCCAAAGTGGAATGCATCCAGGCCTGGCCTGTGCCCCACACACGCAAAGCACTCCAACGTTTTCTGGGCTTTTCCAACTACTACCGGAAATTTATAAAAAATTTCTCAGAGATAGTAAAACCCTTGACAAGACTAACCAGTAATATAATACCCTATACATGGTCCTCCGACGCCCAAAGGGCTTTCGAAATACTCAAACAGAGGTATACCTCAGCTCCCATACTCCAATTGCCCAACACCGATTTCCATTTTGTTCTAGAGGTTGATGCTTCCCATCTCGCCATAGGAGCAGTTCTATCGCAACAACCATCCCTTTCTGAACCCTTGCACCCAGTTGCATACTACTCCCGAACTCTAAATACTGCTGAAAAAAATTACCCCATTGGGGAAAAAGAGCTATTAGCTATTAAGGATGCTCTGGGCAACTGGAGACATCTTTTGGAAGGAGCCAAACATCCCATCATGATCTACACTGACCACCGCAACCTACAGTTCCTCAAAACTTGTAAAACCATGTCGGCAAGACAAGTACGGTGGAGCCTTTTCTTTGATCGTTTTGACTTCCATATATCTTACAGACCAGGTTCCAAAAACACAAAGGCTGACTCCCTCTCCAGGTTATACGAAGAGAGTACTGACGCAGAACCTCCTGCCTTACTACTTCCGGCAAATCGGTTTGTGGGACTCGCCACGGGATTCAAGGAGCTCCTAAAACATGTTCCTTTTGAAGGGGATCCTCCTGCTCCTCCTGGGTTGACACCAACCGATGGATTCCTTTTCAAAAACGACAAACTTTACATCCCTCCTAGAATGCAACCTTCTGTCATTCGACTCATGCATGACACACCCCTAGCGGGCCACCCAGGCATCACCAAAACGTTGGAACTTGTACGCAGAAAATTCTGGTGGCCAGACATGACCAAATCAATCCACGAATATGTCTCCACCTGTGATGTCTGTGCCTCTACCAAAACCGACAGAAAGCCTCCCTACGGGTTACTGATGTCACTGGAAACACCCACTAGACCTTGGGAGATTGTCTCTGTCGATTTTATAGTCGACCTCCCTCGCTCAGAGGGTTGCAACACCATCATGGTTACTGTCGATCTATTAACCAAAATGGCTCATTTCTCCCCACTTAAAAAATTACCATCATCAAAAGAAACCGCCCAAACTTTCCTCAGCCAAGTCCTTCGATTGCACGGTTTACCCTCCGCGATTATTTCCGACAGGGGCAGTCAATTTGTATCAAAATTTTGGAAGGCACTATGCACAGCCCTCCAAATTGATCATAGGATGTCAACCGCATACCACCCACAAACTAACGGCCAAACAGAGCGAGTAAACCAGTGTCTAGAACAATACATTCGATGCTATTGCAGCCATCTCCAAGATGACTGGTTCGATCTATTACCTCTGGCCGAGTTTGCATACAACAATACAATGAACTCCTCCACTCAATACTCTCCTTTCTATGCAAACTACGGTTTCCACCCCACCAACCTGCCCCCTGATTACTTACCCGGGAACGTTCCTGCAGTTCAGGACTATCTCGAATCTCTAAGAGAGACTTCCCTTGCAATACAAGATAATCTGAAGACCGCAAAAGAGCGACAAAAAAGACATTATGACACTCGACACTCTAATCCCCCCACATACTGTGTGGGAGACATGGTATGGTTGTCTACGAGAAATCTCCGCCTTAACGTGCCCGCTAGGAAACTCGGTCGCCAATACATCGGACCATTTCCCATCGAGAAAGTCCTGAATCAAAATGCGGTACGCCTAACTCTCCCTCTCGGCTGGAAAATCCATCCCTCTTTCCATGTCTCCTTGCTTAAACCGTACAAACCTAACCGACTCCCCCTTAGAGCCTCCCCCCCTAGCCCCCCAATTCAGGTCCAAGGTGAGGTTGAGTACGAGGTAGACAAGATACTCGACTCCCGTAAAAGGGGATCATCTATACAGTATCTCATACGATGGAAGGGTTATACTCCTGCGGATGATTCTTGGGAAGACTCTCGGGACGTACATGCTCCTAGATTGACCCGTTTGTTCCATCGTAGGTATCCTGATCGGCCTACTCCCAGAGGGAACTCCGGAGGCGTTCCTTTGAGGGGGGGATACTGTAATGCCGCCGACGCGACGGCCTTTTCTTCATCTGCCGCGGTCCTTGCGTTCCACCGTGGAACGCGGAAGACGCGCGGGTTGTGACGCGGTGGCTGCGTTCCACGGTGGAACGCGGAAGTCATCCGGACCAATCAGAGGTCCCTATTGCACTTCCTGGTTCCATTTAAGGGGGCTGGTGAGGCGGCATGGTGTGCTGTAATTGTTTGTCGATACGCCTGCTGCCTCACCACCTGTGTATGGGATCTAGGAACCGAACCTTTCACCTCACCCCCGCTGTCATCTGGGAGACGGATCCGCACCACAACCGGACCCGCTCCAGTTACCCAGCTGCCATCCGAAGGACAGATCTGCTCAGTAACCGGACCCTTCTCATTCCCACACTACCATCTGGAAGACGGATCCGCTCCGGCCTGATACTGCCGCCGTCCTTGGAAGTTTCCACCATCGCTTTGCCCTGCCAATCGCAAGTACCCTTTATGTGAGAGAGCTTCTCTCCTTTACATACATGCAGGCTGAGATAACTGTGTAGGATTCTTACTGAGTGCCCCCTGCTAACCTGCGGCAGCTACCGCACACTAACATACTAACACCTACCCGCAGTCTATGAAGCAATAGTACTGTGCGGACCTGAGTTGTACTTTTTCCTCCTGATCACGTGATGGTAGAATCTCTAACTCACCGTTGAGGTTGTGAGTGACGCCTGAGATTCATATCTGATTGATCCTAATAACCCGCAGTTGAGATCCACTGTTGAAAAAATTGCAGTCGTGACAGGTACTTGTACTGTGCATGCTTTTCTGTATTATACTGTGGGAGATGTATGCACCAGGCAATACACTACTGGGTAATGTGGGCACAAAACATCTCATCATTGTCCTGCTGGGTACTTGTACTGTGCATGCTTTTCTGTATTATACTGTGGGAGATGTATGCACCGGGCAATACACTACTGGGTAATGTGGGCACAAAACATCTCATCATTGTCCTGCTGGGTACTTGTACTGTGCATGCTTTTCTGTATTATACTGTGGGAGACGTATGCACCAGGCAATACACTACTGGGTAATGTGGGCACAAAACATCTCATCATTGTCCTGCTGGGTACTTGTACTGTGCATGCCTTTCTGTATTATACTGTGGGAGATGTATGCACCAGGCGATACACTACTGGGTAATGTGGGCACAAAACATCTCATCATTGTCCTGCTGGGTACTTGTACTGTGCATGCCTTTCTGTATTATACTGTGGGAGATGTATGCACCAGGCGATGCACTACTGGGTAATGTGGGCACAAAACATCTCATCATTGTCCTGCTGGGTACTTGTACTGTGCATGCCTTTCTGTATTATACTGTGGGAGATGTATGCACCAGGCGATACACTACTGGGTAATGTGGGCACAAAACATCTCATCATTGTCCTGCTGGGTACTTGTACTGTGCATGCCATTCTGTATTATACTGTGGGAGATGTATGCACCAGGCGATGCACTACTGGGTAATGTGGGCACAAAACATCTCATCATTGTCCTGCTGGGTACTTGTACTGTGCATGCCTTTCTGTATTATACTGTGGGAGACGTATGCACCAGGTGATGCACTACTGGGTAATGTGGGCACAAAATGTCTCATCATTGTCCTGCTGGGTACTTGTACTGTGCATGCCTTTCTGTATTATACTGTGGGAGACGTATGCACCAGGTGATGCACTACTGGGTAATGTGGGCACAAAACGTCTCATCATTGTCCTGCTCGGTACTTGTACTGTGCATGCTTTTCTGTATTATACTGTGGGAGATGTATGCACCAGGCGATGCACTACTGGGTAATGTGGGCACAAAACATCTCATCATTGTCCTGCTGGGTACTTGTACTGTGCATGCTTTTCTGTATTATACTGTGGGAGATGTATGCACCGGGCAATACACTACTGGGTAATGTGGGCACAAAACGTCTCATCATTGTCCTGCTGGGTACTTGTACTGTGCATGCCTTTCTGTATTATACTGTGGGAGGTGTATGCACCAGGCAATACACTACTGGGTAATGTGGGCACAAAACATCTCATCATTGTCCTGCTGGGTACTTGTACTGTGCATGCTTTTCTGTATTATACTGTGGGAGATGTATGCACAGGGCAATACACTACTGGGTAATGTGGGCACAAAACATCTCATCATTGTCCTGCTGGGTACTTGTACTGTGCATGCCTTTCTGTATTATACTGTGGGAGATGTATGCACCAGGCGATACACTACTGGGTAATGTGGGCACAAAACATCTCATCATTGTCCTGCTGGGTACTTGTACTGTGCATGCCTTTCTGTATTATACTGTGGGAGATGTATGCACCAGGCGATGCACTACTGGGTAATGTGGGCACAAAACGTCTCATCATTGTCCTGCTGGGTACTTGTACTGTGCATGCTTTTCTGTATTATACTGTGGGAGATGTATGCACCAGGCAATACACTACTGGGTAATGTGGGCACAAAACATCTCATCATTGTCCTGCTGGGTACTTGTACTGTGCATGCCTTTCTGTATTATACTGTGGGAGATGTATGCACCAGGCGATGCACTACTGGGTAATGTGGGCACAAAACATCTCATCATTGTCCTGCTGGGTACTTGTACTGTGCATGCCTTTCTGTATTATGCTGTGGGAGATGTATGCACCAGGCGATGCACTACTGGGTAATGTGGGCACAAAACGTCTCATCATTGTCCTGCTGGGTACTTGTACTGTGCATGCTTTTCTGTATTATACTGTGGGAGATGTATGCACCAGGCGATGCACTACTGGGTAATGTGGGCACAAAACATCTCATCATTGTCCTGCTGGGTACTTGTACTGTGCATGCTTTTCTGTATTATACTGTGGGAGATGTATGCACCAGGCAATATACTACTGGGTAATGTGGGCACAAAACGTCTCATCATTGTCCTGCTGGGTACTTGTACTGTGCATGCCTTTCTGTATTATACTGTGGGAGATGTATGCACCAGGCGATACACTACTGGGTAATGTGGGCACAAAACATCTCATCATTGTCCTGCTGGGTACTTGTACTGTGCATGCCTTTCTGTATTATACTGTGGGAGATGTATGCACCAGGCGATGCACTACTGGGTAATGTGGGCACAAAACGTCTCATCATTGTCCTGCTGGGTACTTGTACTGTGCATGCTTTTCTGTATTATACTGTGGGAGATGTATGCACCAGGCGATGCACTACTGGGTAATGTGGGCACAAAATGTCTTATCATTGTCCTGCTGGGTACTTGTCTGTACAGTGCATGATTTTCTGCATTTCTGGGAGATGTAGTGCATGCATCAGACTGCACTACTGGGAGATGTGGGCATAAAATATCTCTCATGTTGCAATATGGCACCTTGCAGTGCACTGTAGCATGTTACCTAAACTGCTCGGCCAGCCAGCACGCTTGTGAATAAAGCTCTGGATGTGACACGAGATCAGAACTAGATGTATTTACAGATTACCATACTGTGTAGATGTAACCTCATAATGAAGTGGGGATGAGCTCCTAAAATGTAAGATATCCATAAGAAGGCAGCGAGTTGTGTGACACTTTATAATGGACCAGCGCTCCTCGGCTCTCAGAAGAAGCCCTATTTATAAACCCTTTCATCTTTCTGAGCCTCTGGAAATCCACTTCAAAGTTTTAACAGTGGCCTCACCCCACAGACCCTGACTGGGGCCATGTACATGAAGATGATGCAGTGGCATCTTCTGGCCTCGGGTCTCCAAGATGTTTCCAGACCATAACTCCCAGAAAAGCTTATACAGCGTGAAATGTGGGATACAAAAGGAAACATTGTTTCTTCCCAGATACAAAGTAAAAACAAAGGACACTGTGGGAACCAGGCATTACAATGATTCTGGGAAAAGGCTAGTGTCTGTCCTCCGTGCTCTACCCTCGTAGTGAGGTTTTTTTGAGGATAAAAAAACAATATCCCCTACATTGCCATATATCAGAGTACATTCGATTATAAAGGTTGCATCAATTTATTTAGCTCTGATGGGCCAACACCTACCCAGTATAACACATCTGTCCATCCCTCCATGGTGATGCACTGGAAGACAGTGAGCATGGCAAATGCAAAGTTGTCGAAATTGGTAATGCCATGCTTTGGTCCGTCCCACCCAGACTCACACACGGACCCGTTGGGACAGTGGCGACCATTATTGCTAGTGAGAGCGCAGGGTGACGGCTCCTCTTCTGCAGGAACTTCTAAAAAGTGAGAATAGACAGGAAAAAAAAAAACACAAACCAGAAATGTGAGAATGACAAAGAAGCTGCAAAATTCGTAATGGTCAAGACACTTGCTAATGATAGACGAACCAATCAGACAGTCAACAGTCATATTAGGTAAGCACTGTTCGTTCCGTTCAGGTCCTGGTCCAGATCCGTTAGGATAAACAGCCCCCTAAATGGCTCTCCTCTAGTATGCTAGGCTAAAGACCACATAAATGGCTCTCCTCTAGTATACTAGGTTAAACAGCCTCCTAAATGGCTCCACACTAGTATACTAGGCTAAACACTCCCTAAATGGCTATCCACTAGTATACCAGGCTAAACACCCGCCTAAATGGCTGTCCACTAGTATACCAGGCTAAACACCCTCCTAAATGGCTCTCCACTAGTATACCAGGCTAAACACCCGCCTAAATGGCTCTCCACTAGTATACCAGGCTAAACACCCTCCTAAATGGCTGTCCACTAGTATACCAGGCTAAACACCCTCCTTTATAGCTCCCCTCTAAATACCCTTCTAAGTAGCTCTCCACTAGTATACTAGGCTAAACACCCTCCTAAATGACTCTCTTCTAGCATACTAGACTAAACATTTCCCTTAATAACTCTCCTATAATACACTAGGCTAAACAGCCTCCTAAATGGCTCTCCACTAGCATATTAGGCTAACACATACCACTAAGTAGTTCTCCTCTAATATACTAGGGTAAACAGCCTCCTAAATGGCTTTCCACTGGTATAGTAGGCTAAACATAACCCTAAATGGCTTTTCACTAGCATACTAGGTTAACACACACCACTAAATAGCAAAATGACTAAACACCACAAGGAATGTGGAGAGATCAATGGATATCAAGTTAAAAAAAGTGACATCACTGTGCTAATTATCCCTGTACTGTGACATCACAGTGTTTACTATTTTTGTACTATTACATCTCTATGTTTATTTCGCCTGTGCTGTGACATCGCTGTGTTTATTATTTCTGTGCTGTGAAATCACTGTGTTCATAATTAGGGATGAGCGAATCGACTTTGGATGAAACATCCAAAGTCGATTCGCATAATACTTCATTTGAATACTATTATACAGTATTATAATGTATTGGCTCCTATGAGCCGAAATTATTAAGAGACTTCGCATAATAACTTTATAAATGAATTCTACTGTAAAAAAACATTTCCTGAACTTGGGTTTGGTTCCAAGGGTTAGAACCGAACCCTATTTCGGGAAATGTTTTTTTACAGTAGAAATTGATTTATGAAGTTATTATGCGAAGTCTGGCGAGACTTCACAAAGTAATAATTTCGGCTCATAGGAGCCAATACATTCTAATACTGCACAGCGCGCGGGCTCTGTACAGTATTCAAACAAAGTATTATGTTTCATCCGAAGTCGATTCACTCATCCCTATTCATAATCAACAAATATATATTTTATTAATATACTGCTCGAGGCACTCACTTTCTACATTTACTGTGTTTATTATTATTACATGACATCACTTTGTTTATCTCTGTGCTGTAATAAAACTATCTTTATTATCTCTGTACTGTGACATCACTATATTTATTCAAGAGTAAGTTCAATAAAAAATAAATAAAAAAAGAGTATAGGGCCCTGCACTCCATATAAAAATAATTGCTTAAAAATGATTAAAAAAATAATAATAATAATAACAACATAATTAAAAACATTGATGGAAAAAGATAGCCACTCCTCCTTCTGCAATGTATGTAGGAGAAGGAAAATTTGTATTAAAAAAATGTATTATAAACCCAAAATACATATAAAATACATAAAAAAAATAAATAAATTGACATAAAAATTTGCATGATCCAATGTTGCACATAATAGTAATAGCAAATTCATATATTAAATTCATGAAATAGTGTCCCCAAAATAAGTAATTCATACAATGAGGTAATAAATCATGACAGACAAAGCCATATAATCATGTAATAAATAGTTGTAATGATTGATTTGATGTACAGTCAGTAATTATAGTCTCTTGTACAGTAATTAATATCCTGAAAACACGATTGATCAAGGTGTCTTATAATTATTATCCTGCAAATATGTCTATTTTTTTATGTCCATGATTGATCCTCCTAGTGATAGAAACATGCTGTTAGTATCAGGTATTAATGATAAGCAATTAAAATAAAGCGAGGCTCCGTTGTGTCCATTCAGTAACTAATAGCGTTTTGTTGTATAAGCCCAATAGTTACTGTCAGCGTCCTGCCGGCAAGTGACGTATATTATTGTCCAAAGTCATAGAGTCAACTCCAGCATCTTTATCTCATTTACTTCATCCCAATAGCTGGCTCCTACCATAGAGGTATGTGGGGCTGTGCACTTACCCCAGCTTCTGCTTGTCAGGTTGTCTCCTTTGGGAGCACGTGTAAGCGGCGCTTGGCATTCCCCCCTCCTCCTCCAGGATGGTATGTCGTTCTGGGGTTTTCTGCCATAGCGCTCAGCCTTCTCGTTTTAGGAGCAAATTGGGTAAAAAATCCTTTCAAATAGATGGCATGCCAAAACAGATAATACATATATATATATTTGTGACCGCGGCCACGGTCCGTGAAGTGACGGGAAGGGGCCCTAACAGTGGCTGGTGTGTGCCTGGAGCCACAGGACGTGGGCCAGCCTAAAAGAGGGCCAACCCTAGGAAGAGTAAAGAAAAAGGGTGGGAAAAGGGGGGGGGGGGGAGTAGCGCGGAGACGAGCGTGGCAAGACCGGGCGTGGGGGTTTAAGAAGGGAGACCTGGCCCCGCCCACAAATACAGGCTGCATGCAGCCTTAACTACTTGTGACCGCGGCCACGGTCCGTGAAGTGACGGGAAGGGGCCCTAACAGTGGCTGGTGTGTGCCTGGAGCCACGGGACGTGGGCCAGCCTAAAAGAGGGCCAAAAAGACACTGAGTAGGGAAAGTGCTGTCGTTTAATACACGTTACAAAGCCAAGGAACGGAACACTTGACGGGTTTCGGATTGCGGATCCGGAATGTAACGGGAGAAACAGGCAGATCTCCACCTACCCATGTGACGTATGACGTGCGGAGGTGTCCCGTGCTTGGAAGCTGCCGAAGCGGCTCCGATGTGGAAGGAATGTCCAGATATCGTTTTGGGGTCCACCCCCAACCCTGCGACCAGGGATCTGATGTGTGAAATGAACTGCAGCGTGGATAGGGGTTTCCCTTGGAATGGAAGCAAAGGAGATTCAGGGTCTGGAGATGGTGTGGAGTTTAGGAGACGCCGGAGCACCAGAACCGGACACCAGGCGTTTTTGGACTCAAAGAAGCAAATCTATATGGGAGGACCGGTTTGGGATGTCTTGGTGGAAGGAAGGCTTAACACCAGGTGATCCTGGCTCCAGGATAGTTGCTTCTTCTTCAGGAAGGTCGCCCTTTGGGAAGAAACAGAGAATTCTCCTGGGCGTAGGAAGCCGTAGAAGCCCAAATACATTGCGGCCTTGATGACCAGACTAAAGGAAGGGCCAAAAGGGTTACCATCTAGGGTTGCTGACAGCTGCCTGAACAGTTCGCCGGAGACCGGCCGTCGGGAAGGAGTTGAGTCCTTACTGCTCTTCTCAATGCCCCTGAGGGTGGCCTTGACGGCTTGAGATGTGAACGCCGAGCGATGCTCTAGATTCTGCAGAACTAAAAAATGTTGCGCCCCAGCGAGGTACAAGCGGATGGTGTTGGGTGCCAGCTTGAGGTTGACATGGCAATGGGCCATGAAAGCCATGATATAGGATATGAAGGCTGTATCCCGTTGGGGATGGTCCCTGGTAAATTTTAGAAACAGGTTCCAACCAGTGCGATAACTGCGGGCCGTGTTGATGGAGAGGGATCGATGCATGAGGTCCTTGGCGGTTGCCAGCAGTGACCTTAATCCAACACTAGGTTGCTGAACCGGGAATCCGTGCCCCGGTCTGGTCCGCTTCTGGACCTACCTGAAAAAACGTGTGAAAGTTGAATCGGGATAATGCATCGGCTGCCGTGTTGCTAACACCTGGAATATGGGAACATGAAAAATGAAAGTTGTTAATCATGGACAGCTAGACCAGTTTGCGCAGAAGAGACATGATTTTGGCAGACTTGGCTCGGCCTTTGGTGATGATATCCACCAAGTCTTGACTGTCCGAAATGAACATGACACTGGAATTGGCCCAGAGGTGACCCCAGACCGTGGCAGCTGCCACGATGGGATAAAATTCCAGGAATGGAGAAGAACTGAGGGCCTGAGGGTCAGAACTGACCTGAGGCGGCCATGGACCAGCTAACCAGTGGGACCCGAAGATGGCAGCGAACCCCCGGGAAGCCGCGGCATCAGTTATTACAGACTTGGCTGTTGCCAAGATAGACGATGGGTCTGCCTAACTTGTCAGTGGAGGAGGGGCTGCGGGAGACCCCAGAGGGGCCTGGGGTGACCCTGTCTGGTTGAGCCGTGGCAGCTTGAGGACACCACTCTGTGGAATGGAATATCGACTGACAAGTCGAACAGGAGGGCGCCCGGAGACCGGCGAAATGCCGGCTGAATAACTCCATATCCAGAGTGGCCCAGTTAACGGAGAACTGGAACTGGGTCAGCGCGGCGGCGGCCTTGGCTGAAAAGGAGCGGTGGTAATCATAGAAGGCCGTACCGCCGTACTTGTGCCCAAGATCAGTGACCCTGTATAGGTACGTATCCAGCTCCTCCCGGCGAGCTGGGTAGGCGGAGCAGATCACGTCTCTATAAAGGCTAAAGGCCATAACGAACTCTGGGACGGAGAGCTTGTGGTTGAGACGGGCATCCTTGGCCCGAAGGACCACCGAGATTTCCCCGCAGTCGAATGTCTTGTTGTCGGTGGCATCATGGAACGCTATCAGAATGGAAGCGAGATTCACGTCCTTTCCTGCCAAGATGTCTTTCCTGATGTTGTCCGGCACGAAGTGTGCTGGTGCCACCACGGGAGCTGCTGGAGTCGTACCTGGAGCCGGGAGCTGATACAGAGGGGGGTCAGTGAGTGGGACCACCGCCTGGGATGATGACGGTGTTCTAGATTCCAAGTCCACCACCCTGGCCCTGATGTCGGCCACGGAAGAGGCGAGAGAATCCATGGAGGCCTGCAACTGCACCAGGGACTGCTGGATGGATGGGGATGGAACTTCTCCTTCCGGAGGACCGGGTTCCGTCATCAACAGCCTGTATAATTCGGCCTTCCTTGCTGACGCTGTGTGCCTGATGCCCCTTCTGTTTAACTCCGCGATGAGCCTTGGTATGGTCCATCTCCTGAGGGATTCTGGGCCGCCTTGGCCAGAGACCGAAGTACCCGGGAGGGACAAAGCGTCGTCGACGTCCGATACTTGCGACATGGCTCCGAGGACTTGAAGAGATCTTACGCAAGACCTGGAATTAAAGACAAAATATGGCAGCTGGAGAGGTCACGAGGACCGTGTTCCGTATTTACTAAGCCCGTGAGTAATCGTATTTGAGAACGTACCTGTGAGAGCGAATTCAATACCCTTGCCTTACCGCTTGAGGATTGACGGAAGCGACCCGACTGGCCCTGAGGACTGGAAAAGTTAGGAGCGACGTGAGTGAGTTGCGGAGCGGGATCTAACCAATGGTGATGTGGATGGACGCACCGCTGTGCCGGTTGACAAGGGAAACAGGGTGACGTGGATGAGTGAAAACAAGGAACAGAGGGGTATCTAGCGAGCCAGAAGGAGGAGTCCTGGACTGCGGCGAGAAGGAGGCCTGGACGTTCCAGGCCGAGTGGCGAGGAGTGACCTGAACGCTTCAGGTTGGGGATGTGAGTAGAGTTACCTGAACGCTTCAGGCTTAAGAAGGACAGGGAAGACACCTGACGTTACAGGCTAACGATAGCAATAATGGCAGAACGCTGCGGGCTAAGGAGGACAGGGACGAGACCTGAATGTTTCAGGCAAACGTAGACAGGGAAGACTCCTGAATGCTTCAGGACCGGGAAGATACCTGAACGCTTCAGGCCAAGATGGACAGAGAGGACACCTGAACGCTTCATGCTAAGATGGACAGAGAAGACACCTGAACGCTTCAGGCTAAGATGGACAGAGAAGACACTTGAACGCTTCAGGCTAAGATGGACAGAGAAGACACCTGAACGCTTCAGGCTAAGATGGACAGAGAAGAACCTGAACGCTTCAGGCTAAGATGGACAGAGAAGACACCTGAACGCTTCAGGCTAAGATGGACCGAGAAGACACCTGAACGCTTCAGGCTAAGGTGGACAGAGCAGACACCTGAACGCTTCAGGCTAAGGCTGGACAGAAACATCACCTGAACGCCCCAGGTGAGGTAGTACAGAATGCTGGTGAGAGGAACTGCGGGGTGCAGCACTGAAATACCTACCTGAAAAACCCTCAAGCCTAAAAATTCCCTCGGGTGGCTGTCAGGGACCTTCTGCAGAGCCTGTGGAAAAAAAAATAAAAAATTAATTTTTTTTTTGAAAAGAACGTATGAACCCAGCCCAATGTCTAAACCTGACGTCAGGAGGTCAAGACACGGTACGGCGGGGACCACGAACGCTACGGGAACCTGGGAAAAGGACACAAATGTAAGAATTTTGACTGAGTGAGGCCAGGGCCTGCTGGGTCCGGAGAGATGTAGGGCCGTGCAGCCAGGCGTGAGCGCTGGGGACCAGCCGGAGGATGTGAGGGGTGGAAGCAGCAAGGGCCGGAACCCCCATGATGGCCAGGATGGACGGAGCGCAGGACTGCGTTGTGGTGTGCGGCTGGCAGGAGCGTGGAATGGGCCCCAGGACCCGCTGGTCAGAACTTGAGTGGGAGCAGCGCCGTGGAAGCCTGCGCCAAGGACAAGAGACCTGTCTACATGCTGGGTGGCACTCGTGATGTGGGTAGCTACAGAGTGTGTGATGGTGGACAATTGGCCTGGGGACCAGGGGGGCACTGGTAAACGCATGGGGCTGCCAAGGGAAGGGTGAGCTGTGATAACCGAGGAACGGAAGTGCAGGGGATCCTGGGGGCATGAAAACGACAGACCTGAAAGGTGCAGTGTAGCCCCACACTCAGGCACAGAGTGGGGCATGGAGATGCGACGCTGGGGAAGGAATGACGTGGACGGAGCAGCGGAGGTGCGTCTACCCACCCCCCCGGAGGCGGGCGCGTTGTGCGGGCAGACAACAGCGGGGATCGGAATGCCGGCGGCACATGCGCGTGTCCTCTCGCGAGAGGACGGCGTGCAGAACAGGAGGAGAGGACCGGCCGGCGGTGGAGGGAGCGCGGAGGTACGGGGAACCAGGAGGTGGTGAGGAGGATCGCACCTGAGGGCGGACGGGAGGAGAGACGAGGGGCGCGTCGGGTGGCGTGCGCCACAGCTTACCTGAGAGGCGCGCTTACCGGAAGTGACGTAAGTCGCCGGAAGTAGCGCGGAGACGAGCGTGGCAAGACCGGGCGTGGGGGTTTAAGAAGGGAGACCTGGCCCCGCCCACAAATACAGGCTGCATGCAGCCTTAACTACATATATATATTAATATATATATATATATATATATAGTTCCAGACGCGTTTCAGAGCATTAGCTCCTTCCTCAGTGGCTGTATATCTTATATTCGGCTTTCTCCACCTTTATTGTCTTATCATAACCAAATTCCAGACTGGATTATTTCAGTTTGCTTACCTGCAAAACCCGTATATAGATCAATCATTCTATTCAATATTTTTCTCTTTACATATGCGTTTTTGTTTTTATATGCGTTTTTTGTTTTTAAAAACTCCTTTTTTGTTACCGTGTTCTCAATCTTTGTATCAATTTACATTTAGAAGAAACACTTGCCTCGATTCAGATCTGAAACAAAACTAACAATAAGTGTGTAGAAGACACTACATCCTGTAATTATGAGATCAGTAAAATGGTTATATATTTTATATTGTCTGTCTTATTCAAATACGAATGAATTACCCTTATAAAGGTTACAAAAAGTGAAAGAAAAGAAATAGATATGAACACATGTTCCTTGAAAATAATAGCTTCCCCGTCATCTGAGAAAGCCAAACAATTCCAAATCCGCATTCAAACCCTGTGGTGTCAATGTATCGAAATCAAAGATTCTTCTAGACTCAGCACCAGACATATTGGCAATATGGTTGCCACCTTTCCAATGTTGTTGAATGCTTATTATTGCAGTAAAAGTTAATCCTCTAGGGTCCTTATTATGACATTCTTTAAAATGTTTAGATACTGTAGGGGTCATTTATCAAACTGATATAAAGGAGAACTGGCTGAGTTGCCCATAGCAACCAATCAGATTCCTCCTTTCATTTTCCAAAGGAGCTGTCCAAAATGAAAGGTGGAATCTGATTGGTTGCTATGGGCAACTCAGCCAGTTCTACTTTACACCAGTTTGATAAATGAGCCCCTGTATGTTTTTCAAAGCCATTCCGAATGTTAATTATATGTTCTGATATTCTCTTTTTCATTATACGCTTTGTCCTTCCCATATATTGTTTCCTACAAGGACACTGAATCATGTAAATTATGTTAGCTATGCTGCATGTCAAGAATTCTTTAATTTCCTATTTATATGCGTTCTGCGTAGAACATACCAAATCCACCTTTTTAGGGCCCCCGTTACTTTACAGTTCCCACATCACCCACATCAGTAGAATCCTTTTAAATCTATCCATTTAGGAATAGTATCCATTTTAGTTGAATGTCTTGTGGTTGGAGCTACTTTCATACCTATTGGGGAAACCCTAGTATAGGTGATATTTGGAGTTGTTGGCAATAAGGAACCAATTATTTTGTCTCTAAGTAGATGATGCCAGTGTTTCTTTATACTTTTTTTTCTAATATTTTGCGTTGAGAGTTGAATGGAAGAATCATTCGCATTGTTTCCTCTGTCTGTTTGGCAGGATCTTTTGACCCAAAAAAGTACTCCTGTCCATCTTTCTAACCTTTTATAAAGAGGCTTGTATTATATTTTGTGGATCATTTTTACTCATAAATTCACTGGTCATTTGTTTAGCTTTCTCCTCAAATTTTACATCCAGAGTACAGTTACGTTTTAAAAGACTAAATTGGTTAACGGGAATATTCATTAGCCATCTTGGTAAGTGACAGCTGGAATACAGAATATAGCTGTTCTTTGCAACTGATTTCTGGTATGTTCTGCACATCAATCTATTTTTTCGCACTGAGATTAAAAGGTCTAAAAATACTACCTGTTCTGCAATTATATTTGGGATGAATTTCAAATTTGTTGTAGCTCCTCCTTTCCTTTGTCCCATATAAACAAGATGTCATCTATATGGTGTTGGCAGAGTACCAGACCCTCCCCCAGCCATGGCCTGATGGTGTCAGACTCCCACTGTGCCATAAATAGATTTGCATAGCTGGGGGCGAATCTAGTACCCATGGCGGTGCCTGAAGAAAAAATGCATACCAAAAATAATTATGGGTAAGTATATAATATACCCCCTCTATTGTGAAATCTATCTGGTCCCCCTCTAATGTTCCTTCTCTATGTAGTATAGTTTCAAGTGCTTGTATCCCCTGTTTGTGATCAATAATTGTATATAAAGAGCTCACATCCAGTGTTCCCAAAATCCAGTGTGGTTGATACTGTAAATTCTCAACCACCGTAATAATTTGGGAAGTGTCTTTGATATAGGATGGTGTTTTCTTAACAAATGGTTGGAATATTTGATCTAAATATTGGGACAAATTCGAAGTAATTGAGCCTATATCTGATATAATGGGGCGACCTGGGGAATTTCTTTTGTCTTTATGTACTTTAGGCATACAGTAAAACATAGGAATTCTCTGTTCTGTTTCTGTGATGTTTTCGAACTCTTTCATATAATACTCCTTTTTCCAATCCCTATTTACAAAAACCTACCAACAATTGGTGATATTTATTAGTTGGATCCTTTTCCAGTTTTATACTGTATATAAAAGTTCCTAACACAAATATACAAAGTTTGTATATAAAATTTGTCCCAAACCACAAAGTCCCTTGGAGCGCAGCAGGTCTGTAGTGAAGTAGGTTCCAATTCACACCCAGTCCTTTGTACAAAAAAAGACCGCGCAGCTCAAACTCTTTCCATAGGAACGTGGATGAATAAGGTAGGTGGATGGTATCTTTAGATGCACTCGATCACTAGATTTAAGGTTCCCTTCACATTCAGGTTTCTCACCTCATAGATAAAAAGTATCATGCATATAAAAGTATAAAATGATGCTCCGAATCGCATTCCCGACCCGGGTTTCGCCTTCGCTTGCTTCGTCAGGGGCTGCTCTGAGCAGAAGCCCGGGTCGGGCATGCGATTCTGAGTATCATTTTATATCATTTTATACTTTTATATGCATGATACTTTTTATCTATGAGGTGAGAAACCTGAATGTGAAGGGAACCTTAAATCCAGTGATCGAGTGCATCTAAAGATACCATCCACCTACCTTATTCATCCACGCTCTTATGGAAAGAGTTTGAGCTGCGCGGTCTTTTTTTGTACAAAGGACCTTATACTGTATATGTTGTCACATCCGTAAGATGTTTCTTACATTCCTCTCCATATTTGTCTGTATCCTGTATTACAACCGCCCCTCCCTTATCAGCTGGACGTATAGTGATATTTTCAATTTTTTTGTTGTTGTTTAAACGCCTGAATTTCCTGTCTCGTTAAATTATTATATTTACTTGGAGGATTTTTTATGTTTCTTATGTCAGTTTCTACATTTCTTCTAAATGTCGCCATCTCCTGCCCAATTCCCTATCTTGGATATAATTTAGATTTGTGTTTCAGTTCAGTATGCTGATATTTAGAAGGGACAAGTGTTCCTCTTTCACAAGGATTTTTTACATCATTTTTTTTTTTTTTAAACACAACTTCCTTATGAATTTTTACATTCCTATGTAGGCATTACATTTATTTAACAGGGTTGTTGGGGCAAATTTTAACCATTTATTTAATAGTTCAGTCTGGGCCTCAGTGAGTACACAATTACTCAAATTGATAATGGAACCTGTATCTTTTATCTGATTGTGTTCCGTCTGTTTACCCTGTCCTCTACGGATTTTCTTCTTTGAGGTGGTCGTTCTGAGTGAGATCCCTGATAAGTTTGTGGATAGTAAGGATGTGGCTTCTGTGTCTGTGTCATTCGTCCTTCTTTTATTGGTGAATTGTTCCACTGATGATTTTTTGGGCTAATTTCTCTGTACCTCAAATTGTATTTGTGATTTTGTGTCGTTGATTGTTGGTATGCCCTTCTTGGTGATTGGTGTCTTGTTTGGTGATGTGTTCCTGCTCTGTGATGGGGGGAGTCTTGTCTAAAAAAATGTGCCTCGGATAGTGTTTCATATCGATTAGTGATTGGTACATTATAAACTGCTCTCAATTCAACTGTATCATTCATCGATGTAATGTTAATACTACTATGTGCATTCTTCTGAGTCTGACACCATCAGGCTGGCAAAACAAATGACCAGTGAATTTATGAGTAAAAATTATCCACAAAACATGGAGGTTAGAAATATGGAAAGGAATATTTTTTTGGCTCAAAAGATCCTGCCAAACAGACAGAGGAAACAATGCGAATGATTCTTCCATTCAACTCTTAACACTGGCATCATCTACTATTGCCAACAACTCCAAATATCACCTATACTAGGGTTTCCCCAATGGGTATGAAAGTAGCTCCAACCACAAGACATTCAACTAAAATGGATACTATTCCTAAATTGATAGATTTAAAAGGATTCTACTGATGTGGGAGATGTGGGAACTGTAAAGTAACGGGGGCCCTAAAAAGGTGGATTTGGTATGTTCTACGCAGAACGCATATAAATGGTAAATTAAAGAATTCTTGACATGCAGCACAGTTAACATAATTTACATGATTCAGTCTCCTTGTAGGAAACAATATATAGGAAGGACAAAGCGTATAATAAAAAAAGAGAATATAAGAACATATAACTAACATTCAGAACGGCTTTGAAAAACATACAGTATCTAAAGATTTTTAAAGAATGCCATAATAAGGACCCTAGAGGATTAACTTTTACTGCAATAGAAAGCATTCAACAACATTGAAAAGGTGGCAACCATATTGCCAATATGTCTCGTCCTAAGTCTAGAAGAATCTTTGATTTCGATACATTGACACCACAGGGTATGAATGCATATTTGGAATTGTTTGGCTTTTTGAGATGACAGGGTGTGGGCCCAAGGCTGACGGGACATCGAGGTCCGGCTGTTTTGTTACCAGCACCTCAATCTCCCCTCGGCGTTGTGCGTTGTGCTCTTCAGGGAAGCTATTATTTTCAAGGGACATGCGTTTATATCTATTTCTTTTCTTTTCCTCTTTATAACCTTTATAAGGGTAATTCATTTGTATTTGAATAAGGGTACTGTCACACTTGCGTTGTGAAGATCCGGCAGGCAGTTCCGTCGCCGGAACTGCCTGCCGGATCCAGAAATCCGTGTGCAAACGGATAGCATTTGTAGACGGATCCGGATGCGGATCCCTCTAACAAATGCATTGAAACACCGGATTTGTCTCTCCGGTGTCATCCGGGAAAACAGATCCGGTATTTATTTATTTTTTGGCATTTTTAAAGGGTTCGTTTTGCTGGAACACTTGGTGCTGGATCCGGCATTAATGCATTTCAATGGAAAATGACGGCATTCGAGCAAGTGTTCCGGAATTTTGGACGGAGAAAATACTGCAGCATGCTGGAGTATTTTCTCCGGCCAAACTACCGTAAGAGTGACTGAATTGAAGACATCCTGATGCATACTGATCGGATTGCTCTCCATTCGGAATGCATTAGGATAAAACTGATCAGTTTTTTTTCCGGTATAGAGCCCCTAGGACAGAACTCAATACCGGAAAAGAATAACGCTAGTGTAAAAGTACCCTAAGATAGACAATATAAAATATATAACCATTTTACTGATCTCATAATTACAGGATGTAGTGACTTTTACACACTTAGCTTATTGTTAGTTTTGTTTCTAATCTGAATCGAGGCAAGTGTTTTTTCCAAATGTAAATTGATACAAGGATTGAGAATAACAAAAAAGGAGTTAAAATATAAATAAAATAAAATAGCTTATGTAAAGAGAAAAATGCATAGAAGCCGCATTAGAATTGCAGATGACCAAAAGTGAAAGTTTTCACTATATATTCTATCTGGGTAATTGAAAGAAGCACTATGTGTAAGTGATTAAGAAAAATAACTAAAAAAGAAAAAATATTGAATAGAATGACTGATCTATATACGGGTTTTGCAGGTAAGCAAACTGTTAAATAATCCAGTCCGGAATTTGGTTCTGATAAGACAATAAAAATGGAGAAAGCCGAATATAAGATATACAGCCACTGAGGAAGGAGCTAATGCTCTGAAACGCGTCTGGCTTTTTATATATATATATTTTTTATCTGTTTTGAAAGGATTTTTTACCTAATTTGCTCCTAAAATGAAAAGAGAAGGCTGAGCGCTACGCCAGAAAACCCCAGAACGACATACCCACCTGGTGAGCAGCAGGAGGAGGAGGGGGGAACGCCAAGCGCCACTAACACGTGCTCCCAAAGGAGACAACCTGACAAACAGAGGCTGGGGTAAGTGCACAGCCCCACATACCTCTATGGTAGGAGCCAGCTATTGGGATAAAGTAAATGAGATAAAGATGCTGGAGTTGACTCTATGATTTTGGACAATAATATACGTCACTTGCCGGCAGGACGCTGAATTGCTTATTATTAATACCTGATACTAACAGCATGGACAGAAAACAATAGACATATTTGCAGGATAATAATTATAAGACACCTTGATCAATGTGTTTTCAGGATATTAATTACTGTACAAGAGACTATAATTACCGACTGTACATCAAATCAATCATTACAACTATTTATTACATGATTGTATGGCTGTGTCTGTCATGATTTATTACCTCATTGTATGAATTACCCTTATATGCTACGTTATTTAGTGATATTTTGGGGACACTATTTCAAGAATTGAATATATGAATTTGCTTTTACTATTGTGTGCAACATTGGATCATGCAAATTTTTTATTTAAAATTTTTTTTAAATGTTTTTTATATGTATTTTGGGTTTATAATAATTTTTTTTCATACATATTTTCCTGGTCCTACATACATTGCAGAAGGAGGAGTGGCTATCTTTCTTATCAATTCTCTTTTTTTAACTTATTGAGATTGGGTGACCCAATAGGGAACCCTCCAGCATCCATTACGTTCTTTGTGTGAGCCCCTCATTAAGTTTTCATTTTCCTCACATAGTTAAGAACATGCAATGTATTTCAGAGGCAGAACGCCGACTGTGGTGCTTCTTAACTATGTTTGTTTTTTTTAGAAATTTTTAATAAATAATTTTTATATCCAATGCAGCGCCTTATACTCCCTTTTTTATTGAACTTTCTCTTGATGTGATTCCGGCTGTCCAATGATTGTCTAGTGGGAAGGTGCAGTAGCCTGGTTCTCCTGAGACTTAGGAGATACACGTTTTATCCCAGTATTGTGCCCACATTGCACGACACAGTCTGGTAAGGAGCTGTCCATTTGATAGCATGAGATACATCAGCTGAGGTGTTACACTAGGGGAGCGCCCCTGTATCTTTCTTTTCATCACTATATTCATTATCTGTGTACTGTGACATCACTATATTCATTATCTCTGTACTGTGACATCACCATATTTATTATCTGCTTACTGTGACATCACTATATTTATTATCTGCTTACTGTGACATTACTATATTTATTATCTCTGTACTGTGACATCACTATATTTATTATCTGCTTACTGTGAAATCACTATATTTATTATCTCTGTACTGTGACATCACTATATTTATTATCTGCTTACTGTGACATCATTATATTTATTATCTCTGTACTGTGACATCACTATATTTATTATCTCTGTACTGTGACATCACTATATTTATTATCTCTGTACTGTGACATCACTATATTTATTATCTTTGTACTGTGACATCACTGTGTTCATTATCCCTGTTTATTAGAGAGTAAAATAATCATAAGCTTTTAATTTTCTGAATTGCTGCTAAAAGTAATCATGGTAAAGTAGGGTGGTGGGCCCCATTCCAAGTTTTGCGATGAAGCACCATGGTTACTTGTTTCATTCCTGGTCTTGGTTGGATACAATTGCAACAATCCCTGAATTGTGAGAAGTTTTAGACATGTATGGGTTTTCATACGCCTAAAATTCCTATTCACTGATTACAAGCAGGTATCTAGAAGTCTATGAGAACGTTTTAGAACTTCTAATTATAATTGATTAATGGGGTTTTCCACGACTCAGATACTGATGACCTATCCTCTGGATAGGCAATCAGTATCTGATTGGTGGATGTCCGACAC
Organism: Bufo bufo; assembly: GCF_905171765.1. NCBI lineage: Eukaryota > Metazoa > Chordata > Amphibia > Anura > Bufonidae > Bufo > Bufo bufo. The sequence continues at coordinate 232,963,675 of NC_053389.1, read as the reverse complement.
CCAGAACCCCCGCCGTTCAGCTGTTTGAGAAGGCACCTGCGATTGCAGTTGCGCTGTGGCCTTCTCTCAGCTTTTCCTATTGAATCGGGCTGAGATGCGATACCAAGCACAGATACTATCAAATGGACGGCAATGTGCTTGGTGAGCAGGGAGAAGGCCGCGGCGCTTGCAGGACCGCCGATGCCTTCTCAAACAGCCAAAGTCAGTAAGGCGGCCAGCTCACAGCTTTTAGTGTCCTGAATAGCCAATCTGCCTAATCAAGCAGCAATACAGGAGCATATAACAAGATAAAACTGCCTACAGGAAAGCTGGATGACAACCCATGAGGGAGCTGTAATAACGTTGTGTTGGTTGTCACCCAGATTTCTCAGATTAAGGCCTCATGCACACGGCCGTGCCGTTTTTTTTCGGTCCGCAAACCGCGGATCCGCAAAAAACGGAAGCCGTCCGTGTTGCCTTCCGCAATTTGCGGAACGGAACGGGCGCCGGCAATATAAATGCCTATTCTTGTCCGCAAAGCGCGGACAAGAATAGGACATGTTATATTTTTTAACGGGGCTGCGGAACGGAGACACGGATGCGGACAGCACACAGAGTGCTGTCCGCATCTTTTGCGGCCCCATTGAAGTGAATGGGTCCGCACGGTCGTGTGCATGAGGCCTAAGAAAGATATACGCATATTCAGGGGCACTAATATTTACTAGAGACTTTTGTCATTATTTTAAATGATTCCAGGGGATATGATATTCCTCTTACCTTTGTTGGTCAGGAAGTAGCAGGTTTTGTGCATTTTGCCCATAAACAGCTCCAGGCCGATGATAGCATAGATGATAATTACAAATAAGACGAGCAGGGCAATGTGCAGCAGGGGAACCATGGCCTTAATTATAGAATTCAGCACCACCTGAAGACCTGTAGGCAAGTCACAGAGAAATGTCATTGATATACTGTATAGTCAAAAGCAGAAAACTTTAATTACAGGTGTTAACCTGGAATGATCACTGATGGTTGCTTGTAAGAGGCTTTCTGGGAATAAAATATTGATGACCTATCCTCAGGTCATCAATATTCTCTTGCAGCAGCGTCCTATTCAAGTAAATGGGCCTGGGATTGTAATACCAAGCACAACCACTATACAATGTACGGCGCTGTGCCTTGTATGCAGTGAGGAGACTCATTGGAGCACCCACGGCCTCTTCAAACAGCTGATTGGCAGAGGTGCCGGGTATCAGACACCCATCAATCAGATATTGATGGCCTATCCTGAGGATAGCTCATCAACATTCCACTCCCGGAAAACCTCCTTAAAGGGACAGTACAGTTAACACCTTACAATATTGTGAATACTCTATTTATTGTTATTTCTTTTATTTTATTTTTTACAAAAAAGATGGATGGATTTCTGGATATAATATTTCATATCCATTCCATGAATTCTACTTCCTGTCCTGGCTTTATAACTTCATCCTGTGTTTGGACTTTTAGCATGGCCAACAGCCTTGCTTAAAGGGATTTTCCTATCTCAGACAATGGGGGCATATCACTAGGATATGCTCCCATTGTCTGATAGGCAGGGGCAGATTGGCCATAGACCTTTCAGGAAAATTTCTCGGTGGGCCGATGACCAGGGGGCCACCTGGGCCCTCCTCACAGCCTGCCAGTGGTAGTTGTTGGGGATGTACTTTGTGCTGCTGTCAGTATTTTGTGTTGGACTGTGGTATTTGGCTCTGTTGGGGTGGTATAATGTGCCGCAATATGGTATTGCTGGTCCTGCCTTCCATCAATTTGGTAACAAAAAAGCCAGTGGAAATAATGTATCAAAAATAATATCAACTTTATTGCATATAAAAATATGAAGAAAAAAAGGGCAAGATGGAAAAGGTATACAGAGAAGCGAAGGGCATTCCCTCAACTGGACAACCATGTATCCCCACAGAGCTAGTAAGCACTTACCGGGTACCAGGCCATATGCTGTGTTTTACAACATCCCAGGTTGTGTACCACAAAATGGTGATACCATGTGTCACGCACCCCAATAGGGGATTACACACCGTGGTACGGTTGTATCAGGAAGTGGTCCCTGGACATTTGTGAGATCCACAGCCTGCGCCCCTGGTAACCATAAACAACATGTATATAGATAGTATGGTAATGGTATATTCACAGCCTAGTCTATATCATAGGCCTAATATGGATACTGTATATGGTGGTGTCTTAATAGACACACCTAAACAGGGAGGTACCTGAAGTCGGTGGGCCGATGACCAGGGCCCTCCTCACAGCCAGCCAGTGGTAGTTGTTGGGGATGTATTTTGTGCTGCTGTCAGTATTTTGTGATGCACTGTGGTATTTGGCTTTGTTGGGGTGGCATAATGTGCCGCAATATGGTATTGCTGGTCCTGCCTTCCATAAATTTGGACCTGACTACAAAACGTGGACATTTTTGTATTTTTTCCAGGGCCACTTTAAGTTCCCAGTCCGCCCCTGCTGATAGGTGTGGGTCCCACCGCTGGGATCTGCACCTATACCAATAACGGAGCCCCGAAAGTTGTGGAGGGTACAATGCCGCATGTGCAGCCGCCCTCCATTCATTTCTATAGGACCGCCAAAAATAGCCGAGCACTGGCTTGGCTATTTCCGTTGGTCCCATAGAAATGAATGGGAGCGGTGGCCGCGCAAACGAGGTGTGCTCCCATTCAATACTATAAAAGGGCCACCACTTTCCCCACTTCGTTCTCGGTGTAGGTGCGGGTCCCAGAGGTGGGACCCGCATCTATAAGACAATGGGAGCATATCCTAGTGATATGCCCCCATTGTCTCAGATGGGAATACCCCTTTAAGGTGCATTTACAGATGAGCAGCAGATTGTCAGGAAGGAAGTGCTCCTTCCTGACAGTTGACTGCTGGTTAAGTGGAGGTGAAGTGCCCATTTACATGCTATTGGCTATTGCAATCGCTTGTCCTCATAGAGATGCATTGTTTCTGGGCAGCAGATCCTTGTTTGACATCATAATCTGCCGCCCAGAAAAGATAATTTAGGTGCCTGCACTAACCATCCTTTTACCAGATGAAGGAGCGTTTCGCTCATTCACCGGGCAATTGGCTGCCCATGTAGATGGGCAGATTGTCGGGAACAAACATTCGGAGGAACGTTCATTCCTGACAATCTGCCTGATTATCTGTCCATTTAAATCCACCTTTAGGGCCTTATAACACCTGCACATTAGCAGGCAATTGTTGGGAGGGAAGCGTTCCTTCCCTGCAATTGCCTGCTCACTAGAGGAGGAGACAGCTTCTATTCCATGCAGCGATCTCCTTCTCAGTATGGGGACGAGTGATCGCTAATGGCATCACTCATCCCCATACTGAATCAGAGTGCTGATTACACGGCACGATCACCGGCAAACAATTATTTTTAAGCATGTTGAAAGACTCCGATTACCGGATGAACAAGCGTTTGCTGATTCATCGGGCAATCGGCAGCAGTATAATACTGCCAGATCATCGCTAACAAGCGTTTATATAATCTTAGCAAATATCTGTAGGTGTAATAGAGCCTTTACTTTCTCAGTTACATCAATCACTGAGGCCAGAGAAGGAAGGGGGATGAGTGACTCAATTGGAATATCACACATTACACTGATAAGTGCAGTGCTCTTCTGTGGATATCTTAAACAGGTTATCGAACCCCTATAATGCCCTCCCAAATGCCCGGGCATCTCATACCCTGCTCCCCGGCACCAGCATCGCTCCTGATGCCCGCATGGACGTCGCTGCATCTCACCGTCCCATGGCTCTAAACATCCGGCGACGTGGAAGACCGGGAGCGGTGTAGGTATAACCTGTATGAGGTGCCCGGGCTTTTTTTATTATAGGGGCTGGATAACCCCTTTAAGGCCCTATTACACAGGCAGATAGAGCAGATGATTGTGGGGAGGGAAGCGTTCCCTCCCGCCAATCGCCTGCTCGCTAGAGGAGGAGACCTATTACAGAATCGTATACTGTCTAATTGTTTGCCGACAGCAGAGGGCTTATTACACAGCTCAATCTGCCGCTGGAAAACCAGGATTTTTTGACATGTTAAAAGATCCAGATTATCAGTAGCAGTATTACACTACCAGACGATCACTAACATTATTGATCATCTTAACAATAATCTGCTCATGTAATAGGCCCTCTAGTCCCATCAAAAGAACAACAGATCTGTCATACCTGTTTGACCTATCCTAATTCTACTAATCTATTATTTCACTAACAGATAACATATTTCCTTCATAGCAGCAGAAAATTGACAATAGGTTCCCTATATACTATATACAGTCACGTCCATAAATATTGGGACATCGACACAATTCTACGATTTTTGGCTCTATACACCACCACAATGGATTTGAAATAAAACTAACTAAATGTACTTTAACTGCAGACTGTCAGCTTTAATTTGAGGGTATTTACATCCAAATCAGGTGAACGGTGTAGGAATTACAACAGTTTGCATATGTGCCTCCCACTTGTTAAGGAACCAAAAGTAATGGGACAATTGGCTTCTCAGCTGTTCCATGGCCAGGTGTGTGTTATTCCCTCATTATCCCAATTACAATGAGCAGATAAAAGGTCCAGAGTTCATTTCAAGTGTGCTATTTGCATTTGGCATCTGTTGCTGCCAACTCTCAAGATGAGATCCAAAGAGCTGTCACCATCAGTGAAGCAAGCACGCAAGAAAGCAATCATTAGGCTGAAGAAAAAAAAAAAAAAAAACATCAGAGAGATAGCAAAAACATTAGGCGTGGCCAAAACAACTGTTTAGAACATTCTTAAAAAGAAGGAACACACCGGTGAGCTCAGCAACACCAAAAGACCCGGAAGACCACGGAAAACAACTGTGGTGGATGACCGAAGAACTCTTTCCCTGGTGAAGAAAACACCCTTCACAACAGTTGGCCAGATCAAGAACACTCTCCAGGAGGTAGGTGTATGTGTGTCAAAGTCAACAATCAAGAGAAGACTTCACCAGAGTGAATACAGAGGGTTCACCACAAGATGTAAACCATTGGTGAGCCTCCAAAACAGGAAGGCCAGATTAGAGTTTGCCAAACGACATCTAAAAAAGCCTTCACAGTTCTGGAACAACATCCTATGGACAGATGAGACCAAGATCAACTTGTACCAGAGTGATGGGAAGAGAACAGTATGGAGAAGGAAAGGAACTGCTCATGACCCTAAGCATACTACCTCATCAGTGAAGCATGGTGGTGGTAGTGTCATGGCGTGGGCATGTATGGCTGCCAATGGAACTGGTTCTGTGTTTATTGATGATGCAACTTCTGACAAAAGCAGCAGGATGAAGTCTGAAGTGTTTCGGGCAATATTATCTGCTCATATTCAGCCAAATGCTTCAGAACTCATTGGACGGCTCTTCACAGTGCAGATGGACAATGACCCAAAGCATACTGCAAAAGCAACCAAAGAGTTTTTTAAGGGAAAGAAGTGGAATGTTCTGCAATGGCCAAGTCAATCACCTGACCTGAATCTGATTGAGCATGCATTTCACTTGCTGAAAACAAAACTGAAGGGAAAATGCCCCAAGAAAAAGCAGGAACTGAAGACAGTTGCAGTAGAGGCCTGGCAGAGCATCACCAGGGATGAAACCCAGCGTCTGGTGATGTCTATGCCTTCCAGACTTCAGGCTGTAATTGACTGCAAAGGATTTGCAACCAAGTATTAAAAAGTGAATGTTTGATTTATGATTATTATTCTGTCCCATTACTTTTGGTCCCTTAACAAGTGGGAGGCACATATGCAAACTGTTGTAATTCCTGCACCGTTCACCTGATTTGGATGTAAATACCCTGAAATTAAAGCTGACAGTCTGCAGTTAAAGGACATCTTGTTAGTTTCATTTCAAATCCATTGTGGTGGTGTATAGAGCCAAAAATGTTAGAATTGTGCCGATGTCCCAATATTTATGGACCTGGCTGTATATATATATATATTTTTTTTTTTTATCTCTGTGCTGGCTGCTACAGAAGGACACTCTCCTGTCTATAACGTTATATAACAGACAAAATTTCTTTAAAAATTAGGGGCTCATTTACTAATCTGAAATACGCCTAAATTACCGTTGCGCTGTGACTTTTCCCCTCACACCAGGTCTAAAATTGGGGGTGGGGAAAGGGACAGGCCCACCTTATTTATCATTTTCCGCATCTTTTTTCGGCGTAGAACATGGTCTAAATGTAAGATAGCTAGGAAGCTGGCTTACATTTAGACCGGCACTGGATGCGCCGAAGTTATAGAGAGGCCTGCTCCTCTTCATAACTTCAGCAGATCCACCACCAGCTATGGGCCTTTATTAAGACCGGCGTCTAAACCGCCGGTCTTAATAAATGTGCCCCTTAGTTTCTATAGAAATTGGGAAATATTTATTAAACTGGTGTAAAGTAGAACTGGCTTGGTTGCCCATAGAAACCAATCAGATTCCACCTTTGATTTTCCAAAGGAGCTGTCAAAAATGAAAAGTGGAATCTGATTGGTTGCTATGGGCAACCAGGCCAGTTCTACTTTACACCAGTTTGGTAGATGACCCCAATTGAGTTTAAAGAAAAGACCCCAGAAGTGTCCCTTTAAGGCCTCCTGCACACGACCGTTGTGTGCACCCGTGGCCGTTGTGCCGTTTTCCGTTTTTTTTCGCGGACCCATTGACTCTCAATGGGTCCGTGGAAAAATCGGAAAATGCACCGTTTTGCAGCCGCATCCGTGATCCGTGTTTCCTGGCCGTGAAAAAAATATGACCTGTCTTATTTTTTTCATGGCCAACGTTTCACGGACCCATTCAAGTCAATGGGTCCGTGAAAAATCACAGATGCACACAAGATTGTCATCCGCGTCCGTGATCCATGTCCGTGATCCGTGTCCGTTTTTTCCTATCATTTCAATGGCAAACTTGACTTAGATTTTTTTTTCATTTTTCATGTCCGTGGATCCTCCAAAAATCACGGAAGACCCACGGAAAAAAAAACGGGCACGGATCACGGTACAACGGAACCACGTTTTGCGGGACGTTAAAAAATACTGTCGTGTGCAGAAGGCCTAAGGATGTAAATGTCTAGAGCACTGGAGATGTGTGACATAAAGTAGTGGTCATAGAGGGGCAGGAAGGTTCCTGCACTCCTCAATAATATGGATTACACAGGTATGTTTTACTCTACCTAATCACGCAGATAATAGAGAATGATGGCAGTTCTCCATTATAATGTAACGATTATATTAACTCCTCTCTGTCTGGCACAGGATGCTGACAAAAGATGTCTCCAGGGAAAGAGCTTTAATTACACTTAACAGCTGTTGAATTGATGGATGATGGATGACTTCAAAGGACATTAACAGCATAGCGAGGGAAGCAAGTTAAGGGCTCATGCACACGACCGCATGTATTTTGGAGTCCGCAAAACACGGATCCACAAAAAATACAGATCACATCAGTGTGTATTCCGTATTTTGCAGAACGGAATAGCTGGCCCCTAATAGAACAGTCCTATCCTTGTCCGTAATGTGGACAATAATTATTTTTGCGGACCCATTGAAATTAATGGTTCCGCATACGGTCCGCAAAAAAGACGGAACGGACAGGGAAAGAAAATTTGTTCGTGTGCATGAGCCCTAAGGGTGCCTTCTCCCATGGCAGATTTTGTTACAGAAATTTCTGCATCCGAAATCAGTTGCATTCTTCTAAATGGGGTTATTCTGGCAACGAGCACATGGATTACTGCAAGCTCCTTTCAAGCGAATGGAACTACTGTAATTTTCATTTGCAAAAAATTCTCTAACAAAATCTGCCCTGTGTGATGACAACGTAAGGAGATGGATTCTGGGAATATATGACATGAGAAGATACTAAGCCCAATATTACTGCAGGAACATGTGACTAGGAATGTTCATTGCCTGCTTGTTTTACATGCAGCATCCATTGCTGATGTATGTGGATGAAGAATCGTTACGTTGTAATCGTTACATTGTAACGATTATTTTTTGTAACAATCTGCTCAGTTTGAAAAAAAAAAAGCATTTGCTTGTTTGTCGACTACACGGACCGATGATCTGGCAGGTTATTAGGGATGAGAATTTGTATAAGCACTTGTTTACGATAATTGATATTGAGTGCTGTCTAAAGATCGATCTGCCGCGCAGGAACAATGATTTTCTATGGGGATCGCTGAATGGATCGCTTGTCCTCTTACAGAGGAGGTGATTGCTGTATGTGAACAAAGCCCTCATCTCTGTGCCGAATCATCTGAAAGTGTAAATAAGCTATTAGTATAGGCCAGGGATCAGCAACCTCTGGCACTCCAACTGGCGTGAAACTATGACTCCCAGTTGCACACTTGTTTGGCTATTCACAGAACTCCCTTAGAAGTGAATGGAGCATGATGGGAGTTGTAGTTTCCAAACATCTAGAGTGCATGAGGTTGCTGACCCCTGGTATAGGCTATCAATACCTGATCGGCGGGCGTCCAACTCCCGTCAGCCCTGCTGAACAGCTAAGGCCAACGTGCGCCAGCAAATGTGGTGTCCCCTTTTGTTGTCCGCTTGAATGGGACACAAACTAGAGCTAGGGTATCAGTCACAGCCACTACATGTATACTGGGCTTGGTAAACAGAAGGTGACTAGTGTTGATCACGAATATTCGAATTACGAATTTTTATCTCGAATATCGGCACTTCGAGAATTCGCGAATATTTAGAAAATAGTGATGTATATTTGTAATTTCGAATATTAAATTTTTTTTTTTTAATCAGTACACATGATCCCTCCCTGCTTCTAGCTTGTGGGCCAATGAGAAGGCTGCAATATCTTTGACTTTAGGAGTAGTGTTGATTGCGAATTTTCAATTGTCGATTTCCGCAATCAAGAAAATAATGACTGGAGATAACGAATTCTCGAATTCGCAAATATATGGCGAATATTCGCCCAAATATTCACGAAATATCACAAATTCGAATATTGCCCCTGTCGCTCATCACTAAAGGTGACGTGCTCCTTCCATCAGCTGAGCATCTGGCCAACAGCTATGCAAAAGGTATAACTAGCGCAAGTAAAGGATAGATTTATTGTAGTCCTAAAACCCCATCCCAACGCTTCCCTTCAGGCAAACCTATCTAATAGGGAAGCAATATATTGTCATCAGGGCAGTACGGCTGGTACTGCTATCAAAGCCCGGCCACCAAATGGGCTTGCCACCATCCACCATTTCTTAACTTTATAGGAGCAAGTGTAATACCCCAGAGTGGCATTACCACCTTTGTCTGGTCCCCACTATCTTCTGTGGTGTATCCTGTGTCCTCATGTGTATTTATTCCATGTCCTGCAGAATGTGTCTTCGTAATTTCCTTGCAAATGTTGTGTTTAAATGTAATGTGCCTGGTCTACCAGCAGATGGCAACAGTGGCAGAGTTAGTTTCCCTGGAGAGGAACCCGTTCAATGTTAGTGAAGGTCAGAGTAGCTTACCCCCTGTAAGGGGAAGCAGCAGGCTCTCGTCCCTCCTGGACAAGCCTGCAGAAGGGAGTCTAGCCTTACCCTCTTTGGGGAGAGAAGCAGGCCTTGTCCCTGCCAGACAGGCCCTGCCTGTGAGTTCTAAATGGTTGCATGTCCCCTCCTGGGCTTGCATTGCCTAAAGCCAAGCTAAGTAAGCTTGAAGCTAGGAAGAAGTTTTCTAAGGATTACAGTGAGAGTCAGAAAGCTAAGTTCCAGCAGAAGAGGAAAAGTTCCTATTTAATCCAGCCGACATAGCAGAGCTGAGAGAGTACAGATATAGCAGAGCTAAGAGTGATTGCCTGCCAAAACTAATGCCAAAACCTGCTGATGACCAAGATAAAGTTTGGAAGATTGTTTCTTGATACAAGCTTATGCAAAGTAAAGCTGTGTTCAACGTATATAAAAAGTCTGGACTCAATTATTCCTTCATCATCCAAATTAATCACCCCTTTTGCACTACTTCGGACGACCGAGGTCAATTCCATCCTCTAAAGCACCTGTCACCGGAGACCTGCTCACAACGTCCTGATGCTGGCCAGTGGCTAGTCTTAAGAGCCCAGCAGGCTCTAGTGGCCGACTGAGTGGAGTTTTCAGCCAGTCACTGCCATGTTTCTTGAGATGAGCTGAACTTCCTTTGTTGGTGTGGACCATCCAGCCATCATCTAACGGTAATATAAGATATCAGGGAATTATTCACCTGCCTGGCAAGGGTGACCACCCCTTGTCTGCATGAAGTTTAGAGGTCTGGTCAGGGAGTATTAATTAATTTATTGTTCTGGGGTCTGAATTAATTTGGTATGTGATTGAAGCTGCATCCTGTCACTCAACTTACCGGTAAAAGATCGAAGTAAGAAGTGGCTAAAATGAATTGCTGACATCTTGACAGAAGAGGACATCTCAAGGACTCACAAGGATTTACTGGGGATTTTTGTCTTCATTTTTGGGATGGGGGGAAGGCGGATGTTCCTTGAGGTCTGAGCACTTTCTTCCAATTAAATGGCTATGTCCATCCAAGAAGGAAATCATCAATATCTGTATTATTTCCCGAGTCATTTATCTTCCGCCATCTGCTGATAACAATCTGGCCCGTGGAGTTTTAAAGTGAAATTCAGAGAGCCGTTCACCATGTCTTACATTAGGCAGCAGACATTACGCTGAGTGTTATGAGCCTCACAGATGATGATTACGCTGCCAATTTAGCACATGTTGCTAGAAGGCTCTGGGAATTGAGGGAGGATCGGGCGCCGCTTCCACAGTGCTTGACAATGATGGAGATTTTCAAAAAGCAGAAAAGTTGGATGCAAGCCCACAGCTAAATGATGGTATGTCTGTCATGAGCAGCGGGCAAAGCATGGCATGGGCAGACATTACTGCTTAATTAGCGCACTCCGCATGACAAAGAAGACACAGTCTGTCACCACCGTAAATACCCATGCTGCCATCGCTTCAATAGGGTGGCATGGGAAGATCACAGATATGGAAAGTTCAGATCTGCTTGGCCTATAGGGGATGGTCACATAGCACAAGGCTCCAGCTCTGCTCCTGGTGTGCGCCATCTGCAGTGCCAAATCTCCCCTCACCCCTACTACCCGCTCTTGCTCTGAAATGCACCCTGGGGTGTATTGACTATCAAATATTTATGAGCGATGATTGATGGTCCCTCAGTATCTCCTGTCAGGGAAATCTAGGATCCAGCAGTTTGCATTTCAGCAGGTTTGCTTGTCTCAAGATAAGCGCTGCCATCTTTGCAGTGTGCCAGTTTATGTTCTACTCTACTTCCCTCTTTAAAAATGACTAGGCAAAAAGGAAACAGGGTCTAGTGCTAAAAGTCCCATCATCCAAGTTCTCCTTCCAGATTCAGACTTGGAACATCCTTCCAGCCCAAAAATGATAAAAATAAATCCTTGAGTCAGTAAGTAATTTCAGCCACTTCTTACTTCAGTCTGATTCCTGAAAAGTTTAGGCTCCTCAGACTAGCCCCTGGTCAGCACCAGGTTGTTGTGAGCAGGTCTCTGGTGGTAGGTGCTTTGGAGGATGAAAGGGGCCTATAAGCTAGGTAGGTATGGCAGCTAATGCTCTATGGCTAGTCAGGCAGAGTTAGCTGTCAATCACTGATAAGACCGCCCACATGACTCCAAGGGATAGAAGAAGCAGAGAGTTAAAGGGAGTCTGTCACCACTATATGACCATATACAGCACTTACATGGCGCTGTAGCACACCTATACATGATTCTAATGGTACCTTTGTTATTTTCTTTAGACATCCAGAGGCAGGAAAAATGATGTTTATTTCATATGCAAATGAGCACTCGCAAGTGCCCGGGGGCGGCGTTCAGTGTGTAGGTGCCCAGGCTGCTCTGCCTTTTTAACCGTTACTCCTCCCCCAGCCTCTTCCTTTGCCACACTGAGCGCCGCCCCTGGGCACTTGCGAGTGCTCATTTGCATATGAAATAAACGTTGTTTTTCCTGCTTCTGGATGTCTAAAGAAAATAACAAAGGTACCATTAGAATCCTGTATAGGTGTGCTACAGAGCCATGTAAGTGCTGTATATGGTCATATAGTGGTGACAGACTCCCTTTAAATAAATGAAATAAAAGTTTTCCTACAATCTATACCGTCTCAATCTGCGCAGCACCTCCTGCTCTATAACATGCTCCCTGCAGATTGCACTTTTATGGTGACAGGTTCCCTTTAAAGGGAATCTGTCACCTGCTTTTACCATTTTAAGCTGGCACCATCGCTATGTTGACTAAAGTACCTTATTTCCAGCAGTCTTCTTTTTACTTATTTTCGTTTTTTAGTTTTGATATAAAAGCGCTTTTTCTGTTATGCTAATTAGGGTCCAAGGTGCCCAGAGGGGCGTTTTTTTCACTCTCCGGAGCCCAGTGACGCCCCCCTGCAGTGCCCAGCCCGCCCTAATTTGAATTCCAAGAACGCCTCCTGATCATCAAATAACCTCCCGCAGCCCCGGCAAACGGTTCCGCCCCCTCCCCACGTCATAGTCTACATTATAGAAATGCCCCGTCCTTCTTCCTGTCTGCGGCCAGAAAACTCGCGCAGGGGCAGTACTGCCTGCGGCCTGCGCGATCATCAACGTCCTGAGGGCAACAGCGCTCAGGTCACATCACTGGGCTCGGAGCATGCCCAGTGAGACTTTTGAGGCTGTTGCCCTCAGGAGGTTGATGATCGCGCAGGCGCAGGCCGCTGGCAGTACTGCACCTGCGCGTGTTTTCTGGCCGCAGACAGGAAGAAGGACGGGGCATTTCTATAAGGTAGACTATGACGTGGGGAGGGGGCGGAACCGTTTGCCGGGGCTGCGGGAGGTTATTTGATGATCAGGAGGCGTTCTTGGGCACTGCAGGGGGGCGTCACTGGGCTCCGGAGAGTGAAAAAAACGCCCCTCTGGGCACCTTGGACCCTCATTAGCATAACAGAAAAAGCGCTTTTATATCAAAACTACAAAACGAAAATAAGTAAAAAGAAGACTGCTGGAAGTAGTGTTCATACAAACATTCGCTCCCCATCATCAGTCTGTGTAAAAGGACTTGTAAATATTACAGTCACTTCCATAGCTGCTGCACTCGCAATTGTGCTTATTTTTCTAGAAGCATGACCTCACATCCCATAGCTTCCCTGCCGACCGCTGGTTATGTCGACACAGAACATGCTTTACTGTAAAATGAATGCAGCTCTGGATGTGACTAGAGTGTAAAACACGATAGAAATAAAAATGAGCAAATAATTTACTTATTCCAATGTGCTTTACGGTGGAGCTGCATATATGGATATAAAATATCTACAGTAGAGCTATAGACAGTTTGCAGTTTTATCTGCTGATCAGAAACCAATTAATCCTTAGATGAACAGGAAAAAAACAATACATGTCAGATTCCATGGGTCTGTCTACTTACTAGGTACCCCGGAAACCAGTCTAAGGGGTCTGAGGACACGAAATGCTCGCAGCGCTTTCACATCGAATCCTGCCCCTTTGCCTCCCAGGGCGCTGCCACCATCTGCCTTGGTTGCTTGCTCTAAAATTGCACTGAAAAGCCTGCAAAGAAGAAAAATAAAGAGATGGAAACATTATGTCGCCAAAGTAAAAACAACTGCAGGAAACAAGACACGTACAGGAGTGCACAGGAGGCCATATACAAAGAGAATAGTTTACTGACTGGCACAGAGGATTTCAGGAAGTGAGTGTGCTGATCTTGACAGCCAGAGTTACATAGAAGGAGAAGCGATGTAACTCAGCAGCACAGAGTATTTCAGAAGACGAGTGTGCTGATTTTGTAGGGCAGAGTTACATAGTGGGGGCACCCTCATTTAGAACTCACCCTACTACCACAATGATGAAGTCCAGCAAGTTCCAGCCGTTGCGGAGGTATGCGTTGGGATGAAAGAGCAGCCCATATGCAATGACTTTAAGAAAAGCTTCCACTGTGAAAATGATGAGGAATAGATATTCTACCCGCTCCTGTAGGGAAATGACAAGAACACAACATCAGGTAAGAACATATCTACATTTATATTTGCTTGCAAACTATATCTACAAGTCCATGTGCAGGACCTTGATGTGGGCTCCCAGCAGTTGAGTATCACTGTTGGAAGGAGGAACCTTCAACCAGGCGTCAAGCAAGATGGTGTCTACCCTGTTCCTGGAATAATGTGCCTCATATGATAACACAGGGATCAGCAACCTCCGGCACTCCAGCTGTTCTTAAACTACAACTCCCAGAATCCTCTTTACACTTTTATGGGAGTTGCAAGAAGAGCTGAGTAAGTGTGCATGCTGGGAGTTGTAGTTTCACAGCAGCTGGAGTGCCGAAGGTTGCTGATCCCTGTGATAACATATGCAAATAAATAAGTAGAGGGCCCTTTAAATATAAGATCACATGACTGCCCTGGAATGGTAATCCAAGGGGTGTGGTTGTGACAACCTCTCACCTTTTAGGCCTCATGCAATTTCGGTCCCCAATGCACAGGCAACATGCATGCAGCGGGCCGGACCAATTAAACTTGAATGGGTCCGTGGTATGTCCGCACCGCAAAGAAAATGACATGTCCGTAGTGCTTCCGGTGTTCCATTCCGTGACTCCGTTCCGCATCTCCGAAATTGCGGACCCATTCAAGTAGATGGGTCCGCATCCGTGATGCGGGGTGCACACGGCCAGTGGCCGTGGATTGCCGACCCGCCGTTTGCGGCGCGCGATACGGCCACGGCTGCACAACAGCCGTGTGCATGAGGCCTTATCAAGAGGAACATTTGCATCCCTTTTAGTGACTGATACTAGCTGCTCTGGTTATAATATCACTGCATTATTATAAGCTCCGGGCTGTAGGGTCAGTGGCCCTTTAAGGCTACATGCACACGACATGTGATGTACATTTTTTTAACGGCCATCACACGTCCATTTTAAGACCAATGGTAGTCTATGGGGTTATTCACACCGCAGTATTTTTGACTGTCAATCAAAAAATACAACATGTTCTATCTTGTCTGTTTTTCACTGACCGACAGCCAACATACAATTGCATGGGTCCGTTTTTACATTCCGTTTGTCAGAAAGGCATCAGTGAAAAAAACATCCGTTAAAACTGGACAGTTTATCCGTTTTTAACAGACTTTTTTTTCACTGCTGTGTGCATCTAGCCTAAATGTCACATTACCACAAAGATAAACAAATGATCACACGGCATGAAAAATGGCATAGCAGCGTGGACGGCGACAGCGCCCATGTTTAATAGTCGATCAGCCGCAGCTTAGGGGAAGCCAGATAAATCCTGCCGTGACATTTTTAAGTGAGTCATTGAACAGAAGCAGATGAGGGACCCCTCCATATTGATCCCCTATTTATCTCTGTGACACAGACATGAGGTCGCTAGATTGAAAAGCGATTTATTGATCGCAGTTTACATCTTCAGTTCCAGCCACTTGCTCGTGAGATTTACATCTGCCAGACAAATACCGGAATCTGCATTTCCTACAATAAAATGCCGGATAATGTACAGGGTGGGCCATTTATATGGATACACCTTAATAAAATGGGAATGGTTGGTGATATTAACTTCCTGTTTGTGGCACATTAGTATATGTGAGGGGGGAAACTTTTCAAGATGGGTGGTGACCATGGCGGCCATTTTGAAGTCGGTCATTTTGAATCCAACTTTTGTTTTTTCAATAGGAAGAGGGTCATGTGACACATCAAACTTATTGGTTTTAACGTAACTTTATTCTTTCATGAGTTATTTACAAGTTTCTGACCACTTATAAAATGTGTTCAATGTGCTGCCCATTGTGTTGGATTGTCAATGCAACCCTCTTCTCCCACTCTTCACACACTGATAGCAACACCACAGGAGAAATGCTAGCACAGGCTTCCAGTATCCGTAGTTTCAGGTGCTGCACATCTCGTATCTTCACAGCATAGACAATTGCCTTCAGATGACCCCAAAGATAAAAGTCTGAGGGGGTCACTGGATATGCGAAATTGCTACATGATGATGATGTGTTTCCCTCTTTATGCACTGAAGCTGGCACCTTCCCTGAGTTTTTCCAGCAAGATGGTGCACCACCACATTATGGGTGTCAGGTCCGAGCATTCCTAGATGAACAGTTTCCTGGAAAGTGGATTGGTCGTCATGGGCCAGTTGAATGGCCCCCAAGGTCTCCCGATCTGACCCCCTTAGACTTTTATCTTTGGGGTCATCTGAAGGCAATCGTCTATGCTGGGAAGATGCGAGATGTGCAGCACCTGAAACTACGGATACTGGAAGCCTGTGCTAGCATTTCTCCTGCGGTCTTGCTATCAGTGTGTGAAGAGTGGGAGAAGAGGGTTGCATTGACAATCCAACACAATGGGCAGCACATTGAACACATTTTATAAGTGGTCAGAAACTTGTAAATAACTTATGAAAGAATAAAGTTACGTTAAAACCAAGCACACCATTGTTTTTCTTGTGAAATTCCCAATAAGTTTGATGTGTCACATGACCCTCTTCCTATTGAAAAAAACAAAAGTTGGATTCAAAATGGCCAACTTAAAAATGGCCCCCATGGTCACCACCGATCTTGAAAAGTTCCCCCCTCACATATACTAATGTGCCACAAACAGGAAGTCAATATCACCAACCATTCCCATTTTATTAAGGTGTATCCATATAAATGGCCCACCCTGTATTGTGATTGTCCATATTGCCTCCTTTCTTGGCTGGATTCATTTTTCCATCACTTTATACACTGCGTGTTTCCATAGTTACGACCACCCTGTAATCCAGCAGCGGTGGCCGTGCTTGCACACTATAGGAAAAAGCACCAGCCTATGTGAGTTCCCACGGTCCCAGCCACCAGAGATGCTGATGCTTTTTCCTAAATTGTGCCTTGTATTAACGTTCTCTACATGATACGGTAAATGCCACCTGCCAAAGTTACACAACTCTTTTAAGGCCTCTGTCAAAAACATCACAGCCTGAAGGACAACGTTATAGTCAGGGGGTCTGTCAGGCACCCTTTATTTCTGTTATTCGATGGTTCCAGCATTTTCGCTATTTTACTTGTTCTACTTCTATAACAGAACAACGGAAATCAAAGAGCTGAAGTGACCCCAGCCTTATAGATGGAAGATGGTCACCATGAGGATCTCTAGATGCTTCCTTATCAAGTGATGTCATGAACTGGTGTATCTAAGTCTATCATGTGTGATACAGTCTGCTGAGCCACCGTATCTAATTCTGTGACACTATATTATCTGCCACTGTATCTAATACTGTCATGTGTGATGCCATCTGTGTAATACTGGCATATGCGATAAAGCCTCTGTATCTAATCCTGTCATGTGTAATACTGTCTGTTGAGCCGCTGTATCTGAGCCTAACATGTGTGATACTGTCTGTCGGGCCACTGTAACTAGTCCTATCCTGTGATGCTGTCTCCGGAGCCATTGTATCTAATCTTCTCATGTGATATTGTCTGCTGAGCCACTGTGTCTAATCTTCCCATGTGCTATACTGTTGGCTGAACCACTGTATCTAATCCTATCATATGCGATAGTGTCTGCTGAGCTGTGTATCTAATCCTGTTATGTATGATACTGTATCTAAACCTCTCTTATATTATATGTGTGGGACGGACAGGCCATAGAACGTACAGGGAAACTCCCTGGTGGGCCGATGCCCAGGTGCCCGGCCTGAGCCATCCTCATGGCCACCAGTCAGAAGTAATGGTCCCGCAGTTAATTGATGTAAGTATTAATGTACTTGGCCGGCGGCCGCACTTGCCTTCTTGACTCCTAAATGTAAGTGTATTACCACCCTGACGCAACTGGAGAAGTAGGACAGAACATGTACCCCTTTAAATATTTCAGAATATAATGTTTAACTATTATATTTGCCCGCACTTTACATCAAGCTCTTCTCCAGCGGTTTATCGTCTGTGGAGGACATTCCTGCTGTGAAATGTTTTCAGGTTTTCTATGAAATATTTCCTGCTAATGAATATACGATATTAATTATTAATACCAACATGCGTTCATTTACATCGTGCCACAAAATCCTGCCCAGAATTCACTGCTTCATAGAAGACACTGAGCCAAAGAGTTTGCAATCTAACTAGAAGAAACACCAAATCGCACACAAGACCTGCATTCCTGATGGCTGCATTAGCAATCTCTCAGCACGGTGCCAGCAGATACACCTCTGGCAACTTACCTCCTGTCCCACAATATGCTGTATTCCACAGCATTCTGGGAGATGTACTTCCCTTTATACTTTATACTGGGGTGTGCATGTTCACTGTAACCTGAAATGTCCCAATGTAAGTAAGGTGTAACCGTATTTATGTGTGCCCGTCTGTGTGATCTGCATAGGTGAGTCATTATATCCGCAGATATGACTGTTACACACGGACACTAATAAACAGCAGACAATCCGCAGAGCGCTCCTTAATAAGCTGGCCATAATTTATTCATAAAGACTATTAGGAGCAGCTCATTAGTGCATCCTCAGGAAATCAGACACTTTCTGTTCCTTATATGCATTAACCCCTTCCATCCGCTCAGTGAAGCCGCTGCAGGCTGGACAGGGTTAATTGTGCTGCAAAATGCCATATTTAGCCACTGAGCGGCGGAGTGTGGATCAGGACGCGGTTGCCTGGGGGGCACTGGTGACATTTTCCAGCTTGTCCCGCAGAGAGGGAAACAGATCAAGACATTTAATGGGATAAACACTTGGCCCCTGTAAGAGCGATCAGTGTATACAGCAGCAATACCGCCTTTAGGGGCTCCACACACAGGCGTTTATTTACCAGCAAAAAATGCCAGAATTGGCATAACTGGTTGGCTTACTTTAAGACAGATTTTTACCACAGAATTGTGGAGCAATTCTGGTGCAAAGTGGTGCGTCTTAGTTCACACCACTTTTCCACTAATACCCGCCTCCTTGTCGAACATGTCGGACAAAAGCATAGAAACCCCCCATGCACCGAACTGCACGATTTTTTGCCACTTGCAAACAGCCATTTTTCTGAAAAATGCCATAAAAAACCTACAGTATGTGTGAAAGCGTCCTAAAAGCACCACCAGCATCGGTTAATAAGACTTCACCAATAAAAAAAACCTGACCTTCTTGCCATGGACATCAACACTGAAACAGACATGTGAAAGAAGCCTAAGCCAATCCATAGTTGGTATAAATTTAGACACAGACACAAATGTATCATCCACCATAAGCCTGATACATTTTGGTGCAGGTCTAGACAGCCTATAGTTGCACCATCTGCAGGATTAGTAAATCTGCCCTAGGGTATAGTGCATGGCCTGAGACAGTGGAACATGACATACAATGCGTTTGGAAAGTCTTCAGATCCTTTCACTTCACTTTTCTCCCATTTTATTATGTTGCGGCCTTGTGCTAACAGAATTTTAGAAATGTCTGCAAATTTACTAAAAAGAAAAAACGAAAATTTCACATGGACATACTGTAAGTATCCAGACCCTTCACTATGACACTTGAAGTTTAGCTGTGAAGGCCTCCTGTTTCTCTTGATCGTCTTTAAGATGTTTCTACATCTTGATTGGAGTCCACCTGTGGCAAATTCAGATGACTGGACATGATTTGGAAAGACAAACTCCTGCCTATATAGGGTCTCACAGCTGACCATGCATATCAGAGCAAAGACCAAGCCATGTCAAGGAAAGAACTGCCTGTAGGGCCTAGAGACAGGATTGTGTGGAAGCACGGATCTGAAGAAGGGCAATAAATATTCCTGCTGCACTTAAAAAGTTCCCAAGAGTACAGTGGCCTCCATAATTCTGAAGTGGAAGGAGTTAGGAACAACCAGGACTCTCCCTAGAGCTGACCATCTCACCAAACTAAGTAATCAAGGGAGAGGGGCCTTGGTAAGAAAGATGTCCAAGAACCCAGTGGTCACCTTTCTTGAGTTCCAAAGATTCTGTGTGCAGATGGGAGATATTTCCAGGTAGAACATCACTGAGCACCTCCTCAGTAAAATACACATTAAAGCTTGCCTGGAGTTTGCAAAAAAGCATCTAATGGACTCTCAGACTGTGAGAAACATGACTCTCTGTCAGAAACCATGACTGAACTTTTTGGCCTCACAGCTGACCTCATGTCTGGAGGAAACCAGGCACTTCCCAATACCATCCTTACAGTGAAGCATGGTGGTCAAGGTATTTTTTGGCAGCTGGGACAAGTAGACTGGTCAGAGTTGAAAGATGAATACAGCAAAGTACAGGGATATTCTTAATGAAACCCTGGTCCAGTGTGATCTGGACCTCAGAATGAGCCAAAAGTTTACCTTCCAACACAATGATTCCAAGCACACAGCCAAGATAACACAGGAGGACACCTCTGTGAATGTCCTTTAGTGGCCCAGCTAGAGCCCTGACTGACTTAAACCCAATCGAACATCTCCGAAGACACCCGAAAATGGCTGTTCACAAACGGTCCCCATATAACCTGACAGAGCTTGATGGGATCTGCAGAGAAGAATGGCAGAAAATCCCCAAATGCAGGTGTGGAAACCTTGTGGCATCATACCCATGAAGACTGGAGGCTGTAATCACTGTCAAAGGTGCTTGGACTAAGTCCTGAATAAAGGGTCTAAAAACTTATGTTACTGCAAGATTTTAGTTTTTCCTTTTCAATAATGTATCAAAGATTTTGAACATTCTGTTTTAACTTTCTTATTATGGGGTACTGAATGAAGAATGATGGGAAAAACTGGACTTTTTTTTAATATAGCACAAGGTCACAACATAACAAAATGTGGAAAAAAACAAAGGTTCTGAGGACTTTACGCCGATCACTAGGAGATTCTTTTTTTAGTATTACACTGAGCCTCTTGAAATCAAAATGAGTCGGGTCCTTCAAAGGTGGAGATGCTATTTGCAGCGGCGCTTCACTTTTTGCTATGATTGCATTCAATTCAGGCTTGTGAACTCGACAGATTTGATCTTAGGCACAGGCACGCTAGTAAATCTGGGTATCTGTGAACAAAAAAAACAAAAAAAGACAGGTGGCAAAAAACCAAAACCAAAAAAAACACTTGGAATTATTCAGGCAATTTTCTCAGTGGTAAAATATATGCCAGTGCCAAATTCATACGTGTAAGGACGCTTAGAGTAAATCTGCCCCAATGTACAGAAAGCAGAGATCTTGAAAACAGTAAGGAATGGATCTATAAGAAAATCACAGAAGATATCCTTATGTAAAACCGGCCTGTTCCTTGGAACACCTTGGATGGTGGTTAGCCCCTGGTACAGCGACTCCATAACTCCCCTATTACAACGTCTGCAGCATTTCCACCGGCACAAGGTGCTCTTATCACATGAAGGCCCCAAGCATTATTTTATCCGGTGAATAACGTGCACAGTGATTTAAGTGATGATATCTCAGAACATGTCGTATCTATCATTTCCTGAATTATTGATAATTTAGTAAGAGCTTTACAACTGGGAAAGATGGAGGCAACCGAGTCACCATGTCTGGCATCCCTGCAAAATTCACAGCAACACAGAGAGTTTGAGGAGCAGAGTTTTTGAGGAGTGATGGTTTATACAATATACTTCCAGTGATGGATCCCAGAAGAGCAAGAGTGAAGCAGGAGACCTGAAAGCTAGAAGGAAAGCAGCTCTGGATGTTACTGGAGTAAAGTTCTTCTTTACACCAGTTTGATAAAGGACCCAATGAGTGGCAGTCTTTCTATGAGACATTTATATAATCTGACAGTGCCTGTCTCACTGAGATAGTCCCTGTCTATGAAAAATCTTTATACTGTATAGGCTACACTGCTTGTGTCTTTACGGGACATCAATATACATTGACAGCACCTGTATCTCTCAGACATCTGCATACTGTGTATACTGACAGTGCCTCAGACATCTAGACGAATAATATTACCTCATGACAATGACAACTGTCAAGGCAGCAAGTGAACAGTCAGTTCTTGAAGTTGTGTGGGGCACTATCTACAGGGGCACAGACCATATAGCACTTACTACAGAGGGCACAGAACATATGGCGCTATCTACAGGGGGCACAGAAAGTATGATATTATTTACAGTGAGCACAGAATAGGGGGCATTATCTCCAGGGGGCACAGAACATATGGCACTATCTACAGGAGGCACAGAACATATGGCACAATGTTCAGGAGGCACAGAAAGTATGATATTATCTGCAGTGGGCACAGAATGGGGGGCACTATCTACAGGGGCACAGAACATATGGCGCTATCTACAGGGTGCACAGAACATACGGCACTATCTACGGGGGCACAGAACATACGGCACTATCTACAGCGGGCACAGAACATATGGCACTATCTACAGGGGCACAGAACATATGGCACTATCTACAGGGGGCACAGAACATATGGCACTATCTAGAGGGGGCACAGAAAGTATGATATTATCTACAGTGGGCACAGAATGGGGGCACTATCTACAGGGGCACATCTGTATCTATCTATCTATCTATCTATCTATCTATCTATCTATCTATCTATCTATCTATATATGCATCTAGAGTCTGGAGTGAACCTGTAATCCAGCAAGTGCACACTAGATGGTTAGATTGCCTACCGTAGTACATCAAATATGATGGTTTAGGTCACACCAAGATGGCAACTGTAGCCACTTAATCTCATGTCGAAGCAGTGGCTCGGTTTGAATGGTATTATGTCACTGTCTGCACTGCAAGTCTTGTCTCCTCTTGACTACATTTAAACAGGACTGATTAGAAAAGTAGAACCTCTGCTAAAGTCTCCATTCACTGACACAGGTCGTAATGACTGAGGACTTCTCCTTAAAGAAATGCTGTGCATATAGCTGCATAGTAGTCACTATAAGCTTCTGATTCAGGATCACAAAGTATCAGCTCTCTGTAAATACCGACTGCTGCGCCGCGCCATGTTTACCACGACTTATAACATTTCGGATAAAAAAAAGGTGTTATCCTCCCAGTCTGGGGCTCCGAGTCTGCTGAATTCATGGAAGAAAAGAATAGCATCACTCTGACAGATCAGGAATATATAATAGAGGGAAGCTCTCGGATCTAACCTGCAACAATAGGTCTGTTCTCTGCTCAAAGGAGCCACAAACCATGAATTTTCATCAGCATATATGTTCAAAAATAATCTGTATTGAAATGGAAACCTGTATGAAGAAAATCTAAAGTATATTTATTCTGCAGAGATTATAACAGTTTTACTCAGCAAGACAGAAAGAGCGAATGTTTGGAACTACAACTCCTATCAAACATTAGCAGTGATCTCCTATAAACTCCTTATATAATTCTTCCCACTCATGTACAAACATATACCTACTGCCCCTATAATATAATTCTGCCCCAAGGTACAAGAATATAACTGCTATAATACTGCTCCCTATACACAGGAAAATAACCATTATAATACTGCCTCTTATGTACAAAGACATAACTACAATTATACTGCCACCTATGTACAAAAATATAACTACTATAATACTGCCCCCTATGTACAAGAATATAACTACTATAATACTGCCTCCTATGTACAAGAATATAACTACTATAATACTGCCTCCTATGTACAAGAATATAACTACTGTAATACTGCCTCCTATATACAAGAATATAACTACTATAATACTGCCTCCTATTTACAAGAATATAACTACTATAATACTGTCCCCTATGTACAAGAATATAACTACTATAATACTGCCTCCTATATACAAGAATATAACTACTATTATACTGCCTCCTATGTACAAGAATATAACCATTATAATACTGCCTCCTTTGTACAAGAATATAACTACTATAATACTGCCTCCTATTTACAAGAATATAACTACTATAATACTGTCCCCTATGTACAAGAATATAACTACTATAATACTGCCTCCTATATACAAGAATATAACTACTATTATACTGCCTCCTATGTACTAGAATATAACCACTATAATACTGCCTCCTTTGTACAAGAATATTACTACTATAATACTGCCTCCTATGTACAAGAATATAACTACTGTAATACTGCCTCCTATGTACAAGAATATAACCACTATAATACTGCCTCCTTTGTACAAGAATATTACTACTATAATACTGCCTCCTATGTACAAGAATATAACTACTAGAATAATCCCTCCTATGTACAAGAATATAACTACTATAATACTGCCTCCTATATACAAGAATATAACTACTATAATACTGCCTCCTATGTACAAGAATATAACTACTAGAATAATCCCTCCTATGTACAAGAATATAACTACTATAATACTGCCTCCTATGTACACGAATATAACTACTATAATACTGCCTCCTATGTACAAGAATATAACTACTAGAATAATCCCTCCTATGTACAAGAATATAACTACTATAATACTGCCTCCTATATACAAGAATATAACTACTATAATACTGCCTCCTATGTACAAGAATATAACTACTAGAATAATCCCTCCTATGTACAAGAATATAACTACTATAATACTGCCTCCTATGTACACGAATATAACTACTATAATACTGCCTCCTATGTACAAGAATATAACTACTATAATACTGCCTCCTATGTACAAGAATATAACTACTATAATACTGCCTCCTATGTACACGAATATAACTACTATAATACTGCCTCCTATGTACAAGAATATAACTA
Organism: Bufo bufo; assembly: GCF_905171765.1. Lineage (NCBI taxonomy): Eukaryota > Metazoa > Chordata > Amphibia > Anura > Bufonidae > Bufo > Bufo bufo. The sequence goes on along the minus strand of NC_053389.1, from coordinate 232,938,960 downwards.
CTATAATACTGCCTCCTATGTACACGAATATAACTACTATAATACTGCCTCCTATGTACAAGAATATAACTACTATAATACTGCCTCCTATATACAAGAATATAACTACTATAATACTGCCTCCTATATACAAGAATATAACTACTATAATACTGCTCCTATGCACAAGAATATAACTACTATAATACTGCCTCCTATATACAAGAATACTGCCTTCTATGGAGAATATGGATCTGCATGTGTATGGGAATGTGCATATTTGCATGAATTAGCCGCTTTCATTTTGGTGTTAGTTGGGCTTTTTTTGTTTCAGTCTCAGCTATTTATTATACTTTCCTGTTAACTTGGAGGGGTTAATATAAAATGTTAAGATGGTTGTCTCTTCCCAGTGGAGTGATGGTTGGTCCTCGAAGCTGGTGGTGAGAGGGTTAAACCTGCCATCTCTCCAGCAGTGCAGATGGCTGGGATCTGTCTCTCTCCCACTGATTTTCTATTTTAGTCTATGGAGAAAGCTGCTGGTTTTCTGGGATCCGAACGCTGAAGAAGTCAGCAGTAACCTATCACTGGAGCGCAACACAGTGACGAGCTGGTCAGGAAAGAGTTAACCAGCACACATGAAAACTCCATGAATGTCATTCAGCTACATGAAAAGTCTGAAGTGTCTCAGCCTGGGAGATTCATGGATACGTGTAGCAAGAATGGCAGTGGGAGAGGATGGTGTTCATCACTTGGCAAGCCACTGAACAATCACATGCACCCACTATTTAGCAATGATGGGGGTTATAGTAGTGTAAGTGCAGGACTGAATCATGCTCCATACACTGACTCTCTGGTATCAAGATTTCCGAATTTGCTGCAAAAATGCTGCGTGTTGCCCTGATTTTTTAAATCCAGACCATGGCTGCAATGTGTGAATGCAGCCTAAGGCCTCATGTACACGACCGTTGTGTGTTTTGCGGTCCGCACATTGCGGATCCGCAAAACACGGAACAGCACGGACAGCCATTGATATAACTGCCTATTCTTGTCCGCAAAACAGACAAGAATAGGACAGGTTATATTTTTTTTACGGACCAGGGAACGGTGCAACGGATGCGGATAGCACACAGAGTGCTGTCCGCATCTTTTGCGGCCCCATTGAAGTGAATGGGTCCGCATCCAACCTGCAAAAACTGCGGCTCGGATGTGGACTAAAACAACGGTCGTGTGCATGAGGCTTAATTATAACTCTTTCTGATTTTATGTAAATTACGTTTTTTTCTAAATTTCTGCTTGCTGTCAGTGAATTGTTCCATTGTTGGTTATATCCAAAGACTAAAAATCCTTCCTCGCCTAGTTGGACTGGATACGAAAAGACTGGAGTAAAGGTCAACTTAAAATGTATGTCCAACTATAACATTTGGCCCACTGTGATGATTAGAGCTCCATATCCCCTGCATAGATATAGTTTCCAAGATAACATTCTGTATGCCTTGCAACTACCACTAGAGGGAGCTCCCTGGAAACAGATGCAATATTGAATTCAATGGGAAATGTATACAACAGTATGCAATAAGCTCCCCCTAGTGGTGGTTGTCTGTAGACACATTTTTATCATGTGAATCATTGTCTATACAGGAATATATTATATCATGAAAGCGCTCCACACAGAATGCTGCACCTATAAAACAATCATAGTCATAGCTATACTTTTAAGGCTACCTCCACAGTGGCGTTTTAGCTTTCTGTTCATGAGATCCGTTCAGGGCTCTCACAAGCGGTCCAAAACGGATCAGTTTTGCCCTTAATGCATCCTGAATGGAAAAGGATCCGCTCAGAATGCATCAGTTTGTCTCCGTTCCATCTCCATTCCGCTTTGGTGTCCACCTGACGAAACTGGCACACAATGTAAGTCAATGGGGACGGATACGTTTTCTATGACACAATCTGGCACAATAGAAAACGGATCCGTCCTCCATTGACTTTCAATGGTGTTCAAGACGGATCCGTCTTGGCTATGTTAAAGATAAAAACAAACGGATCCGTTCTGAACGGATGCAGACGGTTGTATTATCTGAACGGATCCGTCTGTGCAGATCCATGACGGATCCGCACCAAACGCGAGTGTGAAAGTAGACTAAGCTGTAAAGCTGTGGCCTTCAACCTTTGGCTCTCCAGCTGTTCCAAGACTTCATCTCCCAGCAGGATGGTCCACAGATCGGAGACCCTGCTGTAAGGCATTGACTGCTACATTATAACGGCATGTGTATAAATGAATGATGATACCCATACAAGGTAAATGTGCACCAGATAATATACTGCCCCCTAGAGCATGTTTCTTGCGCAGATGAGCTCCAGGGTCCTGATGCTCTAAGATCTGTCTCATCAATATTCTGTGGAGGAATTTCCTGTGACTCATTCTCAGGCTGAGGGACAGTCTGTCTGAGAAACACAATCTTCCCCCTCCCCTCACAGGCGGCGATAATACAGATCTATGTAGCGGAGGTATCAATCAATAATTATAATATCACTGCTAAGCCGGGAGTGCGTCTATGCCGCGGCTGTGACATATTGCATCGCAATACATCAGTGCTTGAGGTCTCCAGAAGAAGATCAGGTCCCGTTCAAATCCATAACTGGGTGACAACCAATACACTTGCTGTTACAGTGCCCCTACAGTTTATCACCCCCATTTTCTAGGCCTAATTAGGAGGCATTAACACGACTTCATTTTCGGTCCGTATCCGATCAGCATCCATGTGCTCTCCGCAATCCGTGCTGCCGAAACGCAAATTATAGAGCATAGATTATAGAGCCCTATTCATCTCCGTTTTGAGGACCAGAATAGGTATTTTTCCAATGGGGCTCGTGAAAAGTGCGTGACGCACACAGACTGCATCTGTATTTTCAGGATAAGCGATCTGCGGACCGCAAGGGGATACGGTCATGTAAATGGACCCTTATGCCAAGTGTCTGCTAGTGATCAGCTCTGAGGTTTCACATGGTGCAGGGACAAGGAAAACAGACAATTAACCTCCAGCCCACCAACACTTCGGACATTACCAGCTCCACAAAAAAACATTATCATAATGATTACTTATCAATATCATTTTACATCATCTAAAAATCCCAACGCCCATGTAATTATAGGAACACCCCCCCCCCCCAACTTATGTGACTCCATGAGAGTTCTACCGCATCGTCTCCCTCTAACATCTCTCCGGTTAATGGAATGATGAGACTAGTAGGATTATCATCAAGTTAATTTTTTAACTCAGTGTTTCCATGGAAACTGGAATGCCGGAACGATTGAAAGCATCTTTCTGAGATAGTAGGGAATAAGGGCGCAATTTGACAGTGTTCCAAAAGAATGACACCGCCCCAAGACAAAAATATATAGAAATAAAAAATAATAGGTAGAACCACGTTACTCAGGGCTGGAGATCAGAGTCAGATCAAAGAAACACAACATTGTCATTATAAAACCTCAGAGAGTGATATGGAGCATGCTGGTATAACCTGGGCATCTTCTGTATATAATTATATATGTACAGCTGGTATAAGTTACACATCTTCTTGTATATAGTGATATGGAGCATGCTGGTATAACCTGGGCATCTTCTGTATATAATTATATATGTACAGCTGGTATAAATTATACATCTTCTTGTATATAGTGATATGGACCATGCTGGTATAACCTGGGCATCTCCTGTATATAATTATATATGTGCAGCTGGTATAAGTTATACATCTTCTTGTATACAGTGATACGGACCATGCTGGTATAACCTGGGCATCTTCTGTATATAATTATATATGTACAGCTGGTGTAAGTTATACATCTTCTTGTATACAGCATGCTGGTATAACCTGGGCATCTTCTGTATATAATTATATATGTACAGCTGGTATAAGTTATACATCTTCTTGTATACAGTGATATGGACCATGCTGGTATAACCTGGGCATCTCCTGTATATAATTATATATGTACAGCTGGTATAAATTATACATCTTCTTGTATATAGTGATATGGAGCATGCTGGTATAACCTGGGCATCTTCTGTATATAATTATATATGTACAGCTGGTGTAAGTTATACATCTTCTTGTATATAGTGATACGGAGCATGCTGGTATAACCTGGGCATCTTCTGTATATAATTATATATGTACAGCTGGTATAAGTTACACAACTTCTTGTATATAGTGATATGGACCATGCTGGTATAACCTGGGCTTCTCCTGTATATAATTATATATGTACAGCTGGTATAAGTTATACATCTTCTTGTATATAGTGATATGGAGCATGCTGGTATAACCTGGGCATCTTCTGTATATAATTATATATGTACAGCTGGTATAAGTTATACATCTTCTTGTATACAGTGATATGGAGCATGCTGGTATAACCTGGGCATCTTCTGTATATAATTATATATGTACAGCTGGTATAAGTTATACATCTTCTTGTATATAGTGATATGGAGCATGCTGGTATGACCTGGGCATCTTCTGTATATAATTATATATGTACAGCTGGTATAAGTTATACATCTTCTTGTATATAGTGATACGGAGCATGCTGGTATAACCTGGGCATCTTCTGTATATAATTATATATGTACAGCTGGTGTAAGTTATACATCTTCTTGTATACAGCATGCTGGTATAACCTGGGCATCTCCTGTATATAATTATATATGTACAGCTGGTATAAGTGATATATCTTCTTGTATATAGTGATATGGAGCATGCTGGTATAACCTGGGCATCTTCTGTATATAATTATATATGTACAGCTGGTATAAGTTATACATCTTCTTGTATATAGTGATATGGAGCATGCTGGTATGACCTGGGCATCTTCTGTATAGAATTATATATGTACAGCTGGTATAAGTTATACATCTTCTTGTATATAGTGATACGGAGCATGCTGGTATAACCTGGGCATCTTATGTATATAATTATATATGTACAGCTGGTGTAAGTTATACATCTTCTTGTATACAGCATGCTGGTATAACCTGGGCATCTTCTGTATATAATGATATATGTACAGCTGGTATAAGTTATACATCTTCTTGTATACAGTGATACGGACCATGCTGGTATAACCTGGGCATCTTCTGTATATAATTATATATGTACAGCTGGTGTAAGTTATACATCTTCTTGTATACAGCATGCTGGTATAACCTGGGCATCTTCTGTATATAATTATATATGTACAGCTGGTATAAGTTATACATCTTCTTGTATACAGTGATATGGACCATGCTGGTATAACCTGGGCATCTCCTGTATATAATTATATATGTACAGCTGGTATAAGTTATACATCTTCTTGTATACAGTGATATGGACCATGCTGGTATAACCTGGGCATCTCCTGTATATAATTATATAAAAAGCTGTAAAACTTTCTTATTACTTTGGGACACATTTCTGACATTTCAGTGTTAATAATAACTCAATTGGATTAAAGGGCATCTGTCAGCAGATTTGTACCTGTGACACTGGCTGACCTGTTACATGTGCGCTTGGCAGCTGAAGATCCATGTTGGTCCCATGTTCATATGTGCCCGCATTGCTGACAAGAATGATGTTTTAATATATGCAAATGAGCCTCTAGGAGCAACGGGGGCGTTGCCGTTACACCTAGAGGCTCTGCTCTCTCTGCAACTGCTGCGGCCTCTGAACTTTGATTGACAGTGCCAGGCAGGTGAGGTCACATTTACACTGCCTGACCCTGTCAAGCAACGCGCAGAGGGTGTGGCAGTTGCAAAGGAAGATGAGCCTCAAGGAGTAAAGGCAACGCCCCCGTTGCTCCTAGATGCTCATTTGCATATATTAAAACATCATTCTTGTAAGCAGTGCGGACACATATGAACATGGGTCCAACATGGATCTTCAGCTGCCAACTGCACATGCAACAGGCCATCCAATTTCTGGCAGATTTCTTTTAAAGGGGTTTTCTGGTATAAAATATATTTTAACAAGTTCCCGCTGGATGGCCCCTGAAACAAAAGATTTAGGCCCCTTTCACACGGGCGAGTATTCCGCGCGGGTTGAACGCATGGCACCCGCATTGAATCCTGACCCATTCATTTCTATGGGGCTGTGCACACGAGCGGTGATTTTCACGCATCACTTGAGCGTTGCGTGAAAATCGCAGCATGCTCCTCTTTGTGCGTTTTTCACGTAACGCAGGCCCCATAGAAATGAATGGGGTTGCGTGAAAATCGCAAGCATCCGCAAGCAAGTGCGGATGCGGTGCGATTTTCACGCACAGTTGTTAGGTCACGATCGGGATCGGGACCCGATCATTATTATTTCCCCTTATAACATGGTTATAAGGGAAAATAATAGCATTCTGAATACAGAATGCATAGTACAATAGGGCTGGAGGGGTTAAAAAAATGTATTTTATTTTTTTAACTCACCTTAATCCACTTGTTCGCGCAGCCGGCATCTCTTCTGTCTTCATCTGTGAGCAATAGGACCTTTGATGACGTCACTACGCTCATCACATGATCCATCACCATGGTGATGGATCATGTGATGGACCATGTGATGAACGCAGTGACGTCATCAAAGGTCCTATTGCTCACAGATGAAGACAGAAGAGATGCCGGCTGCGCGAATAAGTGGATTAAGGTGAGTTAAAAAAATTTATTTATTTTTTTAACCCCTCCAGCCCTATTGTACTATACATTCTGTATTCAGAATGCTATTATTTTCCCTTATAACCATGTTATAAGGGGAAATAATACAATCTACACTACAACTAACCCAAACCTGAACTTCTGTGAAGAGGTTCGGGTCTGGGTACCACAGTCGGTTTTTTATCACGAGCGTGCAAAACACAAAAAACTCAAAACTGACTGCAATTGCGTTCCTACTCGCCCGGGTTTGCCGCAATGCACCGGGACGCATCCGGACCTAATCCGGACACGCTCATCTGCAAGGGGCCTTAGGCTCCTTTCACACGAGCGTTACGGATTAGGTCCGGATGCGTTCAGGGTGCGTTCAGTGAAACTCGCACCATTTTGAAAGCAAGTTCAGTCAGTTTTGTCTGCGATTGCGTTCAGTTGTTCAGTCTTTTCCGCGCGGGTGCAATGAATTTTGATGCGTTTTTCACATGCGTGATAAAAGACTGAAGGTTTACAAACAACATCTCTTAGCAACCATCAGTGAAAAACGCATTGCATCCGCACTTGCTTGCGGATGCGATGGGTTTTTCACGCAGCCCCTTTCACTTCTGTGGGACCAGGGCTGCGTGAAAAACGGAGAATATAGAACATGCTGCGTTTTTCACGCAACGCAGAACTGATGCGTGAAAAAAAACGCTCATGTACACAGACCCATTGTAATGAATGGGTCAGGATTCAGTGCGGGTGCTATGCGTTCACGTCACACATTGCACCCGCAGAGAAAACTCGCTTGTGTGAAAGAGGCCTTATAGTTACCTGCTCCACTCCGCTCTGGTCCCGGCTCTATCCGTTTTCCGGTTACAGGACATCACTGCTGAAGCCAGTCATTGGCTGCAGTGGTGCATGTGACCATCCTCATTGCCAGCCCTGTGTTTCAGCAGCAAAAAACTGCAATATAACTGCATGTATTACATACGGTATTTACTGTGGAAAAGTCAGAAGATTTTGCCCTCTCCATTGCACGAGAAATCTGCTGCATAAATTGGCAAGCTTTGGATTTCAAATCCGCATTACTGCAGCTTTTCTGCAGCGTTTTTTTTACGCAGCATGTGGATGAGAATTCTGAAAGTAATTCTCATCCACTTTGCTGTTACTGTACAATGCTGCGGATTTTCTGCACGTAAAGTGTGCCATTTTGCTCCGTCCTAATAGAAGTCTATGGGCAAGCATAACGGATCCGTCACAGACTTCTATTAGGACGGAGCTAAGCTGAATGCCTCTAAAAGGCTTCCATTTTGAATTCCGTCTGGCCATTCCGTTATAAACGGAATATAACGCAATGCCATAACGCTAGTGCGAACCCACTCTAACTCTGTAAGGAACTTTTCTATTAGGGCTCATACACACGACCGTATTTTTCTTCTGTTTCCGTTCCGTTTTTGTTTACAGGTTCGTATGCGGAGCCATTCATTTCAAGGGGTCTTGGAAAAAACGGAAATTATTCCGTATGTCTGCATGTCCGTTCCACAAAAAAAATAGAACATGTCCTATTCTTGTCTGTTTTGCGGACAAGGACAGACATTGTTACAATGGATCTGCAAAAAAACGGATGCAACAAGGATGTGCAGACAGCAAAATACATACTGTCGTGTGCAGGAGCCCTTATACAAAGTATACCTTTGGAGTCCGGGCTGCTCAGTGGATTGCACAGACTGCATATAACTGTAACAAACCCTAAGCTGGGAGAAGAATGTTTCCATTTAATGACAGCAAGCAGAGATCTTGAAAATTGTAGGGCATTTAAACACAAATTATATTAGAAAGTTGCAGAACTCTTTCTGATACAACTAATTCTTGTAATATCTTTCTTCGTTGCGCAGAGTAGAATCACCGATGACACCATTTCTGGCGACGTTCTTCTGGCGAGGTCCTTACTCACAGGCGTTACATAAATACACATTCTACCATGTCACCCCTTTTCATGTTGACAATTACATCCCAGTGACATTATTCCAGTACACAGCGCCAACACTTCCCAGCACATAATTCTTCATTCAGAAACCAGTTAATGGTAATGTGCGCACTGTAACCGGCAGCGAACTGCGCCGCTATGTAATTGCTTGAAAACCCCTGAGCGATTCCTAATCTGCAAATCACAATTAAAACAGTCAACCATTCCGGGCCTCATTAGAGCCGTTATATATTCGTATCCCATCCATCATATGAGCGCTCCTCCAGCGCAACAGAGGTTAACGGCTAAACAGTCATTTTGCGCTTTATTCACCCAAAATGAATGCAGCCATATTTCATGCACAATTACCCCATCACCCTCCATACGGCAGAGCTGGGCGACTCGTCCGGCCGTCAGTGGCGGTGACTGTTAATGCACAGAAGGCCGCTGAATTGCGTGCGTTTACTAAGAACATCGGCTGTCACACACAGGGGTAATTTGCAGCTCCCGCTTGTCAAGGAACAGGTGACCTTGTCAGAAATCTGAAGGTCAAATCCGGAGATTAAAGAGAAGGCTTGCTGAAAAAAACACAATGGCAAGTAACAAGAGATAAGAGCGCAAGAAGTACCAGTGCCCTGCGCCGGCTACGAAGACAGTGGACCAGAAAGAGTTAAGTGCGTTCTCCGCCTTCAGGTCACTTGTGCATGAGCAGCTTGAAAGGGAACCTGTCACCATGAAAATGCAGCATGTAACAGCGCAGGAGGAGCTGAGCAGAAGAACACATAGAAGACTTCGTAAAACTTGTACTTCATTCATTAAATTCGCTCATTCTGAAGGAGGCGGTCCTATCAGTGATTGACAGCTCTCTCTATATACAGAGTCCCTGTCAGTTTCAGAGGGATTTAATACGTAAAATACAAGTTATACTGAATCTTTTCTACAACAATAGTATACATCAATCTGCTCAGCTCCTCCTGCTCTATAACAGCCCAGGTATCATGTTCAACATGACATGTTCCCTTTAAAAGATCCACCAGCAATTACAGAATCGGCACTCGCCTATTTCAATGGACTATAGTCCTCCAGTAGACCCCTGTAACATTCCCACCATAGGGGCTGCCATCCACCGATATGTGATGTTAAGTGAGCTTACTTATACTAGACGTAAGCTATATCATATCTGACACTACCTTAGACTCCAGTTACATCCAGAGCTGCGTTTACATCTCTACTAGTTACCTAATTCCATGACCTCACAACTCCATGCTGCCCTCTCATGGTGTAGTGTCTGTACAGAGCTTGTCTTGCTATTGTGTAGTATGGCTGATTAAGGCCAGGGATAGACAGCGATTTTGGGCCTGACCGGTGTGGTGTTCTACAACCCCATTTATTTTTATGGCTGCACTGCTACACCGCGATCCCTGGTTGCGTGCTGTGTAACCCCTCTATTCACACGACCGTAAGGGCTCCGTGCCTGTATTGCGGACCACAAGGCCATTGACTTGAATGGGCCCGTGATCCGCAAAATACATCAAAAGATAGGACATGTTCAATCTTTTGCGGAGCAGAGGCACAGATCGGAAGTCCACAAAAACACTCGGAACCGCTTCCGTGGGCTTTCGAGTCTGTGCCTCCGCACCGCGAAAGATAGGGCATGTCCTATCTTTTGTCGTATTTTGCGGATCACTGACACATTCAAGTCAATGAAACCGCACTGCAATACAGGATTCACACGATCAGTGCCCGTGCATTGCGGACCGCAGCACGGGCCTGGAGTCCTTATGGTTGTCTGAATGGGCCCTAAGGGTACGTCCACACCAGACGTAATTTGCGGTTAAAAAATCTGCTGCAGATTCGCAGCAACATCTGCAGGAATTAAAAGTGGATTTGCACTGCAAAGGGATGAAAAGCCGAAGCATAAATAGAATTGCTGTGATTTAAAGGGGTTTTCCAGGTGTTTAATATAGATGGCCTATCCTCAGCATAGGTCATCAATATCTGATAGGTGAGGGTCCGACTCTCGAAACCCCCACCGATCATCAGGTGGTGTTCCGTGACCGCAGAAGTCCTTTTCTAGGCCAGTGACTCCACGTTCATCGGTTGAATGGGCCTGAACTGCAACACCGAGCACTGCTGCTATCAAATGTACAGCGCTGTGCTTGGTAAGTTGTGAGGAGATCGCAGCGTTCAAAGGAGCACTGCAGCCTCGGTCGGACCCCCACAGATCAGGTATTGATGACCTATCCTGTGGACAGGTCGTCAGTATAAAACACTGCGGCACAGCTTACAGTGCTGATTTTTTTCAGCAGCGTGTAGATGAGATTTGCTGCTACAGTAACACACCGCCGATTTACCGCAGGCAGATCTGTCCCGTGTGGATGCACCCCTAGCATTCACTACATAGAGCGCTACCATAAAGACACATACGGTGGTTGAATGTCTAGCACCAAGGGCACCTGCAGATCTCTGCGCAGGAGAGTGTAAATGGCAGATATTAGCATATAACATGGGCGCGGGCGGAATAAGCGGCTGCGCTTGGAATCTCCTGTATAAATGAGAAAGTGACCTTTTGTCTTCAGACATAGGAATATGAGAGCGAAGTCCGGCCAGGCCTCCCACCTCCACATTACCCCGCACATCGCCTGCAAGCACATTCACTACCAGCAGAATCAATTCATGAGTCAATCAGGGCACCATGACCTACTGTAACCCGAGAGGTACGAGGTATGAGGCACAGCTTTAGATCTAACGTGCTTCCTAATTCTTAGAAACCTATGAAACCTGACACCACGAATACTGTAAAATGACACCATATTTTATATCCAGTCACATCCAGAGCTGCATTCAAAACTGTTAGGTTTATGTAGGCTGCAGAGGCAGCATCTGACCACCAAGAGAGGTCATCTACGGCTGGCATTGTACAGTATATGCCTTGTATCCTCGGGGGTTTTGTCACCGATAACTATGCCACATTTTTCAGCTTAACTATTTCTTACATGGAACCTATCAGCAAGCGGGGCAGCTGATAACAGCATTATTTATATGACTAAGTGCAGACCCTGTATCACATCCTGCCCAATTAATTATCCGACCCTAGAATAACCTGCAAACCTTCAAAAAGTCTGCAAATGATGCAACTCTACACTTCTGCCACCAGCTGCTTGTTGATGGTGTCCAAAATCACATTCTGCTACAGTGCATACGGCTTTATATGTGACCCCCTCCACCCACAGTGATGTGACGGGCACATAAGAAGGTCAGATGAATGGTGACACACGTCTTGTCTTTCGTCAATAAGGAAAAGTGATTTACATGCAGGCAACAGGAGACGCGTCCCTAAGCGCACTGTTAAGCCATTAACACAGCGGCGTCCAGCAGAGGGGCGATGAGATAGAGAAGTCTGAAAACGCCACTGTGCAGACAGGAACGTGACGCTCTGGTCTTCCCATTGCTGTGCATCACTTACTCCCTATCTGTCTGTCATCTATCTATATCCCTCACTGATGACTATTTTGGGCACTACTGCAAGTGGGTCTCATCCTCCATGGCCTCCTGTTGGAACCGCTGGCAGAGTCTGCTCTCCCTGGGCTTGTAGTTCTGTTGGTGCCACCCAGATTCGATGAGCTCAGGATCTGTTGGACCAGTAAGCTTAACTTCTTTTGAGGAAAAATGTTTGAAGGACTCTTAAGGAACTATATACAAGTGTGCATGACTGTTAATAATATCATAAGTGACCCTCATACTGTAAACGTTTAGTAGGTAAAATAAGGTCTATAGGTTTAGAAAGTATAGTTTGTAATTAGAATGAAAACTGGGTAAAGGACCGTGTCCAGAGAGTTGTGGTCAATGATTCCTATTCTGAATGGTCGTTGGTTATAAGTGGTATACCCCAAGGTTCAGTGATGGGTCCTCTATTATTTAATTTATTTGTTAATGATATTGAGGATGGGAATTAATAGCAACATATTTATTTTTGCAGATGACACGTCACTAAGCTATGTAGTACTGTGCAGTCTATGGAAGATGTCCATAAACTACAAGCTGACTTGGACACTCTGAGTGTTTGGGCATCAACTTGGCATATGAGGTTCAATGTGGATCAATGTAAAGGTATGCATCTAGGTAGCAATAATCTACTTGCATCATTTGTCCTAGGGAGAGTAATACTGGGAGATTCACTTATAGAGAAGGATTTGGGTGTACTTGTAGATCATAGCTTAAAAACAGCATACAATGTCAATCAGCTGCTTCTAAGGCTACCAGGATATTGTCATGTATTCAGCGAGGCATAGACTCGTGGGAAAGGGATGTAATATTATCACTTTACAAAGCTTTGGTGTGGCCTCATCTGGAATATGCAGCTCAGTTCTGGGCACCAGTCCATAGAAAGGATGCCCTGGAGCTGTAAAAGGTACAAAGAAGAGCGACCAAACTGATAAGGGGCATGGAGGGTCTTAGGAGGAATGATTACAAGAATTTTTACAAAAACGTATTTAGTCTTGAGAAGAGACGTTTAAGAGGAGACATGATTAACCTGTATAAATATATACAGTAAATGGCCGTAGAAACAATATGGTGAAAAGCTGTTCCATGTAAAATCTCAAAATTCTTCTCTGCCTGGAGAAGAAAAAGTTTGGTCTCCAGAAGTGACAAAGCTTCTTCACTGTGAGAACTATGAATCTGTGGAATAGTCAGGAACAGTGAAACGGTTTTAAAAAAAAGGCTTAGATGAAGTCTTAAAATTAAATCACATTAATGCTTATGAAAATGTGTAGAAGTCTAGGTCTCACACCTGTTTTCTAAGATTCACATTCCCACCCATCCCTTGGTTGAACTTGATCGACTTCAACCGCATTAACTATGTAACTATGATAGCACCTTCTTCTGGATTGTAAAGTGCAGAGTGAATCTGCCTAGGCCTGCTTGACAGGCTCTGTTTGAGTCGCTCCAGTGGACTTAGAGAGAGTGACTGCAGAAAAAATCCAGGTTGGATATTTCTGTTGGACCAGAATCCCACCTTCACACGTATGTGTGTAGACTGCAGGAGGATTGGGGTAATGATGCTATCAAAGCCAGACAGTCAGTAGTGGTTTCAAATAGTAAAGAAGGTTTTGAATGCCTCATCTTTTAGTATCTCTATGGCTTGAATTCCATCTGATTGGCTTATTTCGAGGCCCAGGTAGGAACACCTGTCAGTTTCTGTAAGCAGACAGTTGTTTAGCAGGAAGGATGGCTGTTTTAAGGTTTCTCTTCTGGAACACCATGATGTGAATTTCCTTTGGATTGATGAGCAGAGCCCATGTGGTGCTGAATTTCTCCAGGATTTGAAGGTTGTCTTGGAGACCATTCTCAGTTAGTGACAGTAGCAGAAGGTTGTTTGCATACAGTACAAATTTCACCACGGTGTATTGGAGGGTAACTTCTGGAGCTGAGGAGGACTCCAGAGCTGTAGCCAGATCATTGATGTAGATGTTGAAGAGCGTTGGACAGAGGCTGAAGCCCTGTCTGACTCCTCAGCTCTGTAGGAAATATGCCGTTCTGCTCTCATTTACCCTCACCCTGCATATATTCTCAGTGTAGGATCTTTTGATGACATCAGGATTTTCATTCATTTTCTGATTTCCAGTAGTTTCAGGAATATGACTGGATGCCACACTGAGTCAATTGTCTTTGTATTGTAGACGTGGTTCTTGATAAGGTTTTGCAGGGTGTAGATGTTTGTCTGTAGTGCAGTGGTTTGGCAGGAAGCCTGCTTGGCTTTTGCTAAGGACTTCATGCTGCATGAAGAAGCTGAGGATCTTCTTTCCCAGGTTGCTTCTGACACATTTTCTTCAGTAGTCTACTGGGTAGTACTGGCTCCAGCTCTTATATATGGAGTCATGAGGCCTTGGTTTCAGCTCTGGGGGAAGTGGCTGGCACTCAGCAAAACACTGAAAAGTTCTGCTATTGCAGCCTGGATACCTGGCGGTCTGTATACTATTTCTTAGAAGACCCCATCTGGGTCACTGGATTTTTTACCCTTTATCAATGAGATCCTCTCTGTTATTGCCTGCAGTGTAGCAGGTGTATCCAGAGGGTTTTGGAAATCTTTGATTTTTCCTCCATAGTCATCAATTATTTTTAATATTTCTTGTTGTATTAGGCTTTGGTCCCCCTTCAGGATGTCTTTTTACAGGTCGAGACAGATGTTGTCAATTTGGATGTGGAGGTTGTTGTTCCTACAGTTTGTGCCCATGTGGTTCCATAGTTCCCAGAAGGAGTTGTCTTGGAGGGTGTCTTTGAGTTGGAGGAGTTTGGTGGAGATGTAGCCTTGCTTTTTCTTTCTGAGGCCGGTTTCTATTAGCGTTGTATGGTGTAGTAGTCTTCCCTCAGATCGGGGTTGTCTGGGTCTCTGTGTTTTTAATTGGAGGCTGTTCTTAGGGCTTTATACTCCCTGTCAAACCAACTGTTGAGATGTTGTTTACTTGGCCTCTTGGCATTGCATGTTTTCAGGTCGAACACTTCTGACATGGTATAAAGTTTATTGTTAAGGTCTCTTACTGCAAGATTTACTCTTTCTTGGCTTAGCTCATGCACTTTATTATGGAAGTTGTGAAGCATATCCTCGATCTCTGCTGTGTCAAGGTGCTATGTATATTTTGGTGCCAACTGACTATTTAAAAGAGGCGGGTAGGTTGAAGAGGCAGGTCTGCTGCAGTGTTTGTTTGGACTGTTTGTGGATTAAATGTATAGGAACGATGGTGTATTCTACCACACTGCTGTCTGGGAGTTTAGGGTATGGCTTCCTAAAGAGTCTCTCTTGCTGAGACATTCTCACTACCTGTGGAAGACGATTAAAAACAAAAAGAAATAAAGTTTTATTCAAAAGCAAAATAATAAAAATATTGATTGCACCCCTGTCTCAATGTGTCAACAGGCAGATGGAATCCCCCCTATGCCTGATGGGATTTCGGGGATATGCACGCATGCCACTGGTATCTCTTCAGCCATAGGTCCCATCTGCCTGTTGACACATTGAGACAGGGGTGCAATCAATATTTTTATTATTTTGCTTTTGAATAAAACTTTATTTCTTTTTGCTTTTAACCATCTTGCACAGGCAGTGAGAATATTTCATTTTAAAGGGAGTCTGTCACCTCTTTTTACCACTATATCTAAGAGCAGTGCCCCACAGAAGATTGCAAACACATTCCAAACCTTCCTGGGTGCACTATGTGTCTGTATTCCATGTCCAGGAAAAGCACTTTTAGGCCCCTTTCACACGGGCGAGTATTCCGCGTGGAGGTGAACGCATTGCACCCGCACTGAATACCAACCCATTCATTTCTATGGGGCTGTTCACATGAGCGGTCATTTTCACGCATCACTTGTGCGTTGCGTGAAAATCGCAGCATGCTCTATATTCTGCGTTTTTCACGCAACGCCGGCCCCATAGAAGTGAATGGGGTTGCGTGAAAATCGCAAGCATCCGCAAGCAAGTGCGGATGCGGTGTGATTTTCGCGCACGGTTGCTAGGAGACGATCGGGATGGAGACCCGATCATTATTATTTTCCCTTATAACATGGTCATAAGGGAAAATAATAGCATTCTGAATACAGAATGCATAGTAAAATAGCGCTGGAGGGGTTAGAAAAAAATAAAAAATAATTTAACTCACCTTAGTCCACTTGATCACGCAGCCCGGCATCTACTTCTGTCTTCTTTGTTGAATAGGACCTGTGGTGAGCATTAATTACAGGAACAGGACCTTTGATGACATCACTCCGGTCATCACATGGTACGTCACATGATCTTTTACCATGGTGACGTACCATGTGATGACCGGAGTGACGTCATCAAAGGTCCTGTTCCTGTAATTAATGCTCACCACAGGTCCTATTCAACAAAGGAGACAGAAGTAGATGCCGGGCCGCGATCAAGTGGACTAAGGTGAGTTAAATTATTTTTAATTTTTTTTTAACCCCTCCAGCGCTATTTTACTATGCATTCTGTATTCAGAATGCTATTATTTTCCCTTATAACTATGTTATAAGGGGAAATAATACAATCTACAGAACACCGATCCCAAGCCCGAACTTCTGTGAAGAAGTTCGGGTTTGGGTACCAAACATGCGCGATTTTTCTCACGCGAGTGCAAAACGCATTACAATGTTTTGCACTCGCGCAGAAAAATCGCGGGTGTTCCCGCAACGCACCCGCACATTTTCCCCCAACGCCCGTGTGAAAGGCCTCTTTCACACGATCGTATGGTTATTTTTAGTGTTTTGCGGTCCATTTTCACGGATCCGTTGTTACGTCTTTTTGTTTCCGTTGTGTTTCCGTTTCCATTCCATTTTTCCGTATGGCAAATACAGTATACAGTAATTACATAGAAAAAATTGGGCTTGGCATAACATTTTCAATAGATGGTTCCGCAAAAATGGAACGGATACGGAAGACATACGGATGCATTTCCGTATGTGTTTTGTTTTTTTTGCGGACCCATTGACTTGGGAATAGAGCCACGGAATGTGATTTGCAGGCAATAATAGGACGTTCTATCTTTCAACGGAACGGAAAAACGGAAATACAAAAACGGAATGCATACGGAGTACATTCAGTTTTTTTTGCGGAACCATTGAAATGAATGGTTCTGTATACGGAATGCAAAAAACGCGGTAGTGTGAAAGAGGCCTAAGTGTCACGGCCATGGCTATGACCGTGACTCCTCAACCGCATGCGGTTGTCAGCGGTTTAGTTTGATTGTCAATCACAGGTGAGGGCTGTGGTATTTGCCTCACCTGTGGTTGCTGCTGGCAACGGTATGTATGTATGTAAGTGGCAGCATAGCATTTTGAGCTGTATTATGGCAGCTTGCTATGTTGTGCATACGGTTGCACCTAGCAATCCTTCTGTTAGGTGTGTGTGTATGTATGTCTGTGTACACTCTGTATTATGTGTGGTGTGCACGTACATCTTCCCCTCACTGTGGTTGCCCGTGGCAACGTTTGGTCGTTGTTGTACATGTGGTGGCAGTGTCCCGGCCTTCGGGCTGACTCCCTGGACATGAGTGCCACCCATGTCGTTGCCTGCGGCAACAGCCACAGTGTATGTGTTGTTTGGACACTTTTCCTTTTTAGTGTGTGTTTCCCTTCTTTGGTGCTGGAAGGGTTAACTCCCTTCCCAGTGTGTGTGTGTCTCACTGGGTGTGTCCGACTGTGGGGTGTGGCTTCTTGGCCTATAAAACCTCACTGCTTTTCCAGGTCTGCAGGTTGCTTCAGCCATGCTTAGCTGAAAGCAGCCTCCTGTCTTTACTACCTGCCAGTGAGAGCCACCCCTGTGGTCATAACCATAATGTCACATTAAGTTTATTTCTAGTTATGTGTGATGTCCGTTTGATGTTTTGTTGTGATCTTGTGCAGCTATGGATCTGGGTCCCTGTGTGGGGATGCGTTTGTGTTCTGCACCCTGCTAACACAGGGATCCAGTCAGCAAGGCTGTGGCAGGTAGGTGGAACTCTTTGTTCACCTGCCATATCCATAGAGCTGTTTATGTTTCCCCTTTTCCAGCAGCTTGGCCATTGAGACTCCTGCTCCTCCGTGCCTAGGAGGAGTGGGTTGTCTTACTCTGCTCCTAGTTTAGGGCCATCTTGAGGGCTAGCAGGGACTTCAAGGTTCCGGAGCATGAGCCCTCCTACCATCAAGGTCGGCTCATGTAGCTAGGAGTCAGGGTCAGGTTAGGGATGCGTTTAGGAGGTGACCTGCTCCCTAATCCTGTCTTCCTGGCCAAGCAGCTATAACATCATCTGGCTTCACACGGCTGAGGATTTCCCCCATCCTCAGCCGTGACACTAAGATGGAAAATTTGTCTATTTTAGATGCTTTTTTTCAGTGAGTTTATCTCTTGCTTAGACCACTATGAGGCTTCAACATAAATTCAGCAGTTTTATGCCACTTTTACTAACAGCGCTATATATCTATCTAATCTATCATCTATTTATTGTCTATCTATCTCATATCTAACTATCTATCTCATATCTATCTAAGGCTACATTTACCACTGGCGTTTTGGCTTTCCGTTTGTGAAATCCATTTATGGCTCTTACAAGCGGTCCAAAACGGATCACTTTGGCTCTAATGCATTCTAAATGGATAAGGATCCGCTCAGAATGCATCAGTTTGGCTCCATTCCGCTCTGGAGACTGCTTGCAGCCTTTTGGTGTCCGTCTGATGAAACTGAGCCAAACGGATCCGTTCTGACACACAATGTAAGTCAATGAGGACGGATTCGTTTTCTATGACACAATAGAAAACGGATCCGTCCTCCATTGACTTACAATGATGTTCAAGACAGATCTGTCTTGGCTATGTTAAAGATAATACAAACGGTCCAACGGATCCATTCTGAACGGATCCGTCTGTGCAGATCCATGACGGATCCGCACCAAACACGAGTGTGAAAGTAGCCTTAGTAATCTGAACTAATCTATTATCTATCGATCTATGTTATTTCTATCTTTCTGATATCTTTTTATCTATTCCATATCTATCAAATCTGAAGTAATCTGAACTAAATAAATTATCTATCGATCTACAGTATATCATTTCTATCTTTCTGATATCTATCTATCTCATATCTATCTAATCTGAACTAATCTATTATCTATTTATCTTTATCTATCTATGAAGCAAAAAAGTAGATGAGCAGCACACACGCTGATCGGTGCAATTCCTTGGAGCAGACCACGGACTTGGTCCAATGTCCATGGCTTGACAAAGGCTCCATAGAGAGAGCTGAAACGTTGTCTTCACATGGGGGAATAAACACCCTTATTTTCACGAATACCTGTGTGCTGCCTTGGTTTCTTCTATATCTATCTATCTATCTATCTATCTATCTATCTAATATTCATCCATCTGTCTCTATCTATCTATCGAAGAAAATTCGGGTCAACCAGGAAGGTCCAGGCTTAAAGGTAAGATTACAGCTTTTATTTATTCGTAGTTTCCATAGATTATGCGTTTCTGGGCCGGAACTGTCCTTCTTTACATCAAGAAATCTATCAATTTGATCATTTTTTCATCTATGTGAAAAACCCCGCTGGTTGCATTTCTTCTGATTAATAGAATTTCTTTCCATGCCAGGAAGATTATTTTTTACATATGGCTAACAAAGTCCAGGAACTTCATGCTAACTGTTCTCCCATTTCTATAGAAACAGGAGGAAAGGTAAGCATAGGCTCACTGGTCCAGACTGAGCGATGGGGGTGCTGGACTGATTATTATCTGACATATCCCTTGTACAACTACAAGTCACTTATTTTTCACCTTGTTTAAGGGTACTTTCACACTAGCGTTTTTGTTTTCCGGTATTAAGTTTCGTCCTAGGGGCTCAATACCGGAAAAAAACTGATCAGTTTTATCCTAATGCATTCTGAATGGAGAGCATCAGTTCAGTCCCTCTTACGTTTTTTGGCCGGAGAAAATACCGCAGCATGCTGCAGTTTTCTCTCTGGCCAAAAATCCTGAACACTTGCCAGAATGCCGGATCCAGCATTAATTTCCATTTGATCCGGCCCCAAGTGTTCTGGCAAAACGGATCCGGTTTTGCAGTCTGCGCATTCGCAGACCTTTAAAAAATTAGAAAAAAATAAATACCGGATCCGTTTTTCTGGATGACAACCGGAAAGACGGATCCGGTATTGCAATGCGTTTGTGAGCCGGATCCGCATCAGGATCTGTCTCACAAATGCATCCGTTTGCGTCAGGATTGCCGGATCCGGGGGACAGAACTGCCTGCCGGAATCCTCTACCGCAAGTGTGAAAGTACCCTTAGCTGTGTGGTCCGGAAACTATCAGCGGGCAGGGTAACCAATACTAGTATTATGTTTTATTATTATGTGAAGATCCAGAATCGCATCCTGTCCATTATAAACCACACACCCAATAACAACCTGCGAACATCCAGGTTATGACATCAGCTGCTTGTTGATGGCTTCCAGAATTAGATTCTACTACAATGGATGCAGAAAAAAAAAACTATGCAATGAAGATCTTTTACAAAGATGCCAGAAACTACAAGGGAGAAGTGTCCCTTTAACAACTAGGAGAACAGTGTTCACCACAAGGTACTTTTCCTTTGTAAGCAGGATGCTGCTGACTGGATCCACAGCCTGAAATGGCTGATAACAGAAAACAATAGCTTACATTCAACTGCACAACTGACAATGAGCAAGTCTGCTGTACAGACACATGGAATGCATTATGTAACTTCCAGGCCATGTTGAGACTTGTAGTCCACAGCGGTATACAGGCTGATAATCTCATGGAGATGATAAAATCATATTTATCATGTAAAATCTTTTCTGGGGATATACACAGTGCCTTGCAGAAGTATTCACCCCCTTGACTTTTTTCGTGTTTTGATCCCTCACAAATTGGAATTAACATGGATTGTTGAATCAGATCTTTTGTATTAAACATTTTACTGTGTAAATACACATTTTAACACATTGTAAACAAGGATGACATAGAAATATACTGTCCATAAGGCTAAAAACAAAAAGGATATCAGCCTATGTGTAGTAATTAAGTACCCAACCGACCCCCCCCCCCCCCCCTCCCTCCCTAACCTGCAAAGTACAAAGGCACATTTTTAAACATTTCCATTCAGACGTCGAAACGACAGCCATAAATCCCATAATTTTCCAAATTTCGCTGGGCATCCACGCTTCTGATATACCATCCGTTCATAACTCAGCATCGTGTAAACCGCGCTTAGGAATTCGCCTAGGATTGGCGGCGCTGTCTGTATCCAATGCAGAGCGATTAACTTTCTAGCAACATATAACATTCTACCTATAGCTATTTTATGTACCTGACCTGTAGCCAGTTCAGAGACATATCCCAACACACACACTTTAGGGTCAGAGGGTACTCGTATCTTGTAAACGTCCTGTATTGTCTGACGTACCAACTTCCAGTATCTCCCTAACCTCTCGCACGTCCACATCATATGCAACAAATCTGCAGAAACCACAGAGCATCTTGGACATTCATCCGTGGGCCTGAACCCTATACGGAACAAAAAAAACGGAGTTTTGTAGACTCTATGGACAATAAACAGCTGCGAGAGTTTACGTTCTTCACTCAGGGAAGAGATTAACATGGATTGTTTGAGGATTTGCATCATGTAATTTACAGAACATGCCGACAACTCTGAAGATGTTTTTTTTTTTTATTTATTGTGAAGCAAACAACAAATAGGAGAAAATAACAGAAAAAGTCAATGTGCAGAACTATTCATCCCCCTAAAGTCAGTACTTTGTAGAGCCGCCTTTTGCGGCAATAACAGCTCCAAGTCGCTTTGGATAAGTCTCTATGAGCTTGCCACATCTTACCACTGGGATTTTTGCCCATTCCTCCTTGCAAAACTGCTCCAGCTCCTTCAAATTGGATGGTTTGCGCTTGTGAACACCAATCTTTAAGTCTGACCACAGATTTTTCTATTGGATTGAGATCTGGGCTTTGACTAGGCCATTCCCACACATTTACATGTTTCCCCTTAAACCACTCAGGTGTTGCTTCAGCCGTGTGTTTGGGGTCATTGTCCTGCTGGAAGGTGAATCTCCGTCCTAGCCTCAGATCACACAGGTTTTTCTCAAGAATATCCCTTTTTTATCTGTACTTCTATTAGAACTGGGAACAGTTGCAAATCTTCCACAAAGACCCCAAAACTCTTTTCAAAGTTGCCATGGTAACTTGGCTCCACAGAACAGAAGATGCTGCTGTTAATCTATCAAATGCCGGGTGTGGTCTGCACATTATAAAGCAGGGCACATTGCTGACAATCTAAAACGCTGAACACCACTTCCAGAGCCAAATGATACTAAATCCCATCCGAAAGACATGTGTGCTATAAGCAAAATGTCCAGTAATCACGTAACCAGCAAAATATAAAGCAGAATGAATGAAAGTACTAGGCAGTAAACTGATAAAAATGATCCATACTACATTATATAGTGTTCAGAGACATCGTACAGGTGAGTCCTGGAGAGTCATAGAGTGACTTTTCCAGTCAAATGTAATCCTCCTCCCTATTCTGTACCTAGGAGGCAGAATTATAGCAGTTATATTCTTGTACATAGGAGGCAGTATTGTAGTAGTTATATTCTTGTACATAGGAGGCAGTATTATAGTAGTTATATTCTTGTACATAGGGACAGTATTATAATAGTTATATTCTTATACATAGGAGGCAGAATTATAGTAGTTATATTCTTGTACATAGAAGACAGTATTATAGTAGTTATATTCTTGTACATAGGAGACAGTATTATAGTAGTTATATTCTTGTACATAGGGACAGTATTATAGTAGTTATATTCTTGTACATAGGGGCAGTATTATAGTAGTTATATTCCTGTACATAGGGGACAGTAATATAGTAGTTATATTCTTGTACATAGGAGGCAGTATTATAGTAGTTATATTCTTGTACATAGAGGCAGTATTATAGTAGTTATATTCTTGTACATAGGGGCAGTATTATAGTAGTTATATTCCTGTACATAGGGGGCAGTATTATAGTAGTTATATTCTTGTACATAGGAGGCAGTATTATAGTAGTTATATTCTTGTACATGGGAGGCAGTATTATAGTAGTTGTATTCTTGTACATGGGAGGCAGTATTATAGTAGGTATATTCTTGTACATGGGGCAGTATTATAGTACAAATATTCTTGTACGCTGAGGGTGATACTGCAATCAGTACATTTCAGTAGATAGACAGCAGTATTATAGCAAAGTATTCACAGAGTACCACCCTAATTAAAATGTAGTCTTTATTCATAAACGCTAAAATCACCCAAAAACAAAGTATACAAAAAAAAATGATATATATTTAATCAAAGATAGTGTAGACAGAACGGTCATAACTATTCCACAATACGGGATAGGGCAATATTGTAGGCAGGGTGGTGATGGTCTGATACGGGGCCTTTCTCTAATCCTCACCCCTGCCTATAAAACGGAATAGCCGCCCCGATAAGGGCGATACCATATTCAGGATCCTCCTAAAAGTCCTTAGATGGCCCTGAAGACAGATGTTAAAGAGACCTAGGTAGGGTGTCTTGAAGCGGGTCTATTAGATAACCTACTCTAAACACAAAAAATAATAAATAATAAGTGCTGAGTACATCAAAGTAACAAACAAATACTGAATATATCAAAATAAACCCATGCTGAATAGATAATGATAGAGAGGTATAATGCTGAGTACACCAGAATACAATAGTGCTGAGTCCATCAAGGTGAGTCATTGCTGAATACATAGTGATAGATAGATGCTAAATGCTATTTCTGCAGTACCTGGTTACCACTTTTTTGTGACACCAGTTAGTTATAGATAAAGGGTAAGCGTTAATAAGACACTGATTCAGCAAAAAGAAAGCAGTAAAGAGGTTGAACCAGTGGGCCTGAAGACAACCTCACATTACATACAGATAGGTTACGGTATGTACATCCTCGCATAAGATGTAAAACTGCTTCATCAGAGATTGTACAGATAACAGGTACTTGCCTGCCCCATATGTTAAACCAAGGTTGGTTATCAGCCAATATAGATGCTGTTCGATAAGGTACACGGGCCGCTGTGACACAAAGTCTGCGTCACCTAGTAGGATCTGCTATCTTTTTGCTGAATCAGTGTCTTGTTAACGCTTATTACCCTTTATCTATAACTAACTGGTGTCACAAAAAAGTGGTGGACACCAGGTTGGGTCATATATGCAATAATTCCTCTGAATTAATTCCTATTTAAATGCTAAATTGATGTCCCCTGATGAGCCCACTTTATGCACTGGGCAAAACGCGTTGGGATAAAGGGACCTGTACTTTGATTTTAATGATCTCTGGAAGCTGAAGGTGTCTATTGGTTAATTAATATATAACCAGATAGATGCTAAATGCTATTTCTGCAGTATCTATCACTATGTATTCAGCAATGACTCAGCACTCTTATTCTGGTGTACTCAGCATTATACCTCTCTATCATTATCTATTCAGCGTAGGTTTATTTTTATATACTCAGTATTTGTTTGTTACTTTGATGTACTCAGCACTTAATTATTTTTTGTGTTTAGAGTAGGTTATCTAATAGACCCGCTTCAGGTCACCCTACCTAGGTGTCTTTAACATCTGTCTTCAGGGCCATCCAAGGGCTTTTAGGAGGTTCCTGAATACTGGATCGCCCTTATCGGGGCGGCTATTCCGTTTTATAGGCAGGGGTTTACAGTATAGGGTGAGGATTAGGGAAAGGCCCCGTATCAGACCATCGCCACCTTGCCTACAATATTGCCCTATCCCGTATTGTGGAATAGTTATGACCGTTCTGTCTACACTATCTATGATTCAATAATATATATATATATTTTTGTATACTTTGCTTTTGGGTAATTTTAGCGTTTATGAATAAAGGCTACGTTTTAATTAGGGTGGTACTCTGCGAATACTTTACATTTGATTTATACTACCTTGGCATATTCACTCTCTGAGGGGTTATTGTCTTAGCTGTGATTAAAAAGCAGTATTATAGCAGTTATTTTGTTAGACATAGGTACTATAGTATAGTATTATAATCCTTATATTCTGGTACCTAGGAAACTGTATTATAGTAGTAATATTCTTGTACACAGGGGATAGTATTATAATAAAACAAAGGAATATTTCCCAAGCCACTGGTAAGAGTTTCAGATCCTTTATTGAAACTTAATTTTTAAATCTACATGAAACAAGACACAAAAAAGCTAACTTTCTATGATGTATTTTGGATGAACGCTTAGTTGACTAAGGATTTTGTGTGTTTGCAGTATTATAGTAGTTATATTCTTGTACATAGGAGGCAGGATTATAGTAGTTATATTCTTGCACATAGGAGACAGTATTATAGTAGTTATATTCTTATACATAGGAGGCAGTATTATAGTAGCTATATTCTTGTACATAGGAGGCAGTATTATAGTAGTTACATTCTTGTACATAGGGAGCAGTATTATAGTAGTTATATTCTTGTACATAGGAGGCAGTATTATAGTATTTATATTCTTGTACATAGGGGGCAGTAATATAGTAGTTATATTCTTGTACATAGGAGGCAGTATTATAGTAGTTATATTCTTGTACATAGGAGGCAGTATTATAGTAGTTATATTCTTGTACATAGGAGCAGTATTATAGTAGTTATATTCTTGTACATAGGGACAGTATTATAGTAGTTATATTCTTGTACATAGGGAGCAGTATTATAGTAGTTATATTCTTGTACATAGGAGGCAGTATTATAGTAGTTATATTCTTGTACATAGGGGGCAGTAATATAGTAGTTATATTCTTGTACATAGGAGGCAGTATTATAGTAGTTATATTCTTGTACATAGGAGGCAGTATTATAGTAGTTATATTCTTGTACATAGGAGCAGTATTATAGTAGTTATATTCTTGTATATAGGAGGCAGTATTATAGTAGTTACATTCTTGTACATAGGGAGCAGTATTATAGTAGTTATATTCTTGTACATAGGAGGCAGTATTATAGTATTTATATTCTTGTACATAGGGGGCAGTAATATAGTAGTTATATTCTTGTACATAGGAGGCAGTATTATAGTAGTTATATTCTTGTACATAGGAGGCAGTATTATAGTAGTTATATTCTTGTACATAGGAGCAGTATTATAGTAGTTATATTCTTGTACATAGGGACAGTATTATAGTAGTTATATTCTTGTACATAGGGAGCAGTATTATAGTAGTTATATTCTTGTACATAGGAGGCAGTATTATAGTAGTTATATTCTTGTACATAGGAGGAAGTATTATAGTAGTTATATTCTTATACATAGGAGGCAGTATTATAGTAGTTATATTCTTGTACATAGGAGGCAGCATTGTATTCGTATTTGACCAGAAATACCACAAAAAGTCAGGTGCATATCCTGGACGCATATTTCTTAACAAACCAAACACACACCAAAAAACAATATGTGGTAGCACCAATAGGCCTCAGGTACGTGACCATTTTCTTTTACATTGGTTTATTAGGAGATAAAACACTGACCAATGTCCTATTCTGGTCCCCACCATGGACAAGAAGAGTCATTTCTATTAAATAAATAAAAAAGTAGAATACACACGAAATGTATTCCTATTTTACTGACCGAAATAGGGACACGGCCGTATGCATGGTGCTTTATAGTAGTTCTGTTCTTCAGCTGAATGGGCTGAAATGTGACAACCAGATTGTTGTAGCTCATACACCATACAAAATCGCTTATCCCAGAATATAAAATCTATGCTGCATCTTAAAGGGAACCTGTCATCTCTAATTGACCTATTAAACTCAGCCCTAAGAATTAATAAATGCGTTTCCACAGTCATACATATCTTATCCAGACTCCAATCTGCAGTCTTTTTGACCAGCTAATCATCTTTTTCAAATTTCCCGCCATATATGTTAATGTGCCCAAAAGAGTCATATTTTACCTCTCACAGACAAGAGGAGTCATATCTTTCCAGAGTCATCTTCTTCATCTCCGCCTTAGAAACACCCACAGCCATGTAATCCCGCGCAATCGCATTGCTCTGCATACTGAAAACGAGGTTGTGCTGGTTTTGGAGCGCAACCACGTCATATACGTCAAGGCCAACGTAATTGCACAGTCTCAAATTCCTTCCGGACTCCCCATGCCCAATAGTAGTCAGTGGATCGCTGTGAGGTAGGAACTCTAGCTCTGGATCTACTATGGCTGGGGGACAGGATTGTTCAGAACTTTCTAGGACGTTGTGGCGTGAGGGGGAGGATACATGAAAGAAGCTATTTTATTGGTGGAAGGAAAAGAGAGGAGAGAGCATGCGCGAGATTTAAGAAGAAAGAACGAGATCTACTGAAGATTCTATGAATGGGGGGAGGGAAATAGGCTATGACGTTCTGATGAAATCGAAAGCATTATGCTAATGAGGATTACAGCGGGAAAGCGTTCTGGGGGCCAAATATTAGGAACGGGGGGTGCTAATAAAATTATGGACGCATCGCTTTAAAGAGTATTAGAAGAAAAGTTTGGAGGTACCTTTACTTTTATATGTATAAACATGGTGACAGGTTCCCTTTAAGGCATGAAAAGAACATTCAGGATAAAATAAAGGGATTTTAAAGACCTCTACTTTCCCCATCAGTGATGGCTGGAGCTGCCCTTTTAGCTCCTGTTCTGTAGAACCCTCTCGAGCGGATGATGGGATCTTTGTGTATCTGCTGGTGAATGTAAGAACTAAAGTGATCCAGCTGCTTTCCCAAGATACAGAAGACAACAGGGGAATTCTGCTATAAATTATGAATCGAATACACAACCAAAAACTAAGTTACCAACAGTTTTATAAAATCCATAACCTCAAGCTGATAACCACCCTGATTAATGATGCAGTATAAAGATCTATCTATCTGGCTGTTAATCTATCTTGTATGTATCCATCCATCATCGATCTTATCTGTCTATTATCTATCTATTTCATATCTATCTTTCATATCCCTATCTTTCTATTCTGTCCAATATCTATCATCTATCTAACTGTTATATATCTATCTATCAATCTATCTATCTGTCTATCTATCAATCTGTCTATCTATCTATCAATCTATCGATCTATCTATTTATCTGTCTATATATCCATCCAATATCTATTATCTATCTGTCCAATATCTATCTTCTATCTATCTATCTATCTATCTATCCGATATCTATCTATTTATCTGTCTATCTATCTATCTATCTATCTATCTATCTATCTATCTATCTATCCTTCCAATATCTATTATCTATCTGTCCAATATCTATCTATCTATCTATCTGCAGATACAATGGCAGGTACAACTGCAGAACAGGAGGTACATATACTGGTGACTGGTTGATTTGGAGGGGGGTTGGGATTGGACTTATATTTATAAGAATTTCCTGGGATCCTGGAAGTCAGAGGCAGTGTGGGGCACGTATTCCACTTGGATATGACTGTTTTAAAAGGTAATTGATAAAACAGGATGGGCGATGGAGCAATGTGCGGGGCTGTTAGGGTGTTTGCTGCACTGCGGGGCATAGGGTGACAATAGAGTGGGCCTGTGACTCGAACAGTGCTGCTATATAAAGGGCTGTGTGATTATACGCTACGGACAGGACAAGTCACAGCCCGGTGACAACACTCAATTACACATCAGTCATAGGGCAGGGAAATTGTACAGTAAGACGCAGCCTATTCTGTGTGGAGTGAGAGGTACCAGCCGAGCTGCCGCTCCCTCGCCTCCTTCTATATATACATATCAAACAATGCTGTTTAACTTCTCCAGGTCTCCAGGTCTATTCATCCCTTAAACACTGTGCCGCCTATTAGCTGGTAGAAAGCATCACCGATCTTCCGCGCGCTGAAAGGGTTAACCCCCGACAGCTTGAAGTCAAGGTGCAATTATCAGCATTTTGTTAAAGGCAGAAAGCCAGAGATCGAGTAAACAGCAAAAAGAGGAATGAGAAGCCAAAGTAACTTTAAAGCGCTATTAAAGGGGCTGCACAGATGCAGCAGTGTTGTTGGAGATAATCACCTGCATCCTCCCATAATTCCATGCAGGGCACAATCCACCAGAGCGAAGCGACCGACAGATCTATTCGTCCTATACCGCCTGGTTCATGAGCAGAAATTCAAAGCTACAGTGAAGACTGACAGAGAGCACAATGCAGATTTCTATGCCCTTCAGGAAGTGTGGAAAGCACTGGCCTGTGGATGAGACCAGAAAAACTGTTTTGTGCAAATAAAGCTTAAAGGGGTATTCCCACCTTAGGCCTCCATTGCATATCCACAGGATAAGGCCACATGCACATCACCGTCTGAAGAACAGAAAAAATAAAAACAACTGATCTTTTATTTTGAGCATCAGTTCTGCTCATTTTGCATCTGTTTTTTAGTTCATTCAGAAATCCGTTTATTTTAGACGGGAGAAAAAATTCTCCACGCAGGAATTTTCTCCATCTAAAATAACAGATCTCTGATAAAACTGACAGAAATGGATGCAAAATAAGCACAAGTGACACTCAAGATCAAGGATACATTTTTTTTATTTTTCTGTTCTTCTGGAGGTGATGTGGATCCAGCCTAAGCCATAAATATCTGACAGATTCTGGTCCCATACTTATCTTCAGAACAGGTGTCCCCAGATCCCCGTCCCACCTGGTGTAGTGGCCACTAGCCACTCATTTTAGGGAGAAAAAAATTCCTTCCCGACTCCAATCAGGCCATCAGAATAACTCCCTGGATCAACGACCCCTCTCTAGTAGCTATAGCCTGTAATATTATTACACTCCAGAAATACATCCAGGCCCCTCTTGAATTATTTTATTGTACTCACCATCAACACCTCCTCAGGCAGAGAGTTCCATAGTCTCACTGCTCTTACCGTAAAGAATCCTCTTCTATGTTTGTGTACAAACCTTCTTTCCTCCAGACGCAGAGGATGTCCCCTCGTCACAGTCACAGTCCTGGGGATAAATAGATGATGGGATAGATCTCTGTACTGACCCCTGATATATTTATACATAGTAATTAGATCTCCCCTCAGTCGTCTTTTTTCTAAAGTGAATAACCCTAATGTTGATAATCTTTCAGGGTACTGTAGTTGCCCCATTCCAGTTATTACTGTAGTTGCCCTCCTCTGAAAACTCTCCAGCTCTGCTATGTCTGCCTTGTTTACTGGAGCCCAGAACTGTACACAGTACTCCATGTGTGGTCTGACTAGTGATTTGTAAAGTGGTAGGACTATGTTCTCATACGGGCATCTATGCCCCTTTTGATGCAACCCATTATCTTATTGGCCTTGGCAGCAGCTGCCTGACACTGGTTTTTGCAGCTTAGTTTGCTGTTCACTAAAATTCCTAGGTCCTTTTCCATGTCAGTGTTACCGAGTGTTTTACCATTTAGTATGTACGGGTGACTTGCATTATTCCTTCAAATGTGCATAACTTTACATTTGTCAGTGTTAAACCTCATCTGCCACTTATCTGCCCAAGCCTCCAATCTATCCAGATCAATCTGTAGCAGTATAATGTCCTCTTCAGTGTTAATTACTTTACACAGTTTAGTGTCATCTGCGAAAATTGCAATATTAATGTGCAAGCCTTCTACAAGATCATTAATAAATATATTGAAGAGAATAGGGCCCAATACTGACCCCTGAGGTACTCCGCTAGTGACAGTGACCCAATCTGAGTGTGTACCGTTAAAGGGGTTTTTCAATTTCTGAAACATCCCCACCCATGTGCCAGGCCCCTCATAGGTAATATGCTTACCCCGCTCCCGGCACCGTTCTTGGTCCCCGCACCGCCGCCACTGCTTCTCCCTGCACACGGATGAAAACAGCAGCGGTGGTGCGGGGACCAGGAGCGGCGCCGGGAGTTGGGTATGTATATTACCTGTGAGGGGCCCGGCACATGGGGGGGCTAAGGGGATGTTTCAGAAATCGGATAACCCTGTTATTAACCACCCTCTGTTTTCTATCACTGAGCCAGTTACTTACCCACATACAGACGTTTTCTCCCAGTCCGCTCAAAAATCATATTCTGAGAGGACACGGAACGGACCCTATTATAGTCTATGGGGTCTTTAGGCTCCGTTACGCTCAGTTAGGTCTCAGTTATCTGCAGAATCCGTCCTTTCCGTTTTCCTGCTCCTCAACGGAGCCGGAGAACGGAAAGGAGAAACGGTGATGTGAACGAGGCCTAATACCTTTTACAACACCTGCACTGATACATTGTAACAAACTTTCAGGACAGGAGAGAGATTTTTAGTGCTGATGTGCTTAGCTCACAGATGATTGCCTGTGCTAGGTACTACTGTATCATGCCTCAGCTGTCCAAAGCTTGACGTGTACCTTGTCTGCAGCTCAGCTGTCGGCTTTGTTACTCTTGCATCCATGGCAGTGTGTATTTTAGCACCATGGACAGCGGATGCTCCGCACTGGCCTGGGGTTATTTAGTGAGCATCATTCTTTCAAATAACCTTAGGGCTTGTAAGGTCTGTACTTTAGGACAATATCATTCTTTTACAAGCAGTCCTGTGTAACATCCCAAGTAAGGTTAGCTCTGCTACATCTTTCCAAACTGAACGCGTATGTGTATGACAGGTAATAGCCGAACGATCATTCAGCTAAAAACTATTGCAACTAGTTCACAAACACTTTATCTTAGGGATCTTCAGTTACACCAAGCCGTCCACTTTACTCATATCTAAAGCTGCACTCCTTCACTTTGTGGGCTCCATTCCAGAGATAGGTGCAGGTCCCAGAGGTGGGACCCACACCTATCAGACATTGGGGGGCATATCCTAGCGATAGGCCCCCAACCTCTGAGATGATACAACCCCTTTAAGCGTATGTAGACACGACAGATTTTTTAAGCACGATGAAAAAATCTGAGTAGAATCCATTCTGATTTCTGAACGTTTTTTGGCCCGTTTTTTTTTTTTTTTCTGCTTTCCATTCATTTCAGTGGGAATTGAATTCCCGTCCGATTCCGCTTCAAGATAAAGCACGCTACTTCTTTTTTTTTTACAGTTTTAAAACAGCAAGTTCTGCCCCCATGATATTTTCTACTACAATGTAAGTCGCCTTTAGCTGCAAGTTTCTTCGCTTAGTTGTTTTTATTACATCCAAATGACGACCCTCGCATGACAGCAAGTTGTAGACAAGTCACAGGAATGACTTTCTGAGATTTGTTGTCATGCAATACGTGCAGCCCCAGCCATAATCTGGCTGATAACAGAAGACAATAGCTTGCATTGCGCAGAGACATAAGGTGGCGTATCCGTTTAACAGCCTCTGTGGGGACCGCTGTAGTGTATTTAGCAGTACACAATGCTGTCAGTCAGAAGTTGAGCCGCAGGACGGCTAATTTAGTGATTTGCAGAGTGGTTACACTCCAGGCCGTACTGCGTTACCTCTCTGATTATGTCAGATTCAATGGCGTAGTAAGGAGCCGCATGTCTCCAAATTAGCAGTCACATGACTCTTCCAATACGTTGGTTACCTGGCAACCTGTAAAGCCTGCCATCCGTGACTGCTTCCCCTGAAAACAGCAGGCCCAAGGCACAGCGCCCGGGGCACTGGCTGCCATGTTTGATGCAGGGCGGAAAGCCTTAAGCTATGCCTGCTGCGGACAGACAATGGTACTCTCTATGGAAATACAAAGGTGGCCCCCCATAACGAGAGCAAGAGTAACAAAGCCGCAGTATAGAGAGATGTATCATCCTAATAATGAGGGAGCTCTTCTCTGGATGCAGGGTGGAGTAGTCACAGACGCAGCCTTGTCAGATAAAACCGGTTTCCATGACAACGGGATACTGTCTTGTTCACAAATGGGCAAATTACAAAGCGGTAGCAACAGCGAAGCTTAAAGAGCAATTCCAGTCAGAACTGATATTAAAGGGGAACTCCGCCTAAAATGTAACTTCTGACAGGTGATATAGGTACAGCAATGGGGGACAATGTGGTGTGGGGGGTGCACAGACATGAATCCGCTGTAAACTGGACAAGTCTTGTCCTGATGACGGTGTCCCCATTACAGGGCCAGCCTGCAACATTGCCCCCATTATAGAGCCAAACAGCATAAAATGCCTCCATAACAGAGCCAGAGAATAAAAGTGCCTCCATAACATATATCTAGCACAAAAGCCGCCATAACAGAGCCAGTCTGCAACAGGGTCCCCATAACAAAGCCAACCTGCAACAGTGCCCCCATAAAAAAAAGCCAGCCTGGAAAAGTGCCTCCTTATGGAACCAACCAGCAACATTTCTCCTTAACACAGTCTGCCTGCAACAGTGCCCCATAACAGAGCCAGCCTGCATTGATGCCCCATAACAGAGCCAGCCTGCATTGATGCCCCATAACAGAGCCAGCCTGCATTGGTGCCCCCATAACAGAGCCAGCCTGCAACAGTGCCCCATAACGGAGCCAGCCTGCAACAGTGCCCCATAACGGAGCCAGCCTGCAACAGTGTCCTCAAAACAAGTCCAGCCTGCAACAGTGTCCTCAAAACAAGTCCAGCCTGCAACAGTGTCCTCAAAACAAGTCCAGCCTGCAACAGTGTCCTCAAAACAAGTCCAGCCTGCAACAGTGTCCTCAAAACAAGTCCAGCCTGCAACAGTGCCCCCATAACTGAGCCAGCCTGAAACAGTGGAACTAGAAAGCAGAGGCTTCAGACAGGAACTTGGCCTGGGGATATCATATATAAGTTACTTGTTTAGATGCTTGGTTTCTACCCTAGAATACATATACAATTGGTTGAGAAGTGATGGCCTGTGCTATGTATGGCCATTTTTTTGAGGGTCACCAGCCACAGAGACCCTAGCACCTCCCTACAACTGTACCTTCTTCACCTTGTCCTCTCTGAAAAAACTAATAAAAAGGGCCTGAGGACTGCTTCACCCCTGTCCCTCAGTCCACGAGGAAGCTGCTGGCTGGATATTTCTCAATTCTACAGCAAATAAAACCAAGACCAGATGTGGCGGAGCAAGGGTTAATGATAGATTAATATCAGATCTTGGGGCTTTATAATAATGTGGAGTCAAGCAGCCGGTAGGTAGCGGGGGTGGACACTCTGGAATGACGGACGGCAGTTGAACGGCCATCCATGTGTCTCTCTCAGCTCAGAGAATGCCAGGTGAGATAAGATGACCCGCCGTCACCATGGAGACCGGAATCTTATCCCGTTGCTCTGGTAACTGCCTCTGATCGGATGAGTGTGGGGAGAGATGCTCCTGGTGGAGCTGGGAGGGGAATCAGCTTGTAGTTTAATAACAGGCAGCACAATCCGGGGCTGAGCCGAGGCAGAAAGTCACAGCCAACTTGTTAAAAGAGCGTGCTGCATTCCAATGTCAGCAATCCCACAAAGCGCTGCGGCTGTCAATGTACAGGATGACACTGGAGGGTGGGAATACAATGGCTCTGCTGGAGGATGGGCATAAGATGGTTCTGCTGGAGGGTGGGCATAAGATGGCTCTGCTGGAGGGTGGGCATAAGATGGCTCTGCTGGAGGGTGGGCATAAGATGGCTCCGCTGGAGGGTGGGAATAAGATGGTTCTGCTGGAGGGTGGGCATAAGATGGCTTTGCTGGAGGGTGGGCATAAGATGGCTCTGCTGGAGGGTGGGCATAAGATGGCTCCGCTGGAGGGTGGGCATAAGATGGCTCCGCTGGAGGGTGGGAATAAGATGGTTCTGCTGGAGGGTGGGCATAAGATGGCTCTGCTGGAGGGTGGGAATAAGATGGCTCAGCTGGAGGGTGGGAATAAGATGGCTGTACTGGAGGGTGGGAATAAAATGGCTGTGCTGGAGGGTGGGAATAAGATGGCTGTGCTGGAGGGTGGGCATAAGATGGCTGTGCTGGAGGGTGGGAATAAGATGGCTATCCTGGAGGGTGGGAATAAGATGGCTGTGCTGGAGGGTGGGAATAAGATGGCTGTGCTGGAGGGTGGAAATAAGATGGCTGTGCTGGAGGGTGGGAATAAGATGGCTGTGCTGGAGGGTGGGAATAAGATGGCTGTGCTGGAGGGTGGGAATAAGATGGCTCCACTGGAGGGTGGGAATAAGATGGCTGTGCTGGAGGGTGGGAATAAGATGGCTCAGCTGGAGGGTGGAAATAAGATGGCTGTGCTGGAGGGTGGGAATAAGATGGCTGAGCTTGAGGGTGGGAATAAGATGGCTGTGCTGGAGGGTGGGAATAAGATGGCTGTGCTGGAGGGTGGGAATAAGATGGCTCAGCTGGAGGGTGGGAATAAGATGGCTTCAATGGAGGGTGGGAATAAGATGGCTGTGCTGGAGGGTGGGAATAAGATGGCTGTGCTGGAGGGTGGGAATAAGATGGCTGTGCTGGAGGGTGGGAATAAGATGGCTCCACTGAAGGGTGGGAATAAGATGGCTAAAATGGAGGGTGGGAATAAGATGGCTGTGCTGGAGGGTGGGAATAAGATGGCTCAGCTGGAGGGTGGAAATAAGATGGCTCCGCTGGAGGGTGGGAATAAGATGGCTGTGCTGGAGGGTGGGAATAAGATGGCTGTGCTGGAGGGTGGGAATAAGATGGCTCAGCTGGAGGGTAAAAATAAGATGGCTGTGCTGGAGGGTGGGAATAAGATGGCTGTGCTGGAGGGTGGAAATAAGATGGCTGTGCTAGAGGGTGGGAATAAGATGGCTGTGCTGGAGGGTGGGAATAAGATGGCTGTGCTGGAGGGTGGGAATAAGATGGCTGTGCTGGAGGGTGGGAATAAGATGGCTGTGCTGGAGGGTGGGAATAAGATGGCTCAGCTGGAGGGTGGGAATAAGATGGCTGTGCTGGAGGGTGGAAATAAGATGGCTGTGCTGGAGGGTGGGAATAAGATGGCTGTGCTGGAGGGTGGGAATAAGATGGCTCTGCTGGAGGGTGGTAATAAGATGGCTGTGCTGGAGCGTGGGAATAAGATGGCTGTGCTGGTGGGTGGTAATAAGATGGCTGTGCTGGAGGGTGGTAATAAGATGACACCACTGGAGAAAGGGAGGCTCAATACCTGTTACCAACCTGTGCAATGAATAGTTATTTACAGGAATGGCAGGAGGGAACTGGGGGTCTGTGCCAAGTTTCAAAGTTATCCCCATGTTCACAGCAACTCAAACCCGCGATCCTGAGGAAAGGAGTCATGTTTCAATGTACTGATGGTCGAGCATGCTCCCTGCCGCTCCATTCATTCTTCACAGGACTGCTGGAAATAGTTGAGCGCTGTTCCTAGCTAATTCCAGCAGTCTCCTAGAGAATTACAGGAGCGGCAGGGAGCATGCTCGACCTGCTGCTCCATCAGGACAGCGGACTCCTATTCTCAGGATCGGTGGGGTTTCAGTGGTCAGTCCCCACTGATCAGTTAGTTATCCCATATCCCATTTCGATGTATGGTACGAAATTTATACCCTTGTGCAGTCACTTAAGAGACCTGTAAACGTCCTTCTACTTTTGCAGTCTCTCCCAAGTACACGGCAGCTTCTGTTATTTCTACCACCAGCAATGTGGGCAGCTCCCACCACTTCAGAGACCAGCACGTCCACCTCCCTCCTTCAGTCTCTCTCCCTTATACCGTTGGCTATGACATTAGCATCAAACAGATGCAGCGATTGAGTCAAATCTCCCGGGGCGTCAGCTCCTTCGAGCCAATTCCTTCACACCGCCAAACTATTTCACAGTTTAAGCACATTGTACGGCCTCAGATTCCCCCTGGGCCCAAACATGTGATCAGAATATGTGGTGCAGCCCCCTAATGTGTACCATGGATATTTTATATTATAATGGGTTTTCTTTCTTTATGTTTATTTCCTTAGTAAGTAAATGCTAGAGGCAAAAATCCCTTCTGGGGGACAGGGTGCTCTCAATGAAAGGGGGAGATTTATCAAAACCGTAAATAAATGAAAACTGGTTTAGTTGCCCATAGCAACCAATTAGAGTTCACCTTTCATTTTTCAGAGCTCTTTTGTAAAATGAAAGGTAGAATCTGACTGGTTGCTATGGCAACTAAGCCAGTTTTCCTTTACACCAGTTTTGATAAATCTCCCCTTATGATCTTTGCGGGGTTTTGGCTGAATCAGCTTCAGACTCCATTACAGTTAATGGGGCCGGACAGCATTGCAGCAGTGTACGGCAGTGACGGAACCTGCAGGCTGTAAACGCTAGTGTGAAACTATCCTCAGATGAGTAACGTTTGGTACCGGGCACCTGTCCCAAGGACTGCATGCCTGAGGGGGCGCTGCAACATTACAATGCGCCTCTTTACTGTAGGAGAAATTAAGAGGTTGGTGAGGAGACTGCTAGACATACACATGAGGAAGAAGAGGCAGGGATAGCGGACATCAGGTTGCACACAACCAGTATACATTTTTAATCTATCCCTAGGAGCTCACAATATTATCTCCTTATCTCTCATGTATCACTCCCATCATCCATGTCCCCAGGGGTTTACAAACTACTTCTTGTAATTCACACACTCTCATCATCCCTATCCCCAGAAGTTCAAATTCCATTCTCCCACTCTCACACACACACTATGGCCGATTTCAGAGTTGGCTCACCCCCTGTTTCTTTGGTAATGTTGGAGGCAACTCATGGAAGATCAACTCCATGAAGTTGTGACCACTGGATGGTTTCAAACTCCAGACCCCAGTGCTACAGGACAATGCTGCTGACCCCTACGCTGCCCTCTCTGTAACCCAAGTATACCAAATCTTTTTAGATTTTTTAATTTTCCAATTCAACTTTCCGATCATTTTATCAAAGAATTTCCCCCTTTTATCTAAAGAGGAGGCGCTGCAGTAGATGAGTGAGGACAGACATACTGATTCGGCAAATCACGTACTGCAGCAACTAACAATTTTTCATGAGCTGCCTTCAAGAGGAATCACAACCTGTCTGTGCAGACTTTATTCCAGTGAAGCGGATGCCCCCATCCATTAATGCACCTCTATTAGGACATCTTCTAGGGGATGACTAGTTTAGATGGCCCATTTCAATCAGCTATATCTGGGCACATTGCGATCATAAAGGCTGCTCACCCAGGAGACCCCCTATAACATCCCAACCCTACAGCCATGTTCCGGGCAACTCTTGGTTCTGGCACTTGTTTCTGGGAACCTGCAAGGCAGATGACTCCTTTATCGGCAAGCATTTTGTTGGGGACTGAGTGCATGTCTGTCAACAAAATCCTATTGGTGATCATAGGGTTGTGGTCTTTAATTCAGGACCCTCATCCATTAGTCAATGAGAGCAGCTGCAAAGAGTTTCTGTCACTCTGGAGGACCTGGCATGTCCATGCATTGTCACAACACTGATTTAAATGGACATTGTGCAATGCTTTATTTAGCCTGTTATGGCGCTGCAGGGAATCGAACACTTGCTGCATGTTTCTTCACGGATTACAGCTGATCCCTGGAGGACCCAACAGTAGGACCCTTAGTTATCATCTTATCAATAGCAGACACTTCTAACAAAAGAGAGGTCCTTCAAAGTGGGCATCCCCTTTCAGCTTTCACTCCAGAAGGGTTAAGTATAAAGACAGTCTCTGAGAATAGGAAATCTTTCTGGCGTGTCTGACTTGTGTAATGTGACAGAGAAGAATGAGGAGCGATTTACTGGGGCACCAAAGTCTCATCTGTCTTATGAGGCATCTTATTCGCAGCTCAGACGAGGTGCGGCTCATTAGGTCTGATGTTACTTGCATCTGTTTATGGCAGTGTTGGATTCTACAGGTGATAGAAGCGCCGGCTCCCATGTATATCCCCCCACCCTCAACTTATGTACCCACTCACCCGCTGCTCCGTTCCTTACAATGATATTTCAGCCTTGTCCTTACTAAAAAAAAATATCATTAATCAGAGGCACCTCTTACGCTGCCTAATGGGAAAATTACCAAAAGCCTTTCCCCAAGTAGAGTATTCAAGAAATATAATGAAAATCCTCCAAAACCAACCAGTCTGTGAGCGAAAAAATGGATCTGCTGGTCCCACAGATAGGAACAGCAAGTTCATTCTATAGGAGTTCCGAACATACGCGAGCAAGCGAGCTTGGCTATTTTTGGAAATCCCATAGAAATTAATGAAGAGCGGACCACACATGCAAGGCCACCTCTGCATGCACCGCTATAGGACTGTCGTATATAGACGAGCTGGTGTTCAGCCATTTTCAGAACTCCCATAGTGGTGAATAGAGGGTGGCCTTGTTTGTGTAGTGCATTTTCCTTCACTTTGGGGGGTCCGTTCTGGAGGTAGGGAGCAGGTCCCAGATGTGGGACTCACACCTATCTGGCATTGGTGGCATATCATAGCGATATGCCACTAATGTCTGAGATGGAAATACCCCTTTAAATGGGTGAGAGATCTTTATCAGGAGCCAGGGTACTATTTCTCCTTGTGTAGACAGCCTAGTAGGTGTAAGGAGTCTTATAGGCCACGCAGTTCTCTGAGAAAAAGTTATGCAAATTCTCTTTATGCCTCAAGGTCTTGACTTATAAGATTGAGGTGGCACTAGAGGCATAGCTTTCTTTTCTTTTTGGAAAAAGGTCCAATTTGCATACCCTTTTCCCAGAGGAACATAGCATGGACTACAAGTCTACTAGTAGGAACTGACATAAAACTCTAGAGAAAACCTCTCCCACTCTTAGGAGAATTTGAAAACTGTGCTCCCTCCGAGACACTCAGCAGTTCTGTTACTATGAGTAATGACCAGAGTCACCCTTTAAAGGGCATCTGTCAGCAGATTTGTACCTATGAAACTGCCTGACCTGTTACTGTACTTGTGCGCTTGGCAGCTGAAGGCATCTGTGTTGGTCCCATGTTCATATGTGCCCACATTGCTGAGAAGAATCATGTTTTAGTATATGCAAATGATCTTCTAGGAGCAATGGGGGCGTTGGTGTCACTCCTAGAGGCTCTGCTCTCTCTGCAACTGCCGCGCCCCCTGCACTTTGATTGTGAGGGCCAGGCAATATGACGTCTACACTGCCTGGCCCTTTCAAAGTGTGGGGTCGCAGCACTTGCAGAGAACAGAGCGTCTAGGTGTAACGGCAATGCCCCCATTGCACCTAGAGGCTCATTTGCATATATTAAAACATAATTGTTCTCAGCTATGCGGGCACATATGAACATGGGACCAACACAGATGTCTTCAGCTACCAAGCGCACATGTAACAGGTCAGCCAGTGTCACAGGTACAAATCTGCTGACAGATGCCCTTTATATAAAGTGTATGGAACCTATAACAGTCGGCTATGATAAACTCCTCATGTGCGTATCAGGTACAACAGAAAGTTTTGAAGGCTTTTTAAACATTGATTGATTTGAGGAGTCTTCAAGAATGCGGTTCTGGAACAAAGCTCAATAACAAGACAAAGAGGGACGATGCACAGAAGAGAAATATTCGCCCACCCAGCACACGCCAGAGAAGTTATTTAGCACTTGCAGAAAGGAAGTGAGGCTTGGAGAGAACTGCAGGGGGAAAAGAGGCGAGCAGGAGACCACACATCTCAGAGCAACACATCAAAAAGCACTGACTTGAAAAATAAGACTCTAAGACAGTGGCGTACATAGAGAAATAAGGGACCCATAGCAAGGATCAAACCAGGCCCCCCACACATGAATAAGAATCAACATCACTAGATCCGAAACGCGTAGACATGGGCGGTTTTTCTGTTTTTTAATGCACTGAAACAATAAAGTTTGGAACGATTGTTTGGAAGCTGAACTTTTTCTTCTGCTTTATTTGGATGCTTACCTTCGTGCCAAGGCTCCCGGAGTTGTCCGTGCCTCCTCTCACATCATAGCCAGGTGAGCGCACCGTTCTTGCTTTTTTCAGGCCCCCCACACAGGACAGAAGGGTTGCTGCCTAAACCCTTTTCAGTGACCCTTGGGCCATTTTTCCACTGCCTCATTTGCTAAAAGTTGTTCCTTTAGAGGGAAGAGTCCTACCAAGTTTTCA
This sequence comes from Bufo bufo, assembly GCF_905171765.1. NCBI lineage: Eukaryota > Metazoa > Chordata > Amphibia > Anura > Bufonidae > Bufo > Bufo bufo. The sequence goes on along the minus strand of NC_053389.1, from coordinate 232,897,826 downwards.
ACCCGAGTAGAAGAGGAGATAATACCAACTAAGACTGGGCCCCCTCTTGCCCTGGGCCCCATAGCAGTCACATGGTCTGCAGCTATGATAGTTACACCCCTGCTCTAAGACAATATTCATGTAAGGATGTGAGGCATAGGATGGCCAGACGTCCGGTTTTAGGCCGGACAGTCCGGTTTTCAGGCTCCCTGTCCTCCCTCTGGCGCAGAGCCTGGACGGACACAGGGATGTCCACCCTTTCAGTAGCTCATGCTCAGACAGCAGCATTGCGCTGTCTGAGCGTGAGCTGCAGCAACTGACTGAGGCTTCTTTCACCCCCAGTCAGTCACTAGAGCAGCAGACATGGCTCCCTGTGGCTGACTGAGGGGGAGAGAAGCACCCCGGCTACCCCCAGCTCACCTCCCTTCTAACCCCCCCTTTTTTCGCCCACGCGGGCGTGGTGGGGCGTGGCTTCACGTGTGTGGGTGTGGCTTCATCAAGGTAGGCGTGGCTTGGGCGATGGCCGGTGAGGTCCGGATTTCTTGGGTGAAGCCAGTGGCCACCCTAGTGAGGCAAGAGACCTTAAATGTATTTCTCTGCATTTGTAAATTGCATAATTTCTGCAATGTCTCACTTTTGTCAGTAGATGGCAGCAAAGGTCTACAATCAGCTGCCTATCAGAGTAATATGAATAACCTGTTTTGTTTACAAAGTTGGTAATTAGCTAATTTATGGGCTGTGTTTGACCCATATAGCTGTGATAGTAGGTTCTATATGCAGGTTTGACACTGCACTGAGCAAATCACTTATTGCATCAGACTTCCCTGTGTAAGGGGAGGGGCCCAGAGGAGCAGGAAGTGAACAGACGGAGGTTGTGCTTGGTGCCACAGGAGACCAGGAGAGATCTTCTCTGCAAATTCTGGAAGGGACTGGACCGGCTCACAGTGAAGACTGCCGAGTGCACGAAGGGGAGGTTTGCAGCAATGACCCCAGGAGTGTCATGTCTGGAGGATCCAGTTCTGTAGTGGACCAGGAAATAAGTTATAGCACCAAGAACCTGCTCAAGGAACTGTAAGTGCGGCTCTGCCGCATCACATTGCACCACACTAGTAAAGTGGCATTTGGACAGGCATATACGCTCCAAACACAGTTGCATTGCGGTGTACGGGCTGCAAGTATTGCCCTAAGGGACTCATAAGCTGATACCTTCTTATCTCACTGGATGCTCATAGTGTGTTATATGCTGGGAGCTGGAGTAAGGATTAACGCTGCAATCAAAGGGACAGACATCATTTACCTGTGGATTACAAATAGAGAAGTCTGGTTTAAAGAGACAGACACCTACCTATTGTTAGGCTGTGTTCAATTCACTGTTGGTTAATTTTCTGTGCACCAATCTGTTTTATATATTCTCAGCTTTTTGTTCACTATATTGTTCAGTAAACTCAACTGCTGGAAAAGAACCGTTCTCTGTGTCTGTGTGGCATCGTGTACCCTCTGTACCTGTGGGCCCAGCCCTCGGTCTTCTTTCATTCACACGGTTTTAAATACACGATACAACATATATTTGCCACGGACTTGAACTCGAGGTGGTCTCTCGGATGACTTTCGGATTCCTGCCACAGATTTGTGGATCCGATAGCTGATTTGCACCATTCAGTGGGACTAATGGACGTGCAGGCACCATGTTCTGCAGTTTCAGCATGGAAGCCGCATTAAGAAAGGATATGTCGCTGTTTCTTATAAACTACAGCAGGGATTTCCCATTGAAAACTATAGGAGACAGATGAGCAGATTACGCATGGATTTCCTATTTATAATCTGTCCTTGGGAAAACAGTGTGGCTACCATGTGGCTACTGAGTAGAAATTCTATCTAATGATACACACTGCTATACAAGGTGATAACTAAGAAGATTCTCTGCTCAGAGACTGGCAAAGTTGAGTGCCAACCACCTTAAAACTGAAAAAGAAAAAGGGGTGTATTTATAATTAAACGGGGAACATTCTAGTCCCATAAAAGGGCATTCAGGGGTGAGGGCTATTGTCAAAGCCTCTCATAATGAGTGTCACCACCATATTGTGTCATATGACCGTCCTATAGGTGTAAAAAAAATATAGTAATAATTTGGCTACAAGGCTGAAACCGAGAGAGACACAAGAAACATTCAGACTCCTGACACCTTCACAGGATGCTCCACATTCCTACTGATCCACAGATCCTAAAACCCATCGTCCCCAGAGTAAGAATAACCTACTTACTGCAGTCCTCAGGGGGCGTCAACTGTCTGCTCAGCCTACAAAGCCAATGTGCATGACGTCTATCAATGGCATCAACTACACCCGGGAACAAGCCAAATTCTATCCTATGTACTATGCACTGCTTGCAGTGTCTGATATTGTACACAGCTCAGAGGCAAACTGTACTCTGCTAACACTGAGCAATTAATATTCTGGAATATAAGATATTATTATAGTAGTTATATTCTTATACATGGGCAGAATTATAGTAGTTACAATATTGTAGATAAGGGGGCAGTATTATAGTAGTTATATTCTTGTATATAGAAGGCAGTATTATAGAAGTTATATTCTTGTGCATAGGAGGCAGTATTATAGTAGTTATATTCTTGTACATAGGGGCCAGTATTATAGTAGTTATATTCTTGTACATAGGAGGCAGTATTATAGTAGTTATATTCTTGTACATAGGGGCCAGTATTATAGTAGTTATATTCTTGTACATAGGGGCCAGTATTATAGTAGTTATATTCTTGTACATAGGGAGCCGTATTATAGTAGTTATATTCTTGTACATAGGAGGCAGTATTATAGTAGTTATATTCTTATACATAGGAAGCAGTATTATAGTAGTTATATTCTTGTACATAGGATGCAGTATTGTAGTAGTTATATTCTTATACATAGGAGGCAGTATTATAGTAATTATATTCTTATACATAAGAGGTTGTATTATAGAAGAAATATACTTGTACACAGGAGGCAGTATCATAGCAGTTATATTCCTGTACATAGGAGGCAGTATTATAGGTAGTATTATAGTAGTTATATTCTTGTACACAGGAGGCAGTATTATAGTAGTTATATTCTTGTACATAGGAGGCAGTATTATAGTAGTTATATTCTTGTACCTAGGAGGCAGTATTATAGTAGTTATATTCTTGTACATAGTGGTAGTATTATAGTAGTTATATTCTTGTACATAGGAGGCAGTATTACAGTAGTTATAATCTTGTACATAGGGACAGTATCATGGTAGTTATATTCTTGTACATAGGAGATAGTATTATAGTAGTTATATTTTTATACATAGGTGTCAGTATTGCACTAATTATATTTTTACACCTAGGGGGCTGTATTAGGCCCCTTTCACATGAGCAAAAATTCTGCGTGGGTGCAATGCATGATGCGAACGCATTGCGCCCGCACAGAATCTGGACCCATTCATTTAAATGGGTCTGTGTAGATGAGCGGTGGTTTTCACACATCACTTTTGCGTTGCGTGAAAATCGCAGCATGTTCTATATCAGTGGTGGCGAACCTATGGCACGGGTGGCAGAGGTGGCACTCAGAGCCCTCTCTTTGGGCACCCGCAACCTGAAAAAAGTGTATGCTTTAGACTTTTCCTGCCATCCATCAGCACAGGACGCACTGTGAACGGCACAGGCCGCCACTGAATGTAGGCAGGCTAGTATAGCTAAATGATAAAGTATGTGGAAGATATATTGGTATTCAGGTTAAATTGCCGTGTTGGCACTTTGCGATAAATAAGTGGGTTTTGGGTTTCAGTTTAGGCGCTCAGTCTGTAAAAGGTTCACCATCAGTGTTCTATATTCTGCGATTCACGCAACGCTGGCCCCATAGAAGTGAATGAGGCTGCGTAAAAATTGCATCGCATCCGCAAGCAAGTGTGGATGCAATGCAATTTTCACTGATGGTTGCTAAGAGATGTTGTTTGTAAACATTCAGTTTTTTTATCACGCGCTTAAAAAACGCAATAAATCGCATTGCACCTGCGCAATAAAAACGGAACAACTGAACGCGATCGCAAACAAAACTGAGCGCATCCGCAACGCATCCGGACACGCTCGTCTGCAAGGGGCCTTAAAGTAGTTCTATTCTTGCATATAGGAGGCAGTGAATAGGTCATAAATGTACCCTGTACGGTGGAGCTACGAGAATCATTTTTTATTTCTAAATCATCTGTGCGGCAACATGGTAACATTTTACCCTTGTTAGGCAAAGGTAATAGGAAAATTCTTTCCCATGGGTGGAGTGTCCCTTTAATGTAGGTCATTCATCTTTTCATCTAACTAGAATAATAAGCTTTTGTCATTTGTAATATGAAGTATCCATTTATCTTGCAGGGGATGAGTGTTACGTGTCTTGTCATTGATCAGCATCATGTTCCATCTCTTATCAGTTTATTAATTATAAGACTTTATTGATGACATCACAAGACTTGGCTGTGCAGGAAAACTCCCTCTGCAGACCACAGAACAGAGGCAGAGTGACCGCTTAGAACCTTAAATAAGAAGCCAGAAGCCATTGATTTCCATTACCAGAATGAATTTTTTTTCACAGAGCGGTGATGGGCAGAATACGTAATGAAGAGAATGGGAAGGAAGGGCAGCGGAGGTACAAGGAGATGACAGAGAAGAGAGAGAAAACTTGCGCTCGGGAGATGTCTGGGGCCAACGTCAGGATGAGATATGAAAAACAAGATCCATAGGGGACAGGAGGTCTCAAGTCAGGGGGGAGGGGGCAAGATTTATTAAAGACAAGTCCAGTAAAGATTTGTCAGTTCTGGTACTTTTTAATAGATTTCTCTTCAACATTTTCAAGAACCCTAGTTGTTGTGAGCAAATGGGAATATTCAGTGATTACATGCAGAGGCCAAAACCTGTCCTAACCTCCTTTGTTAAAGGGATTCTGTCACCAGGTTTCACCCCTGTCAGCTAAACATATGCTGATGTTCAGGGCCCCATCACGATTCCTAATGTGGGCTTATAAATGTCATCTGTAGCCTTATTTTGCTAAAAAAAACAGCTTTTACTAACCTGTCACTCAAAGAAATAAGGTGCCCAAGGGGATGTCAAGCGATGCAAGGTGCCCGCCACACCCACCGCCGTTCGTGCCCAGCGCCGCCTTTCCAGACTTCTGCACCGCCTCCTAATCCTCTGTGCCGCCTCTTGCTCTCCCTCCATCCCTCCATCCCCCCCCCTCCTTCTGCTGTAAGATCTCGCGCGTGCGCACAGGGCTTTGCCTGATGCGCCCGTGCGGACTTCTCCATTTGGCTTCTTGCAGCGAAGTGCGCATGCGTCGGCACTTCGCTCAACCCCCTGTATGACCTGCACTCTGGCGCCAGCCTCTCAGAGCCCTGTGCGCACGCGCGAGATCTTACAGCAGGAGGAGGGAGGAGGGGGGATGGAGGGAGAGCGAGAGGCGGCACAGAGGATTAGGAGGCGGCGCAGAAGTCTGGAAAGGCGGCACTGGGCACGAACGTCGGTGGGTGCGGCGGGCACCTTGCATCCCTTGACATCCCCTGACATCCCAAAATAAGGCTACACATTCACATTTAGAAGCCCACATTAGGAATCGTGATGAGGCCCTGAACATCAGCATATGTTTAGCTGACAGGGGTGAAACCTGGTGACAGAATCCATTTAAGGGTGTAGGAGATACCTCAGAGATGGATGATGGACCTTGGAAATTAAATAACAATTGGCTGCTGTCACAAGATCAACTATATTCATTTTAGGATAAGAAGTGTAGACACTGTGCTTTCCTTTCAGCACTACATGCAGAATTTCTTAAAGGTGTTTCCAGTTTGCATCAACATCCTTTAAATTTATCATTTATGAAAGTAGCTGCAATTTTGTAATGTATTTTTCTTCCTTTATTGCTTCTATCTACCATTCTGGGCTGTGGTCACACGACCATGTCCATGCAGCTCTTTCTTATTTCCTGCGTTGTTATGTCCACGTGTGTGTCAAAGCAGTAACGGGGCAGTGATAGGGGAGTGTCTAACTAGCTGGGTGGGAGGAGCTATAAACCAGCTGGACATTGTTAGGGGAGTGTCTATATAACTACCTGGGTGGGAGGAGCTATAAACCAGCTGGGCATTGTTAGGGGAGTGTCTATATAACTACCTGGGTGGGAGGAGCTATAAACTAGCTGGGTGTTTTAGGGTTGGTGCTGCACCTGTGACAGAGAAAGGAGAAGTGCATCATGGGTTTGGTTGGATACAGCACCAAGAAGTGCGATGTACAGGATGTAATAAACCAGAGTGATTTGTTTACATGGTAAAAATGGGTCAGGGGAGTCCATACTGAAAAAATTATGAGGAAGATGTACATGAGGTAAGCAACTACATGAGCATATCTGTTAAAAACCCCAGAAATTCCAGAAAACAATTGAAGAGACAATAGGAAACATAAAACTGCAATGAACAGTAAAATTTTACAATTATACACAGTTGATACCATTCACACCCAAAGTAAAAAGTAAAAAATCAGGTGCTTCCTAAGTCTTTGCGAGTTATCTAAATTCTGTATTCAGTCATGTAACTGTGTCATCTGAGCTTCCCCCAATGCACTCATTTCAGGGAAACTGTAGAATTCTAAGTGTAGCTTTCTGTGTGAATGGAGAATAAAGTACAGTAAAAAAAAAAGGATCCTGCCTCTAGTCCCTTTAAACCTGACTTCAGCAATTGACTCCATGTGACCGATATAAAGTACACAAGCATCTCCCTCAATCAGCGCAGAGTTTTAGTCAGAGAGGACGTGCAGTCACTTCTCCGGCCATAAGTCACAGTGACATATGTTCAATATTAGCTCTTAAAAATGAGAATTGATGTTTTTTGGGTTGTGAAACAATGATAAGAAATGTTCTGCACATACAAGCTACCACCCCCATCATCTCAGTGGCACAGAATGGACAAGTCTCTCAAAGGAGCTCTGTGGGTCTGAATCTTTCTCCTTAATTTGCTTATTGTATGGGGTAAGAGGGGGGGGCTTCTTTTGGGCCCCTTGGTCAGAAGGCTGCAAATAAAACTAAAGCTGTTATACTTCAATTTATCCTGTAAGGGGAGCTGCATGCAAAACAGATACATACTTGCAGCGTCCCACATATGTGTGTAAATGGGACACTTTAAACATCAGTATTTGCAATGTATGCTATTATCTGGCTGGCAATGTCACTACACCTACTCGCCCCTAGGTGGTGCTGGCACCACATAATATATGAGCTAGTCAGGAGATCAGGAAACTGCGGGGTTAAACCCTGAAATTTGCTAAATGGTGGGAACTATATAAATTGGGGAGATTCAAAGATGTGTTTCTCAAATATAAAAAATATATTTCTTGACTCATTATCTTTTGTTAAATTGTTAAAATTCCAGTCATTTGTTAGTTCTATCTGATTCTTAGAAAGCTCGGCGACAACAGTATGACCATTATTGTATCCACAGAGTTTGTCAGACATCAAGTTTCGACTTTAACGGGGTGCTCCCTGTGGTTTGTGGGTATTTAATGGGATGAGCAGAGCAGGGTTTAAATGTCACCCAACTTAGGGTTCAGAAACAAGACAGATGTATTCCAAGTGTAATGCTGGCCATACTAGTCATCACTCAGCAGAAACCTGAACAACACATCTGCATGTGACGTGGCATCTGCTTGTATAACCCTGTGTTAGTTATTTGTAATCTGCACACAGGGGAGTTCTCTATTTCTGCAGGGTTCACCCTCGGTGCAAGGGCTGATGAGGCGGGCGGACGTTTTTCTGACACGCGGGAGGAAGCAGCGCAGCGGGTGGTCCCTGAACTCTAGTACAATAACATCGTGGCCAGGGACCGTCATACATAGGAGATGACCTATAATACCAGTGTGGTATGTTCACCAATCTTGTAACCCATTCTGCGAAGGCTGAAGTATAAATTACTGTCTATTCCCTGACTCGTCACCATGGGACCTATAGCTCTGTTCATCCTGAGTTTCCTAGTTCATGAATTAAAGCTACTGTGAAGACTGAAACATAAAAAGGCAGAGCAATAGAAGGTAGAGAGATTGGGTTTGGAGTGCAAGTGCAAAATAGTGCAGATTCGTTCAGGGTGTGTAACTAAAAATCTGGGTGGCATCACCTACAGGAGTAACAGAATATTAAACAATTCACATGAGAGAACAAGCCAGGAGCTGAGACCTTCACTGAATGTGATGACCCAGTGAGAACGGCCACCATGGAAATCAAAAGGGAGGGTCAGGTCAGCGGAAATCAAGACTCTCTCCCACTGCTGAAACTCAACATGTTTTCATGAAAAACATCAAGAATAGCAATTTGAGTAGTATCAAACATGAAAGGCTAATACACGAGGAGGAATTTATCACACCTTGTACTCCAGCTTTAAAAAGTTGCAAACTAGCGCATTACAACTTTTTGGGGCTTATTTGTTCAAAAATGTCCAACTTTTTGAATTTTTATTCCACTCACTACAAAAATAAAAAATTGACTGTGGCGATGTTAAAGGGGTTTTCCGGTCCTCTTTTTTCTTTTTCTTTTACTAATGGCCTGTTGTCAAAATAGGCCATCAGTGTCTCAGCCGGGGTCTGACACCCTGCACTCCCGCAAATCAGCTGTCCTGCAGTAGCTCTGCTGAGTCTACAGCTCCGTCCACTGTGTGTAGCAGATGGAGCTGGTTAATGCAGAACTGCACTCATACACGGAGCTACTGCAGGGTGTTGGACTCCCGGCAATCAATATCAAATGACTAAAGACCCCTTTAATTTTCTTCATTCCAGGTTTATCACTGTGACTTTTTTTAAAAAGTTGCAAACTTACTGCAGTAGGTGGGTGGCATTAAAAAAGAAACTGGAGCAAAATTTCTAGACAAAAGTGTTAGTTTTAAAAATGTGCCAAAAGTAACAAGCAAAGTGTGCTGCTTGATTCATGTGGAGCAAAAGCACGCCAATGTGGACGCAAGCAAAAAACTTAAAATATTACTCTCAAGGTAAATTCCCTCCGCAGTGCTCACCACATGATTAGGAAGGTAGTGCTGTCTCGTTGTACAAAACAATATCAGGTTATTAGGTAGTATTAGACATACCTCCCAAGAAAGGACAACAGCAGTAGCGCGTTTAGCGTGCCATGAGAATTTTTCATGCCCAATCCCACCCAGTCCCCTTAGGTCCGCCTACACAGTAGTTATGAACCCTTTCTGCCCTTTCACAGTAGGCAATCACCCTTAATGCTCCCCTTACAGTAGTGTGCCCCTTTAGTGCCCCATACAGTAGAGAAGCCCCTGTTTTGTTAATAAAATAATACTCACCTAGCCCCGTTCCCCTGAAGAACGGAGAATATGATGCTCTCCCCAGCAGCAGGTGTGATGCAATGATGTCATCGCACCTCCTGAGCAGGAGATCAAGCAGGCCGAACGATCCATGGCTTGTGCTCTCTCCCATTCAGCTCAGCAGGAGCAATGATGTCACTCCATTGCTCCTACTGTTCAGCGCACACGTCGGCGAATGTTAGAGCCTCAGGACACCAATGCACCTCAAATCAGGACATGCCAAAACTGTCCAGGACCGTGGGACAGCTGCCCGAAATTTGGGACTGTCATGCCGGATCCGTGACAGTTGGGAGGTTTGGATTAGATACAGCAGCTCATCAGATGATATCTCACATGATAGGCATAAGAAATACCAACTTCAGCAGGCAGTATCACACAGGGGAGGCAAAAGGTACTCATATACAAGTTGTGCTAGCCTGCCAAATTCAGTGAGATCAGCTGACTAATGAATGTACCGTATATGCGGGTGTCCTAAATCTTCCCCAATTACAAGGGCTGGGGGAAAGAAGGATCAGGCATGTTGTATTTCAACATACCCGATCTTTTACAGCAGTGGAGGAGGCAGAGGGGATTGGAGAGACAGGTCTGGATGGGGGCAGTGGGGTATAGAAGGGAGATAGAGGGGATTAAAGTGAGAGCTTTTTTCGCAGCGGGGACAGCCTCTCGCAGATAAAAAAAAAAAACTCTTTCATAAGAGAAATCGATTAATTCAGATTTTCTGGATTCTGCGTCAGCTTAATTTTCAAAAAATGTATAAAATGTGCACGCTGTTTGATAAATTCGACACATCTCTAAAAATCGCGCTTATGTCTATAGATGTTGCTACATAACCTACTGGGGTGAGATTGGGGTTAAGTTCCTCCTTGATAAAGGGTTTAGTTCCTCCTTGATTATTTTCGCCTTGTTCCGCCTGCACATAGGGACTGTGAATTATAACTTCAAGCACAAAGAATCACGCAACTTGATGCTCCGGCTAATTACAGAACGTGTCCTACAGGTTTGATCACATCATCTCTACAATGGGTCTTGACTGAAAATAGATTTTAGCAGTGAATTGAGAGTGGGTGAGCAGAGAAGGAGAAGTGGCTGATAAGTGGAGAAAGAGGCACTGGAGCTGTTTTATTAATCCTGTCCAAAATCTAGGCAGCACAAAGTTACGCATTTAAAAGATTCGCCAAAGCTATCACAGTGGCTCAGGTTAGATGATAAATATGGTGCATGCCTAGACACATACCAACTACAGCTTACTTTAAAACAGAATTCTGAGGCAAAATGTTGTTGCAAAATTGTGCATCTTAAAGCCACATACACTTTCCTGTTAAACAACTCCCCTTTCCCACAAAGCCAATCCCACCGTGGATTATTGCGGTTGTCCACAAGAAAAACTGTAGATGTCCAGCACTTTGATGCTTTTACTCATGGCTGATATGTATCACAAATGGCCTCATTTATCAAAATAACACAGTATTGATGCCTAATACCTAGCATCATTCCCCCAATTACCGGACGTCCTGCGCTTCCCAAAAGGCGTGAAGAGCCGGTGCAGAGGATGGAAGTGGTAGTGGCCCTGATGAGGTGTTGTGTTACAGTGTACTCCCTCAAGCTGTTGCTTTCTAGGGGTTCGGTGCAATAGTGGTTTGAAGAATCAGGCCAGAAGTAAACGTATAAAAGTTTGCTTTAGGGCAAAATATGACTTGTGGCATATCCAGCAGTATTAAGTACAAAGGCACTTGGAGGCACCTGTGGATATAGGTGTCCACTGTAATACTTCATGTTAGTCTGGCCTAGTGGTTGTTTAGGTGATGGGTGTCCGAGCAGTAGTCCCTCACCTTGCAGCAATGTTTGTAAAGCTGTAATTTCCCTGATCACTCTGTTGTCTTGATACACTGATGCTTTCTGGAAGCAGTGTTCTGGATTCTGATGGTCTCTCTGGAGAGACGGTGTCACAAGAGAACTTGATAGGGTTCCTAGGAGTAGGAGCTCGGGAATGTGCTTCCTCTCCCTTTGCTATCTGAACTGGAACTGCCCCTCCAGGATGTACAACTTGCCCACCCCTACCAAGAGGGGAGGAACAGGATGGTTAGTCCTGTTCCTGCTGACCATTGCCAACAATACCTTCGCTGCAGGGATGAAGGTATAACATGGCATAACAATACATAGTAAAACACTGTACAGCAAATGCCTATTGGTCTTTGTATGAGGAGCACTGATACTGATTGCCCGGCCTGCATGATCCTCCTACACAGCCCAGCAGGCACTATGTGTCTCTGCATAGCACGTAAGGTGGGGGACAGCACAGGCTGAAATGGTGAAGCGTCACCATGGCGGCCGGCAAAATCCGGGACTGTTCCGCCAGATCCAGGACGACTGGGACATTTACTGTAGTAAAATAAAAATCTCTGCTGTGATTGACTGATATGGAAAAACGGGAAAGCTGTGCTGTAATTGCTTGCAACGGGCAACAAATAGTTTGTCTTTCAGACAGCACATGCAGGGAGATGAGAGGCAGACTGAAATGCAGGTGAGATGTAAGAGCCAATAGACTCCACACAAAGGGACACTACCAAAACTGGTGCATCAATTGGCACCTGGGGCATCAATTGGCACCTGGGGCAGTAGCTTTGCAATGTTCGCAAGCATGACCAAAGTGTTAGGGTGGCCATATCTATTCAATAGCTGTTACCTTAATGATCAGCTATCTCTCCTAACTCCCTTCCAGCTCCCTCATACTCATCAGCTCAGCCTAATGAACTGTACATGTGAATTTATTGGGGGAGAGGTTGTCACAGCCCCGCCCCCTGTTACTGACATCACTGTATATAATAGTAATATAATTACATTGTGATCAGACATGAAATCCACACACCTTATACTACAGTAACAGCTATTCCATCTATTACTGCTGACAACCAGCCTCTATATCATGTCTGAGAGGTTGTCACAGCCCCGCCCCCTGTTACTGACATCACTGAATATAGTAGTAATATAATTACATTGTGATCAGACATGAGATCCACACACCTTATACTACAGTAACAGCTATTCCATCTATTACTGCTGACAACCAGCCTCTATATCATGTCTGAGAGGTTGTCACAGCCCCGCCCCCTGTTACTGACATCACTGAATATAATAGTAATATAATTACATTGTGATCAGACATGAGATCACACATCTTATACTACAATAACAGCTATTCCATTTATCACTGCTGACAACCAGCCTCTATATCATGTCTGAGAGGTTGTCACAGCCCCGCCCCCTGTTACTGACATCACTGAATATAATAGTAATATAATTACATTGTGATCAGACATGAGATCACACACCTTATACTACAGTAACAGCTATTCCATCTATTACTGCTGACAACCAGCCTCTATATCATGTCTGAGAGGTTGTCACAGCCCCGCCCCCTGTTACTGACATCACTGAATATAATAGTAATATAATTACATTGTGATCAGACATGAGATCACACACCTTATACTACAGTAACAGCTATTCCATCTATTACTGCTGACAACCAGCCTCTATATTATGTCTGAGAGGTTGTCACAGCCCCGCCCCCTGTTAATGACATCACTGAATATAATAGTAATATAATGACGTGTGATCAGACATAAGATCCACACACCTTATACTACAGTAACAGCTATTCCATCTATTACTGCTGACAACCAGCCTCTATATTATGTCTGAGAGGTTGTCACAGCCCCGCCCCCTGTTACTGACATCACTGAATATAATAGTAATATAATTACACTGTGATCAGACATGAGATCCACACACCTTATACTACAGTAACATCTATTCCATCTATTACTGCTGACAACCAGCCTCTATATCATGTCTGAGAGGTTGTCACAGCCCCGCCCCCTGTTACTGACATCACTGAATATAATAGTAATATAATTACATTGTGATCAGACATGAGATCCACACACCTTATACTACAGTAACATCTATTCCATCTATTACTGCTGACAACCAGCCTCTATATCATGTCTGAGAGGTTGTCACAGCCCCGCCCCCTGTTACTGACATCACTGAATATAATAGTAATATAATTACACTGTGATCAGACATGAGATCCACACACCTTATACTACAGTAACAGCTATTCCATCTATTACAGCTGACAACCAGCCTCTATATCATGTCTGAGAGGTTGTCACAGCCCCGCCCCCTGTTACTGACATCACTGAATATAATAGTAATATAATTACATTGTGATCAGACATGAGATCACACACCTTATACTACAGTAACTGCTATTCCATCTATTACTGCTGACAACCAGCCTCTATATCATGTCTGAGAGGTTGTCACAGCCCCGCCCCCTTTTACTGACATCACTGAGTATAAAATAGTTTTACATATGAGCACTTAGTACAGGATAATAGAGAATTATGTACAGGGCAGGGTGAGAGGGAAATGCACATGCCCATGAACTGGAGCTGATGGTAAAACTTCTGCTACTAGACATGACCTTGGCAGCAACATGATAAATCGAGCAGTGACTGGCACCCTGAGATGAGGACACGGAGAGCGCACAGCTTTATTATTACCTGACTAGTGCAGATGGTGGGTTACAATACAACCTAAATATAGGTTACAATACCATCCCGAAATCCCTGTGCCTAGAGGATTATGTAGATTAGATACAACTGTAACAAACCCTCAGCTATGAAAAGTATTGGGCCTGTCTGGGTTATCAGCCCCCAGATTTATAAAATTGTGGCCACCTTTTGGTGCATCTCTGTGGCCTGACATTAAGGTCGGAGTCACACGTGACTGATTAGCTGCAGATTTGCTGTCGCAGATTTTTCTACAGTACCAGCAAAGTGGATGAGAATTCTGAAATTCTAATCCACTGGTAATGCTGGTAATGTACAACGCTGCGGTTATGCTGTGTAAAAATCCACTACGGCAAATTAGGCCTCATACACACCGCCGTTGTTTGGGTCCGCATCCGAGCCGCCGTTTTGGCGGCTCTGATGCGGACCCATTCACTTCAATGGGGCCGCAAAAGATGCGGACAGCACTCCGTGTGCTGTCCGCATCCGTTACTCCGTTCCGCGGCCCTGCTAAAAAAATATAACATGTCCTATTCTTGTCCGCACTTTGCAGACAAGAATAGGCATTTATATTGATGGCCGCCCGTTCCGTTCCGCAAATTGCGGAAGATACGCGGCGGCTTCCGGTTTTTGCGGATCCGCGGTTTGCGGACCGCAAAAAACGGAACTGTCATGTGCATAAGGCCTTAAAGGGATTGTCAGCTGTTTGGGGAGGCTGCAGCACTCCTGTGAGCAGTTTACCAAGCACAGCGTCGTACATTGCGTAGCGTTGTACTTGGTATTACAGCTCAGCCCCATTCACTTTATTGGGACTGAGCTGAGCCTAGGCCAAGTGACGTAAGGAATGGCCTATGCGCTAACCCAGCCCTGAGGCCTCTTCATACAACTGAGGATAGGTCATCAATATGTAAATCCTGGACAACTCCTTTAAGCAATTTATTCATAAATTCCAGCAGGAATAATAAAGGAATGGCACAACATAGAGTCATAAGATTAACCAAATGTAATACTGCTGTGCCCCATATTAATAAATCCCACTAACTTAAGATCAACTAGTCCCAGAATATAGCAAGCACAAGGAAGGACAGAAATAATACATCTCCAATATTCAGACTGAATAATTGTCAGCACTTTGTTAGTCCATCCTGCTAACAAAAAAATATAAAAAAATATAAAATACAGGATTCGTAGTCACATGAGCAGCAATCATATCTGGGACTGGGGACATTTAACCCCCTCCCTGCTAAACATATCAATATACTGTATATCTGTTAGGAGGTAGAAAGGACAGAGCAAGGCTCTGTGGATCTGTAGAGGTCAGAGATGTAATAATCTGCAGAACATATCACTATGTATCTTTCCAGAGGTAAAGAGCAATGTTCCGTAGATCCCTGGAGAGGTCAGCGGTGTAATAATTTGCAGACTATACCACTAGGGATCTGTCGGGTGGTAGAGAGGACACAGCAACGTTCTCAGATGTCAGTAGCGTAACTATCTGCAGAGTATATCACTACGTATGGTAGGAGACAGAGGGGGAAGAGCAATGTTCTGCAGGCTTTCTAGGCCTAGGGTCCCGTCCTTTCAGTCCCTGTTCACGTTACCATGTAATCTTCTGATGGCAAGTTCTTAACCGCCTACAACAATTGATTTGAGATCTGGGACAGTCTGGTTATGCTGGGGGACCCCTCGTCCTAGTAACCTACATCCACCCCCCGTCCTTACTCGAGTAACTGGCGACGTCTTTTTAACCATTTCCACGTGGCTGAGCAAATGCGCTTGCTATGTGACCTGTGAAAAAGCTAGCGCCACCACCTTGGATGTGTGGCCCTAGACGTCCGGGTCTGCGGTATAATTTTAAACATCTATTGCATAGTATAAACCAACATGCCGCCATGTTTAGTCACTTCCAGAGCTATAGACATGATCTGGGGAGTGTCATGTTGAAGACAACAAGAGTGATGATGTACAAAGACTACAGAACCCCATCTTGACATTGGTCCATAGAGTGTGAGGGTTCTTTAAATCCAGTTCCCTCCTGTGCACTGCTCTCCATGATGCCTTGTGATCATTTATAAATAGACACTTTAGAAGAACATGTTCTCTTTGTGATCATTCTGCTTCTCGCCATTACCATAGCGTGGAAAAAAGATGGCTGAGCACCTGCAGACTGGCGTCACATTAATGGTGCTGAGATCAGCAGGATGGTGACTGGCGCCAGCATTGCCCTCCACTCCCCCCGCCCTCCTCATGCCCACAACAACCGAAGTACCAAATTATTTTCTTTACTGTAACTTAAAGGGGTGTTCTAACATTTGGATGATAAAGTTGCAAAAAACGCTGCAAGGTCATTACACACAGAGCAATGTAATAATTCCCTTTTTGTCACACTGTGCTCCAAACTGGTGCAGCTTGGCTTCAGCAGCTGCTTGTGTGGGTAGCAGACTACAGTTCCCACATTACGTAGCTGATATCTAGTCCAGACTGTACTCCTCCTCCTGTATACTCCTAGCTGCCGAGAATCAAGTATCCCTCCGCTGGTGCATCTAATATTGTGCTCCCTCAATGCTGAGCCTCTCACTTTAGTTCCTATTTAAAGCCTCCTATAACTCCTAGTGCTGGAATTGAGCATGCTTGACCAGCAGGATAAAGCTGAACTACAGGTTTGTGCTGTAAAATCTGCAGAGTAGTGAGAAAAGTGGGAGCGGCATGGGTGGGGAGGTGGTTGGGCTATCAGGCCCTGCTCATTTATCATTTTCCATGCCAGAAAACTATTATATCATACTGTATCTTATGTACAAGAATACAACTAATATAATACTGTATTATTTACAAGATTATGACTACTATACTACTGCCTTCTATGTACAAGAATATAAGTATAATAATGCTGCCGCCTATGTACAATAATATAACTATTATAATACTGCCTCCTATGTACAATATAACTACTATAATACTGCCTCCTATGTACAATCTAACTACTATAATACTTCCTCCTATGTACAAGAATATGACTATTTTAATACTGCCTCCTATGTACAAGAACATAACAGCTATAACACTGCCTCCTATGTACAAGAATATAAGTATAATAATGCTGCCGCCTATGTACAAGAATATAACTATTATAATACTGCCTCCTATGTACAAGAATAAATACTACTATAATACTGCCTCATATGTACTAGAATATAACTACTATAATATTGCTTCCTATGTACAAGCATATAACTGCTATAATACTGTTCATATTTTGAAAAATATAATTATTATAATACTACCACACCATATGTACAAGATAAAGCTACTATAATACCATCCAAACTGTTCAAGAATATAACTACTAGAATACTTCCTAATATGTACAAGAATATAACTACTATAATACTGCCTCTTATGTACAAGAATATAACTACTATAATACTGCCTCCTATGTACAAGAATATAACTATTATAATACTGTCTCCTATGTACAAGAATATAACTACTATAATACTGCCCCTATGTACAAGAATATCAGACGGCACACGGGTCTTCTAGTAGTGGTACATTATGAGCTCACTGGTAGAGGGTATATATGCGCATTAATGGTACGCGTTCTGGACCATGTCTGAGTCACTGACAAAATAATACCTGTGAATATGAATACATTCAATATGCACTTTAGATATCTAATATGCTGCATACGAACGAGTGTCATGGATGGATTGTTGTTTTTGGTTATTCCTCTTTATCCTTCCCTCCCTCCTATTCCTTGTCCCTATCCCCATATCCTTCCCCTCCCCTTTTTCCTCTATTTCTGCGTCATTATGTTCACCAGTCATACTACAAGACCTTTATATACTGGTAAGATGCATCTGTAACCTTTGCATAATACTTGTATGGTGGGATATGATTATTCTGTCTATATGTGAAAAATGGGAAATTAGTATTGTCCTGTTATTTATATACGGAATTCTGTTTAGGTCCATATCTACAGTCCTTCAAGCTGTTATGTATACTCAAAGCAATGTACGATATCAACCACTTTGTATATGTCACTGCATAATGTTGTAGTATGTATTTTCGATATACTTTTCAATAAAAAGAGAATTTTCAAAGAATATAACTACTATAACACTGCCTCCTATGTACAAGAATATAACTACTATAGTTCTGCCTCCTATGTACAAAAATATAACTACTATAATACTGCCCCTATGTACAAGAATATAACTACTATAATACTGCCTCCTATGTACAAGAATATAACTACTATAATACTGCCTCCTATGTACAAGAATATAACTACTGTAATACTGCCTTCTATGTACAAGAATATAACTACTATAATACTGTCTCCTATGTACAAGAATATAACTACTATAATACTGCCTCCTATGTACAAGAATATAACTACTATAATACTGCCCCCTATGTACAAGAATATAACTACTATAATACTGCCTCCTATGTACAAGAATATAACTACTATAACACTGCCTCCTATGTACAAGAATATAACTACTATAGTTCTGCCTCCTATGTACAAGAATATAACTACTATAATACTGCCTCCTATGTACAAGAATATAACTACTATAATACTGCCCCCTATGTACAAGAATATAACTGCTATAATACTGTAAACTATTTACAGGAATCTAACTACTATAATTTACCACCCCTATTTACAAGAATATAGCTACTATAATACCAAACCTTATGGCAAGAATAGATCTGAAGATGTTCTCAGAATTTCTTGGGTCCTGGCTTCATCTGTTTGTGATTTGCTAAGTATTTATAGACAAGTAAATATTTCACAGGAGAATGGTGCCAGACAGAGAGAGGTCGTGTTCTGCAGGAGACGACTCCAGACCTTTGGGAAATGAGCGGAAGTGATGCAGGTCTAGTGGTTTCTTGACATCCACAAACTGGCCACATATTACGAAAGGAAATGATAACGATAGGTTCATTTTTCCTTATGAGGCTATGAGGATAATAAGCTGTCTCAGGAGTACCAGAAACCTTTTCACAAATGTCAGGTTCTCAGAATCTGAGCCAGTAGAATACAGAGCATTCGAAAAGTCTTCAGATACTTTCACTTTTTTACATTTTGTGCTAAAATAAAAAAAAAAACATGTTTTCTCCCATCAATCAGCACCACCCAATACTCCATAATGACAAAGTGAAAACAGAATTTTAGAAATATCAGCAAATTTATTAAAAATAAAAAACTAAGGGGGTCATTTATTAAACAGAAATACATCTAAATTAGGCTTATTTCTGGCGCAGATTGCGATGCAAAGATCCTTTGTACTGTAATCTGCAGCTTCTTCCCATCTCGCACCAGATGTAAAACGTGGGGCGTGGTGTGGGCGAGGAAGAGGATGGGCCGGTAGGCCCCGTCTCATTTGACATTTTCTACGCCTGTTTTAGGCATAGAAAATGGTCAAAATGTAAGACAGCTAGGAAGTTGTTTTACATTTAGAAGCGGCGATGGATCCCTTGAAGTTATTTAGGCCCATAAGACGCACCTAGGTTTTTGAGGAGGAAAATAAGAAAAAAAATATTTTTAACCAAAAGGTGTTCTTTTGGTGGGCTTTGAACTAATGGTAGCCTGTGAATGACACTATTATGGCGGATCTGTGGATGACACACTGTTATGGGGGATCTGTGGATGACACTGTTATGGGGGTCTGTGGATGGCACTGTTATGGGGATTTGTGGCTGACACTGTTATGAGCGTCTGTGGATGGCACTGTTATGGGGGTCTGTGGATGGCACTGTTATGGGGGTCTGTGGATGGCACTGTTATGGGGGTCTGTGGCTGGCACTGTTACGGGGGCGTCTGTGGATGGCACGATACTGCTATGAGGGGGGTCTGTGGATGACAGATAAATAGCATCTTATGCTATTTGTCATCCACAGATCCCCCCTATTAGGCCTCTTTCACACGGGCGTTGCGGAAAAATGTGCGGGTGCGTTGCGGGAACACCCGCGATTTTTCCGCACGAGTGCAAAACATTGTAATGCGTTTTGCACTCGCGTGAGAAAAATCGTGCGTGTTTGGTACCCAAACCCGAACTTCTTCACAGAAGTTCGGGCTTGGGATCGGTGTTCTGTGGATTGTATTATTTTCCCTTATAACATGGTTATAAGGGAAAATAATAGCATTCTGAATACAGAATGCAAAGTAAAATAGCACTGGAGGGGTTAAAAAAAAATAAAAAATCATTTAACTCACCTTAATCCACTTGCTCGCGTAGCCCGGCATCTCCTTGTGTCTCCTTTGATGAAGGACCTGTGATGACGTCACTCCGGTCATCACAAGGTACGTCACATGATCTTTTACCATGGTCATTCACCATGGTAAAAGATCATGTGACGTACCATGTGATGACCGGAGTGACGTCATCACAGGTCCTTGAACTATAATTAATGCTCACCACAGGTCTTTCAACAAAGGAGACACAAGGAGATGCCGGGCTACGCGAGGAAGTGGATTAAGGTGAGTTAAATTATTATTTATTTATTTTGAACCCCTCCAGTGCTATTTTACTTTGCATTCTGTATTCAGAATGCTATTATTTTCCCTTATAACCATGTTATAAGGGAAAATAATAATGATCGGGTCTCCATCCCGATCGTCTCCTAGCAACCGTGCGTGAAAATCGCACCGCATCCGCACTTGCTTGCGGATGCTTGCAATTTTCACGCAACCCCATTCACTTCTATGGGGCCTGCGTTGCGTGAAAAACGCAGAATATAGAACATGCTGCGATTTTCACGCAACGCATAAGTGATGCGTGAAAATCACCGCTCATGTGAACAGCCCCATAGAAATGAATGGGTCGGTATTCAGTGCGGGTGCAATGCGTTCACCTCCCGCATCGCATCCGCGCGGAATACTCGCTCGTGTGAAAGGGGCCTAACAGTGTCAGCCACTGTAAATGACCCCCAATACAAGGGGTGGGGGCTGGCATCTACACTAGTTTTTAATGGCAGCGGGGGCCCAGTGCAGTCATTGTATTCTATTGCACCGGGCCCCGCTCACTGTACTAATGGTATCTACTGTAACTGCAGGCAGTATTTAACTATAGAATATGTTAGATCCAGCAGCCTGTACTTACGACCATAGCAGGCAGGAGGCTGGGCGGGTGGGCACTGGCAGCATAACTCACTATGTCACGTGGCGGCACCGCCTGCTTCAATTATAAAGTGGGCGGAGCAGGCACGCGACGTAGGAAGTTACGCTGCCAGTGCCCGCCCGCCCACCCAGCCTCCTGCCTCTTGCAGTTGTAAGTACAGGCTGCTGGATCGAACATATTCTATAGTTAAACATTGCCTGCAGTTACCGTAGATACGATTAGTACAGTGAGCGGGGCCTGGTGCAATAGAATACAGTGACTGCACCAGGCCCTTCTGCCATTATAAAACTAGATGCCGGCCCCCAGCCCCTCCTCCCTCCCACTGATACACCGCTGGCCGCGCTGTGCAGCATGCGGTCGGCGATGTATCAGTGTAAACAGCAGCATTCGCCCATTAAGACGCACTGCCATTTTCCTCCCACTTTTGGGGGGGGAGGGAAAGTGCGTCTTATAGGGTAAAAAATACGGTAAGTATTTAGACCCTTTGCTATAACACCTGAAATTTAGCACTGAGGGCCTCCCATTTCTCTTGATCATGGAGAAGAGCCTTGGATAGAGAGCTGACCAAGAACCCAATGATCACTCTGGCTGAGCTACATAGATCCTGTGTGGAGATGGGAGAAACCTCCAAAAGGTCAACTATAACTTCAGCATTCTACCAATCTGGGCTTTATGGAAGAGTGGACAGATAGAAGCCTCTCCTCAATATAAGCCACGTGAAAGTTTCCAAAAAAAGCAACCTACAGGACTCTCAAACAAGATTGAACTTTTTGTCCTCAGTTCTAAGCGTCATGTTCGGAGGAAACCAGACACTGCACAATACCACCCCTACATTGAAGCTTAGTGGTGGCAGCATCATGATATGGGGGTGCTTTTCAATGTGTGGGTCAGGAAGACTGGTTAAAGGGAAGCTGAGTGGAGCAATGTATATAGAGATTTTCTTAATGAAAACCTGGTCCAGAGTGCTCTGGACTGGGCCAAGGCAATGACACAAAGCACACAGCCAAGACAACACAGGCGTGACTTAGGGACAACTCTGTGAATGTTGCTGAGTGGCCCATCCAGAGCCCTGACTTGAACCCAATAGAACATCTCTGGAGACCTGAAAATGACTGTCCACCATTGGTCCCCATCCAACCTAACAGAGCTTGAGAGAATCTGCAGAGAAGAATGGCAGAAAATCCCCAAATCCAGGTGTGCCAACCTTGTGGCACCTAACTCAAGACAACTGGAGATAGTAATCACTGCTGAAAGTGATTCAACTAAGTTTTGAGTAAAAGGGATGAATACTTATGTCAATGAAAGATCATTTTCTGCGGCTTGTGATACCTCAATGGGAAGTGGTGCGCTATTAAAGGGGTATGACATTTAGATTAAATTATCCCCTATCCCACTGCTGGAAGACCCACAGATCACAAGAACGTTGGCCCTGTACGCCCTGTACGCCCTGTAGCTTCCCTAAAATGAAAGGGGCGGCTGGTTGGGCATGCGTGCGGCCGTTCCATTCATTTCTATGGTAATTCTAGAGATAGCTCAGCGCTGTACTCAGCTATCTCCGGAACTCCAATAGAAATGTGGGCTAATCTCTATGGGCTACTTTCTCTAATGGGCTAATATAATATCATCTTATGTATGTCTTTCCAGGTCCTCCACAATGTGCATTCATAATCTTGTTATGTAACTGTTTATTACATGTAATGTGCCTGGTTCACCAGCAGGTGGCAGCTAAAATGGCAGAGCTATCCTTAGATAGAATGGAACTCTCAATTCCATTCTAACCCCCCTCTGGAGAGAAGTGGGACAGTCCTGCTTGCTACCAGAAGGAGATGGGGCAGTTCTGGTTGAGACTCCATGTTGGAGCTGCCAGGATTCTAACCTACTGTTTGGCTGAACATAAATCCGACTACAAGAGTGAAGTACATAAATTTGGGGGTCCGTATTAACATTAGGGTCTTATCTGGAGTCTGTATTAAGAAGGTGTTGTCCAGCCATGTGAAAACTGTTTTGAAAACTGATTGGAATGCCACATAAAACTAGTAATAATTGTTATGGCCAGAGGGTGTTGAACCACTGTACCAACCAATTGGTCTGGCTTATAGTGAACTCTAAGGGAGTTATCCTGGCAGTCCCCCAGTATTCACCCTTTAACACCAATACAGGGATCTGGACTTTTCAGTTGAGAAGCGTACCAGACAGCTAACTCTTGAGATAATTCCAGTGTGGATGGCGGCTGACCCAGGATCAGAGACACCAGTTCAAAGCACCAAAGGAACAAGCAATATGCACAGTCAATAGATGGACCAAGGTTAGGGCAGGTAGTGTACAAGCATATCTGTAAGACAAGTCTGAAGTCAGAGCAGCAGCGTTAGAGCAATCCAGGAAACAGGCAAAGG
The DNA here is from genome assembly GCF_905171765.1 of Bufo bufo. Classification (NCBI taxonomy): domain Eukaryota; kingdom Metazoa; phylum Chordata; class Amphibia; order Anura; family Bufonidae; genus Bufo; species Bufo bufo. The sequence goes on along the minus strand of NC_053389.1, from coordinate 232,874,381 downwards.
GCAGGGCAGGCGGCTAGAAGTCAGAGTCAGTAGTCAGGCTGGAGAACGGTACACGGGTAGGAAGAGACTACACCTTTGCTGGTCAATAGAGACTAGGAAACCTAATGCTCAGGCACCCTCCCACTAGAGAACGTGCCTTAAATACCCTGGGGAATCCAGCGATAGCCAGGGGAAGAATTTGGACGTGCACTGGCCCATTAAGAACCTGAGAGTGAGCACCTGGACAGGCCTGGAGACCTTCAGAACAGCATGCAGGCCGCTGCCTGCAGAAGACACTGTCAATGCTAATTAGCAGGAGTGCTAATGGCTGAAAGAGGAGCAGCGAGATAGGGACAACATGCAGGGACCAGCTGTGTAAGTAGCGTGGAACTTGTGCCCACACAGACATGCAAGGCAGCGCAGGCATGGGACACCAGTGCCACAATACCTCTCTCATCCCACTGTTCTCACTACTAGGAAAGCTCTTGACATCATTCCTGGCCCCCAATTCCCCAGACTTGAGCCCAATTGAATGTCTGTGGGACCACCTTGATCATTGTGTTTGCTCTATGGATCCTCCCCCACGCACCCTCCAGCAGCTGTGGATGCAGTCAGCATGGCTCCAGACACCTGTGACAACCTACCAGGACCTTACTGAGTCACTCCCAGCCGGTCTAGCTGCTGTCTGTGCCGCACACGGTGGTTACTCTGAATACTAGGTGGTGGTCATAATAATGTGACTCTAGCATAAACTCTGGTGTTATTATAACTAGTTCTCTATATCCATGTACTCCAAAATCATCTTCCCCACAGCAGCTTTCATATGATCCCGCTTTGGATATACATGGAGCTTATAAAATTACATGATCTTGAAATTGTTTAGTGACGGTGTAAGAGATAACGCCCCTATCCACGCCAGAACTGACAATTTACTTTGCTGCAGTGCTTGGATCAGGCTGACATTCCCCCCTGTCTGTCGTTGGTTTGTCCTAATTACTGCTCCACTGCACAGAATAAGGAATTCTTCACTGCATCTTCAAGTGACATTCATTCTCACAGCTTAAAGATCCTTAAAGGGGTCTTCTACTTTACCCAACTTCTGCATATAGCATGTGGAAATAGTAGGGTGGGGGTTCCTCAGCAAAGATCGTCTCTTGCACTGGATGATTTGCTATAGTCCCCAACAAAGAGAGAGAAACTGTTTTGACTGTTTCTAACTACTGGTGAAGTAAGAGGACTTCTGTGATTATTGGGGGAAATAGGAATGGGGATGATAGGCTACTAAGGTAGCAGCTGCTGTGAATAGTAAAGAAGTAGGGGCGAGCTGCTATGACTAATGCGGAAGTGAGAGAGGAGCCGCTGTAATTAATGGGGAAATAGGGGAAGCTGCAATGACTACTAGGGTGGTAAGGGGGAGATGCTGTAACTATTTGGAAAAGAGAGGTGGGCTGCTGTAACAACTCAGGATTAGTGCTGGGGGCTGTATGACTTCTGGTGGAAAAGATTGAACAGTGGATAGAAAAAATTTTATTACTGAAAGGGGAAAAATGGGCACTGCTTAAACTACCAAGGAGAGCTCTACTCTGACTAGTAAGGGGGCAACATTTCAAGTGAGGTGTAAGGACAGGTTCATATGTTTCTTTTATAAATGTGCAACAACGGCTCTCCTCTCATGCAGGTTTTGTGGACCCAGCCAGGCCCCACAGTAAATCCTTGCCAGTTCTTACTTTGCTAAGATAAGCCTCAGCCTCATGTATTATGTAAAACTAAATAGTCATTTATTCAGACTGGTGAAGGTCTTCAGCGGTCATGATGAGTGACACACCACGAGAGATCAGCACAGAGTTCCTCCCAACCCCACAAGAGTTAATCCCCCTTCTTGCCCATCCCCTTCTTCCCAACCTTCATTTAATCTACTTAATACTCCCGGGAACATTTACATGTAAACTCTCTGACCTCATAAGACACACGGCAACAAAATCAATCAATAACTCTGACAAAGCCAGGAACTGTGGCCAAACTGAGCAGCTTAGTGCCAAGACTCACACAACCATAGATTGAAACAAAATGGTGCAATTGCTGTCGCTGGTGCAAATGTATGAGCATTCAGTTCTTCCTATCACTTACACATGGGATCCCATGTTCCAATTACAATGTATGAGCAGAGTGGAACCAAGTAGTATCCAAGACCAATGGAAAAATATGAATAAACATAAAACATACCGATTCGGATGACATCATAGCCATGAACATCTATAAGGCCAAGCTTCCCTTTTGAGGGTTAATGCTATTATGGGTAAGATAATGAATAATCCTTTTGTTAAGAATTCTACAGCTGGAGATGGCAGGAGACAAGCAGCTGTCAAAAACCGATGCAAGATGCCAACAGTGTCATCTGCAGGTGACAAAAAACATCACAGAGGGATAGGGTATTCTTAAAATAAGCGTCCACCCTGTCACACAGTACTCTACATAAACAGCAGAGCCACTGTTTTGCATTTCTTATCCTATACTGATTCTGAGTTGCGCTCATTATTCTGCTGGTGGAGTCACTGAGTACATACATTACTTATCCTGAGTTACATCCTGTATTATACTCCAGAGCTGCACTCACTATTCCGTTGGTGGAGTCACTGTGTACATACAGTCGTGGCCAAAATTTTCGAGAGATACATAAATATTGGAAATTGGAAAAGTTGCTGCTTAAGTTTTTATAATAGCAATTTGCATATACTCCAGAATGTTATGAAGAGTGATCAGATGAATTGCATAGTCCTTCTTTGCCATGAAAATTAACTTAATCCCAAAAAATCCTTCCCACTGCATTTCATTGCTGTCATTAAAGGACCTGCTGAGATCATTTCAGTAATCGACTTGTTAACTCAGGTGAGAATGTTGACGAGCACAAGGCTGGAGATCCTTATGTCAGGCTGATTGGGTTAAAATGGCAGACTTGACATGTTAAAAGGAGGGTGATGCATGAAATCATTGTTCTTCTATTGTTAACCATGGTGACCTGCAAAGAAACGCGTGCAGCCATCATTGCGTTGCATAAAAATGGCTTCACAGGCAAGGATATTGTGGCTACTAAGATTGCACCTCAATCAACAATTTATAGGATCATCAAGAACTTCAAGGAAAGAGGTTCAATTCTTGTTAAGAAGGCTTCAGGGCGTCCAAGAAAGTCCAGCAAGCGCCAGGATCGTCTCCTAAAGAGGATTCAGCTGCGGGATCGGAGTGCCACCAGTGCAGAGATTGATCAGGAATGGCAGCAGGCAGGTGTGAGCGCATCTGCATGCACAGTGAGGCGAAAACTTTTGGAAGGTGGCCTGGTGTCAAGAAGGGCAGCAGAGAAGCCACTTCTCTCCAGGGACAGATTGATCTTCTGCAGAAAGTATGGTGAATGGACTGCTGAGGACTGGGGCAAAGTCATATTCTCAGATGAAGCCTCTTTCCGATTGTTTGGGGCTTCTGGAAAAAGACTTGTCCGGAGAAGAAAAGGTGAGCGCTACCATCAGTCCTGTGTCATGCCAACAGTAAAGCATCCTGAGACCATTCATGTGTGGGGTTGCTTCTCATCCAAGGGAGTGGGCTCACTCACAATTTTGTCCAAAAACACAGCCATGAATAAAGAATGGTACCAAAACACCCTCCAACAGCAACTTCTTCCAACAATCCAACAACAGTTTGGTGAAGAACAATGCATTTTCTGAAAATTTTTAAGATTTGCTTCTAAACTTGTAAGCCTTCTAACGTCCCCAATAAAAAATTAGACATATGGGAAAGGTAAAGTAATAACTATTTTATGAGGTATCACTATCTGTTTAAAGCAATTGAAGAAATAGAAATTTGTAAAGTTGCGAATTTTTCAATTGTTTTGGTACATTTTGGATTTTTTTTTTAGAAAAATGAAAAATATTGACTGAAATTTACTACTATCATGAAGTATAATGTGTCACGAGAAAACAATCTCAGAATGGCTTGGATAAGTAAAAGCGTTCCAAAGATATTACCACATAAAGTGACACATGTCAAATTTCCAAAAACAGCTTGGTCCTTAAAGTGACATATGGCAGGGTCCTGAAAGGGTTAAGTCTCAAATAAAGTCATAAAAAGAAAAACAATGATCCGCGCTTCTCCAATCTTATAAGGCTCCGCAGGAATTAGAACTACTACACCTCACTTGTGATTAAGATGTTCACAGTCGCAAGACTTCAAACAATGTTGGTCTTGAACGCTTCATCTGCACTGCAGTCAACGCCATAAGACTTCTTTCTCTGGGCTTGTGTTACCACAATCCCTATACACGGAAAGGAAGAGGGCAACCCAGATATTGAAGCACCGCAGAGAATAGGAAAAACCAAAGGTAATTTACTATACTCACAAAAGTATATAAAAACAAGCATAAAATTACAGCTAGCAAACAGCCCAACTCGAGATCCACAAATGCTTCTTACAGGGCATAGACAACCCTTCCAATAGTCTCCATAAATACCCAAACACATTGCATACTTTGGTCAAATATGCATATAATAAAAATCCATTAAATAATATAATACACAGATACAGACAATAAAATAATCAAGCACAATTATTCATAATAAATTCCACTGCCAGACATTTAAATTGTTGGTCAATCAGCTCTGAGCAAGGCATTTGAATTTTTAGCCAATCAGTTTACAGAACAAGACATTTACATTTTCAGCCAATTGGCTTACAATAAGACCTTTAAAATATTAGCCAATGGGTTTCTTGTTTTCTGTGAATGACAAAAGTATATGAACCGTTAGGATTACCAGATAATCAGAAAATGAAATTAAAGTCAAGTGATTTCAATCAATGGGATGATCAGATAAGAGTAAACCACTTGATCTTCAAAACAAACATGTGTGTGGAAGTGTACCATGGCACGAAGGAAGATTTCTGAAGTCCCCTGTCACAATCTCACCTGTCCGCACTCCAGTGGTGCGGCGCGCCAGAAAAAGATGAGCTGCTTAGCCCCCTGGTGACGCAACAGCATCCTTAGCAATAGGATGCAATGCTCTATTTCTCCCCACGGTGGGCGTGTGCTGGGGGAGATTAGAAGTGGGCTGATTGCTCAGCTGCTCTATCCCTATGTGCTAGTGTTTCTGACTAATGGAGCATCGAGTCATGACTTATCAGGTTCTGATCCTGCTCTATTTAAACCTTTTCCTGGCCATACACCAGTGCCAATAATAGTCTGTGTCTCACTAGCTGTGTTCCTGGTTCCTGTGCTGGTTGGATTGCTCGTTTCCCCTGACCCCATCTGATCACTCTCTGTCTCTCGTTCGGTACTGCATAGCCAGTCTGGTTCTAACCCATTTACATCCGACCCTATTTTTGTGTTGAGTCTCTTGGTGTTTGTCTGTCTCTGCACGTAAGTAGCATAGGGGCTGTCGACCAGTTGTGGTCTTCTACCTAGGGCTTGTATTCCAAGTAGGTAGGAAAAGCGGGCTTGGTTCTAGTTCAGGGCTCACTGTCCATGTTGGTCCCTACCTACAGGCGTTACATTATCATTTGCCTAAAAATACTGGTACCTGCACTATTATGGACACCATGGCAGCCTTAGCCTCACAAATGTAGGGCATTGCATAGTTAGTGGAGAGGGTCCAGCAGCAGAAATCCCGCCAGACCAGTCCCACTGCGTCCGCAACCCAGTCACCAATACAGCCTAAGATTAAGGTTCCTGACTGCAAGGGTTTTGACACTTTTAGGGTACTTTCACACTAGCGTTTTTCTTTTCCGGCACTGAATTCCGTCAAAAGGGCTCAATGCCGGAAAATAACTGATCAGTTATATCCCCATGCATTCTGAATGCAGAGTAATCCGTTCAGGATGCATCAGGATGTCTTCAGTTCAGTCAGTTCAGCATGCTACGGTTTTATCTCCGGCGAAAAAAAACTAAAGACTTGCCTGGATGCCGGATCCGTCCTTCCGGTCTGCACATGCACAGACCGAAAAAAAGGTGAAAAAAATAAATGCTGGATCTGTTTTGCCGGATGACACCGGAAAGACGGATCTGCCATTTCAATGCATTTTTCTGACTGATCAGGCATTTTTAAGACTGATCAGGATCCTGATCAGTCTTACAAATGCCATCAGTTGGCATACGTTTTGCCGGATCTGGCAGGCAGTTTCGGCGACGGAACTGCTTGCCGGATCACTCTGCCGCAAGTGTGAAAGTACCCTTAGGGAGAGTTGTATTCCTCAGATACCAAGGCACAGAGAGTCGGCATCATCATGTCGCTGTTGCAAGGCAACCTGCAGGAGTGTGTATGCTCTTTACCACCTAATTCCCCTAAGCTGTATTCCGTAGACCATTTTTTTTCTGCTCTTGGTCTTTTATGATGAGCCTGACAGAGCCGCTTACGCTGATCAGGTCAGCTTCTCTCTCTGCATCAAGGCAGGTGACCTGTAGTTCCGTAGGTGGTGTACTGCCTGAGGTTGGAATAATTCGGCACTTAGGTCACAATTCATATTAGGCCTTTCAGATGCTCTGAAGGACCTTCCAGTTATCCACTCTACACCAGGTTCTTTACATGAGGCCATGTCTCTGGCTATCCGACTGGGCCGACAACTTAGAGAACGTAAACGTGAATGTGCTGTCTTAGTTTGTCCTTCTTAATTTTCTTCTGTCTCTCAGTCTTCTGCGGTTAAGGCACCAGTGGAGTTTGAGGAGCTTATGCATGCAAGTGGGTACCTTGACTCCCCAGCAAAGGAAGGAACATCGTTTGAGGAATGGCCTTTGCTTCTACTGCAGCAGTCTGGCACATCTACTGTGATCCTATACTACTAGGCTAATGGCGGAAAACCTGTCTGTCCGAGTGATGATCGGGGAGGTCACTCAGACACATAGGTATTTCCCGATGAAACTGACAGGGTTCTGTTGCCTGTTACTCTGTCCTCCCTATGGAGGTCTGTTTCTGGTTTAGCCTTTGTAGATTTTGGGGCTTTAGCAAATTTAGTTAATTTTTATTTTGTGTTTGGCTTGGATCTCGTGGTATGTAGACTACCTGAACCCATTCCGGTGTCTGGGTGGATACTACTCATTTAGCCAGAGGGTTTATTGAAAATAAAACCCTTGATTTAATGAACATTGGGTCTATTCATTCTTAAAAATGTTCATTATATGTCATGAAAAATTTGTCTGCGGATGTCATTTTGGGATTTCTTTAGTTGAGAGCACATAGTCCAGTCTTTGGGGATTTAGCTAAATGGGGTCTGCAGTGCTCTAATCTTTGTCTTTCTATCCAACTCTCTGGTCTGGAACTAGAGGAGGGACCACTCCTGAGTTCATCAAGGATTTTCAGGATGTGTTTTCCAAAGAGGCCTCGGAAGTTTTGCCCCCTCATCGCAACTACGATTATGCCATTGGATTTGTCCCTGGTGTGAAACTTCCCTAGGCTGAATTTTTTAAGTTTCCGGGACATAATAGCCTTAAAAAGGGCATATTTGGCCAAGGTACCCAGGAGACATCCTGCGGGTTTACTTTGCCCCTTGACCTTGGTCCCACATTTCAATATATTTCATTACAGACCTTCCACCTTGCCTGGAAAAGATGGTTGTCTGAGTGGTCATTGATAGGTTCTCTAAAATGTGTCATCTGATTTCATTAAAGAAACTTCCTGATGCCAAAGAATTGGCTGCTTTATTACATGGGATACCCGAGTCCATTGTCTCAGATAGAGGTGTCCAGTTTGTCTCAAGATTCTGGAGAGAATTTAGCAACAATTTAGCAAACTCTCCTCCATCCTGAGGCAAATAGGCAAACTGAAAGGGTCAACCAGGTTTTGGAGCAGCTTTTAAAGGTACTTTCACACTAGCGTTTAAGTTTTCCAGTATTGAATTCCGTCATAGGGGCTCAATACCGGAAGAAAACACTTCAGTTTTGTCCCCATTCATTTTCAATTGGGACAAAACTGAACAGAACAGAATGCTCCAAAATGCATTCCGTTCCGTTTAGTTGCGTTCCCAGACTGGAGAGCAAACCGCAACATGTTGTATTTTGCTTTCCGTCCTGGGATGTGGAGCAAGACGGATCCGGCATTACCCCCAATGCAAGTCAATGGGGACGGATCAGTTTTCTCTGCCACAATCTGCCACAATAGAAAACGGATCGATCCCCCATTGACTTTCAATGGAGTTCATGATGGATCCGTCTTGGCAATGTTAAAGAAATGTTAAAGATAATACAACCGGATCCATTCATAACGGATGCAGCTGGTTGTATTATCAGTAAAGGAAGCGTTTTTGCCAGCAAAAACGCTAGTGTGAAAGTACCCTTAGATGTTTTGTTTGTGACTGTCAGAACGAGTGGAAGAGCTGTTTGCCCCTAGCAGATGTCACGGGGTTCCGAAGGTGCACTCGGTCCCCCATTGCCCGCAGAACTGTTGCTTAGCTTTTGGAATGAGGTTCTGTGTTTGACCTCATTCCCAGGGCGGCTTTACTAGCTGGGTGGCTCCCTGCTCCTAGTCTGCCTTGAGCGCCGAGCTGATCACTCGGTGCTCGACTGGTTGGTCTGTCGGTCATGTGATGCTGGCCACGTCACATGACCCTCACTCCCCACTATAAATACAGGCAGCCTGCTGGCTACAGGTTGCCTGTTAATTTCTAGGTTCCTGGCTATTTGTTGGACTACTGAATATTTACCTGATCCTGTTCCCTGACGATCCTCTGCCTGCTCCTCCTGTACTGCGCATACATCCTGGTATTGTGACCTCGGCTCCCACCTGACTACTCTCTTAGGACTCCTCTTGTACTTCGCTACTCTCCTGGTATTTGACCCCGGCTTCTCCTGACCATTCTTTGCTTAATCCGTTGTATTGCGTAGCTCTCTTGGTTCTGACCCGGTCCGTTCATGTTCCGTATTTTGTCTTGTCTGTCTTCCCTGCACATATTCTAAGTTAGGGATTGCCGTCCAGTTGTCCCCTGTCATCAGGACTCGTGAGGCAAGTAGGCAGGGCCAGGGGTGAGGGTGGAGCGCAGTGGTCACTACCCTTCCCCCTGTGTGTGTGTGGACGTGACCGTTACAGATTAACAGGCCCAATAACCACTGTATCATGAATCCTCTTACTACCCTGACTGACCATGTCTCTAACTTGACACAGAGGGTGCAGGAGCTAGGAGAGAAACTCCGTTCTTGTGAGTTAGGGCAAGGTTCTTCCACTCCTCTGTCCTCCAGTCCATATTTTGAACCCCAGATCAAGCTCCCAGAACCCTTTTCTGGAGACCGGAAGAGGTTTCTCTCCTTTAAGGAGAATTGCAAACTCTACTTCCGTTTGCGCCCCGTGTCCTCCGGTCCCGAGAGCCAACGCGTGGGGATTATCATTTCTCTACTACAGGGTGATCCCCAGGACTGGGCATTTTCGTTACCTCCTGGGGCCAGTTGTCTAACTTCTGTGGAGGTTTTTTTTTAGGCCCTGGGTACCCTCTATGACAAACCAGACAGGGCCCTGGTAGCCGAGACAGCTCTTAGGGCACTGGTTCAGGGCCATCTCCCTGCGGAGGAGTATTGCACCCAATTCAGACGGTGGTGTGTCCCCTCAGGATGGAATGAACCAGCCCTGAAGAGTCAGTTTAGGTCTGGTCTATCTGATAATTTAAAAGATCTATTGGTCAATTACCAAATTCCTGAGACCTTAGAGGAGATGATGACCCTAGTTGTCCGACTTGACAGACGAGTTAGAGAGAGACGACAAGAACGACAGTTCTGTTCTCAGATGGTGGTCCAGCCAGAGGCCTTTTCCAGGGACAACACTGAGGTCTCCACCGAGGAACCCATGCAGGTTGGCATGACCCGGGGTAATCTTCGTCGCAGACGCGGAGAGTGCTTCTACTGTGGAGATCCTGGCCATTGGATCAACAAGTGTCCTAAGAGGGACCTCTCTGACAAGTCTTCTAGAGCAAGACAACCTAAAGACCAGGTACACCCTGATTTTTCTAAAGGTAAGCTTTTGGTACCCATAACAATTTCTCTGGGGGTTAATAAGTGGCCGGGTAAGGCCTTTATTGACTCCGGTTCAGCGGCCAGCTTTATTGACTTTGAGTTTGCTTGTAAATTGGGTATTCCAATGTTTGCTTTACCTACACCTATCCATGTCATGGCTATTGATGCTACTCCCCTGATTGGTGGTACGGTGAGGTCATGTACCTCTGAAATTTCTCTGTCCGTGGGTGTGTGCCACTCTGAGAGATGTTCTCTTCTAGTCCTGGAGAACCTACCGGTTGAGGTGGTACTAGGGTTGCCTTGGCTCCGTTTACATAACCCCACAATTGATTGGTCCAAAGGAGAGTTGGTGAAATGGGGACCTAAGTGTGACTCATGCTTGTCCGTGGTCCAGGCTGGGGTTTCAGTAAGGTCTAATACATTACCCTCTGTTATTAAGGAATATTCTGATGTGTTCTCGTCCCTTACTCCAGAGGTTCTACCCCCCCATAGACCTTATGATTGCGCCATAGAGCTAATTGAGGGTGCCGAATTTCCTAAAGGTCGAATTTATAATCTTTCAGGGCCCGAACGCAAGGCTATGGAGGATTATATTAAGGAGAGCCTTGCTAAAGGGCATATTAGACCTTTAGTCTCTCCTATGGGAGCAGGGTTTTTCTTTGTTAAAAAGAAGGATGGTGGTCTTAGGCCTTGTATTGATTACCGGAGATTAAATAAAATCACTGTCCAAAATAGATACTCTCTCCCATTGATTCCGGATTTATTTAACCAGGTTTTGGGGGAGACGGATGGAAGACAGCGTTCAATACTCCGATAGGACACTTTGAATATCAGGTGATGCCTTTTGGACTTAGCAATGCCCCAGCTGTGTTCCAAAACTTAATGAACGATATTCTTAGGGAGTTCTTAGGTAAATTTATTATTGTCTATCTTGTCTATCTTGACGACATTTTGATATTCTCTCCTGATTTCGAATCTCATGTGTCCCATGTCAAACAAGTATTAGAGGTGTTGAGGGAGAACCAGCTATCCGCTAAGCAAGAGAAATGTGTCTTTGGTGTACAGGAGATACTGTTTCTAGGGCATGTTTTGACTCCTCACGCCTTTAAGATGGATCCTGGTAAGGTTTTAGCAATTAAGGAATGGGTAAGGCCTTCATCCTTAAAGGCTTTACAACGGTTTTTGGGTTTCGCTAATTACTACCGTAAATTTATCATGAATTTTTCTGTAATTGCTAAGCCATTGACCGACCTTACTAAGAAAGGGGCGGATTTGGAGAATTGGTCTACCAAGGCCATTTCTTCATTTGAAACATTAAAAAAGGCATTTAGTAGCGCTCCCATTCTGATCCAGCCTGATCAGGAGAGACCCTTTATTGTGGAGGTGGATGCGTCCGAGGACGGCGCAGGAGCAGTTCTTTCACAAGGTCCTGCTAGCCTCACTAACCTGAGACCGTGTGCGTTCTTCTCTAGGAAATTCTCTCCCACGGAGAGAAACTACGACATAGGGAATAGGGAGCTGTTGGCCATTAAATGGGCATTTGAAGAGTGGAGACATTTTTTGGGGGGGGGCAAGGCATCGAGTAACTGTTGTTACTGACCATAAAAACCTAATGTTTCTCGAGTCCGCTAAGAGGTTGAATCCCCGACAAGCCCGATGGGCTCTGTTTTTTACCCGTTTTGATTTCTCCATTACGTTCAGGCCGGGAAGTAAAAATGTGAAGGCAGACGCATTATCTCGGAGCTTCCATGCTTTTCAACCCACTGAGACGCCGCCTGAATCCATCCTACCAGCAAACATCTTCTTAGCGGCTCTAACCCAGGATATCTCGGCTCGCATTAAGGCTGAACAACATCTGGCACCGGCATCCACCCCAACAGATAAGTTGTTTGTTCCCGTACAATTTCGTCTCCAGCTGTTGGGTGAGTGTCACGATTCTGCCTTTTGTGGACATCCGGGTATTGAGGGCACTAAGGATCTGGTTTCTAGATCTTATTGGTGGCCCACTTTGACCAGGGATGTCAAGTCCTACGTGTCAGCCTGTGAGGTTTGTGCCAGGTCTAAGACACCTAGGACTCGCCCTGCTGGTAACCTACGACCCCTACCCATTCCCAGTAGACCCTGGTCCCATATCTCGATGGACTTTATAACTGACCTACCGCTGGCGGAGGGTAAGACTGTGGTTTGGGTAGTGGTCGATAGGTTTAGCAAGATGGTTCATTTCATTCCCCTGTCTAAACTTCCGAATGCTAAAACCCTGGCGTCTATTTTTGTGAGAGAGGTTGTTCGTTTACATGGCATCCCGGAAAATATTGTTTCGGACAGGGGTGTGCAGTTTGTGTCCAAATTCTGGAGGGCCTTCTGTCAAAGATGTAAAATTTCGTTGTCTTTTTCTTCCGCCTACCATCCTGAGAGTAATGGGCAGACTGAACGCCTTAATCAGTCTGTGGAACAATTCCTGAGGTTGTATGTTGCTGATGACCAGCAATTATGGGTCAAATTCCTTCCGTTGGCTGAATTTGCTCTGAATAACCGTGTCAATTCTTCTGCTGGGGTCTCCCCTTTCTTTTGTAACCATGGTTTTCATCCCCGTTTTCATTCTGGGTCGTCCGTCTCCTCCTCTAACCCTGAAGCTGATAAACTCTCCTCCGAACTGTGCACAGATTGGGCCCGGGTTCAATCGAACCTAGAAAAGGCTCAAAGTTCTCAAAAACTCAAGGCCAATAGGAGACGTTCAAGGGGGGTGAACTTTCAGCTTGGGGATAAAGTATGGTTGTCCTCCAAGAATCTATCTCTCAAGGTAGCTTCTAGAAAATTTGCTCCTCGTTTTATTGGTCCATAAAAGATCACGGAGGTGATTAACCCGGTATCATTTAGGTTGGAGCTGCCCGAGTCATTCCACATTCATAATGTGTTTCATAAATCTCTACTTAAAAAATATTTTGAACCGGTAGTACCATCGAAAGCCTCGCCTCCGCCGGTTCTTGTTAATGATGCTGTCGAGTATGTCGTGTCTAAAATAGTAGATGTCAGGAAGGTGCGTAACTCCTTGCAGTATCTGATTCACTGGAAGGGGTATGGACCTGAAGAGAGATCTTGGGTACCTGCCAGGGAGGTTCATGCTCCTAGACTGGTTCGTAAATTTCATTTAGAACACCCTGAAAAGCCATCGCCTGAAGTCTTGGGTCCGGTGGCCCCTCGTAAAAGGGGGGGTACTGTCACGGGGTTCCGAAGGTGCACTCGGTCCCCCACTGCCCGCAGAACTGTTGCTTAGCTTTTGGAATGAGGTTCTGTGTTTGACCTCATTCCCAGGGCGGCTTTACTAGCTGGGTGGCTCCCTGCTCCTAGTCTGCCTTGAGCGCCGAGCTGATCACTCGGTGCTCGACTGGTTGGTCTGTCGGTCATGTGATGCTGGCCACGTCACATGACCCTCACTCCCCACTATAAATACAGGCAGCCTGCTGGCTACAGGTTGCCTGTTAATTTCTAGGTTCCTAGCTATTTGTTGGACTACTGAATATTTACCTGATCCTGTTCCCTGACGATCCTCTGCCTGCTCCTCCTGTACTGCGCATACATCCTGGTATTGTGACCTCGGCTCCCACCTGACTACTCTCTTAGGACTCCTCTTGTACTTCGCTACTCTCCTGGTATTTGACCCCGGCTTCTCCTGACCATTCTTTGCTTAATCCGTTGTACTGCGTAGCTCTCTTGGTTCTGACCCGGTCCGTTCATGTTCCGTATTTTGTCTTGTCTGTCTTCCCTGCACATATCCTAAGTTAGGGATTGCCGTCCAGTTGTCCCCTGTCATCAGGACTCGTGAGGCAAGTAGGCAGGGCCAGGGGTGAGGGTGGAGCGCAGTGCTCACTACCCTTCCCCCTGTGTGTGTGTGGACGTGACCGTTACAGCAGAGTTTGCCATTAACAACCATGTCAGCTCCTCTGGTGGCATCTCATCTTTTTATTATAATTTATTTAATCCACGCTTTTCTTCAGTCTCTGGGTCAAATTCCGGGAATCCTGCAGTGGATACTATTGTTAATGATCTGTGCACAGTTTTGGTCCAGGCTCAAAGCATCCAATTTAAACAAGCTAATAAAAAGCGTTCTTTTGGTCCAAACTTCGTGTTCAGAGAACTCGTCTGGCTTTCTATAAAAAAATTGCATCTCAAAGTACCATCTGTAAACTTACTCCTAAGTTTATTGGACGATATAAAGCACTTCTATTATAAACAAATCTTCTTGCCTACAATTACCATCCTCGTTCAAGATACATAACATTTTTTATAAGTTATTGTTTAAAAAGTACATTCCTCCTGTGATTCCTCCACCCAAATCTCCTGAACCAGTGGTAATTGTAGGCAAGGTTGAGTATGAAAAGGGCAGCACCGTGGCTCAGTGGTTAGCACTAGGGCTTTGCAGTCCTGGGTTCGATTCTGACAGAGGACAACATCTGCATGTAGTTCTCCCCATGTTTGCGTGGATTTCCTCCCAAAATTTAAAGACATACTGATGGGGACCTATAAGAACGTTTCATCTCAAATTTCCCTCAAAGGCCGCTCCCCAGGTTGAGGGTCTCGTGGCCCCTCTTAAGAGGCGGGATTAATGTCACAAACACCCCTGTCTGGACTCCAGCAGCGCAATTGCTGGCTTTGGTGCAGCCGAGTCGGGAGAGATGCGCTGCTAAGCTAAGCCCTCTGGTGACGCAACAGCATCCTTAGCAACAGGATGCAATGTTACTGTTTCTCCCCACAGTGGGTGTTTGCTGGAGCAGACTAGCAGTGGGCTGATTGCTCAGCTGATCTATTCCTATGTGCTAGTGTTTCTGACAAATGGAGCACCGGGTCATGACCTATCAGGTTCTGATACTGGAACTCAGTGCTCTATTGAAAACCCTTCCTGGCCATACACCAGTGCCAATGATAGTCTCTGACTCACTAGCTGTGTTCTGGTTCCTGTGATTGCTTGTTGCTCTGACTCTGGCTTTTCTTCTGACCACTCTGTGTCTAGTTTGGTACTGCGCTGTCCATCTGGTTCTGATCTCGGCTTGTTTTCTGACCACTCTCTGTCTCTCATTTGCTACTGCATATGCCGTCTTATTCTGACCCATTTACGTATGACCCTGTCTTTGTATTGCAGGAGCTGTCAACAAGTTGCAGTCTTGCTACATAGGGCTTGTACTGCTTGTAGGTGGCGAAAGAGAGCTGGGTTTAAGATCAGGGCTCACTATCCATGTCTATCCCTACCTACAGGTGTTATAAATGCAGAAAAAGAGTTGTTGATGCTCATCAGACTGAAAAAGATTATAAAACCATCTCTAAAGAGTTTGGAGTCTACAAATCCACAGTCAGACAAATTGTGTACAAATGGAGGAAATTCAAGTCCATTATTACATTCCCCAGGGTCGGTTCACCAACAAAGATCAAACCAAAAACAAAGCATGTAAGGCCTCTTTCACACGAGCGACTTTTCTGTCCGAATGCAATACTTGTTGCAAACGGATAGCAACTGGACTGAATCCTAACCCAGATGCTGAGTGTTATTCTTCAATTTTTCTTCTGACATGTGAAAAACGCTTCAAAATCTAATTGCCTCCGCCCCCCACCCCCAAAAAAATCCTGAAACACTGAACGTAATCACAGAAAAAATAACTGACTGATCTTGCATGCAAAATCATCAGTTTTTCCCCGAACAGACTAATTCCATATCGCTCACTAACCACAGCAACTAAAGCCTTTCACACATTGGCTAATGCTAATGTTCATAAGTCCACCATCAGGAGGACTCTGAACAACAAGGATGTAAAAAGCAGGATTGCAAAGAGAAAGCCGCTGCTCTCCAAAAAGAACACTGCTGCCCATCTGCTGTTTACTAAAGATCAACTGGACAAGCCAGGAGGCTATTGGAACAATGTTTTGTGGACAGATGAGACCAAAATAGAACTTTTTGGTTTAAATGAGAAGCGTTATGTTTGGATAAACGAAAAAAACTGTATTCCAGCATAAAAACCTCGTCCCATCTGGTGGTGGTAGTATCATGGTTTGGCCCTGTTTTCCTGCATCTGGGCCAGGACGGCTTGCCATCATTGATAGAACAAAGAATTCTGAATTATACCAGAAAATTCTAAAGGAATATGTCAGGACATCTGTCTGTGAGCTGCATCTCAAAAGAACATGGGTCATACAGCAAGAGAGCGACCCTAGGCACACAAGTTGTTATACCAAAGAATGGTTAAAGAAGAACAAAGTTAAAATTTTGAAATGGCAAAGTCAAAATCCTGGCCTTAATCCAATAGAAATGTTGTGGAAGGACCAGAAGCAAGCAGTTCATGGGAGGAAACTCACTAACATAAGGCTACTTTCACATTTGAGCATTGATTTCCATTTTTGAGATCCAACAATGTTTACTAAAAGTACAGTGCCACTTTAAGGGGTTAATGTTCATCAATTAGATATCCGGTAATACTGCAGGAAGATAATGGAACAGAGCAGAGAATGACTAAAGACAACACCACAGTCCATCACTTACAATAAGAACATCTTAACCGCAAAGCAAAGTTCTGTGCAAATAACTGAAATAAATTATGTTTATGAAACACAAACTGAGCTATTATAACTATCACCATCATCGCTGCAACCATAATAAATAACCTGACCAGAGGTGGGCACCCTCAAACTACAACAAGCAGGTAGTGAAAAGTGTAAGAGAAGACACTGAGAATTACACCCAATATACAGGACAACAGAATATATATTATATAATATATACAGAATAAGAGCAGATACTGAGAATTACATCCAGTATACAGGACAAGAGAAGTGGTACTGTGCAGTGTCCATATATACAGAATAAGAGCAGATACTGAGAATTACACCCAGTATACAGGACAAGAGAAGTGGTACTGTGCAGTGTCCATATTTACAGAATAAGAGCAGATACTGAGAATTACACCCAGTATACAGGACAAGAGAAGTGATACTGTGCAGTGTCCATACAGTTGCAAGAAAAAGTATGTGAACCCTTTGGAATGATATGGATTTCTGCACAAATTGGTCATAAAATATGATCTGATCTTCATCTAAGTCACAACAATAGACAATCACAGTCTGCTTAAACTAATAACACACAAAGAATTAAATGTTACCATGTTTTTATTGAACACACCATGTAAATATTCACAGTGCAGATGGAAAAAGTATTTGAACCCCTAGACTAATGACATTTCCAAGAGCTAATTGGAGTGAGGTGTCAGCCAACTGGAGTCCAATCAATGAGTTGAGATTGGAGGTGTTGGTTACAGCTGCCCTTCCCTATAAAAAACACACACCAGTTCTGGGTTAGCTTTTCAGAAGAAGCATTGCCTGATGTGAATGATGCCTCGCACAAAAGAGCTCTCAGAAGATCTATGATTAAGAATTGTTGACTTGTATAAAGCTGGAAAGAGTTATAAAAGTATCTCCAAAAGCCTTGCTGTTCATCAGTCCACAGTAAGACAAATTGTCTATAATGGAGAAAGTTCAGCACTGCTGCTACTCTCCCTAGGAGTGGCCGTCATGTAAAGATGACTGCAAGAGCACAGTGCAGACTGCTCAATGAGGTGAAGAAGAATCCTAGAGCTTCAGCTAAAGACTTACAAAAGTATCTGACATATGCTAACATCCCTGTTAGCGAATCTACGATACGTAAAACACTAAACAAGAATGGATTTCATGGGAGGATACCACAGAGGAAGCCACTGCTGTCCAAAAAAAACATTGCTGCACATTTACAGTTTGCACAAGAGCACCTGGATGTTCCACAGCAGTACTGGCAAAATATTCTGTGGACAGATGAAACCAAAGTTGAGTTGTTTGGAAGAAACACACAACACTGTGTGGAGAAAAAGAGGCACAGCACACCAACATCAAAACCTCATCCCAACTGTGAAGTATGATGGTAGGGGCATCATGATTTTGGGCTGCTTTGCTGCGTCACGGAATGGTCGGATTGCTATAATCGAAGGAAAAATTTATTCCCAAGTTTATCAAGACATTTTGCAGGAGAACCTAAGGCCATCTGTCCACCAGCTGAAGCTCAACAGAAGATGGGTGTTGCAACAGGACAACGACCCGAAGCATAGAAGTAAATCAACAATAGAATGGCTTAAACAGAAGAAAATACGCCTTCTGGAGTGGCCCAGTCAGAGTCCTGACCTTAACCCGATTGAGATACTGTGGCATGACCCCAAGAAAGCGATTCACACCAGACATCCCAAGAATATTGCTGAACTGAAACAGTTCTGTAAAGAGGAATGGTCAAGAATTACTCCTGACTGTTGTGCACGTCTGATCTGCAACTACAGGAAACGTTTGGTTGAAGTTATTGCTGCCAAAGGAGCTTCAACCAGTTATTAACTCCAAGGATTCACATACTTTTTCCACCTGCACTGTGAATGTTTACATGGTGTGTTCAATAAAAAATATGGTAACATTTAATTCTTTGTGTGTTATTAGTTTAAGCAGACTGTGATTGTCTATTGTTGTGACTTAGATGAAGATCAGATCACATTTTATGACCAATTTGTGCAGAAATCCATATAATTCCAAAGGGTTCACATACTTTTTACTGCAACTGTATATACAGAATAGGAGCAGATATTGAGAATTACACCCAGTATACAGGACAAGAGAAGTGGTACTGTGCAGTGTCTATATATACAGAATAAGAGCAGATACTGAGAATTACACCCAGTATACAGGACAAGAGAAGTGATACTGTGCAGTGTACATATGTACAGAATAAGAGCAGATACTGAGAATTACACCCAGCATACAGGACAAGAGAAGTGGTACTGTGCAGTGTCCATATATACAGAATAAGAGCAGATACTGAGAATTATACCAAGTATACGGACATGAGAAGTGGTACTGTGCAGTGTCCATATATACAGAATAAGAGCAGATACTGAGAATTACACCCAGCATACAGGACAAGAGAAGTGGTACTGTGCAGTGTCCATATATACAGAATAAGAGCAGATACTGAGAATTATACCCAGTATACAGGACAGGAGAAGTGGTACTGTGCAGTGTCCATATATACAGAATAAGAGCAGATACTGAGAATTACACCCAGTATACAGGACAGGAGAAGTGGTGGGAGGAGTTGCTGTTCCTTCCTGTTCCTGTTTCCTGTTTCCTGTTGTTTGTGGGTGTGTGAGGTCCAGGAGGCTTACCAGCACTTTGTTTGCCGGGGGAATTGCTACCCTTTCCCCAGGGGGTGGCGGTTTCTCCCGGTATGGATCCCCGGGCCTCTGGCTGCCGGCGTTCATCACCACGTGTCGGCAGCCGCGGCGGAGATGCGCGAGTGGAGAGGAGGGCCTCCAGGACTGGAGACCTGGGCTTAGATACCTCGACGCTACTGGAGGTGGACGACGACGCGGATGTGAAGATTCCGCAGCAAGCGGCCGCAAGGTCGCAGGTAATGGAGGGCAGCCCCGCAAGTGCCGCTGGCAGGAGGGGCCCTGCTACTAGGAGCGGCCGCGATCCCTGCAGTGAGCCCAATGGAGTGCCAGGTGAGGTCCGGAGGGGTCCCAGGAGAGCAGCCAGCTTGGGATCCTCTCTGGACATTTTGAGTCAGCACCCAAGAAAACAGGATGCTGTGGAAAGGCCCGCTGCTGCACAAGCAGCGGGTGGAAACATGAAAAGTGCAGTGGCTGGACAAGCTGCCGGACGGACCGTTGGACGGGATACAGGGAAGGCTGTGGAGAAGGTGACGAGGCCAGAGGCTGAGGTAGGTGATTCAGCATGTGGTGTGTCTGTGTCGGTGCCTCAGCCCGGCAACAAAGTTACTGTAAAGAAGCATGGTGTCGGGGGTTCTTCCTGCCCAGCGGTTGAGAGACTGCATAATTGGGGTACTTTGGGCCCTAAGGAGTCTCCAAAAACCTTTTCCTCCCGGGTAGCATATTTCCTGAACATGCATGAGGAGGTCAAGAGGGAATTAAAAAGACTGAATGTGGAATTTAAAAATGTACAAATGCAACTTAAAATGGCGCCTAAGACAAAGAAGGCAATCCTCTCCTCCAGACTGGTGAGGTTGGAGGAGATAATCGCGGTTTTTGAGGAGAAGAGGGCCGCCATTGTGGAAAATGGCGGCCCATTCTTGGAGAAATTCAGGAATGACTGCAGGTTTCAGGGTATGTCTGGACTGTCTGGTACGCCTGGCCCCAGTTTGTCAGGGCAGCAGGCTGGAAGCCAGGGGAAGGTGGTACCAGGAACACAGGATTCGGAGGCGGACTCTCTGCCTTGTGGCCAGGGGGACCCCTCAGACCTGATTGCGGCCGCCTCCGGGGATGAAAGCGGGTCTGGGGGAAGGCTAATGCTGGAAGTCAGGCAGCTGGAGTCCCCGGTGGGCAGACTGTATTTTGGGGATGAGGAGGTCCCTGAGGATGAGCTGGTGAAAATCAGAAAGAAGAAAAATAAAACTGTAACGGAAGAAGTGCTTCGATTTGTGCCTTTTGAATCCGCTGCTGTGCCCAGCCCGGTTCCTGTAGTGGAATCGGGTCAAACAGTGCGGGAGATTAATTCTAAGATGGTGACGGGAGGTGCCCCCCCTTCCTGTAGTGGTAGGGTGGTCACAGGAAGCGCAGGGGGTAAAACCCCAAACAGTGTGGCGGACAAGGATGTGGTGATTGTGGACAAGGTTCAAGGTGGTGGTGCTGAGAAAGAGGATGTAAAGACTTTGGAACCTGGAGAGAACACTATGGTCGATTATCCCAGGACTGTGCGGGCCGTGGGGGGTGCGGGAGATGGGGAGTCCCCTGCGGGTTTTGCGGGGGGCTCCTCAGGGCCCGCCCCCAGTGATTCTCCGGTCTCTTTAGGGAACCCGACCAGTCCAGGGGGAGTGAAAGGTGATGAAAATGTGGTTGTTAATGGGATTGTGGGTAATAATGTGCAGGTGGCTGTGGGGGTGAATGAGAACGTAGACGAGGTTATAAATGAGGATACAAATGAATTGGTGAATGGGATTGTGGATGAGGAAGAAATTGAGATGGTGGATGAGGAAGCTTTGATTGAGGAGTATATTGCGGATACGGAAGTGGATGAAGAGGAGGAAGTTATGCGGAAGGAAGCAATGAGGAAGGATGTGAGAGAGAGGATGGCAAAAACAAAGACGTATGCGGGTGTTGTTTCGGGTGACTTTTTGCCCAAGGTTTCGGGCGGGGGTGACTTGCAACGGCGCCTCCTGGAGGCCCTAAAAAAAGGACCGGGAACTTCCATACAGGTAGAGGGAGGGTCGGTTGACCTGGCTTTCTGGACAGAAAGGCATGGTTTTAGGGCCTTCCGAGAACAAAGGAGGGGTGAGATCGTATGGACTCACCCCACACCGGGGAGGGACCGTAGGAATGTGGCCCGTCTCTATTGGAGGAGTAAGGAAGCAGCAGTTCCTTCTAGGAAGACTGTTGTGGAACTTCTCCTGGGGGCGGGGTTTGTCGCGAATGACATCTTTGCGCTCATACATCCCTACGGCACCGCTATGTTCGACGTCAGCTTTGTTAGGCCGGAGGGTTTGGAGCTTTTCTGGTCTAAATATGAGCTGATGAAGAACACCCCGGAGTGGCGGGGTTTTGCCGTCGAGGCCATCACCCGCCAATCGACTGTGAAGACAGTGACCGTTTTGACCTGTAATGAATCACTGTCTAGTGTAGACATCATGACTTGGCTCAGTCGATATGGTAGGGTGGGGCAGTTCCCCGCCAAGGTGCTCGATGAGCATGGCATCTGGTCAGGTGCCTGGACCTTCAGCGTGGAGCTGTTTGATCGGGGCAATTCTGTTGCTCATATTCCCTCCTCTGCCTTCATAGGAAGGGATAGGATTATGGTGTTCTATAGGGGCCAGCCAAAGGTCTGTCACAAGTGCGGCAGTCCCACCCACTTCAGCGCACAATGCGATGTTCGCATGTGTGCGAAGTGTGGGGACACTGGTCATCTTGCCGCATCTTGTAGGCGGATCCGGTGCAACCTCTGTGGGGACCTAGGTCACCCGTTTAGTCGCTGTCCGCTTGCCTTCGCCAACAGGGTTCAGGGCCGGGCTCAAGATCAGGCAGGCACTAGCCGCGAGGCTGGGTCTGTGGTTGGGGAGGAGCCTGCTGCCGGGACTGAATCAGTTGGTGAGGGGACAAGCGCTGGAACTACTAGCGCTGGAAGAAGCAGGCAGGATCCGAAGAAGCAAAGGCCGTCCAAGATCAGGCGGCTAGAACAACGCCGTAAGGATAGGGAACAGGTAGCAGCTGATCCTTCAGCTGGTCTTTTGGCTGGTCTGGCTGAGGATCCCGGTTGTAGTGACCCGGGGTACAGCGACGATGGGGAACCAGAGGCCCAACCTGTGGAGGCTAACCCATCCGCCAACCCTGTCTCCTCGTACGGCGAAAGCTTGGACGAGGGTGGCAGAGCGTGGTTGGAGGGTAGGAGGAACAAGCGGAGTAAGAAGAAGAAGAAAGGAGAGGGTCGTAAGCCCTCTCTGGAGTGGGACCCATCTGTCCCACTCATCCTTGACCAGAGGCCTAAGGAAGGATCAACTGGGTCCCCTCTGGTGGAAGTCTCTAATCGGTACCAGGCCCTTGACGAGGATCCCCCAACTGCTTCAGCTGGGGGGGAGGAGGGTGTGGTGCCAGAACGCGTGGGGGCCTCCTCGCAGGCTGCCGGGCCCTGTCCTTCGGGGGGTAAATTACCTTCTGGAGGGGGGGCCAAGCCTGGAACCTTGGGCAAAAAGGATGGTATGGATGTCTCTGTATGTTTGAAAAGACAGAAGGAGTGTGATGGTTCAGATGAAAATGCTGATGGTGGTGGGGTGGGGAAAAAGAAGGCTATCTAACTCGATCATCAATGATGGCGGAACTCACCCCGTTGACACTGGCAAGCATTAACGTTGCCAGTATTAAGTCAGACGCAGCTCGTTTCCTGGCCTTTGATTTTTTCAGCCGTATTGAAGCTGATATTTTGTTTTTGCAAGAGACCTGGTTAACAAGTACAACTCTGCTGGCAAAAGCCAAGCGAGAATGGCGGCTAGGTCCGTCTTTCTGGTCTCTTGCGGCCGAGCCACGTAGCGGGGTGGCGGTACTTTTTAAGACCGCCGAAAGAGTGGAATGCAGGAGGATAATCGAGTTAGAAATGGGAAGGTGCCTGATTTTAGATGTCCTCATGGGGAGACAAGAATTGAGACTAATAAACATCTACGGCCCACAGAGTAAGTGGGACCGCAAGTGTCTCCTCATGAGGATTAAGCCTTTTCTTTTTACCAGCCGGCAAGTGATCTTTGGAGGGGACTTCAACAATGTGACGAGGGCCTGTGATAGGGGAGGCTCCAAAGGTGGGCTGGATGCTGATAGCATTGTGTTGTCTAGGATAGTTGAGGATACTCGTCTGGTGGACGCCCATTTACGGCATAAGCCAGACCACGTGGATTTCACCTTTCATCAGGGAAATCGTAGGTCTAGAATAGATAGGTTTTATTTAAAGGAGGAGGCTGTTTTCTCGGCTTTAGAAGCCGTGGAAGTGGAATTCTCCGACCACTGTTTGATTATTTTTTCTTTGAATGTTGCAGAGACTCCCTGTATGGGCAGAGGTATGTGGAAGCTAAATTCATCTCTCCTGGAAGAAGTGACAATAAGACAGTCCTTTGAGGATTTCCTTCAGAGCCAGGAACCCTTGGTGGACCTCTGCAACAGTAAGTCGGAGTGGTGGGAGATATTCAAAAAAAGGACGGCAAGGTTTTTCCGTGAGCTTTCTAACCTCAGGAGCTGGGACAGATACTGTCTGTACCAGGAACTGAGGAAGAAACTTGAAAGACTGGTTTCGACGGGGGGTAGCCGTGAGGATATCTCTCGTGTGAAATCCTTGCTCAAGAGGTGTCAGTACGATAGATACGCCTCTTTGGTAGCTGAAAGGGATTTCGGGAAGTACCGCTCACCCGACCCCTTTGGAAACTGTAAGATGGCAGTAAAAAGTAAATTTGTGGTAGGCCTGGTCGACAGTACGGGTTCCCTGAATAGGTCCAAATCAGGGATCCTGGAGGTCGTCAGGTCTTTCTACTCTCACCTCTTGGGTAGGAAAGAACTAAATCGGGACAGTTTTTCAGCTTTCTTGGCTGAAGCTATTCCCAAGGCAGGAATAGACCCCTCTCTTGATGTTTTGGCAGAACCTATCAGGCAAGAGGAAGTGGGACTGGCCATTGATGGGCTTAGGCCCAAGAAATCGCCAGGTCCGGATGGCTTAACATCCGAGTGGTACAAGGCTTTCAAGGAACAATTAGTTCCTCTCTTGACCGAGGTGTTTAACGAGTGTCTTTCCTCGGGCACTCTGCCAAAGTCAATGGGTAAGTCAGCCCTGATTATTCTGTCAAAGGGTAAAGATCCATCCCGCATTGAGAACTGGAGACCCATATCGCTTCTCAATGTGGACAGGAAGATTCTGGCAAAAATACTTTTCTGCAGATTGGTGAAGTTTGCACCGAGACTTCTTTCTGGGGCTCAGCACTGCTCTGTTCCCGGTCGGAGCGCTTTTAGCGCCGTTCTCAGTGTCCGAGAAGCCGTGGAGCGGGGCAGGGCGGGTGTTTGGAAAGGGTTTCTGTTATCTTTGGACCAGGCAAAGGCTTTTGACCGGGTGAACCATGAGTACCTGTGGTCTGTTCTCTTGTGGTATGGTCTACCAGGGAGGTTTGTAGACTGGTTAAAAACTTTGTACAAAGGGGCGGAGAGTTTCCCGTTGATTAACGGTTGGTCGGGTCGACCTTTTGAGGTGGCTTCTGGTGTCCGCCAGGGATGTCCTTTAAGCCCTTTGCTGTATGTGTTTGCGATTGATCCCTTCATTAGAAGGGTAGATCGTGGACCGTTGGCGGGGGTGGGGATGGAACTGGTGGTGCGGGGGCCATCTCTGAAGGTGGTGGCATACGCCGATGATGTCTCCATTCTTGCCTCCTCGGAGGATGAGGTGAGCTGGGTGATGTCGGAGGTGGACTGCTATTCAGAGGTTTCTGGGTCTCAGATCAACTGGGACAAATGTGAGACTCTCTGGCTGGGGGAAGGGGATCCTGTTTTCGATCTCCAGGGCACTCTTCCAGAACCTCAGAAGTCTGTAAAGATCTTAGGCATCAATTTCGGCCAGGATGGAGATTATCATCAGCAAAATTGGGAGAGTAGACTAAAAGATGTCGCCCAAAAGGTGGACCGTTGGAAGGGATGGTCTTTATCCCTCAGGGAAAGGGTTCACCTGTGCAAAGCCTACCTGATTCCCGTGCTTTTGTATCTAAGCAGTGTTTGTGTTTTGCCAGGGTCTCTCTGGGGTACGGTCTACAGCCTCTTTTTCCAGATGTTGTGGGGAAACAGGCTGAACCTAATCAGGAGAGAGGTTACTTACCGCACAAGGAGACTAGGCGGGTTGGATATGGTCAACCCTGTGGTATTCTTAACAAATACCTTTTTGAAAATTAATATTGCAAACCTCTGGAAAGAGAGGGCTCCTTTGTGGGTAATTTCCTGTAGGGAGTGGTTTCGGCCTTTCTTCCAGGAATGGGAGACAGGAGGGCGAGTGAAAGACCTACGTGCGTCACATGGATATCTTCCGGCTTACGTTGCCCCGGTTCTGAGAATCCTGAGACGGTGGGGTCTGGGGAAGGGAGAGGTGGAGACCATGTCGAGGTTTTCCCTTGACAGGAAGGTTCTATCTTACCTTTTTCAGGCCCCACTGGCCTTGAGGGACTGCCCAAGTCAGGATCTGGAGGGTGGGCTGTCTTTGTTGAATTCAGAAAGGATCCCTAAGAAAGTTTGGGATGTGACTTGGCGCTGCTTCCACGGTAAGCTATATGTAAGGGACAATGTGAAGTGTAGAAACTCTGAGGAAAGGGGTTGTCCCCGGGAGGAGTGTGGTAACCTGCTGGAAACCATGGACCACTTCTTACTTCATTGTCTCTTTAATATAGAGGTATACAAAAGGGTGGGGGCTTCCATCGGTTGGCCTAGGCTGGCCGCCCTGTCCTATGCGGAGTGGGCCTATGGGGCTTTCAAAGACCTTGGTGGGAGGGACCGTCGCACTTTATTCGTAGTTAGTGCAGTGGTTAGGCACCACATCTGGTGTGCACGGTGTCTAGTGTCAACAAAGAGTCACAAAATCCTCCCGGTGGAGACGGTATATAGGAACATCATGGGTGACCTGGTGAAGGTACGCTCTCTTGAGTACGAAAGGTGGGGGGACCCCAAGGCCTCTCGTCTGTGGAGGGGCTTCTGTTTGGGGGTTCCTTAGCTGAGTAGTGCTCTTTTCCTGGTGGTGGGCTGATATAGCACACACATAGGTTTTTGTTTTGTTTTGTAGTAATGCAAGTATGGAAAGGCTTACGGGTACCGAACCATAGCTGGTTTAGGTGTAATAGTATTGGTTTATGGTGTCTATATTGTATTATATAGGTATGTTTTGTATTATGTTAGTGTATGATAATATTATATTATTATATTAGTATTGTTAAGTTTATAGTGGGGTTTAGTTAGGTTGGGAGGGGGCTGGGAGGGAGGAGGGAGTGTATATATTTTTGTTTTCTATTATATATTATATACATATATAAAAAAAAAAAAAAAAAATTATAAAAAGAAAAAAATAAAGAAAAAAATATATATATATAAAAAAAAAAAAGAAAAAGGTGTTTTTTTTGTTTGTTGCAAACTGACTGACCCCAGTCCGACTGGGGAAAGACTAGGACTTCTCAAAGCTCGGGGTTTATCCCCTTGGAACTTTGGGGGTTATCAGTTTGCATATTTGCTGTGGACTGGTGGTGGGTTAGTTAGATTTAGTTCTATAAGTTGTATATAATTTGTATATCATTTGTATATAGTTTGTGTATATAGTCGGTATATAGTTTGTATATAGTTTATGTATATTGTGTATATATTTTATTTTATGGATTTTATGTATACGTGTAAGATGTAAATATGTATAGTATGGGGTTACGAAAGTGTTTTAAGTGTGAATAGTATTGTAGGTTCTAGTGGGGTGGTGGACTGGTCGGGATGGGTTTAGTCATGTGTTTCGTTTCTGTGTATAGATATTGTTATGGCCTTTTGTTATTTATTTACAAATTAAAAGAGTCCATATATACAGAATAAGAGCAGATACTGAGAATTACACCCAGTATACAGGACAAGAGAAGTGGTACTGTGCAGTGTCTATATATACAGAATAAGAGCAGATACTGAGAATTACACCCAGTATACAGGACAGGAGAAGTGGTACTGTGCAGTGTCCATATATACAGAATAAGAGCAGATACTGAGAATTACACCCAGTATACAGGACAGGAGAAGTGGTACTGTGCAGTGTCCATATATACAGAATAAGAGTAGATACTGAGAATTACACCCAGTATACAGGACAAGAGAAGTGGTACTGTGCAGTGTCCATATATACAGAATAAGAGCAGATACTGAGAATTACACCCAGTATACAGGACAGGAGAAGTGGTACTGTGCAGTGTGTATATATACAGAATAAGATCAGATACTGAGAATTACATCCAGTATACAGGACAGGAGAAGTGGTACTGTGCAGTGTCCATATATACAGAATAAGAGCAGATACTAAGAATTACACCCAGCATGCAGGACAGGAGAAGTGGTACTGTGCAGTGTCCATATATACAGAATAAGAGCAGATACTGAGAATTACACCCAGTATACAGGACAGGAGAAGTAGTACTGTGCAGTGTCCATATATACAGAATAAGAGCAGATACTGAGAATTACACCCAGTGTACAGGACAGGAGAAGTAGTACTGTGCAGTGTCGATATATACAGAATATGCTGGATGAGGCACACAGACTCTTTCTAAATATTGGTGCTATTTGAAATTTGTGCCAGAAATTCATTTAGAAGGAGCATAGCCGGGAGGTAATGGAGTTTGGGAAGTTACTTTGAATGTTTCCTCAACGTGCATTGATTTCCATAATGTCCACCACATTACAAGGCGTCACGGGAAATGTAGGGGGCGTTCTAGCTGCAGATCCCCTCCCTTCTCTCTGGATACTTCACAAGCCATGAGACCATAAACTCTGCACATCACAAAATTATTGATTGCCAAAAAATCTGTGTTAAGTCGCCTGTTGCTCGATGAAATTGGAATTAATATGCAGCATTGTTAGAGCGGCGTCCTAACTGCGCAGCTTATTTCCATCAAGTACATAATTATACATGTAATGCCGGCATTCCCGCTGCTCTGCTTTATGCTTTTTACTACACTTAACTATTCCTGTCATTTTACACACGCAGGTTATGTCACAGACACAACAAAGGAGCCGCCAACATATCCGCAATTACACCGCGCGCCATTTATTATTTCATTACACACAGAACAGGAAAATCCCCTTTTTTCATAACATGTTTTACTATTGTGTAGAGCTGTAAGGGTTAATATAAGTCAGAGTGGGAGGGGTGACATAACGATGCGGTCGCCGGCATGTTACGTGCCACTGCGTAATAGGCGACAGCGGTCTTAATACAAGAGAAAAAATGTCCGCTGGTTAATAGGTAATAGAGATAAGAATTCTAGTTAAAGATGCCCCAAACATAACCGTGTAACACGCAAACCGGGAGCGAGCTCATTATCAGAGGCGTTGCCATGACAATAGGCTGTTGCCAGGTAGCCGGAGTGAGAATCTGCAGGCCTAAAAATAAAGCTGTTATGCCTCTTATCTCCTCCTTGCTTTGACAGGGGCAGCCATCACAGGAGAAGACGCAGCAAAGGTCTCTGGGAAATGCCCTGGGACATTAAAGGGCGTCTGCCCACCAAAATGCGAAAAACAAAAAGTCACATAAATTATTTTGAGCTTGATGAGAAAGCTGGGTGACAACCAATACGAGCACCATTCAATTCAACTTTTCCAGGCTCCTGGCACCAACCTATTTAGAAATGTTGGAAAACTTCAGAAACTGCTGTGCATCTGTCAGCAGGCTCAACCCTCTTACATGAGGTATAATGCCGCTAAGGATGATCTTGATGAGTAACAGCATAACTTTTGTTGTTTCTCTAGGGAAAAAGTCAACTTTTAGCAAATATACAAATGAGGGCTTAAAGGGGTTGTCCAACAAAAATGATTCAACATATTTTCAAAGCAGCTCCTAGATCTGAATATTTTTGTAATTTCATGTAATTAAAAATGTTGTATAACCACTGACTAATTCAAGAAAATGTAACTGTATAGCGCCACCTGCTGTTTGTTATTTTCCATATTTTCTCTGTCCATCTACAGAGGTGGTCGCACATGCTTAGTTCCATTCTTCAACTGCCACCAGCCATAGCAACAGTTGGAAGCTGTGACAGATAGGCAGAGAGCTACAGAAAAAAGGACACACCACCTGACAAAGGATATGCTCCCTGAGAAAGACGCATTCTCTGAGCTGCACCAGAAAAGACAAGTCTCCTAAGAAAGGACACACCCCCTGAGCTCCCAACCTAAAGAAGATTTAGCAAAGCAACTGAAGCAATGAATGGGGAAAGCTTTGGATCCGTGTGAAGTACAGGTAATTATTGGCATAGTATTTCTGATATAACACCGATTCCTGAGGCAATACAAGGGATAGAACTGCTCAGCCAAGGCAAGAGTGGAAGAGCCCACAGCCAATATGAGTGCTACAGAGACGGCAGGGCTGGGCTGAGTATTAATACAACTATTTTTATTCCACAAGACAAAGGAAAGGATGGTTTTTCTAAAAAGCCCGGAGAACCCCTTTAATTATGGGATAATCCCTTTAAGGCCTCTTTCACACGGGCAAGATTTCCGCGTGGGTGCAATGCGTGAGGTGAACACATTGCACCCGCACTGAATCCGGACCCATTCATTTATATTGGACTGTGCACATGAGCAGTGATTTTCACGCATTACTTGTGCGTTGCGTGAAAATCACAGCATGCTCTATATTGTGCGTTTTTCACGTAACGCAGGCCCTATAGAAGTGAATGAGGCTGCATGAAAATCGCAAGCATCCGCAAGCAAGTGCGGATGCGGTGCGATTTTCAGGCATGGTTGCTAGGAGATGATCGGGATGGTGACCCGATCATTATTATTTTCCCTTATAACATGGTTATAAGGGAAAATAATAGCATTCTTAATACAGAATGCTTAGTAAAATAGGGATGGAGGGGTTAAAAAATAAAATAAAAATTTAACTCACCTCATCCACTTGTTCGCGCAGCCCGGCTTCTCTTCTGTCTTCTTCTTTGATGACAGGAGGAAAAGGACCTGTGGTGACGTCACTGCACTCATCACATGGTCCGTCACATGATCCATCACCGTGGTACATCACCATGGTGATGGACCATGTGATGAGCGCAGTGACGTCACCACAGGTCCTTTTCCTCCTGTCATCAAAGAAGAAGACAGAAGAGAAGTCAGGCTGCGCGAACAAGTGGATGAGGTGAGATAAAATGTTTTTTATTTTATTTTTAACTCCTCCAGCCCTATTTTAGTAAGCATTCTGTATTAAGCATGCTATTATTTTCCCTTATAACCATATTATAAGGGAAAATAATAAAATCTACACAACACCGATCCCAAACCCGAACTTCTGTG
This sequence comes from Bufo bufo, assembly GCF_905171765.1. Classification (NCBI taxonomy): domain Eukaryota; kingdom Metazoa; phylum Chordata; class Amphibia; order Anura; family Bufonidae; genus Bufo; species Bufo bufo. The sequence continues at coordinate 232,843,850 of NC_053389.1, read as the reverse complement.
AAGAAGTCCGGGTTTGGGTACCAAACATGCCGATTTTTATCAAGCGCGTGCAAAACGCATTAAAACGCTTTGCACTCGCGGGGAAAAATTGCACATTTTCCCACAACGCACCCGCATCTTTTTCCGCACGTCACCCGTTGCGCCCGTGTGAACCCAGCCTAAGAGCAATTAAGGGTGGGCCTCAACACCTTGGTGGATTTTAGCTCCTCCGCTCAGCCTCATTGTGTACTCCCCCATCCTCTTGATTGACAGAATAAGGCATCAGTAGTGTCATATCCTTGTAACAGATTTTAATTTCAGTGGGTGCCGTCAATGGATTGGAAATTTCATCAGAGCATTGGAAAAATGTGTGGGGTTAAAAACAATATCAGTGGCCATAAAAGACATCATGGATGGAGCCCAGCTTCCCACAGACACTGCACTGACACAGAGAGATACATTTGCCCTGCTCCTTTCCTTTAATTGCTCTTTTGCTATATCAGTATTTACTGTTGTTGCAGAATTGTATTCATTATCCAGGAAGGTTTGAACCAGACCTGTACAATTCTCCTAGATAGGAAAGCAGAGGTACCCCACTGATGTAAGGGCACATCACTTGGGACAGCCAATATAATATTTTGACACTGTGGCCCTATTTTCTTGACAATAGTGAGGATGTGAGGGCAAAGATCTCCCTCCCCAATGTTACCTTCTTATATGTCTCTATACTATGAAGGAGGATAAGTGGTGGAGGAGTTCCCCTTTACCACACAGCAATGACGGATTTAGGCTGCAATTAATGACTGTTATTATTTTGTTGTTTACTTGAAAACGAAATCCTGGAACATCAGTGTCTCCTGAGAACATTTGTCTCCAGCTACAGTCCCAAAGCTTCAACAATAGAATTATATGTTAATGTTCCTGTAACTGGACACACCCACTGCGACCGAGAGGCGCCAAAACCTAACAGCACACAGAATAACACACTATCATTTCGAGCTTCTAAATATTCTCAGAGAGAAAGTGTAAACTGTGGTTTAAAATCAAAAAGATCTAGAATTCTGTGCTTTCTCATGTACCCAATGTATCCCCTGATATGTCATGACCCAGAAATGGGAAGAGAAGTGACAATCAAGCATATTTCTGCATCAGAAAAAATGTTGGAAAACTAAGTATAAAACATTTACTAATATAATCAACATAATGCCACCATATGTAAATTAATATAACTATTATAATACTTCCCCATGTACAAGAATATAACAACTATCATACTGTCTCCTATGTACAAGAATATAACTACTATAATACTGTCTCATAAGTACAAGAATATAACTACTATAATACTGCCTCCTATGTACAAGAATATAACTACTATAATACTGCCCCTATGTACAATATCATAACTATTATAATACTGCTCCTATGCATAAGAACATTAACTACTATAATATTGTCTCTTACATACAAAAATATAGCTAATAAAATGCTTAATACTGTATCCCATGTACAGGAATATAATATAATGCTGCCCTATGTGAAAAATAAAACTAATATAATACTGCTGCTATTTACAAGAATATAACTACTATAATACTGCAATATATACAAGAATATTGCTAATAACAGTTCCCCCTATGTACAAGAATAAAACTACAATAATGCTGTCACTTATGAATAATATACTTACAATAATACTGGCCCCTATGTACACGAATATAACTACAATAATATTGCCTCCTATATACAAGAATATAACTACTGTAAGGGATCGCTCTTTCTCAGGGGGTCTCAATCACAGATTTCTCGCAGACAACCGTATTGAAGTCCAAACGATGCTTTATTTTCAAGCACATTAGCACAATACAGCAACCAAAATAACTCCTGCCCGTCTAGGCACTACCTACCGTAATACATAATTCATTCCCTGACTCACCTCTAAAGAATACAGTTCACACACGTGATCAGATGCAGCTTTCTCAGCCCAAACAGTCCAGCAGCCTCCAGGCTGTGAATACAACATCAGTACCTTTGTGGGATTGTGGACCAGAAGGCCACCTGACTCTGGCTGTGCGACCCTCTCTCCGCAGGTGTCGCTAGGTCCCCCAAACTCAGGCCTCCTAAGCCTTTCCCTCCCCCTGACTAACACACAAAGGGTTGGTTTTATGCGCCCTTGATTAAAGCAGGCCTCACCTCCGATCACCTCAGGTGAAAGGGAAGGGAATACCTGTGCCAGAAGGGTGTGGACTGGCAGACCCCACTACCAAACCTATCTGCCAATCCAAGTAAAATCCAGCCCAGAAGAAAATGTATACAAAACTGTCTTAGCAAACTATACTTTGCTGAGACCACTCCGCTTTCTGGATTTTAGTTATCTCACCCAGCTGAGGTATCTGGGTGGGATACACACGCCTTTCCGCACTGTCCACATTACCACACTACTATTATACTGCCCCCCTATGTACAAGAGTATAACTAAAATAATACTGTATATAAGAATATAACTAATAACTCTTCTCCTATGTACAAGAATAAAACTACAATAATGCTCTGCTTATGTATAATATACTTACTAAAAAGCTGCCCCCTATATATAAGAATATAACTAGTATAATACTGTCCCCTATGGACAAGAATATATCTACTATAAGACTGCCCTCTATGTACAAGAATATAACTACTATAAGGGTCTATTCACACGTCCGTTTTTTCTTTCCTGATCTGTTCCGTTTTTTCAGGAACAGATCTGGACCAGATCTGGACCCATTCATTTTCAATAGGTCCTGGAAAAAAACGGACAGCTCAATGTCTGATTTTTTCCAGGACCCATTGAAAATGAATGGGTCCAGATCTGGTCCAGATCTGTTCCTGAAAAAACGGAACAGATCAGGAAAGAAAAAACGGACGTGTGAATGGACCCTAATACTGCCTCCTATGTACAAGAATATAACTACTATAATACTGCCTCCTATGTACAAGAATATAACTACTATAATACTGCCTCCTATGTACAAGAATATAACTACTATAATACTGCCCCCTATGTACAAGAATATAACTACTATAATACTGCTTCCAATGTACAGGAATATAACTACTATAATACTGCCTCCTATGTACAAGAATAAATCTACTAAAATAATACCACACATGTACAGGAATATAATTACTATAATACTATCCCCTATTTACAAGAATATAACTACTATAATACCACAAATGTGGAAGACTATGACTACTATATACTAATACTGTCCACTATATAAGAATATAACTAGTATAATACTGTCCCCTATGGACAAGAATATATCTACTATAAGACTGCCCTCTATGTACAAGAATATAACTACTATAACCTACTTATCATGACCTCCAATCCCGAAACATCCTTCCCTAGGCTTTTGTCTCTTTTTGAGGAGTTTGGCTATGTGTCAAACTTTAAAATCAACTATAGCAAGTCAATGGCCCTAAACGTTACTTGTCCAGAATCGGTTAAAGAGGCCCTTCAGAATACTACCCCCTTTCACTGGGCTACAAAAGACATAGTATTTTTGGGAGTGCACGTCCCGGCTCAGGTGAAGGACTTATTTGCTCTGAATTATGCCCCCTTGTTGTCCTCAGTTAGGAAGCAGCTGCACTCTATTAGACTGCCGTTTATTTCCTGGTGTGGCAAGAGGAACTACCTCAGGACCTTTATAGCACCTAAATTTTTGTACCTTCTGCAGGTGTTGCCTATCTGGCTGCCGCACTCATTTTTTGTAGACATCCGCAGAGTTATTTCCCTCTTTTTGTGGGGAAGTAAACCCTCCAGAATTGCTTATTCGGTTCTGACCAGAGAGAGGAGGTTTGGCGGCTTTGGTCTGCCCGACATACGTTCCTACTATGTGGCCTTTCAACTATTTTGAGGTCTATTCCTCCTCAATAGCACTTATAGTGCTCCATATGTGTGTCTTGAGCGCTCTCTGCTCTCCACTAGAATGAAGCGGATTCTCTGGGGGCTGTCCCCTTGTTATCCGGGTAGTTCCTCTTTGCCACTCCTATGGAAGGGTATGTTTGTTGAGTGGGCCAAGCAGTTTAAGGATAGAACACTTGAGTTTCCCATACCGGGTACTCTGCTTTCCTCTTTACAGTTTTATGTCCACCCGGAAGCCGAGAAGCCCTCAGGTATCTGGCCTCTTTTGGCCGAGATCCCTTTAAGTGAGATTAGGTCCCCGGATGGGTCCCTGGATTGGTCCACGGTCTTGAATAACCCTAAAGTCAAAAAAGCTTCCTTCCTACAGAGTTTTGCCCTGCAGAAGGAGATCAAGATGATTAAGCTACCACCCCCCACCACCTCTGGAACCCCCTCTTGGCTGTCTAAGAGACTATCAGATGCCCGTAGGATCCCTAAACCGCTGTCTACCATATATAAGGAGTTACTCTCAGCCCCCCCTCCTGAGCTACATTTCCTTTCTTCATGGGAAAGGGAATTGTCCATCCACCTTACAGACCCGGAAAGGGCTTTTGTCCTTACACACTCTCACGGCTTTAGCCGCTGTATTAAGGTACAAGAAAACTCGTATAAGCTGCTTACGAGATGGTACAAGTCCCCGGAGTTCTTGCATAGGCTTAATGCAGATTTCCCAAGTGAGTGCTGGAGGTGTAGAAAAGATGTAGGCTCTCTGTCACACATTTGGTGGCACTGTGAAAAGATTAAAGCGTTCTGGACCAGTATAGAAGCTCTGATAAATGAGGTGTGTGCTAAGCAGGTTGAGGGCTCTTTCACACCTGCGTTATTGTCTTCCGGCATAGAGTTCCCTCGTCGGGGCTCTATGCCGGAAGAATCCTGATCAGGATTATCCTAATGCATTCTGAATGGAGAGAAATCCATTCAGGATGCATCAGGATGTCTTCAGTTCCGGAACGGAACGTTTTTTGGCCGGAGAAAATACCGCAGCATGCTGCGCTTTTTGCTCCGGCCAAAAATCCGGAACACTTGCCGCAAGGCCGGATACGGAATTAATGCCCATTGGAAGGCATTGATCCGGATCCGGCCTTAAGCTAAACGTAGTTTCGGCGCATTGCCGGAGCCGACATTTAGCTTTTTCTGAATGGTTACCATGGCTGCCGGGACGCTAAAGTCCTGGCAGCCATGGTAAAGTGTAGCGGGGAGCGGGGGAGCAGCATACTTACCGTCCGTGCGGCTCCCCGGGCGCTCCAGAGTGACGTCAGGGCGCCCCAAGCGCATGGATTACGTGATCGCATGGATCACGTCATCCATGCGCATGGGGCGCTCTGACGTCATTCTGGAGCGCCCCGGGAGCCGCACGGACTGTAAGTATACCGCTCCCCCGCTCCCCGCTCCTACTATGGCAACCAGGACTTTAATAGCGTCCTGGGTGCCATAGTAACACTGAAAGCATTTGGAAGACGGTTCCGTCTTCAAATGCTTTCAGTACACTTGCGTTTTTCCGGATCCGGCGGGCACCTCCGGCAACGGAAGTGCATGCCGGATCCCAACAACGCAAGTGTGAAAGAGGCCTAAGCTGGATCCTAAACTGATTCTGCTTTGGTGCCCTAATGACTCGCTTTCCCCCTGTAGATCTGATCTTCCTACTATGCTCATCACGGCGGCGAGACTGCTCATCCCGCTGCTTTGGAAGGATACTGAACCTCCCACTGTTTTGATGTGGAGGGATAAGGTGGATCAGATCTACAGGTTTGAAGAGCTGGCCCACTGGGAATCTTGCACGCGTTCCCGCTTTCTGAAAATCTGGTCGCCCTGGAAGACATATAGGAAGTTCCCCTGACGGAGTTGGGGAAAACTCCCCTACCCCCCCCCCCCCCTTTCCTTTCCCTTCCTTTCCCTCTCTTTTCCTCTTATTTGTGTTATATTTGATTTTTATTGTCTGTCACATTTGATGTATCATTTTGTACAACATGTGTTGCACTGACATGCATTTGTGGTCACTTCCATGACCGATTTGTGACTTTGCCTTACCAGTGATGCTACAATGGTTTGTGATCGATTGATATGCCTTACTTACTTTGAATAAAAACTAATTTGGTTAAGAATATAACTACTATAATACTGCCCCCTATGTACAACAATATAACTACTATAATACTGCCTCCTATGTACAAGAATATAACTAATATAATACTGTCACCCTACATACTGAGTCAGGATGGAAGATACGGCTACCTTGTGAGGCTGTTACATACATAATAAATAGACGTTTGCCACCTTTACATGCAGTGGCGGATTGGCCATAGACCTTACAGGGAAATTTCCCGGTGGGCCAATGCCCAGGGGGCCGCCCAACCGCCCCTCTCTGCCGCTGGCTGGGTACATAATGAGCTCTCAGTGGTAATCAACACTGTGAGAATCAGGTACTCATGTACCCAGCGATTGACCACAAATACCCTCCTGAATTCAGCAACTCACCTCCTAAGCCCCCCTGCTCCATATCTTAAAGGGAACCTGTCACCAGGATTTTGTGCATAGAGCTGGGGACATGGGCTGCTAGATGGCCACTAGCTCATCTGCAATACCCAGTCCCCATAGCTCTCTGCGCTTTTATTGTGTTAAAAAACTGTTTTGATCCATATGCAAATGACCTGATATGAGTCCTGTATCCGGAGATGAGTCAAGCGGAAAGGAGCCCAGCACCGCCCCGCGTCCTCCGAATCTCCTCCTTGCTGGGTGATGTCACAGAGCTGGAGCGCCGAAATCTCGCGATGCGCGAGCTAGCGCATGCGTAGTTCGTTCCCTGTGCTGATGCCAGTACAGGGAATGAACATGATGCCGACACTGCGCATGCGTTAGCTCGCGCATCGCGAGATTTCGGCACTCCAGCTCTGTGACGTCAGCCAGCAAGGAGGAGATTTGGAGGACGCGGGGCGGTGCTGGGCTCCTTTCCGCTTGACTCATCTCCGGATAACATAAAGTTCCGAAATTTTCCGGAATGCATTCCAGGTTCAGAGCTCAAAGAGTATACATGCAACAGTTCACCAAAACACTAATTGCAACCTGTGCTGAATACAAATTATGTATTGATCGGGCACATAGAGTCCCCAAACCACCCAATCTGCCAGATTCTGTGCCTAGGGACGTGCTAGCTACATATTCCTTCTATCACATCAAAGAAAAGCTTATGGAACTTGCGAGAAAACAGCAGCCACTACCTGAACCATATACTTCCTTGAAGGTATTTACTGACCTATCAGCTGCTACTCTACAAGCTCGCAGGCATCTTGCACCTCTCACGTCCATCCTAAGGCACCATGCTATACCATATAGATGGGGCTTCCCTACAAAAATCCTTATCAACAGAAAAGGGACATTCCACGCAGCTGCATCAGTGGAAGAAGGCAAAGCTCTCCTGGCCAAATGGCGTGTACCTGTAGAAGAAGACCTCCCGTCAACCAAGAAGACCCCACCAGCAAACATGTATGTGGAATGGCACGTCGTGCTTGCACCCTGAGATATCGCCCTTCTGTGACTGTCTCTCCTCCTCTAACTTATCTTCCTTTTCTCTTCCCTTCCTTATAGCTTTACACTTTTAGGCGAGGAAAATGGTAGAATCCTTTTTGACCTGAACTAACATGCTTAATGCTTTCACCCCCAGTTCAGGCAGTACCCGAGGCACCGTGTACGTGACGGTCGGGGTACACTCGTTGTTCAATAATAACTTGTTGTTCTATGTTACTTAAATTTAATAGCATGTTTACTTGTCCAATGTCCAGGAAATGACCTTTTTTTCTTTTCTCGCATGTTGTCCTTGGGGAGGAGGCTGGCCGGCCCCCTCGACTTCGGAGGAACAGCCCTGACTTGGCAGCTATCTTTTTACCATATGGAGAACAGTAGAAAAGGCGGCACTCACCGGTGTTGATAAAACTATGCTTTATTCGTTCATAAATAAAATCTTCTGGCAGGAGCATACGGTGCTGATCAACACAGAAGAAGTGTCTATCTTTTTACGTCACTCAAGATGGTACTTAAGATCTTGTCTCTGAACGTAAGGGGGCTGAACAGCCCCTTTAAGAGTAGTGATGAGCGGAATAGGAATATTCGAATTGGCGATATTTTGCAAATTTTTGGCCGGATATTCGCCATAAATTCGCAAATTCGAGAATTCGTGATCTCCAGTCATTGTTTACTTGATTGCGAAAAAATCGGCAATGTAATATATTCGCAATAAATTCGCGATTAGAATATTCAACACTACTCGCTAATAAGAATATATAGCACTATATTTTAAATATTCATGAATTCTCGAAGTGGCGATATTCACGATTAAAATTCACGATTCGAATATTCGCGCTCAACACTATATAAGAGGTCAGTAATGTTGAGAGAGCTTAAATCTCAAAAATGTGATATCGCTTGCTTGCAAGAGACGCATGCCTAATATTCCAACCCATCCAAAATCCACCACAAAGACTACCCAAACAATATCCATACATCCTTTCACCCCCAAAAAAGAGGGGTACTCATAGCCTTTAAAACAGTGGTTCTCAACCTTTCTAAAGCCGTGACCCCTTAATACAGTTCCTCATGTTGTGGTGACCCCCAACCATTACATTTTTTTCCTTGCTACGTCATAACTAATTTTGCTACTGTTATGAATTGTAATGTAAATATCTGATATGCAGGATGTATTTTTATTGCTACAAATTGAACATAATTAAAGCAGAGTAATTAATCACAAAGACAAAATGTTATATATTGTCAAATATTTATTTCTAATTACAAATAAATTAAATTTTGTATTGAAGCATGGTGTATAAATTAGTGGTGCTTCAAGTCCCCCCCAAATAAATAAATCAGAAGTGCTCAGGGTCCCCCAAATAAATAAATCAGCGGGGCTTCAGTTCTCCCCCAAATAAATAAATCAGCGGTGCTCAGGGTACCCCCAAATAAATAAATCAGTGGTGCATCAGGTTTCCCCCAAATAAATAAATCAATGGTGCTCAGGGTCCCCCAAATAAATAAATCAGAAGTGCTCAGGGTCCCCCAAATAAATAAATCAGCGGTGCTTCATGTCCCCCCAAATAAATAAAGCCTTGCTCAGCCAAATAATTAAAATAAAATTAGCCAGGCTCAGCCAGGCTCAATTAAATCATTGGTGGCAGTGGTGCTCAGCGGCGGTGTCATTAACGAAAAAACTCGGACCTCAGCAGACAGGCGGCCCCGACTTACCCGTCCAGACGTCAGGCTCCTTCAAGCACAGGCAGTGATAGGACATCACTTCCTGTGCGCGAGGATAAGGGGCCGCTGCCGTTGTGCGGACGACCCACAATAGGAAGCCTCAGGCGACCCCCCGGAAAGGGCCGATCGACCCCCAAAGGGGTCGCGACCCCTAGGTTGAGAACCGCTGCTTTAAAACAACGGTGGCAGTCCAAATACAACAAACCTGGATTGACCCACAAAGCAGACACATTATAGTCTACTGTCTTCTCAATGAGGTAGAATACACTATATTGAATGTCTATGCGCCCAACTCGCACACAGAGCGCTTATTCAGGCGCCTGCTGGGAAAATTACAGAAAGTGCAGAAGGGTAATGTTGTGATATGTGGAGAAATCTGCAATCCATCTCTGGACACAACTGCAAACCCTTCATCCTGCAAAATCTAATTTGCAAAATTGGCTTGGACGCATGACATGTATGATATATTGCATCTCCTGCATGTCAATGAAAAAGACTACACTGACTATTCTGGAGTCCATAAAACCTACTCTCGAATTAGCATGTTCTGGATAGGTAGATCCCTCATAAATAAATGTGCTGCTGTCAAAATAGGCCCTATCCAATGGTCAGATCATGCCCCGGTATTGCTGTCCCTATCAGAAGCACCTTCTAAAGTTTCAGGCTATGTTTGGAGGTTTAACACTTACCTCCTGTCCATACAATCAATCAGTGAGATAGTGGAATCATCTCTCAAATAATTTTTTTGCCACAAATTACACCCCAGAGGTCCGTCCTCACACCATATGGAGTTGCCACAAGGCATATACAGTCAGGTCCATAAATATTGGGACATCGACACAATTCTAACTTTTTGGGCTCTATACACCACTACAATGGATTTGAAATGAAACAAACAAGATGTGTTTTAACTGCAGACTGTCAGCTTTAATTTGAGGGTATTTGCATCCACATCAGGTGAACGGTGTAGGAATTACAACAGTTTGCATATATGCCTACCACTTATTAAGGGATCAAAAGTAATGGGACAATTGGCTTCTCAGCTGTTCCATGGCCAGGTGTGTGTTATTCCCTCATTATCCCAATTACAATGAGCAGATAAAGGGTCCAGAGTTCATTTCAAGTGTGCTATTTGCCTTTGGAATCTGTTGCTGTCATTTCTCAAGATGAGATCCAAAGAGCTGTCACTATCAGTGAAGCAAGCCATTATTAGGCTGAAAAAACACAACAATCCCATCAGAGAGATAACAAAAACATTAGGTGTGGCGAAAACATGGAACATTCTTAAAAAGAAGGAACGCATCGGTGAGCTCAGCAACACCAAAAGACCCGGAAGACCACGGAAAACAACTGTGGTGTATGACCGAAGAATTCTTTCCCTGGTGAAGAAAACACCCTTCACAATAGTTGGCCAGATCAAGAACACTCTCCAGGAGGTAGGTGTATGTATGTCAAAGTCAACAATCAAGAGAAGACTTCACCAGAGTGAATACAGAGGGTTCACCACAAGATGTAAATCATTGGTGATCCTCAAAAAGTGGAATGCCAGATTAGAGTTTGCCAAACGGCATCTAAAAAGCCTTCACAGTTCTGGAACAACATCCTATGGACAGATGAGACCAAGACGAACTTGTACCAGAGTGATGGGAAGAGAAGAGTATGGAGAAGGCTCATGATTCTAAGCATACCACCTCATTAGTAAAGCATGGTGGTGGTAGTGTCATGGCGTAGGCATGTATGGCTGCCAATGGAACTGGTTCTCTTGTATTTATTGATGATGTGACTGCTGACAAAAGCAGCAGGATGAATTCTGAAGTGTTTCGGGCAATATTATCTGCTCATATTCAGCCAAATGCTTCAGAACTCATTGGACGGCGCTTCACAGTGCAGATGGACAATGACTCAAAGCATACTGCGAAAGCAACCAAAGAGTTTTTTAAGGGAAAGAAGTGGAATGTTATGCAATGGCCAAGTCAATCACCTGACCTGAATCCGATTGAGCATGCATTTCACTTGCTAAAAACAAAACTGAAGGGAAAATGCCCCAAGAACCAGCAGGAACTAAAGACAGTTGCAGTAGAGGCCTGGCAGAGCATCACCAGGGATGAAACACAGTGGCTGGTCATGTCTATGCGTTCCAGACTTCAGGCTGTAATTGACTGCAAAGGATTTGCAACCAAGTATTAAAAAGTGAAAGTTTGATTTATAATTATTATTCTGTCCCATTACTTTTGGTTCCTTAACAAGTGGGAGGCACATATGCAAACTGTTGTAATTCCTACACTGTTCACCTGATTTGGATGTAAATACCCTCAAATTAAAGCTGACAGTCTGCAGTTAAAGCACATCTTGTTCGTTTCATTTCAAATCCATTGTGGTGGTGTATAGAGCCAAACATGTTAGAATTGTGTCAATGTCCCAATATTTATGGACCTGACTGTATGAGGGGAATCTTTATTAAGCAGAGCAGCATATGGCGCAAACAAAGAGACAAAGATATCCAAAACACGATGCAAGTAATCCAAAAACTTGAGACACTGAACAAACAAACTCTTTCCGAAACTCATATAGCAGAGCTCTCTAAGGCTAGACTGCACCTGCGGAACCTCCTCGTGTATGCCTATGACAAATCCCTAAGACGTCTCAAGTTTCAATATTATGCCCAAGACAATAAATCGGGAGCACTTCTGCCAAAACGACTTAAATCCCTAACATCAAAATCGAGAATACACTGCTTTCACACTTTATAATGGGTAATTCTGTTTCCGCTTCTAGAGACATAGCTAATGCCTTTCAAAACTATTACTCCCGCCTGTATAACTTAAAGCAAGATAGGGTAACTGCCCAGCCTACCCAACCGGACATTAACTCTTTTTTAGAAAAGGTCAGCCTCCCAAAACTAAATTCGAAACAATTGGAGACCCTCAACAAACCAATATCCCCTGATGAGATAAATGCAGTGATTCGTTCACTCCCTCTTAGTAAAGCTCCGGGCCCTGATGGATTCTCCTCCTTGTATTGTAAAAAATACGGCCCTCTTCTCATTAAACACCTCCTTCCAGTGTACACCTCAGCAATGGACACCGGTTCCTTCCCGCCAGAAATGCTAGAGGCTCTTATAGTAACTATTCCAAAAGCAGGGAAATCGCCCTCACAAACTACTAGCTATCGACCGATCTCACTACTGAATTGTGATGTAAAGATTTATGCCAAGATATTGGCCAATCGACTCCTATCCATCATCCCTTCTTTAATTTCAATAGATCAGATGAAATTTGTGTCAGGAAGACAAGCTCCAGATAATACCAGGAGACTTCTGTCACTACTACAAGTGGCAGAGTCAAGGGGCACCCCGACTACATTTCTGACACTCGACGCCGAGAAGGCGTTTGACCGCATCAATTGGCCATATGGCTTCTCGGTACTGAAAAAGTTTGGATTTACTGGCCCAATATACTCAGCTATTGCCAAAACCTATTCCCCCTAGACTGGCAAAAGGAAAGCGTGACATACCTAGGCATGCAACTAACCTATCCCACAGCAAAGACGTTCCATACCAACTTTTCCCCTTTATTAAACGAACAGCAAAAAGATATTGCAAACATGAAATCCTATTTGATCTCCTGGTTTGGCAGAGTGGCAGCTTCTTTACCTATTTAGAACCCTCCCCATAGCAATCCCAGAATCTTTCTTTGGAAAGGCCCAAAAGCAGATGATGAATTTCATCTGGAACTCAAAGCATCCACGGGTAGAATATTCGATCCTGACAATGCCTAAAAACAAAGGAGGACTGGGAATTCCAAATTTGAAACATTACCACACAGCATGCCTATTAGACCAACTAGTACATTGGTGGAATGACAGTAAAGACAAACACTGGGTATCTATGGAAAGAACTTCCCTTAAGCTCCCCACCCTCCGCTCCCAACTGGTGGAAACGGCATGGAGACTGGGTCCATATGTATCCTCTCTATCTGCAGACCAGACTTCCATCAGAGCTTGGAAGAACTACTTACAATTATCAAATTATCAAACGACCAGGGAACTATACCTGCCCCTACTAATATATCGGTCCCCTGCCTTGCAGATCACATCCCAGACCTAGACCTTAAGACATGGATCACCCAAGGGATAAAAACGGTACAGAACATGATGGACCAAGACAATGTGATGTCCTTCTCCCACATACAGGACACATATCATATTCCACATAGAGTATGCTACAAATTCCTTCAAATTAGATCCCTATTGAGGAAAACAGAGGGAACTTCACTACTTATTCCAAAAGCGACTTTAAGATACCTACAGTTGCAAGAAAAAGTATGTGAACCCTTTGGAATGATATGGATTTCTGCACAAATTGGTCATAAAATGTGATCTGATCTTCATCTAAGTCACAACAATAGACAATCACAGTCTGCTTAAACTAATAACACACAAAGAATTAAATGTTACCATGTTTTTATTGAACACACCATGTAAATATTCACAGTGCAGGTGGAAAAAGTATGTGAACCCTTGGATTTAATAACTGGTTGAACCTCCTTTGGCAGCAATAACTTTAGCCAAACGTTTCCTGTAGTTGCAGATCAGACGTGCACAACGGTCAGGATTAATTCTTGACCATTCAGTTCAGCGATATTCTTAAGAAGTCTGGTATGGATCGCTTTCTTGAGGTCATGCCACAGCATCTCAATGGGGTTGAGGTCAGGACTCTGACTGGGCCACTCCAGAAGGCGTATTTTCTTCTGTTTAAGCCATTCTGTTGTTGATTTACTTCTATGCTTTGGGTCGTTGTCCTGTTGCAACACCCATCTTCTGTTGACCTTCAGCTGGTGGACAGATGGCCTTAAGTTCTGCTGCAAAATGTCTTGATAAACTTGGGAATAAATTTTTCCTTCGATGATAGCAATCCGTCCAGGCCCTGGCGCAGCAAAGCAGCCCCAAACGATGATGCCCCCACCACCATACTTCACAGTTGGGATGAGGTTTTGATGTTGGTGTGCTGTGCCTCTTTTTCTCCACGCATAGTGTTGTGTGTTTCTTCCAAACAACTCAACTTTGGTTTCATCTGTCCACAGAATATTTTGCCAGTACTGCTGTGGAACATCCAGGTGCTCTTGTGCAAACTGTAAACGTGCAGCAATGTTTTTTTTGGACAGCAGTGGCTTCCTCTGTGGTATCCTCCCATGAAATCCATTCTTGTTTAGTGTTTTACGTATCGTAGATTCGCTAACAGGGATGTTAGCATATGCCAGAGACGTTTGTAAGTCTTTAGCTGACACTCTAGGATTCTTCTTCACCTCATTGAGCAGTCTGCACTGTGCTCTTGCAGTCATCTTTACAGGGCGGCCACTCCTAGGGAGAGTAGCAGCAGTGCTGAACTTTCTCCATTTATAGACACATTGTCTTACCGTGGACTGATGAACAGCGAGGATTTGGAGATACTTTTATAACCCTTTCCAGCTTTATGCAAGTCAACAATTCTTAATCGTAGGTCTTCTAAGAGCTCTTTCGTGCGAGGCATCATTCACATCAGGCAATGCATCTTGTGAAAAGCAAACCCAGAACTGGTGTGTGTTTTTTATAGGGCGGGGCAGCTGTAACCAACGCCTCCAATCTCATCTCATTGATTGGACTCCAGTTGGGTGACACCTCACTCCAATTAGCTCTAGGAGATGTCATTAATCTAGGGGTTCACATACTTTTTCCACCTACACTGTAAATGTTTACATAGTGTGTTCAATAAAAACATGGTAACATTTAAATCTTTGTGTGTTATTAGTTTAAGCAGACTGTGATTGTCTATTGTTGTGACTTAGATGAAGATCAGATCACATTTTATGACCATCATGTTTCCCACCTCATCGCCCTGCTGCTGGAGAAACTGCGGCCACAGGCCATCTTTTCTTCACACTCTCTGGTCGCGTCCGAAGATTTCTCCGCTATAGAGCAGTGTTCAAACCTTGATAGCTGATTGTATCCCTAACGGCCTGGTGTTAACCTCAGAGAAAGCACTTCTCTTTATACACTGCTCAAAAAAATAAAGGGAACACAAAAATAACACATCCTAGATCTGAGTTAATTAAATATTCTTCTAAAATACTTTGTTCTTTACATAGTTGAATGTGCTGACAACAAAATCACACAAAAATAAAAAAAATGGAAATCAAATTTTTCAACCCATGGAGGTCTGGATTTGGAGTCACACTCAAAATTAAAGTGGAAAAACACACTACAGGCTGATCCAACTTTGATGTAATGTCCTTAAAACAAGTCAAAATGAGGCTCAGTAGTGTGTGTGGCCTCCACGTGCCTGTATGACCTCCCTACAACGCCTGTGCATGCTCCTGATGAGGTGGCGGACGGTCTCCTGAGGGATCTCCTCCCAGACCTGGACTAAAGCATCTGCCAACTCCTGGACAGTCTGTGGTGCAACATGATGTTGGTGGATAGAGCGAGACATGATGTCCCAGATGTGCTCAATTGGATTCAGGTCTGGGGAACAGGCGGGCCAGTCCATAGCATCAATGCCTTCG
The DNA here is from genome assembly GCF_905171765.1 of Bufo bufo. Classification (NCBI taxonomy): domain Eukaryota; kingdom Metazoa; phylum Chordata; class Amphibia; order Anura; family Bufonidae; genus Bufo; species Bufo bufo. The sequence continues at coordinate 232,828,139 of NC_053389.1, read as the reverse complement.
TCTTGCAGGAACTGCTGACACACTCCAACCACATGAGGTCTAGCATTGTCTTGCATTAGGAGGAACCCAGAGCCAACCGGACCAGCATATGGTCTCACAAGGGGTCTGAGGATCTCATCTCGGTACCTAATGACAGTCAGGCTACCTCTGGCGAGCACATGGAGGGCTGTTCGGCCCTCCAAAGAAATGCCACCCCACACCATTACTGACCCAATGCCAAACCGGTCATGCTGGAGGATGTTGCAGGCAGCAGAACGTTCTCCACGGCGTCTCCAGACTCTGTCACGTCTGTCACATGTGCTCAGTGTGAACCTGCTTTCATCTGTTAGGAGCACAGGGCGCCAGTGGCGAATTTGCCAATCTTGGTGTTCTCTGGCAAATGCCAAACGTCCTGCACGGTGTTGGGCTGTAAGCACAACCCCCACCTGTGGACGTCGGGCCCTCATATCACCCTCATGGAGTCTGTTTCTGACTGTTTGAGCAGACACATGCACATTTGTGGCCTGCTGGAGGTCGTTTTGCAGGGCTCTGGCAGTGCTCCTCCTGTTCCTCCTTGCACAAAGGCGGAGGTAGCGGTCCTGCTGCTGGGTTGTTGCCCTCCTATGGCCTCCTCTACGTCTCCTGATGTACTGGCCTGTCTCCTGGTAGCGCCTCCATGCTCTGGACACTACGCTGACAGACACAGCAAACCTTCTTGCCACAGCTCGCATTGATGTGCCATCCTGGATAAGCTGCACTACCTGAGCCACTTGTGTGGGTTGTAGACTCTGTCTCATGCTACCACTAGAGTGAAAGCACCGCCAGCATTCAAAAGTGACCAAAACATCAGCCAGGAAGCATAGAAACTGAGAAGTGGTCTGTGGTTACCACCTGCAGAACCACTCCTTTATTGGGGGTGTCTTGCTAATTGCCTATAATTTCCACCTGTTTTCTATCCCATTTGCACAACAGCATGTGAAATTGATTGTCACTCAGTGTTGCTTCCTAAGTGGACAGTTTGATTTCACAGAAGTGTGATTGACTTGGAGTTACATTGTGTTGTTTAAGTGTTCCCTTTATTTTTTTGAGCAGTGTAGATATCAATACTTTAGCTCGCCCATATAGAACAGTAATCGCTCACATACTTATAGCAACCAAATTGGTTATCACCAGGCACTGGAAGAATCCTCAGCCTCCAGCTTTATCAGAAATAATTGCCCTAGTTAATTTCACCTGTATGTATGAAAAGATGTTTTACACCCAACATCCTTCTATGGAAAAATGTTATACCATGTGGTCAGTATGGCTATCTAGCTGCTGGTATGTAGTATAGCACATCTCCACATGTGAGAACAAATCCTTGTAGGCCTCCTAATCGACTCTCCACATGTGCTTATTCACAGATGGTCTATTTCAGTAAAAAGCTGAACATATTCGCCTGGACACCTTTTACTTGGTTTTTGTTTGTTTTTGCTTGTTTTTCCTATCTGCTTAGGTCAGGGGTGGGCAAACTTTTTTGTCAACTGAGCAAAATATCGCCAAAACCACGATTTAAATTTCTTTTGAGAGCCACATTTTTAAAACCTAAAATATTGTGTCAACAGTACCAGTGAGGACTATTAGGGCTCATGCACAGGACCGTGTGCCCGCCGTTGCCATATTGCAGGCCGCATACGGCGGGTCCGCAATACATGGCCACTGGCCGTGTGCAGCCCGCATCATGGACCCATTCACTTCAATGGGTCCAGGATCCGGGATATGAGTGCTACAGAGTGCTTCCGTGGTGCTTCTGGCTGTGCCTCCGCACCGCAAAAAAGTAGTGCATGCACTACTTTTTTGCGGTGCGGAGGCACACACAGAAGCACCACGGAAGCACACTGTAACACTCATATCCCGGATCCTGGACCCATTGAAGTGAATGGGTCCATGATGCGGGCTGCACACGGCCATGTGCAGCCCGCATTTTGGACCCATTCACTTCAGCATGCGCTACTTTTTTGCGGTGCGGGCAGTCGGATGCGGATCGCGAACCCCATTCAAGTGAATGGGTCCGCGATCCTCATGCAGCTGCCCCATGGTCTGTGTCCGTGCATTGCAGACCGCTATTTGCGGTCCGCAGCACAGGCACGGCGCCCTTACATTCGAGGGCATGAGCCCAGAGTGTGTTTTTACATACTTTTATATGTACTTTCTTTTATTTGGATCTTGATTATTATTTCATTTTATCTTTATCATTTTTTACTTTTATTAAACTTGTCTGCAGATGTGGATGTAATGTGGATGACGCACTTATGGGGGATATCTGTGGATGACGCACTTATGGGGGATATCTGTGGATGACGCACTTATGGGGGATATCTGTGGATGACGCACTTATGGGGGATATCTGTGGATGACGCACTTATGGGGGATATCTGTGGATGACGCACTTATGGGGGATATCTGTGGATGACGCACTTATGGGGGATATTTGTGGAGGGCGCACTTATGGGGGATATCTGTGGAGGGCACTTATGGGGGATATCTGTGGAGGGCACATATATAGCATAAGATGCTATATATGTGTCATCCACAGATATCCCCTATAAGTGCCCTCCACAGATATCCCCCATAAGTGCCCTCCACAGATATCCCCCATAAGTGCCTTCTAGTAAGTAAAGTAATGTATTAGTGGGGGGAAGAGAGGAGGCAGGGACACTTGCGGCGGGGCCGGTGCAGTGCCCAGCGCTGTGCACACACCAGGGGCAGCTCCTACCTTTCTGCTGCAGGACATTTCGCTCCAAGTCTCCTGAGCGGCGGCCTCTTCACCACTCCACCACTCCTCACATGGCCGGCAGTGGGCAGCCGAACTAGAGCGCCGCTGCCCGCCCTTCTGCTGCTGTGCGCAGCGTGACATCTCTCCCTCCGTCATGCGCCTCCTGCCTCGCCTGCCTGCTTCATTCATAAAGTGGAAGGAGCAGACAGACAGGGCAGGAGGCGCATGACGGACATTTTGCAAGCAGCTTGAGCGGCGCGATATGGCTGCGTGGCCGCCCACCCGCGCCACTTAGACGTAAGGGAACACTGACTGCAGGGGCCAGGGGGGTCAACAGGCGACAAAGTCGGGCCCGGTCGCAACTGCAACCCCTGTATGTACGCCACTGCGTGGGAGCCCGCACCAAAGAGGCGCATTGAAGGGTCTAAAGAGCCGCTTGTGGCTCGCGAGCCGCACTTTGCCGACCACTGGTTTAGGTAATTAGTTATGCTCCTGTTTAGCTCATATTCGCTGATCCATTAAAACCCACTTAGTGGGTCAGATTTATCCACTACTTCAGTTTGAATTGGTAACTGATATTGGAATACAGATATCAATGTACTCCCACATTGTAATGTACCACCTATGTATGCTGGAACAATCTATGGATGTAATCAGTGGCGTAGCTAGAAATGACTGGGCCCCACTGCAAATTTTTGAATGGGGCCCCCTCCCCCAGTAATTTTTTCGCAACCCCTTCCTTTCATGCCGCCCCATTCCTGTGGCTAGTACAGATCGCTCTCTCAGACCACGGCCGGCAGCTGTTCCATCCGTTTTCTACACTATCCATACTGTCACTGTATATCATTTCATTGTGTAATACTGTTTCCCCTGCCTCCCCTATAGTTACGCCCCTGGATGTAATGATGTTTACTTGTAACTGCTTTTCTGGAAAATAATAAAAACTTTGGAAATTAAGAAATGTATTCGCTGAGAAAAATACGTTGCATACATCAAAGGCATTTCCTGACCTGAACAAGTTGCTTGTGTGACACAGATCCACAGCATTATGATGCTGGGTATTCTTGCCCGACCTCAACTGTACTGAACTGTACTGACGGCATTATGTGAGTACAACTCATTTCAGCTGAAGTCGGGCAGGAACACAAAGCATTGTAAATCATTTATAACGCTGTGGATCTGTGTCATAGGAGCAGCATTCAGGATGGGTAATACCTTTGCTGTATGGAGCGTACTTCTCGTACTGAATACGTTTGTGTGAATGGAGTAGTGGTCACTTGCACACAGCCAGCCACTCATGGCCTGGGGCACTTCGGGATCTCCTTTCTTATCAATGGTCATTTTGAATCCAGAGGGGAAAAAAAAGCAGTCTGGTTTGAAATTGTTTGAGTGTTTGATTTCCAGTTTGTGTTTATATTAAGTGTGTGACTTTGCTACCAGCACCATACATGTACGGCGATGGGCAAACATGGTGCCCGCTCGCACGCGCAGTGGGCGTCATGGCCTCTGACGACTGAAGTCAGTGAGCCCACAGTGAGCCCAGCCAGCCTCAGCGTTCAGGACAGGTTGTGTGCCAAACAGTGCTACACTGGCCAACTTTGCCAAGTCGAATCAGCAGCAGTAATTTCAGCCTGAGCCAGCCAGCGACCCCACTACGCCCAGTGTAGTATTGAACTACTGTGCGCCACTGTCATCGGTACGATGTCCTCCTTTTCGGGGTGTGGTGTCCTCCTTTTTTAGGTTCTGCAAGTGGCCACCCTAGACACGCCCCCTCTTCACTCCATTCAGCAGAGCGGGATATCTTGCCAGCAGGCTTCAGACACGCCCCCTCTACACAGGACATGCTGCCTGAGGAGGAGAGAGACCGCAGGGCTGGAGCAGAAGTGTGAAGGGATGCAGACAAGTCTGTGAGTGAGTCTGCACTGTGACTGTCTCTTCTCTGTGGGACAGGAGGGGTGGGAGGAGGCCAGGGAACTCTTCAAGCTGCTGCTGGATGCTGTAGTAGACCAGCAGCTTCATGCTAATTAGTTGTTTTACTGTTTCATTAAGCAGTTTGCCTCCATGACAGCTGCCCCCCACCCCCCCATATCCTGTCCTCTCTTATCCTCATGGAGTTCCTGCTGTCTCTTTTCCTCGCTTATGTATCCAGAGCCCCTGTCTCACCCTCCTATCGCTGCCCTGCACAGACCTCCTGCCCCTACTCCTGCACCTTCCACCTACTTGCTGTGTCCACCGCTCCTGTCCATCCAGGGCCCGGGTCACCTGTCTCACTCCTCGGCCTCTCATTATGGTGGTGTTCAAACCACATGCACCATAAGCACCTTCTAACGTCACAGAGTCACATCACTGTGCCCCCCACCCAGTACTCTGCCGCCCCCTTATACCCTGCATTGTGCCCTCTTACCATACCCTGTACAGTGCCCCTCGTCATTCTATGTACTGTGCCCTCTTATACCCTTTTATCCAGTCACTGCATAGCAGTGTTATCCAGTTACTGTATAACGGTTTTATCTGATCACTGTATGGAAGTATCCAGTCACTGTATGGTGGTGTTATGCTATAACTGTATGGCAATAACTGTATCCCCTTCCCTGCCCACACCACCTTTTTTAGACCTGGCATGAATGGGGAAAAGTTGCAGATTGCGCCACAATCTTTGTCAGAAATACTCCTAAGGGTACTTTCACACTAGCGGCAAAGAACTCCGGCAGGCTGTTCGGATCCCTGCTGTCGCTAGTGCACTACCGCACCGGCCCCATTGATTATAATGGGGGCGGGCTGGAGTTCCAGCGGCAGCATGGCAAACATGCCGAAAGGCGGCCGGAATAAAAGTATGACATGTCTAGGCATATTTCTGTTTAATAAATGACCCCCTAATTGTATTATTATTCCAGGGTAGGGCTTATATCTTTATAGTGTATAGATTCTAGTATATTATACTGTAATGTGAACCCACTGGGGAAGGGAAGGGGGGAGGGGGGGGGGGGTTGTACAAGAATTTGCTGTGGGGCCCAGTCAGTTCTAGCTAGTGAGGGCCTCTTAAACAGTATAATGACCCCAGTGCCCCCTCCATACAGTATAACCACTAGGCCACTAGGGGTCATTATTCTGAATGGGGGCCACTGTGGTGTCATTAAACTGTGTGGGGGCCACTGGGGGGGTCATTATACTGTGTGGGGGGCCACTGGAGGTCATTATACGGTGTGGGAGCCACAGGGGTACATGTAAATGTAAACAAATGCCCACTGAGATTTATTGCCCAAGAGCCCACATGAACATGGAGCTAGCTCTGAATACAGCTCTAGAGTGTAATACACAGACTGTAACTGAGGATCAGTAGAAGATATGTAATGTAATGTTATGTACACAGTGAATCCACCAGCCAAATAGTGAGTGCAGCACCGGAGTATAATACAGGATGTAACTCAGGATCAGTACAGGATAAGTAATGTAATGTGTGTACACAGTGATTCCACCAGCAGAATAGTGAGTGCAGCTCTGGAGTATAATACAGGATGTAACTCAGGATCAGTACAGGATAAGTAATGTATGTATACAGTGACTCCACCAGCAGAATAATGAGTGCAGCTCCGGAGAATAATACAGGATGTAACTCAGGATCAGTACAGGATAAGTAATGTATGTATACAGTGACTCTACCAGCAGACTAGTGAGTACAGCTCTGGAGTATAATACAGGATGTAACTCAGGATCAGTACAGGATAAGTAATGTATGTACACAGTGACTCCACCAGCAGACTAGTGAGTGCAGCTCCGGAGTATAATACAGGATGTAACTCGGGATCAGTACAGGATAAGTAATGTAATGTATGTACACAGTGACTCCTCCAGCAGAATAGTGAGTGTAGCTCTGGAGTATAATACAGGATGTAATTCTGGTGGATCTGCCGGAATTATGAAGAGGTGCTGGCCTCTCCATTACTTTGGCGCGTCCAGCACCAGTTCGATATGTAAGACAGCTTCTGAGCTGTCTTACATTTAGACCTTTTTCTACACCAGAAACAGGAGTAGAAAATGATGAATGAAATGGGCCTACCAGCCCTTCCCCACGCAAAATTTTAGACCTGGTGTGAAAGGGGAAAATCGCAGATAGCGGCGCAACGCCTGAAAAATGCCTAATATAGGCTTACTTCAGTATAATAAATGACCCTCACAGTTTTTATTACATCATATGGCTCTACAGAGACTGAAGTAAAGATGACATTTCCCAGAATGCTAATAATCAGCACAAGCAGCGAATGCTAGGAGATGACAGCTCTGAAGCCTGCAGAATTCTCTTTTAGATCTCAATTTAATAAAAAAAAAACAGGCCATTGTCACAGGAACTTTCACTTAGCTTCCTAGGCACCTAAACTTGCAATATGGATGCAGACATATGACTTGGCAGATTTATTTAAAAGCTGGGATCAACCAAGTGAACTGCAAACAATATAGATATGGCTCGAATTGTGAACCTGATGACTCAAGGACCCTAATGCTGTAAGGCACATTTAAAGGGGTTTTCCGAGGAAAAATAAAAATGGGCACAGAGCATTAGGCAGTAAAAAAAACAAAAAAAAAAACCTTACCCCATTATTTAGTTACTTCTGCTCTATAACATGGTGCATTTTGTGGTGACAGGTCCAATTTAAGGGTATAGTGACTCTCTACGTACCTATAGGAGGCCAGGGGTATTCCCACTGTGGCCTATGGCATCTGTGTCCTGTAATCTGGATTACTGTAGCATGCTCTTCTTGTGGACTGTTGTGCTGCTTCCTGACTGAGCCGCCTCACGCGGTGTATTGATTCGTGAGGTAGGCAATAATGATCACTTAATATACAGTGTTATGAGTACACAGGTGGCAGATCAATGGCGGAGCTTCTACATTGATTGGCGTCTGAAGGAAAGTGATTACAATCTTAAAGAGTGTAAAAAAAAAATGTAGGTCAATTAACCATAAATAAGCCAGAGCTGCTACTTCCATCATTTATTTGCATTATCCTAGCTTCATTCTTACACAGCTAGAGTACATGTCAGTCTTTACTGCAGTTTTATTGTGCAGTTCATAAACCAGGGAAATTGGGAAAAACACAGATATTGGTCCCTCCAATATACCTCATTGTGTGGGATGAAGTGTGTGTGTGTGTCTATGTACAGTATATGTGTATGTGTGTCTGGTTGTCATTCTCCGTATCTTCTCTTATTCTTTATTTATGGACACTGCACAGTACCACTTCTCTTGTCCTGTATACTGGGTGTAATTCTCAGTATCTGCTCTTATTCTGTATATATGGACACCGCACAGTACCACTTCTCTTGTCCTGTATACTGGGTGTAATTCTCAGTATCTGCTCTTATTCTGTATACTGTATATGGACACCGCACAGTACCACTTCTCTTTTCCTGTATACTGGATGTAATTATCAGTATCTACTTTTATTATTTACCTATGGACACCGCACAGTACCACTTCTCCTGTCTTGTATACTGGGTGTAATTCTCAGTATCTGCTCTTATTCTGTATATATGGACACTGCACAGTACCACTTCTCCTGTCCTGTATACTGGGTGTAATTCTCAGTATCTGCTCTTATTCTGTATATATGGACACTGCACAGTACCACTTCTCTAGTCCTGTATACTGGGTGTAATTCTCAGTATCTGCTCTTATTCTGTATATATGGACACTGCACAGTACCACTTCTCTAGTCCTGTATACTGGGTGTAATTCTCAGTATCTGCTCTTATTCTGTATATATGGACACTGCACAGTACCACTTCTCTAGTCCTGTATACTGGGTGTAATTCTCAGTATCTGCTCTTATTCTGTATATATGGACTCTGCACAGTACCACTTCTCTAGTCCTGTATACTGGGTGTAATTCTCAGTATCTGCTCTTATTCTGTATATATGGACTCTGCACAGTACCACTTCTCTAGTCCTGTATACTGGGTGTAATTCTCAGTATCTGCTCTTATTCTGTATATATGGACACTGCACAGTACCACTTCTCTAGTCCTGTATACTGGGTGTAATTCTCAGTATCTGCTCTTATTCTGTATATATGGACTCTGCACAGTACCACTTCTCCTGTCCTGTATACTGGGTGTAATTCTCAGTATATGCCCCTATTCTGTATATATGGACACTACACAGTACCACCTCTCTTCTCCTGTATACTGGGTGTAATTCTCAGTATCTGCTCTTATTCTGTATATATGGACACTACACAGTACCACTTCTCTTGTCCTGTATACTGGGTGTAATTCTCAGTATCTGCTCTTATTCTGTACATATGGACACTGCACAGTACCACTTCTCTAGTCCTGTATACTGGGTGTAATTCTCAGTATCAGCTCTTATTCTGTATATAAGGACACTGCACAGTACCACTTCTCTTGTCCTGTATACTGGGTGTAATTCTCAGTATCTGCTCTTATTCTGTATATATGGACACTGCACAGTACCACTTCTCCTGTCCTGTATACTGGGTGTAATTCTCAGTATCTGCTCTTATTCTGTATATATGTACACTGCACAGTACCACTTCTCCTGTCCTGTATACTGGGTGTAATTCTCAGTATCTGCTCTTATTCTGTACATATGGACACTGCACAGTACCACTTCTCCTGTCCTGTATACTGGGTGTAATTCTCAGTATCTTCTCTTATTCTCTATATATGAACACTGCACAGTACCACTTCTCCTGTCCTGTATACTGGGTGTAACGCTCAGTTAGGGCTTTGCTAAGAAGGCTCTTTACATGATAGATAGATATGAGATAGATAGATAGGCTATCGTACTGACCGGCAGAATAAAGTTAACAGTGAAAGATGCAAAAGAGGAATCCCCCAGAATATAATTTTTTATTCCACCCTACAAATAAGTTTGTGTTTTTTTTTACAGTTTCTCAATACATTACATGGAACATTATATGGTGCCATTAAAAAATACAACTCGGCCCACAAAAAAAGCCCTCATACGGCTGTGCTAAAGGAAAAATAAAAAAGTTATGCCTTATGGGTAGGGATGAAAAAATGAAAATGTGTCCCCCAAAAGTGGCTTAGTTCTTTATGGGTTGTCTCACTTGAGCAAATGCCATTGATCATGTAGACAAAGTTGCACACTATAGGAAAAGGCACTGCCCTCCCTGGTGCCTGGGACTGTGGGAGCACACGTACTGTAGGCACAAATACGCAGCTGCTCCCATCCCGGCCACCTTGTATATGCACTGCAGCATTGGCCTTGCACCCTGGAGACAGGCAGTGTAAAATTTGATGGAAAAATGAATTCAGCCAGCAAAGGAGGCAATATGGACAATCACAATACATTAGTAAGTGGCTTGTAATAACTTTCTCTACATGATAAATGCCATTTGCAGAAGTGAGAAAACTCCTTTAAAGTGTTAAGAGTGGAATAAAACATATGTGAGGGGGAAGTCTTTCACTTATATGTTGATGTATATAATTGGTGTCATGGAGGTAAGTGCACAAACTGCTTCAATGTAGAAACCGGACTATAACAGAAGTGCAGCAATTCAGTTGATGGGAGTTGGACCCCTAATATTACAGTCTCTGAAAACCCTTCTCCTTCATCCCACTCCTCATAATAAGATGTCTGTAGATAGGATCCTATAACAACCTGTCTCTTTATAATGGCAGCGGCATGCTGGCGGTGGTGGCGTGCATTGATAGCGCATGTAATGTATTGTACTGAAGCATGCCGCTCTTTAATCTTCACGGAGAAGGTTAATTAACATGTAATTAAGCTGTAGACCCGTGACAGCAGGGAGATCCACTATAAAAACATTATTGATTACTCCGGCAGGAAAAGCTGCAAATACATCAAGTTTTTGTTATTGAGAATTTGGGCTCTGCTCAGGACAGGACGGTTCTGTGCACAGGAAGGAAGAGCTGGAAAAGGTTGACTGGTTGGTTGCAATAATAGCTGCTCTTGCAGAAAGAATTGACACAAATATATATATTTATTCAAAAGGGGCATTTCACCTTCTGCTTCTGATACTTTAACCATAGGACCCTTAGCAGTACTATACATGCCCCCTCCACCCCAGGGCGGTTCCATTTTCAACTGTGTTTGCGTCCTCAGTAGATACATTGTCCCACCTCTCCACCTCTGGCCTGTGCAATAGGTCTCAATAGATCTGCCAGATCACTCTGCCTGCTGGAGCATGTACTAGAGGTATAATCCGTGTGTCTCTGTACCCAGTCTATCTGTCATCTGATCTAACTGATGCCTGTGACCTTGATCTGTTTGTCGGCTTGTATTCTGACCTAGTTCTTGTTGCCCTGGCCCTGGACTGCCCTTGGACTATGCCTGACCTCAGCTTGGTTCTGTCTTTGTGCTTTGCCTGTTCCTCTAGTGCTTTGCACTGGTGTTTCTGACCTTCGTGGGTCAGCTGCCAACAACACTGTGACTATTCCAGGAGTTAGCATTCTGGTAGCTCCCCTGCAGCAAAGACCAGATCCCTGTAATGGTGATAAAGGGCGAAAACCAGGGGATCGGCAGGCCAACGCCCTAAGAAATAGCCCAAAGTCAAACCGGTTAGTTGGCACAGTGGTTCTACAAGCATTGTCCACAACAGTAGCTCCAATCTGTGACATGTGGAGGAGCATGCAAGCCAGATTGAAAGCTCATAAATTAGATCGAGTCGTGTGGGATGATTGTGCGATGCCTCCTGTTTGTTGACATACCAGAATACATGAACTGAGAACTTTGGTTTATCACTCCAACAGATAGCTATGTGCCTAGGCCAGAAAATAGAAACTTCCGCACGCCAATGAATATAGTGGTATCAATGTGGATTTTTTATTTTTTCATATGCAAGTGTGAAAGTGAAAGTGTGACATTTTGGTCATTTCTGACCTTTCTCAAACACTATGAAAAGAACATAAATTACAAAAGATTACAAAAGAGTTCATTCAATTGATAAGAATGTACAACAGTACAGTCAAGTTTCAGAGACTTACGTCCGGTTTCACGCTATAAGATGTGGACCCACATTCCCTAGCAAACTCACTGGTGTAAGCACACCATTCCACTGCTCTAATTTCTAACCAAGACTGTTCCTTATCTTCCATTGGCATTTTGGTAATTTCTGCCGAAACTTCCTAGGGGACCCGGTTCTATTTCTTTGTTGGTGGCCATAAGCTCCAGTAGTTTCACTATGCTCTCTATCTGCCACTCTATGCTCTCTATCAGTGTTACAGAGTTGACTTTGGGTCTATCACATCCCATCTTAGTGATTCTGTTTTAGTTACTCTAAGCCATTTATACTCAGATTTAGATTTAAGCTATTCTGCTGAGATGCGGCATACCATTTACACTTAACGACGGTCATAGATATAAAGATGAAGATTCCATAAATGAATACTTACCTGCATGGGAAATGTGTACTAGGTGATACCTGTATTATTTTCTTCTATGATCCCAATCGATAGACGGCTTCATTCCGAAAAGCGGAATGAATGTATCTTCCTTATTTAATGTTTATGTAATATCTCAGAAACTTGACTGTACTGTTGTAGATCAATTTATGTATGAACTCTTTTGTAATCTTTTGTAATTTATGTTCTTTTCATTGTGTTTGAAAAAGCTCAGAAATGACCAAAACGTCACACTTTCACCTTAAGTTGCCTTGCATATGAAAAAATAAAAAATCCACTTTGATACCACTATATTCATTGGAGTGCTGAAGTTTCTATTTGCTTGCACAAGTCTGGCTCAATCTTGGGTGCAATTTCAAGATACCTGAAGGTGCCACGTTCATCTGTACAAACAATTATACGCAAGTACAAACAAGATGGGAATGTCCAGCCATCATACCACTCAGGAAGGAGACAGGTTCTGTGTTCCAGAGATGAATGTGCTTTGGTCCGACATGTGCATATCAACCCAAGAACAAAAGCAAAAGACCTTGTGAAGATGATGGCGGAAGCTGGTAAGATTGTGTCAATATCCACAGTGAAACAAGTATTGTATCAACAAGGGCTGAAAGGCCACTCTGCCAGGAAGAAGCCATTACTCCAAAAGAAACATAAAAAAGCCAGATTAATGTTTGTAAACGCACACAGGAACAAAGACCTACATTTTTAGAGACATGTCCTGTGGTCTGACGAAACTAAAATTGAACTTTTTGGCCATAATGACTATCGTTACATTTGGAAGAAAACGGGAGAAGCTTGGAAGCCTAAGAACACCATCCCAACTGTGAAACACGGGGGTGGCAGCATCATGTTGTGGGGTTGTTTTGCTGCAGGAGGACCTGGTGCACTTCACAAAATAGATGGCATCATGAGGAAAGAAGATTAAGGGGAAATACTGAAGCAACATCTCAAGACATCAGCCAGGAAGTTAAAGTTTGGGCGGAAAAGGGTCTTCCAAATGGACAATATCCCGAAGCATACTTCCAAACTGGTTACAAAGTGGCTTAAGCATAACAAAGTCAATGTATTGGAGTTGCCATCACAAAGCCCTGATCTCATTCCTATTGTATGAGCAAAGCTGAAAAGGCAGGTGCGAACAAGGCGACCAACAAACATGGCTCAGTTAGACCAGTATTGTCAGGAGGAATGGGCCCAAATTCTGACCAACTATTGTGAGAAGCTTGTGTAAGGATATCCAAAAAGTTTGACCCAAGTCATACAGTTTAAGGGCAATGGTACAAAATATTAATGAAATGTATGTAAACTTTTGACTTTGCAGAAAGTAATAAAAATGCCTTAAAACATTCTCTCTCTCTCTCTCATTATTCTGGTATTTGGCAAATAATAATAATTATGGTAATCCTAATTGACCAAAAACAGGAAAGGTTTTCATGTCAGATATTGAGAAAAACATGCATATGTGTCTTTTTTTATAGTGTATGTAAACTTCTGGTTTCAACTGTATTTAGGAGGTGGGGTCTGTAGTTATTTTTAAGGTTTGTATTTATTTGGAGGTTTTGGGTCTGCATTTATTTAGGGAGTCTGGCCTGGGGTCTGTAGCCAGGGGTCTGGTTTGGGGTCTATTGGAGTCTATTTATTTCAGAGTTCGGGGACAGGGACACAGGGACACTTTTTTGGCCTCTTATGGGCTGTGTAACCCTATGAACACATTTAGTGTGTAGGTCAGGAGGTTTCCAAAAGAGGGCAATATTCCTGTGTGGAGCACAAAGAAGGGGGACTTCTACTGTGTGGAGCACCATTTAGACACTATTATCGTCTGAGGCGAAATTGGGGTACTATTATGATATAGGGCACTATCTTTTTTTTATTATTATTATTTTAGGGGACACCATTTGTCTGGCATTATTATTTTGGAGTCAGTATATGGGTGCTGTTATTTCTGTATTACAGTATTTGAGGCCACTTTGCAACATAGCAGGTGCACTAATGGGTCTGCAACAGTGGGGTTAGGAGTAGGGTGTAGGGGTTGGGGAATAGGACTGGGGTGCAGAAAAAGCAAGGAGCCATAGATGTCTGGGAAGCAAACTCTACAGATATAAATTTTGGGTAGCAGAAATCATGATGTTAATTTGGGCTACATAGAAAAGAAAAGGAAAAATGATTGACTCCAATTAAAGGTGATGTCACCTGCCAGTCAAAATCATTCACATAAGGCCTCATGCACACGACCGTGCTGTTTTTTGCGGTCCACGGATCCGCAAAAAACAGAAGCCACCCGTGTGCCTTCTGCAATTTGCGGAACGGAACGGGTGGCCCATTGTAGACATGCCAATTCTTGTCTGCAAAACGGACAAGAATAGGACATGCTATATTTTTTTTGCGGGGCCTCGGAACGGAGCAACGGATGCGGACAGCACACGGAGTGCTGTCCGCATCTTTTGCAGCCCCGTTGAAGTGAATGGGTCTGCATCCGCGCCACGCCGCAGAAACTGCAGCTTGGATGCGGACCATAACTACGGTCGTGTCCATGAGGCCTAAATGTGATTACAAAATTGTCCCTAAATAGGTAGAATCGTTTTCATAATGATTAAGAGACCGTGAAGATATTGGAAGATAATGGACAATGCTCAGTAAGGGAGTTGTATCCCATTCATGAAGCCTTTGCACTGGCCACAGCAATGTGTTCACACTGACTGTGCTGATGTTTCTAAAAGTAACTGGAGGGCTCTATGAGCGGCAGCCACTGCATATTGCCAGAACAAGGAAGCTTTCCAAACTTTTTCCAAACTTTTTCAGGTTTTTACATTTTTGTTTAACAGCACAACGTGCAACTTTTTCTTATGTTCCCTTTCCATAATAGTCGATATATGGGATGTATGGGTTATGACCATTGGTGGTGGGACTTGAAGCGTGCGACAGTGTTTTTTTTTTTGTTTTTTTTTATTGTCTTTATTTTATTTTTTTACACTTTGTGCCCCCCATAAGGTCAAGACCTTTACAGGACATTTAACTTTACTTTTTTTATTGCATATTTCTCCTCACATACTGTAGTAACCCCAGTTGCATGGGGAACATCGCCATCCTAAGAACATTGATACAATTGAATACTGCGCCATGGCTGTGGTATTTTGTGCTGCACTGTGGTATTGCTGGCCCCCCTACTTTCATTAGTGGCCATGGGGCCACTTTTAAGTTTTTTTCCAGGGCTACTATAAGTTCCCAATCCGGCCCTGGCCCACAGAGAGGTTGTACATGCTTGCACAGCTGATCTCGGTCTGATATAACTCAGCAGCTCTCACAGACTCCGTACACTGTGTGGCCATTCTGCGGTACTGCAACTCAGCTCCCATTCACTGAAATAGGAGCTATGCTGCAGTACCTGCGAACGACCAATACGCAGTGTATGGAGCTGTGGTGCTCCCGCACTATATACTGTTTACTTTCTGAACAGCAGCACAACACCCACCTATCTGATATTGATGACCTATCCTATGGATAGCTCATCAATACGTTAGTCCTGGAAAACCCCTTTAACATTCTAAGGAATGAACCTACCAGCTGCCAATCAGATCCTTAAAATATTCTCTGAAAAAATTCACCAGTAGCAAATCAGATCATTAAAGGGAATCTGTCACTTGTTTTATGGTGTCCTAACTAAGGGCATCATAAACTGGTTACAGATTGCCTTAACAATAACCCGGCTTACTTCCTTTAACATTTTGCTAAAATCTTGTTATGAACAGCTTCAACACTTGCCAATGAGTCCTGATATTTATCAGCTCCAGCCTCTCCCTGCCCACCTGCACTGATTACAGCAGGAAAAAAACTGTCAATCAGTGGCAGATAGGCGGGGAGAGCCAGGAGCTCATGAATATCAGGACTTATCGGCCTGTGGCGTGCACATTCAATAACACCCACCTCCCCCATAGACATATACGTTTACTACAACTGCCGCTGTATCAATGGGGAGAGAGGAGAACAAAAGGATAGGGCACCGAATATTCAGTTTGCCCAATCCTTCTGTCCCCCGACTTCATCTATCGGTGGAGAGTCGGGAACCCTCCATACACATTAGACCAGTGGTCCCCAACCTTTTTTGCACCAAGGACCAGTTTCATGCAAGACAATGTTCCCAGGGACCGGATGGGGGGCGGGGCTGACTGATTCACGCGCATAACAAAACACAAGGTGCATATTAAAATATATAACACTATATAACGACTATATAAACTGACTATGGTCTCTGCTGCACTGGTCTCTGCTGCACTGGTCTCTGCTGCACTGGTCTCTGCTGCACTGTACCGTATTTTTCGCCCTATAAGATGCACCTAGGTTTTAGAGGAGAACAATAAGAAAAAAAATTTTTTCCATTACACCTCAGGTCAGACCAGCAATCAGACCCCCAATGTTAATCAGACCTCAGATCAGACCCTCAATGGCTCAGATCAACCCCCAAACCTTTAGCCATCTATCATCCCCCCAATGTCAGCCATAAGCCTCCCAATGTCAGCCATAAGCCCCCCCCATGTCAGCCATAAGCCCCCCTATGTCAGCCATAAGCCCCCCCTATGTCAGCCATAAGCCCCCCCTATGTCAGCCATATGTCTGCCCCTCATGTCAGCCATATGTCTGCCCCTCATGCCTGCCCCTCATGTCAGCCATATGTCTGCCCCTCATGCCTGCCCCTCATGTCAGCCATATGTCTGCCCCTCATGTCAGCCATATGTCTGCCCCTCATGCCTGCCCCTCATGTCTGCCCCTCATGTCAGCCATATGCCTGCCCCTCATGCCTGCCATATGTCTGCCCCTCATGCCTGCCCCTCATGTCAGCCATATGTCTGCCCCTCATGTCAGCCATATGTCTGCCCCTCATGTCAGCCATATGCCTGCCCCTCATGTCAGCCATATGCCTGCCCCTCATGTCAGCCATATGCCTGCCCCTCATGTCAGCCATATGTCTGCCCCTCATGTCAGCCATATGCCTGCCCCTCATGTCAGCCATATGTCTGCCCCTCATGTCAGCCATATGTCTGCCCCTCATGTCAGCCATATGTCTGCCCCTCATGTCAGCCATATGTCTGCCCCTCATGTCAGCCATATGTCTGCCCTTCATGTCAGCCATATGCCTGCCCCTCATGCCTGCTCCTCATGTGTGCCCCTCATGTGTGCCCCTCATGTCTGACCCTCATGTCAGCCATATGTCCCCCAGGTCAGCCATCAGCCCCTAGTGCAAATAAAATAAAATAAAATACTTACCTCTCCTGCTCCTGGTCACCATCGCGATCCTCTTCATTCTGCTGTCGGCTGGCTGTGTATAGCGGCGCACAGTGTGCGGTCACAGAGCGACCTCACGCTGTGCGCAGCCCTGCACAGCCGATAGCCGAGCCGTGGACCAGGAAGTGGTGAGTACAGATCCTTCACCGCTTCCTGGTCCTTCTGTACTAATGGAAGCGCTTCATTAGTACAGACTTAAAGACTGCCCTGATCGCCGCGGCCCGGCAAACCATCTTCCAGGGCTCGGTCCTGGGCCGCGGCCTGGCGGTTGGGGACCGCTGCATTAAACTGTCGGCTGACAACACATGTGATGTATATGGGGGCTTTTAGCATTACAGGCAGCATAAAACTGGTGACAGGGCCCCTTTAACCCTTTCTACCCTGGGCCAGTTTTTACCTTCCTGCCCAGGCCATTTTTTGCAAATCCGACATGTGGCACTTTATGTGGTAATAACTTTGGAACACTTTCATTTATCCAGGCCATTCTAAGATTGTTTTCTCATGACACATTGTACTTCATGATACTCATAAATTAGAGTTAATATATTTCACCTTTATTTATGAAAAATTCCCAAATTTACCCAAAATTTTGTAAAATTCTCATTTCTCTGCTTTTAAAACAGAAAGTGATACATCATAAAATATTTATTACTTAACATTCCCCATATGTCTACTTTATGTTGGCATCACTTTGTAAATGTCATTTTATTTTTTTAGGACGTTAGAACGCTTAGAATTTTAGAAGCAATTCTTAAAATTTTTAAGAAAATTTCCAAAACCCACTTTTTAAGGACCAGTTCAGGTCTGAAGTCACTTTGTGGGGCCTACATAGTGGAAACCCCCCATAAATGACCCCATTGTAGAAACTACACCCCTCAAGTTACTCAAAACTGATTTTACTAACTTTGTTAACCCCTTTAGGTGTTCCTCAAGTATTAAATTAAAAATTTCACTTTTTGGCAGATTTTCCATTTTAATCCATTTCAATCCATTTTTTTCTTTAACACATCGAGGGTTAACAGCCAAACAAAACTCAATATTTATTACCCTGATTCTGCGGTTTACAGAAACACCCCACATGTGGTCGTAAACTGATGTAAGGGCAGGGCACAGAAGGAAAGGAACGCCATATAGTTTTTTGAAGGAAGATTTTGCTGGACTGGTTTTTAGATGCCATGTCCCATTTTAAGCCCCCCTGATGCACTCTTACAGTAGAAACTCCCAAAAAGTGACCCCATTTTGGAAACTAGGGGATAAGGTGCGAGTTTTATTGGTACTATTTTGGGGTACATATGATTTTTAATTGCTGTATATTACGTTTTTTGTGAGCCAAGGTAACCAAAGAATGGCTGTTTTGGCACCGTTTTTATTTTTTACAACATTCATCTGACAGGATAGATCATGTGCTGTTTTTATAGAGCAGGTTGTTTCGGACGCAATGATATCAAATATGTCTTTCTTTGTTTTTTTTGTTTCAGTTTTACATAATAAAGCATTTTTGAAAAAAAAATTGTTTCTGTGTCTCCATTTTCTGAACGCCTTATTTTATTAAATTTTTCTGCCGATCGTCTTGTGCAGGGGCTCGTTTTTTGCAGGAAGAGTTGACATTTTTATGATTTTTTGATCATTCATTATTACACTTTATGGGGCAAGGTGACCAAAAAATTTGCAATTTTGCCACAGTTTTTATTTATTTTTACAGCGTTCACCTGAGGGGTTAGGTCATGTGACATTGTTATAGAGCAGATCGTTATGGACGTGGCAATACCTAATATGTATACTTTTTCTTATTTAAGTTTTACACAATAATAGCATTTTTAAACCAAAGAAATAATGTTTTAGTGTCTCCATAGTATGAGAGCTATAGCTTTTTAATTTTTTAACCGATTGTCTTAGTTAGGGTCTCCTTTTTGCGGGATGAGGTGACAGTTTGATTAGTGCTATTTTGGGGGGCAAATGCTTTGGTCGCTTGGTGTTACAATTTTTGTAATGTAAGGTGACAAAAAAATTGCTTTTTTGGCACATTTTTTATTTTTATGGTGTACACCTGAAGGGTTAGGTTATGTGGTATTTTTATAGAGCAGGTTGTTCTGGATTCGGCAATACCTAATATGTCAACTTTTTTATTTTTATTTCACTTTAGCACAATAATAGCAGTTTTGAAGCAAAAAAAAAATAATCATATTTCAGTGTCTCCATTGTCTGGTATATTTATATAGTCGGTCGTTACGGACGTGGCGATACCAAATATGTGTTTTTTTTTGTTTTTTTTTCAATTTTTTATTATAAAATCAGGGGAAAAGGTAAGTTTTTTCTTTTTTCTACTCGAAACTTTATTTTTTATTAAAAACACAGTTTTTAACTTTTTTTTTAACTTTATTTCTGACTTTAACTTTGGGGGGTCTGATTTCCTCTGCAATTCATTACGATACATCTGTATTGTAATGAATTGCCTGTTAGTGTATAACACTGAATAATACACTAACAGGTTGCCTAGGAGACCAGGCCTGAGGCTGAATCTCCTGGGCACCCGTAGAAGGCAGGTCCCAATGCCGTGCAAGGCATTGGGCAGCCATGTCGGGCTGCCTTCTCACCCATCGGATCCCCGCCACAGCAGCACGGGGACTCGATGGGCTCCCTCACCCGCAGCAAACCTCTTTTATGTTGTGGTCAGTGTTTTCACCGATGCCAGCGCATACAGCAGGGGTCCGGCTAACGGGAACAGCCGATCCCCTGAAGCTGATCGGGCAGGCGCAGCTCCTGCACCTGCCCGATCAGTGGGCCATAATAGTACGGCGCTGGGCGGCAAGTCACGTCCCGCTGCGCCGTACTATTTGCGGCGCTGGTCAGGAGGGGGTTAAGCAGAAATGTTTGTTGACACTGATACAAGAGCCTGCTGCTATCTCTGTTGTTGCTGCTGTCAGAAGTCCATTAAAGGTCATTGCAGTTTGCTTATCTGAGCCTTAATGTCTTGATAACTGGGGAGGAAAATAGCTTCCTGGCAGACAAGGCCAGAGGCAGTGCCAAAGGCTGATGCCCTGATGTGACCAACTCATGTCTAGAGCACACAGATCATGACTGCAAATATCCACTGGAAGAGCCATAGGATTACTCCTAGGATCTTGTCGCTGTTTCAAACCAGGCACCTCAAGTCAAGAGAGGAAGCAATCAACAGGAAAGTTATTTGTGGCTCAACCCGTACAGATCAGGGAGATCGCAAAGTGGACAACCCCTTTAAAGGGCTTCTGTCACCCCACTAAACAGTTTTTTTTTTTTTGTTACTTATAATGCTTATACTGCGATTTATGCATACATACTGTCATTAATCATTTTCGTTCAGCAGATTCTGTTAAAAACTTACTTTTAAAATATGCAAATTACCTTGCTACCAGCAAGTAGGGCGGCTACTTGCTGGTAGCAGCCGCATCCTCCTATCCTAAAGACGCCCCCTCCGCATGCTGATTGACAGGGCCAGCGGACGGGATCTTTCTCTGCTGGCCCTGTTTGCATTCATTTTTAACAGAATCTGCTAAATGAAAATGATTAATGACAGTATGTATGCAGAAATCGCATTATAGGCATTATAAGTAACCAAAAAAAATAAAAACTGTTTAGTGGGGTGACAGAAGCCCTTTAAGAAAGTCCCATCAGGTGAGAACTGGAAAGGCTACAAATATAACACCTTGAGCAGTTGTCAATGCAGTAAACATAAACTCTTCTAGGACCCACTCATCTTAAGAGAGATGAGAAATGTATTATGGTCCAGAATATTACCACGATGAAGACAGCATTTAGGGGATGACTATTCCTCAACTTACCCCTTATATAAAAGAAAACAAAAACGCTGTGCGTGAAACCACTCTAACTAAGTAATATACAGTATGTGCTATATATCTATGACCTCTCAGGCATTGTGAGGCCAAGGACAATATACAGGAAAGGGGGGTTTAATTTGAGAAATGTGAAACGTGGGTGGAAAACGTATTTGTTCATCGTGATGCCCGTATCCTGCCGGAGCGCACTCACAGAAACGTCTCCAGCCTGTCAGCATCGATCGCGGATACAATGACACAATGCTCCAGGGGTGAGGTTATCGGAGGATTAACCTTTACAGTGCCAGGAGGGTTGCTGCCCTGTCTCATCCAGCGCAGTCACGGTTAACCTGACACTAATTTGTCACTGTCACGTCCATCTCTGACTGGGATAATTTGGAATTTTGCTTGAATTTCAGCTTTTTAGCCCAGAATAACAACATGTGACTCATCCCCAGACGCTGGCAGCCACCTTTGAATGTATTAAGCTCCTCTGATCTGCGCTGAGCGTGACTGGAAATATTATCCGGCTCCGATGGATTCAATTCAAACGCTGTTTTCCTACATTTGACATAATCTCTACCACAGGTGAATGCTACACCAGCAGTGACCAGACACATTCAAAGAGCTGAAGCCACTATGTTTACCAGCAAATGCAAAGAGCCCAGGAGGAGCCGGAGCAGAGAATGGGAGTGGTAGTGACTCTGGCTGTACAGTCAATCATAGTGGCTTTCCTCAAACCGATGCTCCCTAGAGCCAATGCAGTGAAAGGCGGGTGCACCCATTTTTCTCTCTGGGCACACCCTGATTCTGGGGCTCTTGCCTGATGGTGTTAAGTGTTTGTATGGGTGCAAGGCAGGGTGTGTAGAGTACAATGGCCAGCGTATAGTGCAGGAGTCAGAAAACCAGGCCATAGGTAGAAGAATAAACGTCTTTACTTAAAGGGATTGTCCGATGAAAAACATTCTACAGTTGTCAAACCAGCATCTGGATCTGAATTCTTTTGTAATTGCATCTAATTAAAAATTTAGCATAGCCACTGAGTTATTCAATAAAATGTATCTGTATAGCGCCACCTGCTCTTTTTTTTTTCTTATTTCTTTGTCCTGCTCACTGAGAAGGCCGCACATGCTCAGTTTCATCCATCAACTTCCTCCTGAGTTGTGATAGGGAGAGCATGGACACGCCCCCTTAGCTGCAGCAGAAAAGACACTCCCCTTGATCTCCCAGATAGCGATCTATGGAATTAGGCAAGGACAGGAGTTATGGTCCTCTCTATCTGTCTGAAGTCTCTTCCAACAGAACATATGGCTGTAGTGTCCACTGAGGGATACAGGGTTTTAGTGATAAGACTGGACAGGTCATGTCCAGGTGTGAAGGGTGTCTTAACAGTGTCCTTCACTGCAGTAAGATCTGAAAAGCTTTTGCTAGCAGATTACCTAACTGATGCCAATGTTCAGCCATGCGGACTCTAAGTTCTCCTCTTCTCTCCTTTGTCTTTCTCCTTTTCTCCTTTAGCCCTGAGAGGAGGCAGCATAAGGAACAGCTTCCTCTCTCTCTGAACCAGTCCACACCTAACCTCCTACAAGGGCTAAGCCAAGATTGTTAACCCTGGCTGTGCCATCCATACACAGCTGTACTGGGTACACATTACATAGCAATACATAACAATACAATACATTAAATAACAAACCATTTGCAGATACCCTCTCCTCTGGGGTACTGCACAAGGAAGTAGTTAAAGGGGTTTTCCAGGACTTAACAACTGATGAGCTATCCTCCGGATAGGCCATTAATATTACTTCGGAGAGTGTTCAAGACCTTTCACACCCAGCTTTGGGAGTAGCTTTGACACCAGATAGATAGATAGACACTGGAACTACAAAGCTCTGGCCACTCTGCAGTGGTTACAACTGGTTACTACAGTGCTGCCCCCATTCACTTCAATAGAAACAGCACTGCAGTAACCAGCTGCGTTCACTACAGAATAGACCAGGGGTACACAACTTTTTTTGGTCTGGGGGAACATTGACACATTGCTCCATTTCAAGGGGCCACAAAAGAAAACAGTCAATTTTCATTTGCATTGACCTATTACACAGGCTGGTGCAAAGTGAATGGGGAGGAATGATTGCTACCACAGTCATTCCTCCCTTATGAGCAGTACATTTCTGATTACACAGCGAGATGTGCTTACGACAATCGCACATCTTTCATTATAATGGAAGATGCAAATCAGCCGACAAAAGAGTGATTACTGTTTATCAGCTGACCGGCAGAACAATTATACGGGCCAGTTATCAGTGTACATTTCCATCCATCCTGCCTCCTCTACATAAATGAGCGCTTTCCTTCACTGCAGAGGACAGTGCTCATTGGTTATTACCACCTCCTGCCCCCAATTATAAGTTATATCTATGTTACCGGTGCCTTGCAATAACCAGTAAGTACTTTCCCTTACTTGCAGGGAAAGCGCTCACTGGTTAACCCTTTAATGATCAGACCTTAACAATCAGACACTTTTTTGAGATTTAACCCATGTCATGGTTTAGTGGCTGTAACTTTTATATTTGTTGTACTACCGAAATAACTTTTGCTACTTATTTTTTTACGTAACAAATATATTTTAATATATTTTTTAGCTTTATCTGAGGAAAACTGTGCAAAACATTGTTAAAAAGTTGTTGTTTTTTTAAACTATGGCCTCTTATTCTTAAAATATGCAAATTGACACCAAAATAAATTGTATTAAAATACGTTTTCTGTTTTGCGTCGGTCGTTTTGATATATAATATGTATAGTTTCATGTGAATGGGGCGATAATGGTTTTGGTTGGTATGGGCAATTTTATCTTTTTTCTTTTACATGTACAGTAGTTTATTATTATTTATCATTTATTTATTTATTTATTATATATTTTTGTTACATAATATGTCCCCCATGAGATCATAAAAAAACAACTCTGGGGGACTCTGACACTTTTTTTTATTGTGCACCTTTTCATGTAAATTTTTTCTTTTATTTGTTTATTTAAATTATTATTTATTTATTCTTGTTTACCACATAATATGTCCCCCAAGAGGTAATTGAAACTCTTCTGGAAACACTGACACTTTATTTTGTATTTTGCACTACTGTATTTCCTCTGTAACTGGTACATATAAAAGAGCCCCAGTAACACAGGAAAACCGCTCCTTGTGGGGGCTTTGTACAAGCCAGAGCTGATCCTGCAGCCCAGCTCTGCTCCGCCCACAAGACACCCGACAATCACGTGATAGCCAAGTCCAATGGAGAAAGCAGCGTAGCGGCTTCCACTATTCACTGCATAGTGCTCATTGAGTGCTCCATAAGGCCTCTTGCACACAACCGTATGGCTTTTTCAGGATGACGTCCATGTGCATTCCGTTTTTTGCGGAACGGAACAGCTTGCCCCTGATAGAACAGTACTATCCTTGTCCGTTATGCGGACAATAATAGGACATGTTCTATCTTTGAACGGAAATACTGAAAGGCATACAGAGTACCTTACATTCTTTTTGCAGATCCATTAAAATGACAAGGATAGTACTGTTCTATCAGGGGCCAGCTGGGCTGGTGTGGTTACACGTGGTCTGCGGTTATGAGGCCGGTTGGATATACTGCCAAATTCTCTGAAACGCCTTTGGAGACGGCTTATGGTAGAGAAATAGACATTCATTGCACGGGCAACAGCTCTGGTAGACATTCCTGCAGTCAGCATGCCAATTGCACACTCCCTCAAACGTTGCGACATCTGTGGCATTGTGCTGTGTGATCAAACTGCACATATCAGAGTGGTCTTTTATTGTGGGCAGTCTAAGGCACACCTGTGCAATATTCATGCTGTCTAATCAGCACCTTGATATGCCACACCTGTGAGGTGGGATGGATTATCTCGGCAAAAGAGGAGTGCTCACTAACACAGATTTAGACAGATTTGTGAACAATATTTGAGAGTAATGGGTCTTTTGTGTATGTAGAAAATGTTTTAGATCTTTGACTTCAGCTCATGCAAAATGGGAGCAAAACCGAAAGTGTTGCGTTCATATTTTTGTTCAGTGTATATATATATACAGTAAGTTGATTTTTAGATAGTTTCTTTTTTCTGTATCTGCAATAAATTTTTATACTGCAGTGTCTGCACGGATGCATCAAACGTCAGCTTTCGTGCGTTCTGCAGCCCTGAGCACCAATAAGTACCTTTTTTTTCTAAACATCTTTTTATTTCTTTTTATTTCCAAATAGATGTACATTGATACACAAATAAAGTGATCCAATAGTAAACACAATGTGTGCTCTTCATTTGGGTATAACAATTCCAGAATTACCCCTCACAACTCCCGCACCCGCCCTGCCATCCCTCCCAAAGAAACGATTCCCTATGCAGCCACCCCACAAGCCTATCTCTTTTCAAAGATATCATCCTATTACGTTTCTATTGATTTTCCCTATACGATGGTTTTTCTCAGCACCAAGGGACCAAAGTCTTAACTAACCTTTAGTTTCCCCAGGGTGCCTTTCAGATCTTCTAACAAGTACCAGGTCAAAAGTTTAAAAGGGTCCCAAAAGCCTTGGGTATTCCGAACACGAGACGTATTCTAACATAAATTGTTTCCATGTTTTTCCAAGTATCTCTGGTTGTTTGAGAGAGTCAAGCCATTCGAGATGAAAGATATGCCTGAGTGGCCCAACTACTACATCCATGTCCGGAATAACCGAGGTAAGCCACGGTGCCAACAGAGATCTTGGCTATCATCAGCAACTTGTGTCCTATTGGGGGAAGGCCCCTATTCCCCCTGCCCCTATTTCCATCCTCATTCACATCCTCCTCTACATGTAGGATAGCTAAGGATGGTGTAATAACTCCTTGGAATCTGCTGATTTTATTTAGTATGTGTCCCACTTGCATCCAATACTACACTTTTGGGCAGCTCCATAGGCCCGTGATACAAGTCAGAATTTGATAGTGTACATCTGGCACATGCTATTAGCCTATCTGGTTTCCCAGGAGACCTGGGGAGGTCAAATGCATAAATTGTGTGGTGTAATTTTTTTATATGAGTTTCCCTCCAGTTCTCATTTATTATTGCTTTATATAATCATTAGGAGACCGCTCCCGAGTCATGTCTCTGACTAAGCTTGTACCGTAATTCCTAACCTGTAAGTAGGGGATATAGTTGGGACCTCTCTTTTCTTTTCTACCTCGGGCAATGTTGCCCATCATGGTTCTTTATCATGAAATAAGTCTCCTTTGCTCACCCAATGGCTGAAGATCTTACTATTTCTTCCAGGCTCAAAGGCTGGATTGTTTGTCAAGGGAAGTTGCTTAGAGAATTGATATGGTAGGCGAAAATGCTTCCTAATTACTTTCCATGTAATTATGGTATCTCTGAGAACTAATGATCTCTTAATAGGGGGCAGGAGTCCCGATATTTTGGTATGTAGTAGGGCCACTAAATTTCATGGTCTGGCCAGTTGTTGTTCCAGTTTTAGATTTGAATAATATGAGGTATTGTTAACCCAGTCAAGGATATGGCGATTAATACATGTTAAGTTATAACCCCGTACGTCGGGAAAGTTTAGCCCACCATGAGCTTCTCCAGTTAAATTCTTGATCTTTTGCCATTCCAAATAAATCTAATAAATCTACTCTCCAACAATTGTATGTCTGCATGACATAAGAGCAGTGGGACAGTCTGGAGGGGGTATAATAATTTGGATATACACATCATTGTAATTAAGTGACATCATCCCGCTAGCAAAAGCGGCAGACTTTGCCACCTGTCTAAATCTTTCAGGATTTTGGATATCAGGAGTATAAGTCCCATCTTTTTTACTGGTCGCTTTTTGGTGTAAAAAATACATTTAGTATTAAATAGAAATCAATTTTAGTTAGTGTTGATTTTTTTCACGCATATAATATCTGTGTGCGTGCGTGCGTCCTGCACCTGCTGAGCGCTGATCAGAAACATCCATTTTTCTGATCGGTCTGCTCAGTTTACAGTGCAGATATTTTTATTTTTTTCGTGTAGTTAGTTAAAAAAAAAAATATATATATATATATACATACACACTATATAAATCTCCATATACATAGAGTGTATGTATATAGAATTCAATTTTAGTTAGGTAGTGTTAGTGTAGATTTTTGCACACATGCATCATCTTTGTGCGTGTGTGCATCCTGCAATTTCTTTTTTTTACCTTTTTTTCTCTACTCCTTTTCTCTATATTTCAAATTTATTACAAGCCCCTTCACGTGTGAAAACACTACATACACACCCCTCACACTAAATAAAGGTTTTCTACATTTCACACGTCACACCCCAATAAAATAAAACCGGCCCGTCCATCCCAACGAGTGTACTCCGCTGAAGAGGCATACACCGATACTGAGTCTGCCAGTGAGGGAGAAGAGGTTGCCACTTTCCTCTACTCCTCTACCCCCTCATCATCATCATCATCATCCGCTGATGAGGGACCCTCTAGAAGGCGCCCCAGGGTAGCAGCGGAGGTAGCCCCCCAGAGTGAGCCCATATGGAGCCCACCCCCTGACTATTATCAGCCCCAAATTCCGGATTTTGAGGGCAGCTCCGGAATGCAGATAGATTGTGCGGGCTTCACTGAACTAGATTTTTTCTAAATCTTCTTCTCTGAATATTTTGTAAATTTAATGGTGGCCCAAACCAATTAAGGCTACTTTCACACTAGCGTTTTTCTTTTCCGTCACAGGGGCTCTATACCGGAAAAGAACTGATCAGGCATATCCCCATGCATTCTGAATGGGGAGCAATCCGTTCAGGATGCATCAGGATATCATCAGTTCAGTCATTTTGACTGATCAGGCAAAAGAGAAAACCGTAGCATGGTACGATTTTATCTCCGGCGAAAAAAACTGAAGACTTGCCTGAATGCCGGCATTTTTTTCAATAGGAATGTATTAGTGCCGTCTCCGACATTCAAAATACCGGAATTCCGGATCCGTCCTTCCAGTCTGCGCATGCGCAGACCTTTAAAAATGAAAAAAATAAAAATACCGGATCCGTTTTGCCTGATGACACCGGAAAAATGGATCCGGTATTGCAATGCATTTTTCTGACTGATCAGGCATTTTTCAGCCTGATCAGGATCCTGATCAGTCTGAAAAATGCCTGATCAGTCAGAAAAAATGACATGCGTTTGCATACAGTTTGCCTGATCAGGCAGGCAGTTCAGGCAACGGAACTGCCTGCCGGAATCAAACAACGCAAGTGTGAAAGTACCCTTATACACCCAAAAATTCATTGATCAGAACCCTACATCGCCATACGCTAGACCCCTAGGTTGGACCCCAGTAAGTGCAGCAGAGATTATGAAGTTTTGGGGACTTGTGCTGCATATGGGCGTTGGAAAGAAGCCAAACGTTAGACAATATTGGAATTCGGACATTTTCTACCAGACTCCAATTTACAGTAAGAACATGACCTGGAAGCGATTTGAGTCAATTTGGAAATTCCTACACTACAACGACAATGCACAGTGTCCACCCCAAAACGACCCAACATTCGACCGTCTATTCAAGGTTAGGCCTGTCATTGACCACTTTAACACCAAGTTTGCTGAGGTGTACAACCCTGATAAAAATGTCAGTGTAGATCAGTCCCTTTAACTCTTCAAAGGGAGGATTAGATTCCGCCAGTACCTGCCTAGCAAACGGGAAAGGTGTGACAAAGATAGACAAACTTTGTGAGAGTAGCTCCTGGAACACACACAAGTTCCGCATTTACGAAGGGAAGGATTCCCGGATAGAACCCCCAGAATGCCCCTCCCCCCCATCCTAGGAGTTAGTAGGAAGATCGTGTGGGACTTACTGCACCCACTGCTGGATAAGGGTTATCACCTCTATGTGGATAACTATTATACCAGCATACTCCTATTCATGTCCCTAACTGTCAGAGGTACTGTGGCTTGCGGCACAGTGCGCAGAAATCAGAGAGGCCTCCCTAGATCCCTGGTAGGGCTACCACTGAGCATGGGTGAAATGAGAACATGCTGGTTTCTTTCAACCAGCAGCAGGATGGGAGCCGCAAATCATGGATCTAAGGGCCGCGGGTAGTGCACCCCTGGAATGCTGTGTAGTTTCGGCACCTATTTCTATATCACTGTACACAGCGTATAAAACGGAATATATTGTACCTGGTGAACATATAATAATCATATACCATGATGCGCCATAACGCTATATACAAGAAGATATATCACTTATACCAGCTCTACATATATAATTATATACAGAAGATACCCAGGTTATACCAGCATGCTCCATATCACTATATACAGGAAGATGTATAACTTATACCAGCTGTACATATATATTATATACAGGAGATGCCCAGGTTATACCAGGATGCTCCATATCACTGTATACAAGAAGATGTATAACTTATACCAGCTGCACATATATAATTCTATACAGGAGATGCCCAGGTTATACCAGGATGCTCCATATCACTGTATACAAGAAGATGTATAACTTATACCAGCTGTACATATATAATTATATACAGGAGATGCCCAGGTTATACCAGCATGGTCCATATCACTATATACAGGAAGATGTATAACTTATACCAGCTGTACATATATAATTATATACAGAAGATGCCCAGGTTATACCAACATGCTCCATATCACTGTATACAAGAAGATGTATAACTTACACCAGCTGCACATATATAATTATATACAGAAGATACCCAGGTTATACCAGCATGCTCCATATCACTGTATACAAGAAGATGTATAACTTATACCAGCTGTACATATATAATTATATACAGGAGATGCCCAGGTTATACCAGCATGGTCCATATCACTATATACAAGAAGATGTATAACTTATACCAGTTGAACATATATAATTACATACAGAAGATGCCCAGGTTATACCAGCATGCTCCATATCACTATATACAAGAAGATGTATAACTTATACCAGCTGTACATATATAATTATATACAGGAGATGCCCAGGTTATACCAGCATGCTCCATATCACTGTATACAAGAAGATGTATAATTTAGATCAACTATACAATGATTACACTTCATTTATATGAAACAAGAGACAGTCTGGAGCTTACATAAGTACAGAAACATTATAAGAGCAGCGGCTGATATTGGTCACACAGATAGATGTAAATGTCTGTAGAGATTGTCGGGCCAGGGAATTCCTGTTACTAGTCAGAACTCTACCGAAGACTGAAATAACTGATAGAGAAAAATACATCGTATTTAAATGAACTTCACATGGAAAGATGGCATACATCGGTCCCGTTGTGACAAGAGATTAATACAAAATTGGGAAATCTGAACATATTCCGTTATCATATAATCCAAGCTCCTTAAAAATGCCAGTACATTTCAGCCATGGAAGCAAGAAATAAAAAACCTCAGTGGCACTTACCAAGTTGGAGTTGGTGGCATTGGAGTCATCCTCCGGGAAGGGAATATACACAGCTAAGGCCACGCAGTTGGCAAAGATAGTGAGTAAAATTATGATTTCAAAGGGTCTGGAAGTTAAGGGTTAAGGAAACAGAGTGGAAGTAAAATTTTAAAGGAGCATTCCTTAGTTAAAACCTACATGAAATGATCAGCAACTGTATTAATACTTCACTTGAGTCACATGATTTTTTTTGTTCTTTTCTGCTCACATTTAAAGCTAAATGAAGAATTCTGTCAGGTGCCTTGTGAGAGGTGAGATGACAGAAGTGAGTGAGGTTACATGGGGTGGAGCTAAACGGCAGTCTGTTTCCCAGGGCAACCAGCAGAATTTTAAAAGCGGCCTATGAGTGAGGACGCTGTAAACGGACAGCCATTTTCTTTCCCAGGAGACCGTTCCCTTTAATATGCTAAAACCTGATGATAGATTCCCTTTAACAGAAATATATTTAGAAGCTTAGTACAAGATACATGTTTCTATTAACTCAAGGCCAAATACCAATTATTTCACAGATGTAGAAGTTAAATAAAGTTTTCTGGGAAATACTCCCTGATTCATTAAAGGGGTTTTCCCAGATATTTAAAGGGATTCTGTCATGACATTTTAGGCCTATAACCTAAACATATGGCCAGGTCCGTACTAATAACCTGAATCCGAAACTGTCCTTTCGGCTCTATTAGCACATAAAACAGGTTTTTATAACCTGTCATTCACCTACCTAAGGTGCCCAAGGGGACGTCGCTTTATACAGTGTGCCCGGCTGCACCCATCTCCGTCTGGTGCCCAGTTGAAATCGCCGCCTTCATCACCTCAGCCCCGCCTCCGCACTCGTCCGGTCCCTCTGCCAGATCCCGCGCGTGCGCACTAGGCATAACCTGAGGGACCGGACGATTGCGGAGGCGGCACTGAGGTGAGGAAGGCGGTGATTTCAACTGGGAAGGCGGCGCTGGGCACCAGACGGAGATGGGTGCAGCCGGGCACACTGTATGAAGCGACGTCCCCTTGGACACCTTAGGTAGGTGAATGACAGGTTATAAAAACCTGTTTTATGTGCTAATAGAGCCACAGGCAGATTTAATAAGGACAGTTTCGGATTCAGGTTATTAGTACGGACCTGGCCATATGTTTAGGTTATAGGGCTAAAATGTCATGACAGAATCCCTTTAACTGATGACCCTGGATAGGTCATCGGTATCTGATAGGTGGGCTCCGACACCTGGGACCTCCGGTGATCAGCACCAGTGCTCGCAGCAGCGCCGTGGCCTTCTCGCAGCTTTGCCTCGGCCAAGTGACATGGCCTAGGCGCAGCTCAACCCCATTGAAATGAATTAAGCACAGCAGCTCAGTGAGCTGAGAGAAGGCTGAGCGCTACTACGTGCACCAGTGCCTTCTCCAATAGCTATTCGGAGAGGGTCCCGGGTGTTGGACCGCCACCGTTTAGATACTGATGAGGATAGGTCATCAGGTAAAATATCTCGGGAAACCCCTTTCAATTTTGGAGGTGCTAGACCTTGCATTATAAGTATAGTTTTGTTTCTTCTTGTGAATTTGTTAACAAGGCAGCTAGACATATTACCACAGTGTCCAATTTTATGTATATATTTCAATGTGTTAATGAAATACTTTACTGTGTCTAATTATGTGTCCATTTTTATCTAAGGGTACTTTCACACTAGCGTTAAAGTTTTCTGGTATTGAGTTCAGTCATAGGGGCTCAATACCGGAAAAAACGCATCAGTTTTATCCCAATGCATTCTGAATGGAAAGCAATCCGTTCAGGATGTCTTCAGTTCAGTCCTTTTACGGTATTTGGCCGTATGTTGGGGGTGCGAGCGGGCGGGCGATCCTCCCGCCCGCCCCCTCTCATTTCCAGGATGGCCGAGCGGTTTTAGCAGACTGTCATTGCGGACACTCTGCTTGAAATGGCTGACATCTGTGCTGTGATGTCAGCCATTTAACCCCTTCCATGCCGCGGTCCATAGGAACCGCTGTATGGAAGGGGTTAAAAGGGAGCTCCCTCCCTCTCCCATCGGGGGCTGCTGTGCCGTTTCAGCCCCCGATTCTTGACGGGATCACAGAGGGAGAGGGCCCCCCTCTCTCCCCATCACCCGCTGCTCTGTTGTGGCAGCGGGTGATGGTTACCATGGCAACCGGACGCCTTCACAGGCTTCCGGCTTGCCATTGTAAGCCTAAATCTGATCAGACTAAGTGTAAAGTGAAAATACAGTACAGTACACTATATAGTGTACTGTATTGTATTATACAGACATCAGACCCACTGGACATGACAAAAAAATAAAAAACATATTTATCACTGATTTAAAAAATAAATAAATAATGCACTACACATGTTTGATATCACCGCGTCCATAATGACCTGATCTATGAAATGGTCATGTTACTTTCCCCACACGGTGAACGCCATAAAAAATAAAAACTATGATGAAATTGAAATTTTGCACACCTTACTTCCCCAAAAAGGTAATAAAAGTGATCAAAAAAGTCATATGTACGTCAAAATGGTACCAATCAAATCGGCACCTCATCCCGCAAAAATGAGCCCCTACATGAGACAATCACCCAAAAAGTAAAAAGAATATGTCTCTCAGACTATGGAGACACTAAAACATGATTTATTTATTTTTTCTAAAATGCTGTTATTGTGTTAAAGTAAAATAAATAAAAAAAACTATATACATATTAGGTATCGCTGCGTCCGTAATAACCTGCTCTATAAAAATATTATATGACCTAACCACTCAGGTAAATATCGTAAAAAAAATTAAATAAAAACAGTGTCAAAAAAGCCATTTTTGTCACCTCACATCACAAAAAGTGTAATAGCAAGCGATTAAAAAGTTATATGCCTCCCAAAATAGTACCAATCAAACTGCCACTCATCCCGCAAAAAATGAGCCCCTAAATAGGACAATCGCACAGACTATGGAGACATTAAAACATGATTTTTTGGGGTTTCAAAAATGATATTATTGTGTAAAACTTAAATAAATAAAAAAAAGTATACATATTAGGTATCGCCGCGTCTGTAAAAACCTGCTCTATAAAAATAACACATGACCTAACCCTTCAGGTGAACACAGCAAAAAAAATATATATAAATACGGTGTCAAAAGCCATTTTTGTCACCTTACATCACAAAAAGTGTAATAGCAAGCTACCAAAATCTGCATCCCAAGATAGTGCCTATCAAACAGACATCTCATCCTGCAAAAATTGAGCCCCTACATAAGACAGTCGCCCAAAGAATAAAAAAAAAAATATGGCTTTCAGAATGTGGAGACACCAAAAAATATTTTTTTTCTAAAATGCTTTATTTTGGAGTAGAAACTCCAAAAAAGTGACTAGTCCTACATCTAAGAAACTACACCCCTCAAAGGTATTCAAAACTGATTTTACAAACTTTGTTAACCCTTTAGGTGTTCCACAAGAGTTATTGGCAAATGGAGATGGAATTTCAGAATTTCTATTTTTTGTTACCTTGCCTCAAAAATAGTGTAATTTAGAGCAACCAAAAATCCTATTTACACTAAAATAGTACCAACAAAACTGCCACCTTATCCCATAGTTTCCAAAATGGTGTCTCTATTTTTGGAGTTTCTACTGTAGGGGTGCATCAGGGGGGCTTCAAATGGGACATGGTGTAAATAAACCAGTCCAGCAAAATCTGCCTTCCTAAAACCATATGGCGTTCCCTTGCTTCTGTGCCCTGCCGTGTGCCCGTACAGCAGTTTACGACTACATATGGGGTGTTTCTGCAAACTACAGAATCAGGGCAATAAATATTGAATTTTGTTTGGCTGTTAAACCTTGCTTTGTTACTGAAAAAATTGATTAAAATGGAAAATTCGCCCAAAAATTGAAATTCTTACATTTTATCTCCATTTGCCATTAACTCTTGTGGAACACCTAAAGGGTTAAGAAAGTTTGTAAAATCAGTTTTGAATACCTTGAGGGGTGTCGTTTCTAGAATGGGGTAATTTTTGGGTGGTTTCTATTATTTAAGCCTCACAAAGTGACTTCAGACCTGAACTGGTCCTTAAAAAGTGGGTTTTGGAAAATTTCTGAAAGATTTCAAGATTTGCTTCAAAATTTCTAAGCCTTGTAACGTCCCCAAAAAATAAAATGGCATTCCCAAAATGATCCAAACGTGAAGTAGACATATGGGGAATGTAAATTAATAACTATTTTTGGAGGTATTACTATGTATTATAGAAGTAGAGAAATTGAAACTTGGAAATTTGCAAATTTTTCAAAATTTTGGGTGAATTTGCTATTTTTTTATAAATAAAAATGATTTTTTTTACTCCATTTTACCAGTGTCATGAAGTACAATATGTGATGAAAAAACAATCTCAGAATGGCCTAAATAAGTAAAAGAGTTTTAAAGTTATTCACCCATAAAGTGACACTGGTCAGATTTGCAAAAAAAATGGCCTTGTCCTTATGGTGAAAATGAGCCCGGTCCTTAAGGGGTTAAAGGGAACCTGTCACCTGGATTTTAAGTATTGAGCTGAGGACATGGGCTGCTAGATCTCCGCTAGCACAGCCGCAATATCCAGTCCCCATAGCTCTCTGTGCTTTTATTGTGTAAAAAAAATGCTTTTTGGACTGGATATTGCGGATGTGCTAGCGGCGATCTAGCAGTCCATGTCCTCAGCTCTATACCCAAAATCCCGATGACAGGTTCCCTTTAATGTCACAGATAATCTGCACCATTCAATTGAAATACAAACTGAGCTCTTTTAGGGTCGAAAAATAAAGAATTTAAATAATGTGGTTGCATAAATATGTATACCCTTACACTAATACTTTGTTTAAGTACTCTTTGAATTTATGACAGCATTCAGTCTATCAGCATGGCACATCTTGACTTGGCAATCTTTGCCCATTCGCTCCAAATCTGTTAGATTGCGAGGGCATCTCCTGGGCCATTCCGAAACCTTAATCTCCTCCTGGCGAAGCCATTCTTTTGTTGATGTGGAGGTATGCTTTGGGTGTTTGCTGTGCTGAAAGGTAAAATTCAGCTTTTTAGCAGAGGCCTGAAGGTTTTGTGCCAAAACTGGTATTTGGAACAGTTCATAATTCCATCCACCTTGACTAAAGCTCCAGTTCCAGCTGCAGAAAAACAGCTCCAAAGCATAATGCTGCCTTCACTGTGGGTATGGTGTTCTTTTGGTAATGCGCAGTGTGGGCTTTGCGCCAAACATAGCTTTTGGAATTATGGCCAAAAAGTTCAACCTTGGTCTCATCAGACCATAATATGTTTTCCCACATGCTTTTAGCAGACCTCATGTAGGTTTTGGCAAAACATAGCCAGGCCTGGATGTTTTCCTTTGTAAGAAAAGGCTTCCACCTTGCCACCCTACCCCACAGTCCAAACATGAGATTTTTGTCATACGTAGTATACAACCAGTACTTTCCAGAAACTCTTGCAGCTTCTCTAATGTTGCTGAAGGCCTCTTGGCAGCTTCCCAGGACAATTTTCTTCGTGTATTTTCATCAAAGTTTGAGAGACATCCAGTTCTTGGTAATGTCACTGTTATGCCAAATTTTATCCACCTCTTGATGACCATCTTCACTGAGTTCCATGGTATATCTAATGCTTTTGAATTTTTTTTGTACCCTTTGCCTGATACTTTTTTCAACAATAGGATTTCTTTGGTTTTTGCTGTAAAATGCAACTAAGAAAATGTCAAGAAAATCCTACCAGAACAGCTGAACTTTAAATGGGATTAATCAGAATCACTTTAAATCATGGTAGCTGTGTATTGACTACTATTTAACATGAGCTTGAATTTGATTGGCTAATTCTAAACACGAACACATCCCCATTTATAAGAAGTGTTCACACTTATGCAACCACATTAGTTTACTTTAGCTATTTTTATTTCCCCCTCTAAATGATTTCAGTTTGCTTTTCAATGGAACTGAACAGATTATGGGTCACAAAGAAGGTGGAAATAGATCTGATATCATTTGTTTAACCACTTCCCAACCCCCCATTGACTATAAACGTCCTTGGGCGGTCGGTTTATCTCTAAATGGACATTCTGGAAAATTGAAAAAAATATGGCTCTAAGAAAACATGATTTTTTTTTCTAAAAATGTATTTATTGTGTAAAACATAAAAATAAAATAAAAATACATATTTGGTATAGTTGCATCTGTAATAATTGGATCTATAAAAATATCACATGATCTACCCCATCAAGTAAACGGTGTTTCCGACCACAATTGGGGTGTTACTGTATTTAGGAGAAAGTGGGTAGCAAATTGGGGGGGGGATATTCTCCTGTTATCTTTTGTGAAAAAGAAAGTTTGGGCCTAAAGCACCCATTTCATTTTCACACCCAAGTATTAAAAATTCTATGAAAGTGAAGTGCTCGCTACACCCCTTAAAAATTTCTTGGGTGGTGTAGTTTACAAAATGTGATCACTTTTTGGGGGTTTTCACTGTGGGGTTACCCCAGGGCCTCTTTAAATGCAACATGGTGCCCAAAGACCATTCCAGCAAAATCTCCCCTCCAAAAACCATATGGCGCTCCTTGCCTTCTGTGCCCTGTCGTGTGCCCAAACAGCGATATACGACCACATATGGGGTGTTTCTGCAAACTGCAGAATCGAGGTAATAAATATTGAGGTTTGTTATGTTGTTAACCCTTGATGTGTTCCAGGAAAAAATTGATTAAAATGGAAAATCTGCAAAAAAAGTGACATTTTGAAATTTCACCTTTTTTTTGCTTTAATTCCTGTGGAATACCTAAAGGGTTCTTAAAACCATTTTCGAATAGTATGAGGGGTGTCATTTAAAAAATGGTGTAATTTATGGGTTGGTTCTATTATGTAAGCCCCACAAAGTGACTTCAGAACTGAACTGTCCTTAAAAAGTGGGTTTTGGAAATAAAATTTTAAATGGATTCTGTCACCAGGTTTCACCCCTGTCAGCTAATCATATGCTGATGTTCAGGGCCTCATCACGATTCCTAATGTGGGCTTATAAATGTGATCCGTAGCCTTATTTTGCTAAAAAACAGCTTTTACTAACCTGTCAGTCAAAGAAATAAGGTGCCCAAGGGGATGTGAAGTGATGCAAGGTGCCGGCCGCACCCGCCGCCGTTCGTGCCCAGCGCCGCCTTTCCAGACTTCTGCGCCACCTCCTAATCCTCTGTGCCGCCTCTCGCTCTCCCTCCCTCCTGCTAAGATCTTGCGCGTGCGCACAGGGCTCTGCCTGATGCGCCCGTGCGGACTTCTCCATTTGGCTTCTTACAGCGAAGTGCGCGTGCACTTCGCTCAACCCCCTGTATGACCTGCACTCTGGCGCCAGCCTCTCAGAGCCCTGTGCGCACGCACGAGATCTTACAGCAGGAGGAGGGGAGAGGGAGAGCGAGAGGCGGCACAGAGGAATAGGAGGCGGCGCAGAAGTCTGGAAAGGCGGCGCTGGGCACGAACGGCGGCGGGTGCGGCCGGCACCTTGCATCACTTCACATCCCCTTGGGCACTTTATTTCTTTGACTGACAGATTAGTAAAAGCAGTTTTTTAGCAAAATAAGGCTACGGATCACATTTATAAGCCCACATTAGGAATCGTGATGAGGCCCTGAACATCAGCATATGTTTAGCTGACAGGGGTGAAACCTGGTGACAGAATCCCTTTAAGAATTGATTCTAAAATTCTAAGCCTTCTAACATCCTAAAATAATAAAATGACATTTACAAAATTATGCCAAAATAAAGTAGACATATGGGGTAACACTGACATGGAAAAAGACTTATGAATTTTAGTGAACAGCAAACTAAGCTGTAAAAACCAGTATCAGGCAGCTGCTGCCAAGGCCAATCAGATAATGGGTTGCATCAAAAGCGGGCATAGATGCCCGTGATGAGAACATAGTTCTATCACCTTACAAATCACTAGTCAGACCACACATGGAGTACTGTGTACAGTTCTGGGCTCCTGTGAACAAGGCAGACATAGCAAAGCTGGAGAGGGTACAGAGGAGGGCAACTAAAGTAATAACTGGAATGGGGGGACTACAGTACCCAGAAATATCAAAATGAGGGTTATTCACTTTAGAAAAAAAGACGACTGAAGGGAGATCTAATAACTATGTATAAATATATCAAGGGTCAGTACAGAGATCTCTCCCATCATCTATTTATCCCCAGGACTGTGACGAGGGGACATCCTCTGCGTCTGGAGGAAAGAAGGTTTGTACACAAACATAGAAAAGGATTCTTTACGGTAAGAGCAGTGAGACTATGGAACTCTCTGCCTGAGGAGGTGGTGATGGTAAGTACAATAAAGGAATTCAAGAGGGGCCTGGATGTATTTCTGGAGCATAATAATATTACAGACTATAGCTACTAGAGAGGGGTCGTTGATCCAGGGAGATATTCTGATTGCCTGATTGGAGTCGGGAAGGAATTTTGTTCCCCTAAAGTGGGGAAAATTGGTTTCTACAGTACCTCATGAGCGTTTTGCCTTCCTCTGGATCAACTTGCAGGATGACAGGCCGAACTGGATGGACAATTGTCTTTTTTCAGCCTTATAAACTATGTTACTATGTCCTCTCTATGTAAGGGTACGGACACACAGTCAGGTTTCTGCATGCAGTTTTAGATGCCAAAATCAGGAGCGAATTGAAAAAAGAGGAAAAATTGTATCTGTCTTTTATACTTTCTGTCCTTTTATGATCCACTTCTGATATTAGATTCCAAAACTGGATTAGGAAACCGGATCGTGTGGCCGTGCCCTAGGTCTGGGTTTGTTACCTGTTGAGTGTTCTTCTATCAATGAACCTTTGCCTCAAGAAATTAAAAGAGAATCAATCGCCATTAATGGTGTATTCACACAACTGTATGTATTTTTTGATCCGCAAAAAATAAGGATGACGCCCGAGTGACGTCTGTGTTGAATCAGTTTTTTTGCTGAACCATTGTAACAATGCCTATTCTTATCCCAAAACGGACATGTTCTATCTCTTTTGCAGGGCTGCGGAACGGATATACGGATGAATGGGTATGGGCTCAGGTGATATGGAGGGCTAAACCACAAGTGGGTTCTCAGCAGTCCAATTGAAAAACTAAAACAAAAACCACAGAGGTTTGTACCACGGAATATCTGAATGGGGCCTTACAGTTATTTTTATCCAGATTTCCCACATTCCAGAAGCAGAAGGCAACATGTACGGTAACCTTATCCCACATTGCTGCGGACCTGGGCAGGTCTGACCATCTATACCCAAGCTGGAGTGACACTACTATAGCTGCCATTAAGGATTGCACATGAGTTGTCACCCAACTTTCCCAGAAATAGATATGACTAAAAAGCAGCTGGATCTAAGGTATTTTGTATAATTTTACGTTGCCTTATTCTTTTGTTACTATGTTGTTCCTTGTAAGAAAGACACAGTTGGAATGTTATCTATGGTCGCTTGTCACTTTCCCATGATAAGTTGGCTGTAAACAATCTATAGTTTACCTACATTTAAAAAACACAACTCCTACTCTTAGACCTCATGCACACGACCGTGCCATTTCTTGCGGTCCGCAAATTGCGAATCGGCAAAACACGGAAGCCGCCCGTGTGCCGGAACGGCCCATTGTAGAAATGCCTATTCTTGTCGGCAAAACGGACAAGAATAGGACATGTTATATTTTTTTGGCGGGGCTACGGAACGGAGTGCTGTCCGCATCTTTTGCGGCCCCATTGAAGTAAATGGGTCCGAGCCCGAGCCGCAAAAACTGCGGCTCGGATGCGGACCAGAACAACGATCGTGTGCATGAGGCCTTAGTGCTACTGTATGACAAATTTCTATAAACCACAATGTCTACAATCACCAAAATCGCACAATTTTAAGGAAAATACTGGTCCCCATATATAAAAAAATGTCTTTTGGGTAAAACCGTCCTTGTTGCCCCTTGCAACCAATGAGTGTGCAGCTCTCATTTCTCTCACTGCTCTGGAGGAATGTAAGCTGCACTGTGATTGATTGCTATAGGCAGGAAGATATATGAGGCCTAGTATGTTCTCTGGCAGGCAGCAGCGGGCGCCGGACGTCTTCTTGTGTAGACAGCAGCGAGTTAATACTTGGCTCCTGTGCCCTGACACAGAACATCTGCCTCTGTGATCTGCCCGTTCACGCCAAGATCCCCCTGCACAAGTCAAATGGTGTCAGCACGCGTGTGCCAGAATAAACACATGATCTATGTTAAGTCCGGCATCTCCGGGCTCTCTGATTAAACTGTTCTCTCTTACATTTGGCCGCCTGTACCGTCGTGCATTTCCTAGTACATATAAGGCCAGGTTCACATGCTGCTGCAGGGCGCCATGCCGATTCTACTTCTAAGAACAAAGGCAAAAATCGACATTGGTAGACACAATCTGCTTTTATGGAAAACTGCATAGTGTTTTTTTTTTCCACCTGGTTCTTAGTTATATCTGTCTTTGGGAAAGCTGGATGGGAACCAATATGGCCACTATTACAGTTCCCACTGGGATTTTTCCCTTTTCCAGGATAGAATTATATGTTTCCTATATAAGATGCAGCAGAGTGAAGGGCATTATGGAATCTCAGGTAGGTGTAAGTGGTGTGTATGCCAGCGCAGTGTTGACAGATTCAAAATGGCAAGTCTGAATGCCGTTTTGGATGTGACTGGAGCATATAACATGGCGTCTCTCAAGATCAGTGCAAAATATTAAGCCATTTATAATGCAACAGCCATTCTAGCACCCAGCTTTCCTAAGAAACTAACTAAGGCCTGTTTCGCGCTGCCGTCAGGCTATTCCGGCATACAACGCAGGGAATCACTGTAGCGGTAATTGTCCCTCCAGCCGTTTCTCTGCATATTCGCTGGATCACCGGCGGATCAATGCCAGACCCCATTATAGTTGATGGGGCAGGAAGGCATTCCAGCATGCATCCCACAATGCCGGATCCCGGCCAGAACAGGCTGCCAAATCGACAAACACAGGCGTGAAGCAAGCCTAAGCAGGCTTACTGTTCCTGCATTGGGAGTAACATTGATTATTATCCAGCTTTCCCAGACTCCAGAATGGCAAATGTTCAATGCACTCATATATTCCTTACCGCTATACTGTTCCATAATTCAGCAGATTTGCTGGAGGAAAGTACAAGGACTTTGGACCCTATACATTAAACTCTACACCATAACTTAGCTATTCAGGGGTGTAATCTTAGTTAGTCAGGGGTGTGGCCTTAAAAAAAAAAAAGAAAAGAAATTCCGGAAACCCTTCCCCCGAGAACAGTGATTACAGGAAGGATACTTCCACTCCACGATGCTGATACAAGCCCTGCGGATTGGGTTTTTCAGCGTGAGACAGAGTAATGCTCGTGGCGGTCTCGTCGACGTTGTGGCCCCTTGCTTTTTCTGCTTGCTGTATTGTTGTCTTTTCCTCTGTGTGGAACTGACCGTGGATATTGTGGCATTGGCCGTACTGCCCATTAACTTAGCCTGACGAGCAGCATCAATGGCAGCCTGCCAGGAGAGGGCAGCACCTGGAGATGCAATGTGCTCTGTCGCCAGGCCAGGGGTAGAATTCATGGTGCCCAACGCAGGGAGTGGGTTCGTATAATTCGAGCCTAAAAAGGAAGAAGAAAAGGAAACCTGTTACATGATGTGAAATATTACAGGTTATGTTCATTAAGCTATCATGGAGCTAATACTTTAATCACATTCACAGCTGAATTCATAATTCTGCTTGTTTCCTGTTAGCCCTCAGGCATCAGAACCTCATACCTCACTGCTGACCCCTGCTGGTTCAGAGTCTCTAGTGAGAAAACTGCATCTTAGGCTCTTTTCACACTGCAGCTGTATTGTCTGCCTCAGGTTTCCGTTAAGAGCATTTTCAGACAGAAACTTTGCATTTAACCACTGCCCGTAGGCAGTGTCCTCACACTGACCGTGTCCTGTACATTATACACTGCGCGCAGAATTATTAGGCAAATGAGTATTTTGACCACATCATCCTCTTTATGCATTTTGTCTTACTCCAAGCTGTATAGGCTGGAAAGCCTACTACCAATTAAGCATATTAGGTGATGGGCATCTCTGTAATGAGAAGGGGTGTGGTCTAATGACATCAACACCCTATATTAGGTGTGCATAATTATTAGGCAACTTCCTTTCCTTTGGCAAAATGGGTCAAAAGAAGGACTTGACAGGCTCAGAAAAGTCAAAAATAGTGAGATATCTTGCAGAGGGATGCAGCACTCTTAAAATTGCAAAGCTTCTGAAGCGTGATCATCGAACAATCAAGCGTTTCATTCAAAATAGTCAACAGGGTCGCAAGAAGCGTGTGGAAAAACCAAGGCGCAAAATAACTGCCCATGAACTGAGAAAAGTCAAGCGTGCAGCTGCCAAGATGCCACTTGCCACCAGTTTGGCCATATTTCAGAGCTGCAACATCACTGGAGTGCCCAAAAGCACAAGGTGTGCAATACTCAGAGACATGGCCAAGGTAAGAAAGGCTGAAAGACGACCACCACTGAACAAGACACACAAGCTGAAACGTCAAGACTGGGCCAAGAAATATCTCAAGACTGATTTTTTTAAGGTTTTATGGACTGATGAAATGAGAGTGAGTCTTGATGGGCCAGATGGATGGGCCCGTGGCTGGATTGGTAAAGGGCAGAGAGCTCCAGTCCGACTCAGACGCCAGCAAGGTGGAGGTGGAGTACTGGTTTGGGCTGGTATCATCAAAGATGAGCTTGTGGGGCCTTTTCGGGTTGAGGATGGAGTCAAGCTCAACTCCCAGTCCTACTGCCAGTTTCTGGAAGACACCTTCTTCAAGCAGTGGTACAGGAAGAAGTCTGCATCCTTCAAGAAAAACATGATTTTCATGCAGGACAATGCTCCATCACACGCGTCCAAGTACTCCACAGCGTGGCTGGCAAGAAAGGGTATAAAAGAAGAAAATCTAATGACATGGCCTCCTTGTTCACCTGATCTGAACCCCATCATCAAATGTGAGATTTACAAGGAGGGAAAACAGTACACCTCTCTGAACAGTGTCTGGGAGGCTGTGGTTGCTGCTGCACGCAATGTTGATGGTGAACAGATCAAAACACTGACAGAATCCAAGGATGGCAGGCTTTTGAGTGTCCTTGCAAAGAAAGGTGGCTATATTGGTCACTGATTTGTTTTTGTTTTGTTTTTGAATGTCAGAAATGTATATTTGTGAATGTTGAGATGTTATATTGGTTTCACTGGTAAAAATAAATAATTGAAATGGGTATATATTTGTTTTTTGTTAAGTTGCCTAATAATTATGCACAGTAATAGTCACCTGCACACACAGATATCCCCCTAAAATAGCTAAAACTAAAAACAAACTAAAAACTACTTCCAAAAATATTCAGCTTTGATATTAATGAGTTTTTTGGGTTCATTGAGAACATGGTTGTTGTTC
The DNA here is from genome assembly GCF_905171765.1 of Bufo bufo. Lineage (NCBI taxonomy): Eukaryota > Metazoa > Chordata > Amphibia > Anura > Bufonidae > Bufo > Bufo bufo. Next base: position 232,783,961 of record NC_053389.1, on the reverse strand, counting down.
AATAATAAAATTAATCCTCAAAAATACAACTTGCCTAATAATTCTGCACTCCCTGTATAATACAGTGTTTTCCCAGTGACTGTATCCTGATGATAATATAATGCAATGTCCTTACACTGACCGTGTCCTGTACATTATATAATACAGTGTTTTCCCAGTGACTGTATCCTGATGATAATATAATGCAGTGTCCTTACACTGACCGTGTCCTGTACATTATATAATACAGTGTTCTCCCAGTGACTGTATCCTGATGATAATATAATGCAATGTCCTTACACTGACCGTGTCCTGTACATAATATAATACAGTGTTTTCCCAGTGACTGTATCCTGATGATAATATAATGCAATGTCCTCACACTGACCATGTCCTGTACATTATATAATACAGTGTTTTCCCAGTGACTGTATCCTGATGATAATATAATGCAGTGTCCTCACACTGACCGTGTCCTGTACATTATGTAATACAGTGTTTTCCCAGTGACTGTATCCTGATGATAATATAATGCAGAGTCCTTACACTGACCGTGTCCTGTACATTATATAATACAGTGTTTTCCCAGTGACTGTATCCTGATGATAATATAATGCAGTGTCCTCACACTGACCGTGTCCTGTACATTATGTAATACAGTGTTTTCCCAGTGACTGTATCCTGATGATAATATAATGCAGTGTCCTTATACTGACAGTGTCCTGTACATTATATAATACAGTGTTTTCCCAGTGACTGTATCCTGATGATAATATAATGCAGTGTCCTCACACTGACCGTGTCCTGTACATTATGTAATACAGTGTTCTCCCAGTGACTGTATCCTGATGATAATATAATGCAATGTCCTTACACTGACCGTATCCTGTACATAATATAATACAGTGTTTTCCCAGTGACTGTATCCTGATGATAAAATAATGGAGTGTCCTCACACTGACCATGTCCTGTACATTATATAATACAGTGTTTTCCCAGTGACTGTATCCTGATGATAATATAATGCAGTGTCCTTACACTGACCGTGTCCTGTACATTATATAATACAGTGTTTTCCCAGTGACTGTATCATGATCATAATATAATGCAGTGTCCTCACACTGACTGTGCGCTGTACATTATATAATACAGTGTTCTCCCAGTGACTGTATCCTGATGATAATATAATGCAATGTCCTTACACTGACCGTATCCTGTACATAATATAATACAGTGTTTTCCCAGTGACTGTATCCTGATGATAAAATAATGGAGTGTCCTCACACTGACCATGTCCTGTACATTATATAATACAGTGTTTTCCCAGTGACTGTATCCTGATGATAATATAATGCAGAGTCCTTAAACTGACCGTGTCCTGTACATTATATAATACAGTGTTTTCCCAGTGACTGTATCCTGATGATAATATAATGCAGTGTCCTCACACTGACCGTGTCCTGTACATTATGTAATACAGTGTTTTCCCAGTGACTGTATCCTGATGATAATATAATGCAGTGTCCTTACACTGACCGTGTCCTGTACATTATGTAATACAGTGTTCTCCCAGTGACTGTATCCTGATGATAAAATAATGGAGTGTCCTCACACTGACCGTGTCCTGTACATTATATAATACAGTGTTTTCCCAGTGACTGTATCCTGATGATAATATAATGCAGTGTCCTTACACTGACAGTGTCCTGTACATTATGCAATACAGTGTTCTCCCAGTGAATGCATCCTGATCATAATATAATGCAGTGTCCTTACACTGACCGTGTCCTGTACATTATATAATACAGTGTTTTCCCAGTGCCTGTATCCTGTTGATAATATAATGCAGTGTCCTTACATTGACAGTGTCCTGTACATTATGTAGTACAGTGTTCTCCCAGTGACTGTATCATGATCATAATATAATGCAGTGTCCTCACACTGACCGTGTCCTGTACATTATATAATACAGTGTTCTCCTAGTGAATGTATCGTGATGATAATATAATGCAGTGTCCTTACTGACAGTGTCCTGTACATTATGTAGTACAGTGTTCTCCCAGTGACTGTATCATGATCATAATATAATGCAGTGTCCTCACACTGACTGTGCGCTGTACATTATATAATACAGTGTTTTCCCAGTGACTGTATCCTGATGATAATATAATGCAATGTCCTTACACTGACCGTGTCCTGTACATAATATAATACAGTGTCCTCACACTGACTGTGCGCTGTACATTATATAATACAGTGTTTTCCCAGTGACTGTATCCTGATGATAATATAATGCAGTGTCCTCACACTGACTGTGCGCTGTACATTATATAATACAGTGTTCTCCTAGTGAATGTATCGTGATGATAATATAATGCAGTGTCCTTACTGACAATGTCCTGTACATTATGTAATACAGTGTTACTTACACTGACAGTGACCTGTACAGTTATATAATGCAGTGTTCTCCCACTGACTGTATCCTGATCATAATATAATGCGAGAAAAGCTCCTGGGAAAAGCTCTGATATAATAGACCACCAGGGAAGGCCTTGACAGGCCAAAACGTCCGGTCACATAATCTAATACCCATAATCAATTGCGCTTCAGAGATACTACTGGATCATGAATTCTATGTGATACGATATGAATAAAATGCCTTAAATTGCAAATAAAGAGCCGTGTGCTGCAATTTTCTATTTTACTGTCACTGGGAAGACACTGAATTATATAATGTGCAGGACACTGTCACTTGAGGAACACTGCAGTATACAATATACAGTACACTGTCACTAGGAGGACACTGCATTAGATAATATTCAGGACACTGTCACTGTGAGTACACTGCATTATATAATGTACAGGACGCTGTCAGAGAACATTACAGAATACAATATACAGCACACTATCACTGGGAGGACACTGTATTATATAAATATACAGAACACTGTCAAAGGGAGGACACATCATTTTCTAATATACAGCACACTGTCACTGGGAGTCACTGCTGCAGTATATAATGTACAGGATACACAAACATACTGCATATTAGTGTGCATTGTCTTCTACAGTACAGTGTGCTATGTACTTTATAGTGCAGTGTCCAGTACTTTATAGTGCAGTGTCCAGTACATTATAGTGCAGTGTCCTGTACATTATAGTTCAATGTCTAGTACATTATGATGCAGTGTCTAGTACATTATAGTGCAGTGTCTGGTACATTATAGTGCAATGTTTTGTACATTATAGTTCAGCATCCAGTACATTATAGTGTAGTGTCCAGTGCAGTGTCCTGTACATTATAGTGCAGTGTCCTGTACCTTATAGTGCAGTGTCCTGTACATTATAGTGCAGTGTCCTGTACATAATAATTTAGTGTGCCTTATTCATTATAGTGCACTGTCCTGTACATTATATAAGGCACTGTCCTCTTATGTCAGAGGGGGTCGTTTTTGTACTGTATTATGGGACAGTTGTTCCTGCCTTTCTTTTCTCCACAATGATGTAACAGTGTTTGGCCGTTATAATTATCATGTGATATACAAACATGTTTACCAGGCAATGAGAAGGAGGATAAAATGGGGACACAATGCCTCCTGGGATACTGACATAACACGTGTGTGATACATATGAGACATCTGCACATGTATGTATATTATTATAACAGCACAGGTGTCATACATATGAGACAGCAGCACGAGTCCAGTATGTATATTATACCAGGTGTCATACGTATGAGACAACAGCACGAGTCCAGTATGTATATTACTATACCAGGTGTTATACATATAGTATGTATATTATTATACCAGGTGTCATACATATGAGACAGCAGCACGAGTCCAGTATGTATATTATTATACCAGGTGTCATACATATAGTATGTATATTATTATACCAGGTGTCATACGTATGAGACAACAGCACGAGTCCAGTATGTATATTATTATACCAGGTGTCATACATATGAGACAGCAGCACAAGTCCAGTATGTATATTATTATACCAGGTGTCATACATATTAGACAGCAGCACAAGTCCAGTATGTATATTATTATACCAGGTGTCATTCATATAGTATGTATATTATTATACCAGGTGTCATACATATGAGACAGCAGCACAAGTCCAGTATGTATATTATTATACCAGGTGTCATTCATATAGTATGTATATTATTATACCAGGTGTCATACATATGAGACAGCAGCACAAGTCCAGTATGTATATTATTATACCAGGTGTCATTCATATAGTATGTATATTATTATACCAGGTGTCATACATATGAGACAGCAGCACAAGTCCAGTATGTATATTATACCAGGTGTCATACGTATGAGACAGCAGCACAAGTCCAGTATGTATATTATTATACCAGGTGTCATACGTATGAGACAGCAGCACGAGTCCAGTATGTATATTATTATAACAGATGTCATACATATAGTATGTATATTATTATACCAGGTGTCATACGTATGAGACAGCAGCACAAGTCCAGTATGTATATTATTATACCAGGTGTCATACATATAAGACAGCAGCACGAGTCCAGTATGTATATTATTATAACAGATGTCATACATATAGTATGTATATTATTATACCAGGTGTCATACATATGAGACAGCAGCACGAGTCCAGTATGTATATTATTATACCAGGTGTCATACGTATGAGACAGCAGCACAAGTCCAGTATGTACAGTCCTGATCAAAAGTTTAAGACCACTTAAAAAATGGCAAAAAATCATATTTTACATTGTTGGATCTTAACAAGGTTCCAAGTAGAGCTTCAACATGCAACAAGAAGAAATGAGAGTGAGACAAAACATTTTTTGAGCATTCAATTTAATGAAAACAACGAATAAACTGAAACAGGCTGTTTTTCAGCTGATCCAAATTTTAGGACCACATGCCTTTAAAAGGCCAAATCTGTGCAAAGATGTGGATTCATTGTCATTTTCTGTCAGGTAGTCACACGTTGTGATGGCAAAGGCAAAAAAACTCTCCCTTTTTGAACGTGGTCGGGTTGTTGAACTGCATAAGCAGGGTCTCTCACAGCGCGCCATCACTGCTGAGGTGGGACGCAGTAAGACAGTCATTTGGAATTTCTTAAATGATCCTGAGGGTTACGGAACAAAAAAGTCAAGTGGAAGACCCAAAAAAATTTCCTCAGCACTGAGCCGGAGGATCCAATTGGCTGTCCGTCAAGACACTGAACGATCCTCGACCCAAATTAAGGCCCTTACTGGTGCTGACTGCAGCCCCATAACCATCAGACGGCATCTGAGACTGAAGGGCTTCAAAAACAAAAAACGTCTTCAAAGACCTCATCTCCTTGAACGCTGAACGCCACAGAACTGCTCGTTTGGACTTTGCAAGAGAGCACCAAACATGGGACATTCAAAGGTGAAAGAAAGTTTTATTCTTTGATGAGAAAAAATGTAACCTTGATGGTCCTGATGGTTTCCAACGTTACTGGCATGACAAGCAGATCCCATCTGAGATGTTATCTACGCGCCACACTGGAGGGGACGCCATAATGGTCTGGGGTGCTTTTTCCTTCAGTGGAACAATGGAGCTTCAGGAAGTGCAGGGGTGTCAAACGGCCGCTGGCTATGTCCAGATGTTGCAGAGGGCATTCCTCATGACTGAGGGCCCTCGTCTGTGTGGTAACAACTGGGTTTTTCAACAGGACAACGCTACAGTACACAATGCCCGCAGGACAAGGGACTTCTTCCAGGAGAATAACATCACTCTTTTGGCCCATCCTGCGTGTTCCCCTGATCTAAATCCAATTGAGAACCTTTGGGGATGGATGGCAAGGGAAGTTTACAAAAATGGACAACAGTTCCAGACAGTAGATGGCCTTCGTGCGGCCGTCTTCACCACTTGGAGAAATGTTCCCACTCACCTCATGGAAACGCTTGCATCAAGCATGCCGAAACGAATTTTGGAAGAGATAAACAATAACAGCGAGGCTACTCATTACTGAGTTCATGTTTGGAAGTTGGATTTCTGTTTTGGGGGGGTCTAGTTTTTTTTTGGAGGTGTGGTCCTAAACTTTTGATCAGCTGAAAAACAGCCTGTTTCAGTTTATTCGTTGTTTTCAATAAATTGAATGCTCAAAAAATGTTTCGTCTCACTCCCATTTTTTCTTGTTGCATGTTGAAGCTCTACTTGGAACCTTGTTAAGATCCAGCCATGCTAAATATGATTTTTTGCCATTTTTCAAGTGGTCTTAAACTTTTAATCAGGACTGTATATTATTATACCAGGTGTCATACGAATTGTATGTATATTATTATAACAGCACAGGTATCGTACATATGAGACAGCAGCACAAGTCCAGTATGTATATTATTACACCAGATGTCATACATATGAGACAGCACAGTATGCCACCCTCAGGAATCCTTTACAGGTGACTGCATACGAAGACACTGTCACCAGCGACAGTCCATCGGGCGCCTTGGCATCTGTTATATGATGGTTGCGGCTATGCGTTATTATTTCCCTTTTTAATGGAAACCATACCGCAGAGTACACAGAGTCTAATGGCGGGTTTACACGGCCCAGTTGTTGGGCAGATTATTGGGGAGGAATATAATCTACACGTGTAAAGGTGCCGACAATCACACAATGAACGAGCAAAACACTTGTTCATCGGGTTAAACATTCGTTAGTGCGGGCACCTAAATTATGGTTCCTGGGCAGCAGATCGTGGTGTCTAAACAGCGATCTGCTGCCCAGAAACAATGCAGCCATATGAGGACAAGCGATCGCAATAGCCATCACTCATCGCTGCATGTAAACAAGCTTCCTTCCCAATATTCGGTGCTCCTCACCGCGTGTAAACCCACCATAACCCTATACCCTCATACAATAATATTCTCTGAACTTCAAGAAAAAATTTCCCAAAAGTCATCGCAGTACACTGGTCAGCAGCTGCAGGTACTGGCTGATAACGGAGAGCACTAGCTTATATTTTGCTGCTTAGATATATATGGATTAGATGTGATAGGTAAATAATAAAACAGGATGATATAAATGAGCTAAACTGCAGGTTTTTTTCAGGAAATTGTCATTCAACAAAAACAAAACAATGACAAAAGCGTCCCGAGTCTGAGACAAAAGTCACAATCTACCACTGGAAATGTCGCAAATATGTCTCAAAAATCGCAAGTGTGGTCTGGACAGGGCTGGCTGAAATGGCGCATTTCAGTTTAAAAAAGTCTCAATTTAGTGCTATTATTGTTAAAATGTCACAAATCAAGAGAAATAGGCGCATAATCAAGTTGATATTTAAAAAAAGGAACATTTTACAAGTAGCTTGCACCTTTTGATATATGTAACGTTAGTATTTTTTTGGTGCAAATTACACCATTATTGATAAATGTGCCCCAGTATCTCTTCAGAAGAATTAGGTCTTGTTCACAGGGCCGTTCCGTGCATTGGGGACCATAATTTGCGGTCCCCAATGCACGGGCAACGTCCGTGCGGCAGCCGAGACGGATCCAGGCCCATTCAACTTGAATGGGCCTGTGATCGGTCCGCACCGCAAAAAATAGAACATGTTCTATTTTTATGCGGTGCAGAGGCACGGACAGAAACACCACGGAAGCACTCCGTAGTGCTTCTGTGGGGTTCCGATCCGTGCTTCTGTTCCGCATCTCCGTGATTGTGGACCCACTTAAGTGAATGGGTCCGCATCCGTGATGCGGAGTGTACACGGGCCACAGCCCGTGTATCGCGGAACCGCCGTATGCGGGCCGCAATACGGGCATGGGCACACAACGGTCGTGTGAACAAGCCCTTATCTGTATTATCAGATGGCATTGTCACACTATCCTCTTCTCATAGGGAATTCTTAGATTTCTAGTTGACAAACTACATCTCCCAGAGTGCAACGCAGCAGATCCCAGTGAATTATTTAAATTGTTAACCACTTCCCATCTGGGCCATTTGCCCCCTTCCTGACCAGGCCTAATTTTGGAAATCTGACATATCTCACTTTATGTGGTAATAACTTTGGAACGTCTTTACTTATCCAAGTCATTCAGAGATTGTTTTCTCGTGACACATTGTACTTCGTGATAGTAATAAATTTGAGTCAATATATTTCACCTTTATTTATGAAAAATCCCAAATTTACCAAAAATTTTGAAAAATTCGCAATTTTCTAAATTTCAATTTCTCTGCTTTTGAAACAGAAAGTGATACCTCATAAAATATTTATTACTTAACATTCCCCATATGTCTACAATTTTTTTTTAGGACGTTAGAAGGCTTAGAAGTTTGGAAGCAATTCTTCAAATTTTTAAGAAAATTGCCAAAACCCACTTTTTAAGGACCAGTTCAGGTCTGAAGTCACTTTGTGGGGCCTACATTGTGGATACCCCCATAAATGACCCCATTGTAGAAACTACACCCCTCAAGTTACTTAAAACCGATTTTACAAACTTTGTTAACCCTTTAGGCTTAAAGGACCCTTTAGAAACCCTTTAGAATTAAAGGAAAATGGAGATCACATTTTTAAATTTCACTTTTTTGGCAGATTTCCATTTTAATCCAATTTTTTCTTTAACACATCGATGGTTAACAGCCAAACAAAACTCAATATTTATTACCCAGATTCTGCGGTTTACAGAAACACCCCACATGTGGTCATAAACTGCTGTATGGGCACACGGCAGGGCGCAGAAGAAAAGGCGGCAATACCTAATATGTAAACTTTTTTTTATTTATTTCACTTTAACACAATAATAGTATTTTTGAAACCAAAAAAATGATGTTTTAATGTGTCCATGTTCTGAGAGCTATAGTTTTTTTTATTTTTTGAGAGATTTTCTTATGTAGGGGCTCATTTTTTGCTGGGATGAGGTGACGGTTTTATTCATACCATTTTGTGGGACATACGCCTATTTGATCAATTGGTGTTGCACTTTTTGTGATGTAAGGTGACAAAAATTGCTTTTTTGACAGTTATTATATTTTTTTTTATGGTGTTTATCGGACTGGGTCGATTATGTGATATATTTATAGAGCCGACCGTCACGGATGCGGCAATATCAAATATGTCTATTTTATTTTATTATTTCTATTTTTTAAATTTTCTTTTTATTCCTTACTTGGGGAATTGTTTTTTTTACATGTGAAACCTTTTTTTAATTTTATTTTTTTAACACTTTCTTTTTTTATTTTACACTTTTCGTCTCTTATAAGGTCAGACAAGACCTCTGGGGGACATTTACTTCACTTTTTTTTTTCACTGTTGATTTCTCCTGTAACTGGGGCTGACATAGTAGCCCCAGTTACAGGAGAAATACACCCCCCAGAGAGGCTGTACAGCGCAATACAGCCTCCGTGCAGGGCTGATCGAGGTCTCTGAAAGACCTCACACAGCCCCTGCACTCTCCGATCCCGGCGGCCGGAACAGGAAGTGCATAGCGCTTCCTGCTCTGCATACACAGCGCTCGGACGGGAGATGGTTAAGGGAGGTGGTTAAGGATAAAAGGCAGGGATACACTTAGGGGCGACCGCATGTGGCCGAATACCACGTTCACAGTTATGTGGAATGTCATGTGGATGCGGTTTGTGGCCATTGCTAAGTGTGCACTAGGGATACTAAGGGGGTCATTTATCAAACTGGTATAAAGTAGAACTGGTTTAGTTGCCCATAGCAACCAATCAGATTCCACCTTTCATTTTCCAAAGGAGCTGTCCAAAATGAAAGGTGGAATCTGATTAGTTGCTATGGGCTACTAAGTCAGTTCTACTTTACACCAGTTTGATAAATGACCCCCAAAGTCTCTCAGCACAGCTTCCAGGTGACAAACAGAATTGTTATTGCAGCTTTGGATGGGACTGGAGCAAAAAACCTCTGTGAAAGATATAATGGCAACCATATTAGTTGTCACTCAGCTTTCGCAGAAAAGGATATAACTAAGATATGTTTGAAGCCTACGGCCACATGGGGTGGATTTCCCACAGATTTTTTTCACAGTGGTTGGAAGCTGCACGCAAATCTACTGCAGCATATCCGTCCTGTGTGAACATACCCTGACCTTCAAATATTTATATTTACTTAATACTTTTTATGAGGATACGTTCTATTGTTTGTGGATATTGGGGTCCAGCTGCAGTTACGGGGGGGAGGGGGGGCTACTTTTTATGGAGTGAGATGTGAGTAAATCCTGGTTTGGTATTTTTGTGCTACTTCCAGGTGCACAGACAATATATGACTTTCCTCCCCTCCTTGTCCCATTCCTTCATCCCTCTTGATCCAGCTCATGTCGCTCCTAAGAAGGTAAAAGGCAGTGGCTGTTTTGTCTCTAGCCGGCCGCAGTCTGCAGCCAATCATTGGGGGACCTTACTCTTTGTTCCCATTCGTATTGTAGGCTAAAAATATCTCCTTGTTGTGGTAATTAAAGGAATGTGCGGCATCTGACTGCAGAAGAGGGGGGCACTTATTTATCCTGGTGATCTCCAGATAACTTCCAGACCCCTGTCACTTCAGGATGACACCAGTAATGGTGCATAGCAGCACACCTACTTACTTGTACACTGTATCTGTAGATATATAGCTCCCCTCTTCAAGACTTATCTCGAGCTGCACCCACTCTCTGGAATACTCTGCCCTGGAATACTAGGTCAATTCACAACTTCTCCACCTTCAAACGTGCCTTAAAAACACATCTTTTCAGGCAGGCTTATCAGGCTACCTAAACTGACTATTCCCCGACTAAACCTCCCCCCACCAACTCCTCTGGCCTGAACTCGATCCTCTAAGGCCCCTTTCACACGGGCGAGTATTCCGCGCGGATGCGATGCGTGAGTTGAACGCATTGCACCCGCACTGAATACCAACCCATTCATTTCTATGGGGCTGTTCACATGAGCGGTGATTTTCACGCATCACTTGTGCGTTGCGTGAAAATCGCAGCATGCTCTATATTCAGCGTTTTTCACACAACGCAGGCCCCATAGAAGTGAATGGGGTTGCGTGAAAATCGCAAGCATCCGCAAGCAAGTGCAGATGCGGTGCGATTTTCACGCACAGTTGCTAGGAGACGATCGGGATGGAGACCCGATCATTATTATTTCCTCTTATAACATGGTTATAAGGGAAAATAATAGCATTCTGAATACAGAATGCATAGTAAAATAGCGCTGGAGGGGTTAAAAAATAAAATAAAAATTTAACTCACCTTAGTCCACTTGATCGCGCAGCCCAGCATCTCCTTCTGTCTCCTTTGCTGAACAGGACCTGTGGCGACGTCACTCCGGTCATCACATGATCTTTAACCATGGTGATGGATCATGTGATGACCGGAGTGACGTCACCACAGGTCCTGTTCAGCAAAGGAGACAGAAGGAGATGCCGGGCTGCGCGATCAAGTGGACTAAGCACTATTTTACTATGCATTCTGTATTCAGAATGCTATTATTTTCCCTTATAACCATGTTATAAGGGGAAATAATACAATCTACAGAACACCGATCCCAAGCCCGAACTTCTGTGAAGAAGTTCGGGTTTGGGTACCAAACATGCGCGATTTTTCTCATGCGAGTGCAAAACGCATTACAATGTTTTGCACTCGCGCGGAAAAATCGCGGGTGTTCCCGTAACGCACCCGCACATTTTCCCGCAACGCCCGTCTGAAAGAGGCCTAAGGCTGAGTTCACACGAGCATGACGTACTGGCTCCGGATGCGTTCAGGGTGCGTTCAGTTAAACTCGCACCATTTTTCAAGCAAGTTCAGTCAGTTTTGTCTGCGATTGCGTTCAGTTATTAATTTTTTTCCGCGCAGGTGCAATGCGTTTTGATGCATTTTTCACACGCGTGATAAAAAACTGAAGGTTTACAAACAACATCTCTTAGCAACCATCAGTGAAAAACGCATCGCATCCGCACTTGCTTCCGGATGCAATGGGTTTTTCACTGAAGCCCCATTCACTTCTATGGGGCCAGGGCTGCGTGAAAAACTAAGAATATAGAACATGCTGCATTTTTCACACAACGCAGAACTGATGCGTGAAAAAAAACGCTCATGTACAGAGACCCATTGAAATGAATGGGTCAGGATTCACTGCGGGTGCTATGCGTTCACCTCACGCATTGCACCCGCACAGAAAACTCGCCCGTGTGAAAGGGGCCTAAGGCTGGGTTCACACGAGCGTGTCCGGATTAGGTCCGGATGCGTCCCGGTGTGTTGCGGCAAACCCGCGCGAGTAGGAATGCAATTGCAGTCAGTTTTGACTGCGATTGCGTTCCGATGTTCAGTTTTTATCGCGCGGGTGCAATGTGTTCTGCACGCGCGTGATAAAAAACCGACTGTGGTACCCAGACCCGAACTTCTTCACAGAAGTTCAGGTTTGGGTTAGTTGTAGTGTAGATTGTATTATTTCCCCTTATAACATGGTTATAAGGGAAAATAATAGCATTCTGAATACAGAATGCTTAGTAAAATAGCGCTGGAGGGGTTAAAAAAAATAAAAAAAATTAACTCACCTTCTCCTCTTGTTCGCGAAGTTCCCGGTATGAGGAGTTGTGGGCTAAAGGACCTTTGGTGACGTCAGATCACATGCTCCAATCACATGGTACATCACCACGGTAATGGACCATGTGATTGGAGCATGTGATCTGACGTCACCAAAGGTCCTTTAGCCCACAACTCATCATTAAAGAAGTAAAGAAGAGACCGGGAACTTCGCGATCAAGAGGAGAAGGTGAGTTAATTTGTTTATTTTTTTTTAACCCCTCCAGCGCTATTTTACTAAGCATTCTGTATTCAGAATGCTATTATTTTCCCTTATAACCATGTTATAAGGGAAAATAATACAGTGAATAGACTGTCACCTAGCAACCATGCGTGAAAATCGCACCGCATCCGCACTTGCTTGCGGATGCTTGCGATTTTCACGCAACCCCATTCACTTCTATGGGGCCTGCGTTGCGTGAAAAAACGCTGAATATAGAGCATGCTGCGATTTTCACGCAACGCACAAGTGATGCGTGAAAATCATCGCTCATCTGAACAGCCCCATTGAAATGAATGGGTCCGGATTCAGTGCGGGTGCAATGAGTTCACCTACCGCATTGCACCCGCGCGGAAATCTCGCCCGTGTGAACGCAGCCTAACAGTTCCAAACCTGAAGCAAATCGGCCGGCACCACTCCTGTCAGTTCAATAATGGCTCAAATCCTACTTATCACAATCAACTACCTTATGTGTCACCCCCAATTCCTCATAGATTGTAAGCTCTTGCGAGCAGGGCCCTGACTCCTAGTGTTTCAGTTGCATATTAGCCAGTTACTTTTGTTTTGTACATGAACCCTATGAATTCGGAAAGTGCTGCGGAATATGGTGGCGCTATATAAATACATTTTATTGTTATTATATATAGGAGGTCATTTATCAAACTGATTTAAAGTAGAACTGACTTAGCTGCCCATAGCAACCAATCAGATTCCACCTTTCATTTTCCAAAGGAATTGTCAAAAATGAAAGGTGGATTCTGCTTAGTTGCTATGGGCAACTAAGCCAGTCACATATGAAGCTACATTCACACTTCTGCTAGCTGGCACATGGAAACAGGGCAGATTGTTCTGATGGTCATAACTTAAAGGGAACCTGTCACTGGGATTTTGGGTATAGAGCTGAGGACATGGGTTGCTAGATGGCCGCTAGCCCATCCGCAATATCCAGTCCCCATAGCTCTGTGTGCTTTTATTGTGTAAAAAAAAGAGCGCCGTAATGTCGCGATGTGCAAGCTAGCGCATGCGCAGTTCCTTCCCTGAGGCTGATGCCAGCACAGGGAAGGAACACTATGACGACACTGCATCGCAAGATTGCGGCGCTCTAGCTTTCTGACATCAGGGAGCAAGAAGGAGATTCGGAGGATGTGGGGCGGTGCTGGGCTCTTTCACGCTGGACTCATTTCAGGGACAGGACACATCTCAGGTTAATTTGCATATGTATAAAATCGTTCGTTTTTTTTTTTACACAACAAATGAAATTGAAATTCTGAAATTTTATCTCCATTTGCCATTAACTCTTGTGGAACACCCAAAGGGTTAACAAAGTTTGTAAAAATCTGTTTTGAATACCTTGAGGGGTGTAGTTTCTAGAATAGGGTCATTTTTTGGGGGGTTTCTATTATGTAAGCCTCACAAAGTGACTTCAGACCTGAACTGGTCCTTAAAAAGTGGGTTTTGGAAAATTTCAGAAAAATTTCAAGATTGAAACTTGGAAATTTGCAAATTTTTCCAAATTTTGGATACATTTTATATATTTTTTAAAATAAAAAGGATTTTTTTTTTACTCCATTTTACCAGTGTCATGAAGTACAATATGTGACGAAAAAACTATCTCAGAATGGCCTGGATAAGTAAAAGCGTTTTAAAGTTATTCACACATAAAATTACACTGGTCAGATTTGAAAAAAATGGCCTGGTCCTTAAGGTGAAAATGAGCCTGGTCCTTAAAGGGTTGAAGGCTATGAACGCCTTCACGGGCAATTTTTTTTATTATTATTGCATTCTACTCATTTTGGGATCAAAAGCATTTTTGCAATTGGTCTTTATTAAAATTTTTCAGCAGTTTTTGTGATACAAGGGTTACATTTCAATCTGTCTCTTTCTGACAGTCCTGTCAGATATGTATAGCTCTTATATCTGATCTCCTGCCCTTATAATTACCCATATAAGCCATACTCTTATCAGTTTGCTAGCAATTTGGGTATATTGTTTATGAGGTCAGGAGATCAAAGATAAGAGTTCAACATGAGAAGTTATCTGGGACTCAGAGTAAACAGAAAGTGACAGACTTAAATTTAACCCTTGTATCACAAAAACTGCTGAAAATTGATTTTTAATAAAGTCCGATTGGAAAAAAAAGTTTTTTTGCCCAAAATTAGTCAAATGCAATGATTAAAAAAAAAATTGTCCTGAAGGTGTTCATATCCTTTAAGGGTAGGTTTACCTGGGATGGAAATGATGCAGATTTTACTTGCAGATTTATGAAGTGGATTACAGTACCAGGCATGTGGATGATACTTTAAAGGGCACCTGTCAGCATATTTGTACAGTACCTATGAAACTGGTTTCCCTTTTGCACATACGCTTGGCAACTGAAGGCATCTGTGCTGGTCTCATGTTCATATCTGCCCACATTGCTGAGAAACATGAAGTTTTAATATATGCAAATTAGTCTCTAGGAGCAACGGGCATAGCCGTTGCACCTATAGGCTTTTCTCTCTCTGCAGCTGCTTTGCCCTCTACACTTTGATTGACAGGGCCAGGCAGGTGTGATGATGTTTACACAGCCTGGCACTGTCAATCAAAGTGCAGACGATGTGGGAGTAGCAGAGAGAGAAGAGCCTCTAGGTGTAATGGCAACGCCCCCATTGCTCATAGAGTTCCATTTGCACATATTAAAATATCATTTTTCCCAGCAATGCGGACACATATGAACATGGGTCCAACACGGATGCCTTCAGCTGCCAAGCGCACATGTAACAGGTCAGCCAGTTTCATAGGTACAAATCTGCTGACCGATTACCAATAACAACCCTCATTCACTTGCTGTGGAATTTGCCGTATGAAAATAGACCTGAGGTGTAGATTTCTGTTGTGGATGTTCACAGAGGATTTCACTCTGGTGCTAAAATATGCAGTGAACAACCGCAAGAACTGCTGCAGATTATGGATGCTGCAAAAGCTGCAGTTAGTTTTCAGCCTGAAAAGTCCGCTGTATGTGGACCTACTATAACTAACATCCTAGAATTGTCTAATTTTAGGAGATCCAGTTTTTTTCATACTTCCAGTGCCGAGAACCTCCAGAAACATACAACTACCGGAATATGAAAATAGAACCCCTGGAAAACCTAATCTAACTGAGCTGAGATTGACAAAGTCTAAACTGCTAGTGGTGCTTGGTCGATGATCACACAATGAAGGTGGAGCACCTATTTTGGGTTCTGCAGCAGGGTATACATTGAGGCAGGGTCAATACTGGGTGGCATCTCCCCTTCCTACGATACAGGCTGCCACTCTGGCATGGTAACGGTCATACAGATGCAGGTTATCCTCCTGCGGTATGCCATTCCAAGCTCTTTCTACTTGGACCTGTAGTTCAACTAAGGTGGTTGTTGGCTGCTGTAAATGGGAGATCTGTCGCCCCATCCAGTCGCAGACATTCCTGATGGGGGAGAGATCTGGGGATCGAGCTGGCACTCCTGCGAATTCTTATGTGGCCATCAATGGCAAACAATAGTGTTCAATGATGAAAGCAGGTTCTGCCTGGGTACTAATGATGGCCACATCGCAGGAGGACGGAAAGTGCCTACTGTCATCATGTATAGTGCGGCGACACACAGGACCAACACCAGGGGGAAGATTTATCAATCTGCACCAAAAATGTAATGCAAAATGACATGCTAACTAAATTGCGCCAAATTTATCACATGCCTACATTAGTACTCACTCCACAATGAAGGATTCATGCCAAAACAGAAATCTGCTGAGAGAAGTGGGCATGGGTAATAATAATTTATAATAATTAGGACCGATAAAGGCGGAAATATAGGTGATGTTGTAAGCATACTCCAGACAAGCGTAAAACCATGTTGAAAATCGAAAGTTCCTGCAGAGCTGGCCATATTCAGTCCTTCTGGCTCTTCTCACACAAACCGGCGTAAAAATGGTGCATGTCGAAATGTCGCAAATCTCCACTACGTCTCATTTATTATGCTCTGTCTCCAGCCCTACATGTTAGTTATGGTGCAAATTGTGCCAAAATGTATAAATCTCCCCCAAGTTTCATAATGTGGGGCGCCATTAGCTACCATGGCCAATCCCGTCTGGTATATGTGGAGGGAACATTGACCAGCCTTCAATGTGCCCAGGACATTGTGGAACCAGTACTGCGACATGGGGAGAGATTTATCAAAACTGGTGTAAAGTAGAACTGGCTTTGTTGCCCATAGCAACCAATCAGATTCCACCTTTCATTTTCCAAAGGAGCTCTAACTAATGAAAGAAGGAATCTGATTGGTTGCAATGGGCAACTAAGCCAGTTTTACCTTTACACCAACTTTGATAAATATCCCCCATGGTGTTCCAACAAGATAACGCCCGCCGCATACTGCCCACGCTACACACTGATCTTTAGGGTATCCTAAAGCTCCCCTGGCCAGCTCAATCGCCAGATCTCTCCCTCATCAAAAATGTATCGGACTGGATGGAATGGCATACCGCAGGAAGATATCCTGCATCTGTATAACCGTTACCATGCCAGAATGGCAGCCTGTATCATAGGAAGAGGAGATGCCACCCAGTGATAATGTGACCCTGCCTCATCATGTACCCTGCTGAAGAAACCCAAAATAAAGGGTGCACCACCTGGGTTGTGTGATCACTGACCAAGCACTAATAGAAGTTTATTTAACACCAATGTATGTGACCATTCCCATGGTCCTGTAACTCTCCCGCACTGTTACGGTATGACCATATGGTACAATTGTGATGCGGTCATGATGCGGTTAGGTTATCGCATGCATAATCGTGCGTTTAGGCTGCGTTTTTCCACTGTTGTGTGATCTGTCTTGAATTTTCTCGGTTCTTTAGCATTCTTTTTAACTTCAAATAATAACACCTATAGTAAAACCTATTCCGCAAGAGGCTACTCAGCTGTATATCTGATGCAGTCAACAGCCGCAAGCAGCAGAACATGTCTTATGTGCCGTCAATCAGGTACGGTCAAAGTTCCAGGTCTCTCTCAGAAACCTATTTTCCTGTTGACTTCTGTTGGAAAATGAGATGCTGCAGTCCCTAACTGCATCAAGATGGCATTACGACCGCACGGCGTGGTCATACTTTATAAACTGCAGTCAATAGGGTTACCATCCCTTTATGTTTGCTCTCAGTATTATACCCAGAAGAAGCAGCAAGTCCCTGTACAACGGATGTTGGAACATTTACTATGACGAGGTTCCGCAGCAGCATCCATACACAGAGTTAATCACATCTGAAATTGATTTTCCAAGGCTAAAAACAACCACAGAACTGTGACGTCGCAATGGAGACTTTGAACTTTCCTACAAACGGCATCTGTTGTTCATGTGCCACCACATGGAGGAGAGGGAAACTATAATACAGAGTACACAGGGCATCCGTCCTACGTCCTGCACTAATAAGCACCCAGCAGGGGCACAGTTATAAACATGACCACAGCCTGCGTTTTACTCCAGAGCTGCATTGGCAATTCTACTGGTTGTTAATAGAAACAATCAGCAAGTTTGTGGACAAATGCCGCCTATTTAGCTCCTAAAATCTGTTTTTTAATTACTGGCAGACGACTATTGTACAGGGTCTGGTATAAAGACAACACTTCCCAAAATGCAAATCACCAAAGCAAGCTCTGTGCAGACACTGAACAAGTGAGGAATGCTGGGAGATTTCAGCTCTGGTGTATAGGCTGCACTATGATTGCCATTAATTATATAAAACCACTGTCCAGGAATATGGACTACCCAACCCTGGGCAGTGATCTTAGTCTTCACTGATGGGTCTGGCGCTTCTACCATGAGGTCAGCGCAAAGACGGAGTATTCATTCCCCCAGTGGAAAAAACTAAATAAATATGGTGGTTAACTGGTGTCATCACCTGTTCTACTCTAGTTACATTCAAAGCTGCACTCAACAGTCTTCTGGAAATCATCACCACTGTGCTTGCACATGCCTAACAATTTACCACAAGTGTATAAGGCACAATGATGTAGTGTATTGAGAGAGGTATCGCAGGAGGGACGAAGGTGGGAGGTGTTAGTCTACTTTCACACTTGTGGTAGCCTTTTCCAGCAGGCTGTTCCGGTGGGGGGACAGCCTGCCGGATCCGTGCTACCGCAAGTCCACCGTGCCGCCGGAAGTCTGCTCCGGCCCCATTCCCTATATTGGTGGCGGGCTGGAGGTCCGTACGCAGCACGGCAAACATGCCGAGAGGCAGGCGGACAAAAAAACGCAACGTGCTGTAGTTTTATTCCGGCTGCCTCTCGGCATGTTTGCTGTGCTGCGGCTGAACTTCCGGCCCGCTACCCCATTACAGTAAATGGGGCTGGAGTGGACTTGCGGTAGCACAGATTTGGCAGGCTGTTTCCCCGCCGGAACAGCGTGCCGGAAAAGACTACCGTAAGTGTGAAAGTAGCCTTAAGGTACGTCTCTCAAATTGCACTGCAGTAGAGGAAGCCATGAGGCCTCAGTGCAGGAAATTGATAGACTTGAGAAATCAGCTCTCACGGTGACTAGAGTATTAAATATGATCTACCACAAGAGTAAGAACAGTTAAGTATTTCCTTACCATCTACATATAACGCCACGTAAAAAGGGGTTATCCCATGATTTATGTATAAAAGATCATATAGTACATGGTAATCTCTACCTAACAGAGCTAGAACCAGCCTTGTACCTTACATGGACTCAGAGATCTCTCCATTCATTACTCCATTGGCTCAGCTCAGGGGACATGTCCTTTCTGCTGCAGCTCTCACCCTGCAACTGTCACATTAGATACAGCTGTTGGCATCTGAAGGATGAAACTGAGCATATGCGACCACCTCAACAAGATGGACAGGGGAATGAGGAAAACAAAAAACAGCAGGTGGCGCTGTACACATAGATTTTATTTAATACATACACTAAAGTTCTAACTACATGCAATTACAGATATACTCAGGTCCAGGTGCTGATTAGAAAAATGTAGAATATTTTTCAAGGGACATCCAAAATAAAAATGTAAAATCTTCCCTTTACTGTTGGCGATTATCTGATTGGTTGCTATTGGCAACTGCTCGGCGGTTTTCATAAATCTCCCCCATACAGTACGAGACGTGAGATGTAAGTGACAGACACATGCCGCCCGCCGAGTGCACAAAATACTTGATACTCTGTAAAGTGGATTGACTCTCGTCAGTCTGGAAACCCACACAAATCTGCGTCTGACAGATGAGCGGAGAGATCCGTCATAATGTCGATGGAACAATAAAGTGATGTTTCTGTAGATTAGGAATTTACGGCGCACGGAGGTAACAGCGGGAAGTGCGGCACCCACATCAGATTAAGATGAGTGGTACAACCTGGGGAGTCGCAGCTCAATGCAAACATCACAGGAATCAATCTAACCATCAGGGTGGTTGCATAGTTTTTTTTGCCATTTATGCCTTATTTTTGTGTTTTTTTTTTAGGGTGGCCAGCTGCCATACTACAGTATGAATTGCACTACCTACTAAGCGTGTTTTTAGGAGCGGTTTCTTTGCATCGAGAAGCAGCACTGAACCAGAATGTCTTTGTCAGGTGCTCATCTTCAGCCTGTTCCACCTTTAGGCCTATTGCACACGACCGTATGGCTTTTTCAGTGTTTTGCGGTCCGTTTTTCACGGATCCGTTGTTCCGTTTTTTGTTTCCGTTGTGTTTCCGTTTCTGTTCCGTTTTTCCGTTCCGTTTTTCCGTATGGCATATACAGTATACAGTAATTACATAGATAAAATTGGGCTGGGCATAACATTTTCAATAGATGGTTCAGCAAAAAACGGAACGGAAACGGAAGACATACGGATGCATTTCCGTATGTGTTCCGTTTTTTTGCGGACCCATTGACTTGAATGGAGCCACGGACTGTGATTTGCGGGCAATAATAGGACATGTTCTATGTTAAAACGGAACGGAAAAACGGAAATACGGAAACGGAATGCATACGGAGTACATTCCGTTTTTTTTGCGGAACCATTGAAATGAATGGTTCCGTATACGGACCGTATACGGAACGCAAAAAACGTCCAGTAAACGGGAAAAAAAAACGTCCGTGTGCAATAGGCCTTAGGCCAACATACAACAGAAAGCCAATGGAAGAAATCACACTGATCACTGTGCTTAATACAATTATTGATCCAGCTGTAAGTGGGCTATACTGGCAAAAACCCTTTGGGCTTATGCACATGACCGTATGAATTTTGCGGTCTGCAAAACACAGATCTGCAAAAAAAAGGATGACATTCGTGTGACGTCCGTGTTACATCCGTTTTTTTGCAGATCCATTGTAACTCTGCCTGTTCTTGTCTGCAAGACGGAACGGACTATCGGACATACGGACACGGAATGCACACAAAGTCACGGACAAAAAATAAGTGTGCATGAGCCCTTTTTCAAACAGGACTTGGAAGGGAGTATCGATACAATGACTCCACCAGCAGAATAATGAGTGCAGCTCTGGAGTATAATACAGGATTTAACTCAGGATCAGTACAGGATAAGTAATGTATGTACACAGTGACTAAAATAACTGTATCATTATTCTAAAAATTAAAACAGCACAACTTCTGACACAAATATATAGTATTTTTTACAATGTGCAGATAGTACTGTAGTACTAACCCCTCCATCCACCCCTACATACAGGGTAATACAGCGCCACATACCTCTTACATCCAGTGACGTCTCTTTGATGTAGATGTTCTCTTTCCTCATCTTCTCCTTCAAGACCTTCAGACCAGACCACCATTTTTCAGCCATTTCAAGTCTCTGTAGTTTGACCAAAAAAATCTTAGTTTACTACTTTTCCATCATCCTCCAATCTTCTGGACAAATCATCTTACGCCCAGAATACTGTGCCGCTATGCTCCCCAATACTATACTGCAGAAACAGATAAACCCCCTGATAATAGTAGTACCATGCAGATAGTGCCCTTCAATAATTATTGGCACACAGTGCCCTAAAATACGCGCTCAGCAAATAGTGCCCCTGACACTAATAGTGTAAACATAACGTCCCCCAAAAAAAATTGTGGTAAGCTGATGCTGTGCCAAGGTGCCCCCACAGCAATAGTGCTCCCAAAAGTCCCACCAATAGGAATAATTCTCTGCTAGAGCACACATGGTAGTAATAGTGCTCCTACAGTGCCTCCAACATGTCCCCACTGTGCCCCAGAAGTAATAATGCTCCCATAGTGCCCATACTAGTAATAATGTTCCCCATAGACCCCCAGTAGCAATAAAGCCCATCATAATGCCCCCCCAGTAGTAATAATTCTCTTTATAATGTGTCATGTGCAAAAAATACCCACTTTTAATGCGCCCAGTAGAGCTAATGTCCCCATAGTGCCCCCATAATGTGCCAGTATAAAATACCCCTATATAGTGCCCCCAGTAAATGCCCCACAGTGCTCCTCTCCCCCTTCTTCATAGTGCTTCCCATAATGTACCAGTATAAAATGCCCCATATATAGTGCCCCAGTAGATGCCCTCAATGTCCCCCATAATTTGCAAGTATAAAATACCCCTTCTTAGTGCCCCCCATAGATGAGCCCATAGTACTCCTCTCTCCCCTTGCCCATATTACCCATCATAATGTGCCCCAGTATAAAATATCAGAGCCCCCCATATAAAATACCCCTTCTTTGTGGCCTCAGTAGAAGCCCCCATAGTGTTCCTCTCCCCCCTTCCCCCATATAAAATACCCATTCTTTGTGGCCTCAGTAGATGCCCCCATAGTGCCCCCAATAATGTGCCAGTAAGAAATGCCCCTCAATAATGTGCCAGTAACAAGTGCCCGATAGATGACCTCCAATCATGTGCCAGTAACAAGTGCCCCCATAGATTCCCCCCAATCATGTGCCAGTAACAAGTGCCCCCATAGATGCCCCCCAATCATGTGCCAGTAACAAGTACCCCCATAGATGCCAACCAATCATGTGCCAGTAATAAGTACCCTAATAGATGCCCCCCAATCATGTGCCAGTAACAAGTACCCCATAGATGCCCCCCAATCATGTGCCAGTAACAAGTGCCCCCATAGATTCCCCCCAATCATGTGCCAGTAACAAGTGCCCCCATAGATGCCCCCCAATCATGTTCCAGTAACAAGTGCCCCCATAGATGCCCCCCAATCATGTGCCAGTAACAGGTGCCCTCATAGATGCCCCCCAATCATGTGCCAGTAACAGGTGCCCCATAGATGACCCCAATCATGTGCCAATAACGAGTGCCACATAGATGGCCCCAATCATGTGCCAATAACGAGTGCCCCATAGATGCCTTCCAATCATGTGCCAGTAACAAGTGCCCCCCATAGATGCCCCCAATCATGTGCCAATAACAAGTGCCCCCATAGATGCCCCAATCATGTGCCAGTAACAATTGCCCCCATAGATGCCCCCCAATCATGTGCCAGTAACAAGTTCCCCCATAGATGCCCCCCAATCATGTGCCAGTAACAAGTTCCCCCATAGATGCTCTTCAATCATGTGCCAATAACAAGTACCCCCCGTAGATGCCTCCCAATAATGTGCCAGTAACAAGTACCCCCATAGATGCCCCCAATCATGTGCCAGTAACAGGTGCCCCCATAGATGCCCCCCAATCATGTGCCAGTAGTAGTACCATATAAAAAAAAATAAACACTTATACTTACCTCCATCTGGCTGGCAGCGATGCGATGCAGGCCTCTTCCGGCCTGTGTCCCGCGCTATACGGCTCAGGCGGCACAATGACATCATCACGCCGGCTGCACCGGCCTCTGATAGGCTGCAGGCCTAGTGCCTGCAGCCTATCAGAGGAATGGGGAAGGGAGAAGTCATCTGTATCGCTGCTATTTCCTGAGGATGGCGATACAGATGACTATGGAGATAAGCGCTTACACAATGGAAGCGCTCATCTCCCTGTGCTCTGCTGCCGCCCCCCACGTCACCAGTGGCCAGCGGGGCTCAAGAGGCAGCTGACTTGGGCCCCCCAGGAGCAACTGAGCCCGGGGCAGCTGCCCCTTTTGCCCCGCGTTAAAGACAGCCCTGGCTGCGCCATGTTCCGGACAAGAAGGACTTGCAAATGGGGGATTCAGTGCACCAAGGGGTGGGGCATAGCCCCTCGGTGTACCTTAGCTTCTCAGCTTTCCAGTGTCGCCCCTGCTCACTTAGTGTTGAGCGAATCGAGCTTCGGATCCAAGATCCAAAGTCGATTTGTTCAAAAATTTATTTTAACACTGTACGGAGTATTGTCTCCGTACAGCACTAAAATGTATGGGGTCCGGCGAGGTGAAATTCACTATCACCGAAGTTTTGTAAGACTTCGGTGAATAACCATCGATTTTTAAACTTAAAAAACATCGGTACCAAAGCCAACTTCAGATCCAAGTTTTTAAATGGTTTTCAAGTTTAAAAATCAAAGTCTGAAGTTATTCACCGAAGTCCCATGTGACTTCAGTGATGGCGAATTTCCCTCGCCGGAGCCCATACATTTTAATACGAATCTCCGTACAGCATTCAAACGAAGTTTTGAAAGAATCAACTTCGAATCTTGGATCTGAAGGTCGATTTGCTCAACATAGTGTTGCTACAACCGATTTTCACAAGTTGGGTGTCATTTTGAACTGCAGGATTACCCAGGGGAAGGGGCGATTTTGACTTTTGTTGATCTGATTTAGGCGTTTTTGAGCATGATAAATGACCCCCATAGTGTACATATAGGGCCACAATGTGTTCATATAATACAGATATATAGTGGCTCATTTATTAAGCTGAAATACGCCTATATTAGTCGTATTGCAGGAGAAGATTGCGGCGAAACAGCTAGTTGCACCGCAGTCTGTGACTTTTCCCCACTAACGACAAAAAAGTGTGCAGGCCTGTTTCAGGTGTAGAAACAGGTCTATATGTAAGACGCCTCTTCATAACTCCGGCGGATCCATCGCCAGCCCAGGGGTTTATTAAGACTGGCGTCTAAAGCGCCGGTCTTTATAAATGTGCCCATACAGGGTCATACAATGCTCAAATAATATTCATATAACATCCATACTGGTTCATAAAGTGTTTAACTAATACAGATATATAGGGCCAATACAGTGCCCAACAGTGCTCAAAAACTAGTTATACAGACCACAAAAAAGGGTAATACAGTGCTCAACTAAAACCCATGTGGTGCCTGTATAGGGTCAAACAGTGTTCATATAATACAAATATCTAGTTCCCATATAGTTCCATACAGTGCTCATATAACAGTCAGTGTTGAAATAATGCAGCCATACAGGGTTATACAATGTTGAAATAATTCAGTCATATAGTACCCATATAGGGTCCTATAATTCTCAAACAAAACATTCAAATAGTGCCCATGAACGGTCAAATAATACAGTCTGTGGTTCAGGTAGCATAAAATGGATGTAATATAGTGCCCATACAATATCATACACAGCTCAATTAATGCAGTCATACACTGCCAACATAGGGTCATACCATGTTCAAACACTGCAGTATGATAGTGCCATAAAGGGTCACGCAGTACTCAATGAACTCTGTCCAATCAATAGACTAGGAAATGTTGCTGCATTCATTATATTAAAGATCTATCACTCCGCTGGGTGTTGTAGTGACCTCTGGTATGCGGTGACATCATACTTGTCGACTGACTCATGTAAACAAGAGCCTAGAATAGAGGCAATGTCTCTAAATCAGGATGAACACGATAACAATGAATTCAGGGAAATTTAACGGGTAAAATATTAATTGTGGGTAGAAACTGATCTGTCAGGCACCAGACAGTACCACTGTGCACATATAGTACCAGTACAGGATCATACAGTACTCAAGTAATGCAGTCATATAATGGCCATACAGGGTCATGACATGCTCGAATCACAGTGACCATATAGAGCTTCAATAATACAGTTATAAAGAGTCAATACAGCATCATTGTATTACAGTCATAAAAACCCATAGAAGTTCATCCAGGGCTCAAGAAATACAGTCATATAATGCCCATAAAGAGCTTAAGGGTTATTTAGTAGCAATACAGGGCCATCCACTGTAAAATGCCATACAGGGTCATCCGGCGATATAATGACAATACAGTGCTCAAGTAGTAAAGTAGTATAGTTCCCATACAATGTTATACAATGCACAAATAACAGTGCTTCAAGGGGTTATCCAATTCTGAACATGTCCCCCGCAATGTCACTCGTGATGCTAGGGAGGCTGCTCACCGTTGCATCCTGCTATTGGCTGCACCGCCGAAAGGAGCCCCCTCCCGTTGCTGGAGGTTTTGATCAGCAGCAACCGTGCAGGGAGTGGTGCGGGTGCCGCAGAGCGGGGTAAATATGATCTATAGGAGGGGCCTGGGCATTGTGGAGGGCGTTTTTAGAATTGGATAAGGGATACGTATGTGAATATTCTATGTATTTTTTCTTTTTTCATAAAAATGGTTTTCTGGATAAAATTTGTTGAAGTCATCCCATGTATTCTACTTCCTGTCCTGGTTCTATAACTTCCTCCTTTGTTTGGCGTTTTAGCATGGCAGACAGTCTCGCTTATCAGACCATCACTGACTGATTTTACACATGGCACTAAGTGTAGTGCTCTTCTGTGGGCATCTTTATTTAGGTCTACCAATAGAGCTGTCATACTGTTCTCCAAATTCTACACCTACAATTATAATGAGGATTATCATGTAGATAACATCTTCCCCTCACAGAAGCAGTAAACTAACAATGAATTATCTATATATATAGGAGATCTGGTCTTATAATTTGTGGTGACTGCTATAGAAGGACAACACTTTGTATTTCATTTTTAATGGCATAGTATTGCGCAGATGAAAAAGAAAATTCCCAAAATGATAAAAAATGTATGTCCAATTAAAATTGAGCTAAAAATACTCATTTCTGATGGAAGTGTCCCTTTATGTGATGCAGTCATACATTGCCAGTACAGGGTTAGGCCTCTTTCACACAGTGTTTTGATCAGAGTTTGGTCAGTTATTTTCATCAGTTATTGTGAGCCAAAACCAGGTGCAGATCTTTCCCATATACCTTATCTCTCAGTAGCCTCAACTCCTGTTTAAGGCCTCATGCACACGACAGTTGTTTTTTGCGTCCGCAAATTGTGCGTCCGCCAAAGAAAACAGATGCGGCATCCGTTTTTTTTTTTTTGGAGGATCCGTTTTTTTTCCACAGATACCTTGTAATAAATGCCTATCCTTATCCGCAAATGTGAAAAAAGTAGGACATGCACTATTTTTTTTGCTGAAGGGAAACACTGACAACGGACGTGGAACACAAACGGATGAACTATCAGCATTTTTTTGCTGACCCATTGAAATGAATGGGTCCCCATCCTATCCGCAAAAAAAAACGGAACGGAGGCCGAGAAAAACAACTGTCATGTGCATGAGGCCTAAGACACACAATCACTGATGGAAATCACTGATCAAACACTGACCAGACACTAATGTATGAAAGAAGCCTTATAAAGTGCTGAAATAAAAGTCACAAAATACTCATACAGGGTTCAATACTCAAGTAAAACAGACACTGCTTCCATACAAAGTCATACGGTGCTCAAGTAATATCCTCATGTACTGCCTACACACAGCGATACAGTGCTCACGCAATATAGTCATATAGTGCTAATACCAAGTCACATATACAGATATAGTGCTGATGTAATGCAGTGATATATGGGGTCATTTATCAAACTGGTATAAAGTAGAACTGCTTAGTTGCCCATAGCAACCAATCAGATTCCACCTTTCATTTTTGACAGCTCTTTTGGAAAATGAAAGGTGGAATCTGGTTGCTATGGGCAACTAAGCCAGTTCTACTTTACACCAGTGTGATAAATGACCCCAACAGTGCTCATACAGGATCAAACAGTGCTCATATAATACAGTCATACGTATACTGCTCATATATAGTCATACAGTGCTCAAGAAATACAGTTACATAGTGCCTATGTAGGGTCATACCTTGCTCAAATAATACCATATGATAATGCCCTTAAACGTCATACAGTACTTGATAACCACTGCCAAGTCAATAAACGACGCTATGTAGCTACAGCCACTATTTCAACCTTCTAGAATATGTAACACTGGAAGAGTCACTTATAGAGAAGGATTTTAATGTCCTTGTAGATGGTAGATTAAATAACAGCATACAATGTCAATCAGCTGCTTCTAAGGCCACCAGGATATTGTCATGTATTCAGCGAGGCATAGACTCGCAAGGCAGGGATGTAATATTACCACTTTACAAAGCGTTGGTGTGGCCTCATCTGGAATATGCAGCTCAGTTCTGGGCACCAGTCCATAGAAAGGATGCCCTGGAGCTGTAAAAGGAGAGCAACTAAACTGATAATGGGCATGGAGGGTCTTAGTTAAGAGGAAAGATTACAAGAATTACATGTATTTAGTCTTGAGAAGAGACGTCTAAGGGGGAACATGATTAACCTGTATAAATACCGTATTTTTCGCCCCATAAGACACACTCCCCCCCCCCCCCCCCAAAGTGGGGGAAAAGTGCCCCTGCGTCTTATGGGGCGAATGCTGGCAATTTACATCGCAGACTGCGATGTATTAGTGAGGAGGATCTGTAGTAGGCGGGGAGAGCGGCAGGGCCGTGCAGGCACTGTACTCTGGCCCCGCCGCTCAGTATGTACTGTATTATACGTAGTGTTAATCATCATATCTAAACTGCGCTCCCCCTGCTCCCCATGTGTACCGTACTTACCGGTACACATGCCACGCTCCTGTAGTAAGCACTAGCAGCTAGCAGGCAGGCCGGGCGGCCGTAACTCACTGAGGTCACGTGCCTGCTCCGCCTACTTTATGAATGATGTAGGCAGAGCAGGCACGTGACCTCAGTGAGTTACGGCCGCCCGGCCTGCCTGCTAGCTGCTAGTGCTTACTACAGGAGCGTGACATGTGTACCGGTAAGTACGGTACACATGGGGAGCGGGGGGTGCGCATCATTACTCAGTTTAGATATGATGATTAACACTACGTATAATACAGTACATACTGAGCGGCGGGGCCAGAGTACAGTGCCTGCACTGCCGCCGCTCTCCCCGCCTACTACAGACCCTCCTTAGGGATCTGTGGATGGGATAATGATGGGGGGGGGGGGGTTCTGTGGATGGCATTATGATGGGGGGGATCTGTGGATGGGACTGTTATGGGGGATCTGTGGATGACACATATAGCAGTGTCATCCACAGATCCACTACCCCATAACAGTGCCATCCACAGATCTCCCCCATCATAATGCCATCCACAGATCCCCCCCACCATCATAATGCCATCCACAGGTCCCCCCCACCATCATAATGCCATCCACAGATCCCCCCCACCATCATAATGCCTTCCACAGATCCCCCCCACCATCATAATGCCATCCACAAACCCCCCATCATAATGCCATCCACAGCTCCCCCCATAACAGTGCCATCCACAGATCCCCCACCCCATAACAGTGCATCATCCACACATCCCCCATAATAGTGTCATGCACAGACCGCCATTAGTTCAAACCCACCAAAGCACACCTTTTGGTTAAAAAAATGTTTTTTCTTATTTTCCTCCTCAAAAACCTAGGTGCGTCTTATGGGCCGGTGCGTCTTATAGGGCGAAAAATACGGTATATAAATGGGCCATACAAAAAATGTGGTGAAAAACGGTTCCATGTCAAATGCCCTCAAAAGACAAGGGGGCAATGCCTCCGTTTGGAGAAGAAAAAGTTCAGTCTTCAGAAGTGTCAAAGCTTCTTTACTGTAAGAACAGTGGGGCTGGACTGGGGCGAGTGCTAAGGGGACGCCAGCATAACGCTAGTTTGGTTAAGTGAGTCGCGGAAATTAAAGGGTTAATTGGCCAGAGGCAGCCAGGGGGAGTAGGTTAATAGGGCAATGGCGGAGTGGTAAGGAGGCTTTATAAAGGGGAAGTTGAGGGAAAAGAGGAGCCATTTTTGTTAATTAGGTGAACTCCCTCCTTCCCACCCTTTAAATAGGAAGCAAGTTTGGGAGTCTTTTTATATAAAAAATAATAATATGGGGTTAAGAAAGTTAATAGGAGGCAATGCATGTGGTTAGTAAAGGGGGTTTTAAGTCATGGTTAATTGTTGCGGCAGTCGTGGTGGTGGGAGGTCCTCAAAGCTGGTGAATATGGTGGTAGAATATCAGAGCTAGGACAATGACCCGTCTAAGGGGAGATATCCTTCTAGTGGTGTAATTTCAAGTATCACTATCACAGAATACCACTATAGTGTAAAACGTAACCTTTATTATACTAATATGTTAAAATAACCCCACATGTAGTACTTATCAAACAAAACATCAAAAATACATATAGTCGGGACTCGATGGTCCTCAGTCTTCCATGATGTAGGAAGAGGCTGTTTTATAGGCAGGGTAGCAGTCCTGATTTGGGGCACTTACCCTATTACTCACCCTGAATTTGGGTCCCTGCCTAAAAAACTGAATGGCTGCCCCGATAGGGGCGATCCCGTATTCAGGAACCTCCTATATACCCTAGGATAGCCCTGATAAACAGGTGATACTGGCCCACCTTGATGGGGTGGCCTATAATCAATAATGTGGCCTAGTCTAGATGCACAAAAAAAAAAAAAAAAAGCGGAATGTATCAAGAATATTAAAGCTTATATATGATGATGGAATTCATATACCCATAGTCAAAACTATATTGAACAAAACAACCATCCAAACACACGCCAAATACACTACCAACTCTCTTGTAAGTTGTTAATATTGTAAAAGGTTACCTTGACAGAATACACCAACATATCAATGTGTGGTCCCTTTGTTCCAACGCGTTTCGCCCTGTATTGATAAATCAGGCTCATCAGGGGACACTCAACACTCGTCCCAAACGGCATCAGACAGGTATAAAATAGAGTAATCAAATATTCAATGGTAACAATATATACCGATAGTTGATAAACAATTCAGCCGCTACATAATGATCACACTCCAAGTATAAACCAGAAGTTATGTTTGGCTTGCGGTCCCACCTCTCCCCTCAACTGTTTGTCTCAGCACTTCAGATACACAATTGTAACATCAAACTTGTGTGTTACATATATCGCCTCTATTTGATTGCGTGCGTCAACATAAAAAAAAAATATCGTGCTACATCAATCTCCTGCATCTCACGCACTGCATTAGTAATCACATCAATAATACTTGCATGCCCCAATTTCTACCCAGGATGGTCATTATGGATCGCCAGTGAGTAAGGTTACTTCACTCCCAGTAGATGCGGGCCGCTAATCATGTGATCTGTATCCACGATCCCATCGGTGTGGGCAGAATGACCATCGAGTCCCGACTATATGTATTTTTGATGTTTTGTTTGATAAGTACTACATGTGGGGTTATTTTAACATATTAATAAAGGTTACGTTTTACACTATAGTGGTACTCTGTGATAGGAATATGGTGGTAGTTAAGAATGGGAGGGCCCCCACTGGTAGGGCTGGACTCTCATGGTTGAACTGGAGTGGAGGAATTAGTGCGTCCATCAGTTGGTGCCTCCGAGCTGGCGTTCATCGGCTGGAGGCAAGATGGAGTTGCCAGTTTATTGGGGTGCAATTGTGTTATTGGGGGCTTTAGGACCTCTTTCTGCGGATTAAGGTTAAGTTATTTATGTTGGATATTTATTTGTTATTTAATAAAAATGGCTGCTGTGGCCGATTCAATCCGAACTGTTGTCTGGCTGGTATTTATTGGGAGGTATAAGTAGGTGGGAGTTGATGAGACCCGAGCGGTCTAACCAAGACCGGCATCATGTGAAGCTGTGGAATAGACTTCCTCAGGACGTGGTCACAGCAGGAACAGTGGGCAGTTTCAAAAAGGGTTTAGATGAATTCTTAAAAGTAAATGACATTAATGCTTATGAAAATGTGTAGAAATCTCAGTCTCACTTCCTTCTGGGATTCACATCCCCACCTATGTAAAAGTATCCTACATGATAAACTTAGATACAGTAGCTCAGCAGACCGTATCACACATGACAGACTTCATCTGTAGAGATTTCCATGTATATTCCAGCAGCTCTGATCTCCTGGCAGCTTCTGCCATTAATAAGGATGCAATAAGATCTGTGTATTACACTTGTAATTATTAAATGTGTCTCTTATGATATATACACCATGGACCCAAGACGCAGCGTATACAGATGTGATTTCTGCAGCCTGTGTGGCGCCCACAGATGACAAGAGAGCAGGGTCGCTTGAGGACATCGGGAACAAGGTGTCAGACACTACCCCCCTCACAAACAAGTCATATGAGTTCACCAGCTCCCGTCACAGTCTTGACGCAGTATACATCTTCAGCAACGTATGCAGGAATGTGTAGAGACGTATTCTAGGAAAATATATTCCTAGCAACACTACCATACAGACCACATGAGGAGTACTGTGTGAATAGGATCAAAGAAAGCTACAAAAATAGTGGAGGACATAAAGCACAGAACTTATCAAGAAAGGCTCAACCTCTTCCCAACCGCTCCAGGTAAATATAAGTGAGACGTGTACTGTATGGAGTGGATTCATGAGCTGAGCCTGCGCCACACAACTTCTCTCAATCCTGAGAAGTAAATGAGACCCACTCTAGGCAGGTAGATTGAGGAAGGAGGTGCTTGTGAAAAATTAACATATATATATATATATTAGGAAAGAAATCCAGCCCTCTCCCAAAATCCCTGCAGCAAAATGGCGGGGGTGCCGATAGATTTATATGGCAGGAAAAGGACTTGTGAGGGCTTCCAGTCCTGTCATGGAAAATGCCTGCAGCAGGGTTTAATAGGAAGCCTCTCAAAATCCTATAGGCTGCAGAAGTATGCTACTGCAGTCTATGGTATAAGTGATCACATGATGTTGAAGTCCCCTATGACTAAAAAATGGATTTTTAAAAGTAGATACAGAAAGATAGAAAAAATACTAAATTCAAATCACCCCTTTCCCAATTTAACATATAAAAATAAACAATAAAAAATAACATTCAAAAATATCTTAAGTTATTAATTGAAATATAAAAGATTTTATCCCATACGGTGAAAGTCGTAATGGGGAAAAAAATCAAATGCCCGCTGTTTTTTGGTCACCTTGTCGCCTGCAAAATTTGAAA
Source organism: Bufo bufo (assembly GCF_905171765.1). Taxonomy (NCBI): domain Eukaryota; kingdom Metazoa; phylum Chordata; class Amphibia; order Anura; family Bufonidae; genus Bufo; species Bufo bufo. Next base: position 232,751,024 of record NC_053389.1, on the reverse strand, counting down.
AAAAAAAAAAATCTAAAAGTTATATGTACCCCAAAATAGTACTAATAAAACTACATCTCATCCTGGAAAAAAAAAAAATGACCTGATATACCTCGGTAGATGGAAATATAAAAAGGTGTCTGAAAATGGCAATGCAAAAACCTTTTTTGATTTTTTTAAAATATTTTTTTAATAAGTAGTAAAACATAATAAAAACTAAATAAATTTGGTATAGCTGTAACAGTACTAACCCACAGAATAAGGCTGTCGTGTCATTTTTGGCACACAGTGAACACTGTAAAAACACAACCCAAAAACACATTACCATTTTCTAATACAAGATTATACTATTTCTAATACTATTATTAAAGTGCCATTCATTCCATGGCGCTGTACATATGAAAAAGGGTATACATACATAATAAAAAAACAAGTCCAATAAGCATGAACAAGATGCGTTACAAACTGGTACAGAAGGAGAGAGGACCCTGCCCGCGAAGGCTTACAATCTACAAGAGATGGGAGAAGGACACAGTAGGTAAATGGTGCTATTAGTAGACACAACTTATCATGCAAAAAACTAGTCCTCGCGCTGCTATGTTAACGAAAAAAAAAAAAAAAAGGTATGGCTCTTGGAAGGGGAAGAGGAAAAAACAAGAATGAATTAAGGAAAACTAGACTGGTCCTGAAGGGGTTAAAGAATTAATTTGTACAATCTTGAGGAAGAAGAGACAGAGTGATTAAGCCCTTAAAATGTTAAAGAATTAAAGAGGTTGTCACATATTAATGGGATTTGCCATGAATGTCTGATAGAAGTGTTCCCCGCCTGAAGAGGACCTGTCGCCTCTCCTGACATGTCTGTTTTAGGCTACTTTCACACTAGCGTTCGGGGCTCCGCTCGTGAGCTCCGTTTGAAGGGGCTCACGAGCGGCCCCGAACGCAGCCGTTCAGCTCTAATGCATTCTGAGTGGAGGCGGATCCACTGAGAATGCATCCGCCTGCCAGCGTTCAGCCTCCGCTCCGCTCAGTGAGCGGACACCTGAACGCTGCTTGCAGCGTTCGGGTGTCCGCCTGGCCGTGCGGAGGCGAGCGGATCCGTCCAGACTTACAATGTAAGTCAATGGGGACGGATCCGCTTGAAGATGACACTATATGGCTCAATCTTCAAGCGGATCCGTTCCCCATTGACTTTCAATGTAAAGTCTGAACGGATCCGCTCAGGCTACTTTCAGACTTAGAAAATTTTCTAAGTAATAATGCAGACGGATCCATTCTGAACGGATGCAAACGTCTGCATTATCGGAGCGGATCCGTCTGATGAAACATCAGACGGATCCGCTCCGAACGCTAGTGTGAAAGTAGCCTTAGTAACTACTTGCATTCCCCATGTAATAACAATTCTAGAGAATCTATTTTTGACTTTGTGATATGCCATTCCTTTATTATTTCTGTTTTATTACAGTTTATAAATAAATTACTAGCAGCTTGCAATGAAGGTTCAACTGTATGTTACCAGTTGGGAGGGGTGTCCCCAGGGGCGTAACTACCATAGTGGCAGACCATCCGACTGCTATGGGGTCCAGGGCAAGAGGGGGCCCAGTCTTAGGTGGGATTATCTCTTCTTCTACTGGAGGTGAAAACTTGGTCAAGACTCTACCCTCTAAAGGAACAACTTTTAGTAAATGAAGCAGTGGAAAAATCAAGGATCATTGAGAAGGCTTTAGGCAGAAACCCTTCTGTCCTGTGTGTGTGTGTGTGTGTGTGTGTGTGTGGGGGGGGGGGGGCTGATTAAATCCTTGCTATGGGGCCCTTACTTCTCTATGTACGCCACTGGGTGTCCCTGCACCGTCTGACATTGTCCAACCAGGGCTGTCAGTATGAGACTTGCAGGGGCACACATCCAACGTGTAACATACAGCTGGACATTTATTGCAAACTGCTAGTAATTCATTCATAAATTCCAGCAGGAATAATAAAGGAACGGCACAACATAGAGTCATAAGAATAGATGCCCCAGAATTGCTATTACAAGGAGGATGCAGGTAGTTGTTAAAACAGACATGTCAGGGGAGGGGACAAGTCCTCTTTAAGTTAAGTTCAGGAGGGAAGTGTTTTTAATAACAAATGACAAGGGGACACATTCTGAAATTAGTTTGAAGGAAGATCAGAAGCAATGTCAGAAAAATTCTTTTACTGAAAGTGTAGCAGATGCTTCGAATAAACTTCTGATGTGGTCAGTAAATAAACAGTAAGTGACTGTACAAAATGGGATAAACATATATCTAGCTGAATAAGTGTCACAGACGTTCCCGTGGCAGGTACCAGGAGATCGGAGAGACTGGCAACTCGTGGGTTAAATTGACAAGTTCACTGTGGATCTTATTGTGTCTATGTTTTGGTGAACGACACACCTCTTGCTTCAGGTGTTGCTTGTTGATAATTTACCTTTCCCATAAGTAGCCGCTTCTCACTCTTGGAGGTAATAATACAGTTGAATACTGCAGCGAGAGCGGTGGTATTTCGGTTCTGCTGGGGTGGTATTTTGCCCCGCCTACACTATGGTATTGATGCCCCGCCTACTTGTGTTGTCCCACTAAGTTTTTTTCCAGGGCCACTTTAAGTTCCCAGTACGTCCCTGTCTAAGTTACTAAAGGATGTAATTCAGAGCAGCTTTTGATATTAACGGCTAAGCAAGGAATAGAACTTCTGTAAAGGTGACACTCAATGTAAGTAAAGATTCCCCCATAGAATTAAACAGTGATCCATGAACGACCACTATATTTTACATACATATTATACTTAGTGAGGCTGTGGGTGGGGCTGTGACAACCTCTCCATCACGATATAGGGGCTGGTTGTCGGCAGAAATAGAAGGCATATCTATAGAGCACATCCCAGTACATGGCCACTCGAGTACTTAGAGATGGAGGAGGGTATAGGGAATTGCGCTGTGTATGTAAAGCTGATTGGTTGTTCTGGTAACAAGGCTGCTTTTTCTCAAAGACAATTGTGAAACGCGAGGATCTGAGTGTTTCCGAGCTGAATGTCAAATGTTCCATTCAATTACCGTTCATCGATCTCCGGCTCCATAACAAATACATAACGATGGCTCTTAGGAAGAGGCACGCGACTGATAGATTCTACATGAGCCCGAGAATATGAATTTTCCACAACCTCTAACTTGATTTCAAGAGACAAATGACCCCTTGCTCCCCCCCTTCTCCCATTCTGTGGTCTACACTGATGGGTACAGATCACCACCAGATACCAACAATCACCTCCCAGAGTCTGAAGATCTATTTCTTCTCCTGAGCTCACATTAAAATATTTCCAACAGCGAGACATGTCTATAATTAATGAGAGCAATAAATATTTCATACAGAACCAATATTTCCAGCCATTAATCCTCTATGTATATATTTATATGGAAGGGGGGGGGGGGGGGGGGGGGGGGCTGCACATTTTTCTCAATACTAAAGCACAACCCCTGTCATAGAATAACGACATTCTATAACATAAAATGAATGAAATAATTTCATACGACACTACTATAACACTGCCAATCTCAGTGCTCTGAAAATATTTGCCCCCTTCCCAATTTTATCCATTTCTGTATATATAGAACACTTGATTGTTTCGGATCAGCAAACTACTTCTAATATTAGACAAAGATTAGATAACCTAAGTAAACACAAAATGTTCTTTTTTTTAAATGATGATTTAATTTATTGAAAAAAAAAAAGCTGTTGCCTAGCCCTATCTGAATAAGTAACGTCCCCCTTAGCTACCAAATCAATCTGTTAACCAAATTCCCTTGACAATTGGGTACAGTGTCACTAGCCACACCCAGACACGATTACTGTCTCTAAGGGCTCAGGCACATGACTGTATGTATTTTGTGGTCCGCAAAAAACACAGATGATGTCTGTGTGCATTCCTTATTTTAGCTGGCCCCTAATAGAACAGTCCTATCGTTGTCCATAATGCGGACAATAATAGGACATGTTATATATTTTTGCGGAACGGACATAAGGAAACGGAATGCACACGGAGTAAGGGTCCATTCACACGTCCGTTTTTTCTTTTCTGATCTGTTCCGTTTTTTCAGGAACAGATCAGGACCAGATCTGGACCCATTCATTTTCAATGGGTCCTGGAAAAAATCGGACAGCACAATGTGTGCTGTCCGTTTCCGTTGTTCCGTTCCGCATGTCAGTTTAAATATAAAACATGTACTATTCTTTTCCTGAAAAATCGGATCCTGGTACAATACAAAGTCAATGGATCCGCAAAAAACGGATGACATACGGATGTCATTCCGTATGTCATCCGTTTTATACGGAATCCGTTCCTGGAAATTACATTTAAATTTTTTTTTTTTTTAAAGAAATCCAAACAACTTTATTTGCTTACTGAAATTTATACATGTTTCCGTTTTTTGCGGATCCGCAAAAAACGGATGACATACGGAAACATTTTCAGGAACAACGGATTCGCAAAAAACGGACAGAAAGTCGGATTATAGAAAAATACAGACGTGTGAATGTAGCCTAACGGAGGTTTTTTTGCGGACCCATTGAAATGAATGGTTCCTTATATGGTCCGCAAGAAAAATGGAACGGACACAGAAAGAAAATACATTTGTGTGCATGAGCTCTAAAGGGCCCTTTACACGGGCCGACTCTCGAACAGACAGTGATGTAAATGTACCGCTGATTACCCGATGAACGCGCACACAAAAATGATTGTTTGCATCTACTCCCGTTGTTCTGTCAGAAAACCTTACCTCGTCAGATTCCCTTACTCCACATGACTTCTGGGGGTGTGTCAGGGGTGTGCGCCTCCGCGCAAGTGCGGTACCACGGCACGGCGCCTCCGTGCAAGCGCAGTACCAGGGCATGTGTAAGGTAAAATTACAGTGAGTGTTGACCACGGACACCGCGCGTGCGCTCTCAGGGGTAAGGATTGTAAAATCTCCTTACCCTCACTACACAGCGCGTTTCAGATTCATTGAATCGACACATTCTGAAGAGCTTTAAATACAGATGTGAAACAATTTTATTGAAATCGACCAACCTGGAAAGGGTTACACAGCCGTTGCTGAGGCTTTATGAATACAGTGAACCACAACGAGGGCAATTATCCACACATGGAGAAAACCTGGAACAGCGGTGAACCTTTTAAGGAGTACCCAACATACCCAAATATCACAAAAAGCGAATCCAATACTCATATAGAAGGACACGAAAGAACCCAGGCCAACATCTAAAGAAGTGCAGGCAACCGCCTCAGACACGGTTCCACAATAAGAAAGACACAGGGCAAAATGGCACCCATGAGAGAGTTGAAAGACGCAAACCACTGCTGATCAAAAAGAACACAAGCTTACCTTGCATTTGCCAGAAAACCTTTAGAAGACTCCCAAGACTTTTGGGATAATACTCTGTGGGCTGATGAGTCAAAGGTATGTTTATGACAATCTATCACAAGAACATCATAACAATAAAATGTGGTGGTGTTAGCGTGATGGTCTGGGGGCTGCTTTGCTTCTGCATGACCTGGATGACTTGTCATTAGTGGAACCATGAACTCTGCCCTCTTTCAGAAACTCCTGAAGGAGAATGTCTATCCATCCGTTTGTGACCACATCAAGCATAGTTGGGTTTTGCAGCAGGACGATGATCTGAAGCACGAAGCAAGTTCACCTCTGAATGGCTCCGATGAAATAGAATTTATGGCCAAGCCAAATTCCTGACTTGAATCCCACTGAAATGCTGTGGCAAGACCTTAGACAGGCAGGCAGTTCATGCTCAAAAACCCGTCCAAACTAAGGGTACAGTCACATGATCAGGTTTCTTGGTGCAGTTTTGGAAGCCCAAACCAGGAGTGAATTCAAAAACAGGATAAGTTGTATCTGTCCTTTATACTTTCGCTCTTTTTTACGATTCATTCCTGATTTTGGCTTTTTAAACTGCATCAGGAAACCTGACCGTGTAGCCGTACCCCAAAACAATTCTACAAAGAAGCTTCTTCAACAGAGATGTAAAAGACTCATCAAAAGTTATCACAAGGGTTACTGCCAAGGGGCTCAACCAGTAATTAGGCTAAGACTACTTCCACACTAGCGTTTTTACTGGATCCGGCAGGGTTCAGCAAAAACTCTTCCGTTACTGATAATACAACCATCTGCATCCATTATGAACGAATCCGGTTGTATTATCTCTAACATAATATCGCAGAAAAAAAAAAAAAGACTTTTCATATAAAACTTAACTTTTACTATCGATTGTTAAAATAATAATCCATATAAATGTAATTAATAATAAACTATGTCAGATATTTTGACAAAGCCTTACTTTGGATGTATCCAGGATAGAACAATCCGATAAAGAAAATTGCGGCAACTTACAGTTTGGAGACCGTAGACCTGGCCAGAGGATAAACGAGAGGTGACGTCAGGAAGGTGGGGGGGAATCCCTAATATGTCCCGAAAGGGGCGACCCCACCTCTCGGTGGCTAAACCTTACCTTACCAGGATGTCTTTGATATAACCACTATAGTTTTTGGCTCAAGAACATCGGATATGCAACTATCCATATTGATAAAAACCGGGTGGAAATGCTCCAAACCCAGACACTGTAGCGAGTCTATAACCGGGTGAGCAATTCCTCCGCATGCGGTCCGCAGAACGGCAATCCCTGGCAAAAAATGCGTACAATGGAGGATGCTGGTTCGGACCACATGCACCACAAGGACATCTTACACAAAATAATACAATGTGCAGATAAAAAAATGTATAAATACCAAAATCATTGCAGAAAATGCACCAAAATGATACGCAACTGACAATACTAGCTAATTCCTCAAGCCGATGTTAAAAGCTGAGAACTTTGCCAATATCCTCCAGTCAGGAACATATCGGAGCCCCTCATGCACCTCACAGTGCATTGGTGATATCACTATGGAGGCATGTGAGAGTCTGGCTGGGTATTAATTTCTAGCATTGTTCAGACCCTGTTCACACACCACGGGCAGTTTAGTGGTAGGACCCCATGCGTGCTGAGACACCGTGACGTGGTGCATGAGGGGCTCCAAAATGTTCCTGACTGGAGGATATTGGCAAAGCTTTTAACAACGGCTTGAGGAATTAGCTAGTATTGTCAGTTGCGTATATCTGACATTGTTTATTATTATTTACATATATATGGGGTATTATTTTAACAATCGATAGTAAAAGTTAAGTTTTATATGAAAAGTCATTTTTTTTTCTGTGATATTCAGAACTGTTACTTTTCAAATCTCATAATTACTACAGTGATAGTCTTATCTCTAACATAGCCAAGACGGATCCGTAATAAACTCCATTAAAAGTCAATGGGGGACGGATCCGTTTTCTATTGTGTGAGATTGTGTCGGAGAATACTGACCCGTCCCTATTGACTTGCATTGTGGGTCATGACGTTTTGCTCCACATCCCAGGACGGAAATCAAACTGCAGCATGCTGCGGTTTGCTCTCCGGTATGAGAACGGAGCGGAATGCATTTTGGAGCATTCTGTTCTGTTCAGTTACGTTTTGTTCCCATTGACAATGAATGGGGAAAAAACTGAAGCATTTTTTTCCAGTATTGAGACCGTATGACGGATCTCAATACCGGAAAATATTAATGCTAGTGTGAAAGTAGCCTTAGTTGGGCTATTACTTTTGAGTTTAAATAAATCTTTATTGCCAATAAATGGAATTCAAAAACTGTATATTGTGTTTCTCTCTTTCATTATGAATGCATTATAGTATATATTGCCTTTCTAAGCTATTTTAGGTATGACATTGTGTATACATTATGCTTATCAGTGGGTTGATATTTCAAGGTGAACACCTCTGATGACAACAGATTGTGTCCCTCTGTATTTTCAGCTATAAGTAATAGCAGTAATGCTTGAAACAGGTAAGTGGTTAGCAGCATGGACACTTTCAATATGAACTTGGTAGATAAAGTATTTATTGGCTTAGAAAATGGCGTTGAACATATTTTTCAAATATACCAATGTGGATATGTCCTGGAGCCAGAAGAATGTTCTCTGTACCTTCAAGAGAGATACAGGACCTGAGATGCATGTAAGAGTGCTTTACTGAGACTCGTATATGAATAACTACTATAATACTTGCCCCATATATAGATGTATATACAGTCAGTAACTACTATAATACTTGCCTTATATAGAATGTAATTATTACAATACTGTCTTCTATTTACAAGAATATAACTACTATAATACTGCCTCCTATGTACAATAATATAACTACTATAATACTGCCTCTTATGTACAAGAATATAACTACTATAATACTGCCTCCTATGTATAAGAATATAACTACTATAATACTAGTCCCTATGTACAAGAAAATAACTACTATATTACTGCCTCCTATGTACAAGAATATAACTACTATAATACTGCCTCTTATGTACAAGAATATAACTACTATAATACTGCCTCCTATGTACAAGAATATAACTACTATAATACTGCCTCCTATGTACAAGAATATAACTACTATAATACTGCCTCCTATGTACAAGAATATAACTACTATAATACTGCCTCCTATGTACAAGAATATAACTACTATAATACTGCCTCCTATGTACAAGAATATAACTACTATAATACTGCCTCCTATGTGCAAGAATATAACTACTATATTACTGCTTCCTATGTACAAGAATATAACTACTATAATACTGCCTCCTATGTACAAAAATATAACTACTATAATACTGCCTCCTATATACAAGAATATAACTACTATAATACTGCCTCCTACCGTATGTGCAAGAATATAACTATTATAACACTGCCGCCCATGTACAAGAATATAAGTACTATAACACTGCCTCCTATGTACAAGAATATAAGTACTATAATACTGCCCCCTATGTACAAGAATATAACCACTATAATACTGCCTCCTATGTACAAGAATATAACTACTATAATACTGCCTCCTATGTACAAGAATATAACTACTATAATACTGCCTCCTATGTGCAAGAATATAACTACTATATTACTGCTTCCTATGTACAAGAATATAACTACTATAATACTGCCTCCTATGTACAAAAATATAACTACTATAATACTGCCTCCTATATACAAGAATATAACTACTATAATACTGCCTCCTACCGTATGTGCAAGAATATAACTATTATAACACTGCCGCCCATGTACAAGAATATAAGTACTATAACACTGCCTCCTATGTACAAGAATATAAGTACTATAATACTGCCCCCTATGTACAAGAATATAACTACTATAATACTGCCGCCCATGTACAAGAATATAAGTACTATAACACTGCCTCCTATGTACAAGAATATAAGTACTATAACACTGCCTCCTATGTACAAGAATATAAGTACTATAATACTGCCCCCTATGTACAAGAATATAACTACTATAATACTGCCGCCCATGTACAAGAATATAAGTACTATAATACTGCCTCCTATGTACAAGAATATAAGTACCATAATACTGCCCCTATGTACAAGAATATAAGTACTATAACACTGCCTCCTATGTACAAGAATATAAGTACCATAATACTGCCCAGTGGCGTAGCTATCAGGGAAGCAGGGGAAGCGACTGCTTCGGGGCCCGAGCTCAGAAGGGGCCCCAGAGCAGTACTGAATGTTTTCATTAGATCTAGGGCTGCCCATACCCACAACTGCTGCACTTTATAATAGCAGATGCCACTTACATCAGCAGCGCCGGAGCTCCTCCCACTGAAGGTCCTTACTCTTCCTCCTATCGCCGTTCTCAAGCTGGGATCCTCAGTACTGGCACACCACTTGCCAGTACTGCTTTCTATTGGCTGGCAGCTTACTATGACATCAACTGCCAGCCAATAGCAGAACTTTATGGGATCAAGCGGCTTCAAGCCCCACCCACCAGTGTGAAGTTACTGTAGAGCAGGCTGGCTGCTCCAGCACACAGAGCTCTACAATGCCCCCCCCCCCCCCCCATGTGTCCTGTTCTCTGACCCCCCATAATAGGTTACTGATTAACCCCTCCACTGCTGTCTGAGGGGTGATGGCACAGAGGGGTGATGGCACCTACTTCTCCAGGCTGCCTGTGAGGACCAGACATCAGCTGTCTACAGGAAAGGTAAGTGTCTGTGTGTAGAAATAGGTGTAGAACTACTTGTATGTTCATGTGTGTGTGATGTGTGTGTGTATGTATATATATATATATATATATATATATATATACAGTATATATGTCCATATATGTGGTGAGTGTGTGTATGAGTGAGTCCATGTATGTAGTGAGTGCGTTTATGAGTGAGTCCATGTATGTGGTGAGTGTGTCCATGTATGTGGTGAGTGCGTGTATGAGTGAGTCCATATATGTGGTGAGTGCGTGTATGAGTGAGTCCATATATGTGGTGAGTGCGTGTATGAGTGAGTCCATGTATGTGGTGAGTGCGTCCATGTATGTGGTGAGTGCGTGTATGAGTGCGTCCATGTATGTGGTGAGTGCGTGTATGAGTGAGTCCATATATGTGGTGAGTGCGTGTATGAGTGAGTCCATATATGTGGTGAGTGCGTGTATGAGTGAGTCCATGTATGTGGTGAGTGCGTCCATGTATGTGGTGAGTGCGTGTATGAGTGAGTCCATATATGTGGTGAGTGCGTGTATGAGTGAGTCCATGTATGTGGTGAGTGCGTGTATGAGTGAGTCCATGTATGTGGTGAGTGCGCCAATGTATGTGGTGAGTGCGTGTATGAGTGAGTCCATGTATGTGGTGAGTGCGCCAATGTATGTGGTGAGTGCGTGTATGAGTGAGTCCATGTATGAGGTGAGTGCGTGTATGAGTGAGTGCGTGTATGAGTGAGTCCATGTATGTGGTGAGTGCGTCCATGTATGTGGTGAGTGCGTGTATGAGTGAGTCCATGTATGTGGTGAGTGCGTCCATGTATGTGGTGAGTGCGTGTATGAGTGAGTCCATGTATGTGGTGAGTGCGTCCATGTATGTGGTGAGTGCGTGTATGAGTGAGTCCATGTATGTGGTGAGTGCGTCCATGTATGTGGTTAGTGCGTGTATGAGTGAGTCCATGTATGTGGTGAGTGCGTCCATGTATGTGGTGAGTGCGTGTATGAGTGAGTCCATGTATGTGGTGAGTGCGTCCATGTATGTGGTTAGTGCGTGTATGAATGAGTCCATGTATGTTGTGAGTGCGTCCATGTATGTGGTGAGTGCGTGTATGAGTGAGTCCATGTATGTGGTGAGTGCGTCCATTAAATTGGGGAGGGTCCCTGTACAAAAATTTGCTGTGGGGCCCAGTCAGTTCTAGCTAGGCCCCTGATACTGCCTTCTAGGTGTAAGAATATACTGTATCTCCTATAGTACTCTTTATTATGTTTAGTACTATAGCTACTATGGCCTGATATTATACCGTATGTGGTGCTGTATTTGCCTTTGTTGCTCAGCAGTCTGTACTTGTCCTTCAGGCTTTCCTTAGATGACTGGTGCGGGATGAGTCACTGTATGTGCAGGTATTAGCAGATTATAATGGTTTAGTTGCAGGGATTCAGCTCAATCCTGAAAAGCAACATTATGAAGCTGCCTATGACGGTTACTAGAGAGAGGAGGCTTTTCACTTATAGCAGAAAAAGTAGCATTATCTGCAGATGCTGTGCTCACTAGTGCCAGAGAAATGCCTCAAGTACACCGCTAAAGAATAGGTATATAACGGCAAGGGTGACTCCGCCTACAGTACATAACCCCCCATCATTTTATCAGCTCATTAATGCTGTCACATGTGTAGCAATTATACAGATCTGACATGAGAGCCCCACACTATAATCTACAGCCACTGCTACTACATCTATTACTGCTGACAACCAGCCTCTATATCATGTCTGAGAGGTTGTCACAGCCCCGCCCCCTGTTACTGACATCACTGAATATAACAGTAATATAATGACGTGTGATCAGACATGAGATCCATACACCTTATACTACAGTAACAGCTATTCCATCTATTACTGCTGACAACCAGCCTCTATATCATGTCTGAGAGGTTGTCACAGCCCCGCCCCCTGTTACTGACATCACTGAATATGATAGTAATATAATTACATTGTGATCAGACATGAGATCCACACATCTTATACTACAGTAACAGCTATTCCATCTATCACTACTGACAACCAGCCTCTATACCATGTCTGAGAGGTTGTCACAGCCCCGCCCCCTGTTATTGACATCACTGAGTATAATAGTAATATAATTACATTGTGATCAGACATGAGATCCACACATCTTATACTACAGTAACATCTATTCCATCTATTACTGCTGACAACCAGCCTCTATATCATGTCTGAGAGGTTGTCACAGCCCCGCCCCCTGTTACTGACATCACTGAATATAATAGTAATATAATTACACTGTGATCAGACATGAGATCCACACATCTTATACTACAGTAACAGCTATTCCATCTATTACTGCTGACAACCAGCCTCTATATCATGTCTGAGAGGTTGTCACAGCCCCGCCCCCTGTTACTGACATCACTGAATATAATAGTAATATAATTACATTGTGATTAGACATGAGATCACACACCTTATACTACAGTAACAGCTATTCCACCTATTACTGCTGACAACCAGCCTCTATATCATGTCTGAGAGGTTGTCACAGCCCCGCCCCCTGTTACTGACATCACTGAATATAATAGTAATATAATTACACTGATCAGACATGAGATCCACACACCTTATACTACAGTAACAGCTATTCCATCTATTACTGCTGACAACCAGCCTCTATATCATGTCTGAGAGGTTGTCACAGCCCCGCCCCCTGTTACTGACATCACCGAATATAATAGTAATATAATTACATTGTGATCAGACATGAGATCACACACCTTATACTACAGTAACAGCTATTCCATCTATTACTGCTGACAACCAGCCTCTATATCATGTCTGAGAGGTTGTCACAGCCCCGCCCCCTGTTACTGACATCACTGAATATATTAGTAATATAATTACATTGTGATCAGACATGAGATCCACACACCTTATACTACAGTAACAGCTATTCCATCTATTACCGCTGACAACCAGCCTCTATATCATGTCTGAGAGGTTGTCACAGCCCCGCCCCGTTACTGACATCACTGAGTATAATAGTAATATAATTACATTGTGATCAGACATGAGATCCACACACCTTATACTACAGTAACATCTATTCCATCTATTACTGCTGACAACCAGCCTCTATATCATGTCTGAGAGGTTGTCACAGCCCCGCCCCCTGTTACTGACATCACTGAATATAATAGTAATATAATTACATTGTGATCAGACATGAGATCCACACACCTTATACTACAGTAACAGCTATTCCATCTATTACCGCTGACAACCAGCCTCTATATCATGTCTGAGAGGTTGTCACAGCCCCGCCCCGTTACTGACATCACTGAGTATAATAGTAATATAATTACATTGTGATCAGACATGAGATCCACACACCTTATACTACAGTAACATCTATTCCATCTATTACTGCTGACAACCAGCCTCTATATCATGTCTGAGAGGTTGTCACAGCCCCGCCCCCTGTTACTGACATCACTGAATATAATAGTAATATAATTACACTGTGATCAGACATGAGATCCACACACCTTATACTACAGTAACAGCTATTCCATCTATTACTGCTGACAACCAGCTTCTATACCATGTCTGAGAGGTTGTCACAGCCCCACCCCCGTTACTGACATCACTGAATATAATAGTAATATAATTACATTGTGATCAGACATGAGATCACACACCTTATACTACAGTAACATCTAGTCCATCTATTACTGCTGACAACCAGCCTCTATATCATGTCTGAGAGGTTGTCACAGCCCCGCCTCCTATTACTGACATCACTGAATATAATAGTAATATAATTACACTGATCAGACATGAGATCCACACACCTTATACTACAGTAACAGCTATTCCATCTATTACGGCTGACAACCAGCCTCTATATCATGTCTGAGAGGTTGTCACAGCCCCGCCTCCTATTACTGACATCACTGAATATAATAGTAATATAATTACATTGTGATCAGACATGAGATCCACACACCTTATACTACAGTAACATCTATTCCATCTATTACTGCTGACAACCAGCCTCTATACCATGTCTGAGAGGTTGTCACAGCCCCGCCCCCTGTTACTGACATCACTGAATATAATAGTAATATAATTACACTGTGATCAGACATAAGATCCACACACCTTATACTACAGTAACAGCTATTCCATCTATTACTGCTGACAACCAGCCTCTATATCATGTCTGAGAGGTTGTCACAGCCCCGCCCCCTGTTACTGACATCACTGAGTATAATAGTAATATAATTACATTGTGATCAGACATGAGATCCACACACCTTATACTACAGTAACAGCTATTCCATCTATTACTGCTGACAACGAGCCTCTATATCATGTCTGAGAGGTTGTCACAGCCCCGCCCCCTGTTACTGACATCACTGAGTATAATAGTAATATAATTACACTGTGATCAGACATGAGATCCACACACCTTATACTACAGTAACAGCTATTCCATCTATTACTGCTGACAACCAGCCTCTATATCATATCTGAGAGGTTGTCACAGCCCCGCCCCCTGTTATTGTACTTTGTAATTGATAATTAAAGGGGTTCTGCAGTTCTTTTTTACTGATGATCTATCCTCTGGATCTGATTGGCAGGGGTCCGACACTCGGGACCCCCGACGATCAGCTGTTTGAAAAGGCATTGGCGCTCGCCGCGCTCCAGGAGGCGCACTTTCTCTCTGTTTTCCTCAGGCCCAGTGATGTCACAATTAGTATCACTGCCTGGGCGGGGCTAAGGATAGGTCATCAGTATTTGATCGGTGGGGGGCACAGTGGCCTTCTCGCAGCTTACCAAGCACAGTGCCTTACACTGTATAGTGGCTATGCTTGGTATTGCAATCAGCCCCATTCACTTCTCAAACAGCTGATCTGCAATGGTGCACCGATCAGATACTCAATGAAATCTCAGAAAACCCCTGTAAAGCTGGGTTTTCATTACCGATTAGTTTTCCGTTCTTCTGATCCATCAGAAGAACCGAAAAAGAAACAAAAAAACAGATCCTGTATATAAAAGGGGTTATCCAAGACTATAAAAAGCTCCCCCATATGTCGGGCCCCTCACATTGAATATACTTACCTGGCTCCCTGCGCCGTTCCTGGTCTCCACACCGCCGCAGCTGCTTCTCCCCGTGCGCGGATGAAAACATCCAGTGTCGGGGTGGGGTGGGGGACCAGCCAATGGTAGGCGGTGACGGGGACGAGCCTCCCTAGCATCGCGGGTGACACACTAGGGAGGCTCGTCCTCGCTTGCCATTGGCTGACCCGCCCACCCCCCCTCCCCGACGTTATGCTCAGTTATGCACATTTTGCCATTTCCGTCTGAGATCCTTTATTTCAGATGGAAAAAGATATTTATATAACAAGTTCTGATGCAGTTTTAACCGCTATGTGTGAAGATCCTCCATGTCTCTGGAAGTTCTCAGCAGTGAAGATATGTAACTTCTGTCTGACACCTGAGATGGTTCATTTTGTGGAACAAGAAAGACAACTCCACGTTTTTTTATCCCCTTAAAGGGGCTTTCAGTGATTTTAATATTGATGGCCAATCCTCAGGATAGCCATAAAGATAGATAGGTTTGCAGCAGCACAACACAAAGAAAAAAGAAAGAAAAAAAAGTCCTTTTTAGTGGTGGTGCCAGCAGTGTTGGGCGCCAGTCTGAAGCTGCCCCTACATCACATGAATTGTGTCAAAAAAATGCAGCTCACTTGTCTTCAGTTCTTCACAATTCAATCACCAACACAATGCGACGTTTCGACCAGTATGGTCTCAGCTTGAGAAAGACCATACTGGTCGAAACATCGCATTGTGTTGGTGATTAAATTGTGAAGAACTGAAGACAAGTGAGTGCTGCGGTTTTCTGACAAAATTCAATCCTCAGGATAGGCCACCAATATCTGAAGCTCTGTAGTTCCGCCATCGACTTTCAATGTGGAACTACTCTGAACGAACTGATTGGTGGGAGTGCAGCGTGTTGGATCCCACCCAACTGAAAGTAGGCCATCAATTAGAAAATCCTGGAAAACCCCTTAAATAAAAGAGAGATGCCATATGACAAACTCAGCTCATAGGAGAGTTACCCTGTTTCTAAAAAGACAGGGAGTTGAGTTCCTTTCTCCTGACAAGCACACTGTAGGACCATTTACTAAGCACAATTGACCCACTGGTTCAACGTCAATAGGGCATCTAGGATATTGCAAGCGTAAGAATACAGGGTTTTTCTTATTACTGGATTGGTATGCAAGGAAAATAAAATGTTTAAAGGGGTTTACACATTCCTATTCCCCATACTTATGATTTTCCAGTAATCCCTACAATATTTATGGAAATCATAATTCCAGATGCTTGGATAATCTCAGATTAGAAGTATGCTAAATAATCAGGCTTGTCAGCCTAAAGGGATTTACTAAATTCCCCTTATAATGAATCTGCACTGCATAGCCATAGAGGTATATTCTCTGTCTTCAGCCACCACTAGGTGGCGCTGTTATTGAGTTGTAGAAGCGGTATACAATAAACTTTGATGTTCCCTCTAGTGGCAGAGATAAGGAGCTCTGCCTTCTACAGTGACATATTATAGAACTATTCAGATCAAAAAGACCGATTTAGGCTAGATTAATGGTCCCATGAAGACAGAGTATCCTCTATCAACAGGACGAGGGATAACTGTTTAATCCAAAGGGTTACAACCTCTGGGGCTCCCAATGAGCTCTGTTCAGCTCTGCGCTCGGCTATCTCCAGCAATACCATTGAGTTGAATAGAGCAGTAGACGGTCAAACGGGGAGTACAGGCCCCCCATTCTCGTGATCGGCGGGGGCCACATTGGGGGATCCCCAACCGATCAGACACTTCTCCCCTATACTGTGGACAGAGGATAAGCTGTCCTAATGGAACAACCCCTTTAAAAGGGGCTATGCCATGAAAAGTATTTCTCACCTAACTACTGGATAAGTAAAAAATACTGGATCACGGGTGTCTGACCGCTATGACCTCCAGTTATCCTAAGAATGAGGAGTCCACGGGTGCGCTCATTAAGTGAAGTGCAAGTGTGGACCCTTCTTTTTTGGGATTGCTGGGATCTCAGACGTCAGACCGCCCTTTCCCCAAGATCTGATATTTCTCACCTATCCTGTGGAAAGGTAATGATGCGGACCCATTCACTTCAATGGGGCTGCAAAAGATGCGGACAGCACACCCAAGTGCTGTCCGCATCCTTATTTCCGTTCCGCGGCACCGCAATTTTTTTTAACATGTCCTATTCTTGTTCATAGAGGGCAGGACGTTCCGTTCTGCAAAATGCAGAACACACACGGCCGGTATCCGTGTTTTTTGAGAATCTGCAATTTGCAGACTGCAAAAACGGCAATGGCTGTGTGCATCAGCCCTAAAGAGGATAAGCACACAATGGGAGAGATTTCTCAAGACTGGCATATCCACACTCTGCTGGAATGAGATTCACCTAATAAAGGCCTTATTCACGTGTCAGTGTTCGGTCAGTGATTTCCATCAGTGATTACTTTATGTCTGTGGAGGCTCCAATCACTGATGGAAATCACTGGTAAACACTGACGTGTGAATAAGGCCATATCAGGAGGCAGCTGCCTCTTAATAAATAAGCACATCTATTCAATGCCGTGAACCAGAAACTGAAGTTCCTGGTGTAAGTTATAGTCAATCCAGCGGGCCGCACAAAGCCCCACCGCTCCTGTTAAGACCCGCCCCTTTTCTTTTCTTTTTGGGAATGCCTAAAAAGTTGAAAATGATGGTGCACAAATGGCGTGCGCCATGATCTGCAACTTTTCTTTATGCCACAATAGTGGCATAGGAGCTTAGTAAATGTCCCTAAATGCGTATTACGAGTGTTTTTCCCTCATGGCCTCAAATTTTTTTTCAGTGGTAGGCCACGCCACAGTCCATGCGGCCGAGGATATTTCCTGTGTGGTTTGCCAGACCGCACCAAGAATGTATACACATCCATTCTTGGTGCACTTACCATGGGGATGCCGCAGTTTAGCTTCATTCAGTGCCGCGAAACCAAGAAGGGGACCGCAGTGTTCAAAATGAAAACCCACGGCAAAAAACACAGCAGTTCCTTCCTGTCCTGGTATACACGGCGTAATTTGATGTAAAGCCCTCGTGTGAACCTAGGGTGAGATCTGTGGCAAATCCGCAAACAACACATGCAGATTGTGGTGTGGATTTGGTGCGGAAACGTATGAGAATGCATGAGGAAAATCTGCACAAACTACACTGCTGTGTGCACTTACCCCATGGGATAGAGTCATAGATATACGCACAGCAATGTACTCGAGCATCTGCCTAATAGGGCAACATGGGCATAACGCATTTCACCTATTAACATACGGTTATCTCCATTGTCGTATACATCTCGGTATGATCGCCATTCTCAAGACCGCAGCTCAACGCTACAATCAATAACATTGACAGATAAGCAGCTCCAGAGCAGGCAGCAGCCGCTAATCCACTCGTTATACACAGCTTACATGTAACATGGAGCATCAAGGAGATGGGAATTTATTTTTCTATGGTTACTTACCAACTGAGAGGAGTATTATCTGAGCAGGAATCCATGGTGGAGACTCACAACTGAGCCAATATTTTAGGAATGAATACAAGAGCAGTAGCTTAGCCTTGAGGAGACGCTAATACCGCGACATCAAACCTCCCTCCAAAGGGGGCAGAATTTATAGTAATAGTGTAGTACACAGAAGACAGTATTACAGTACTTATATTCTTGTACAAAAGATGCAATATTACAGTTTATTCTTGTACATAGGGGGCAGTATTATAGTAGTTATATTCTTATATATAGGAGGCAGTATTATAGTAGTTATATTCTTGCACATGAGGGCAGTATTATTGTAGTTATATTCTTATACATAGGAGGCAGTATTATAGTAATATTTTGTACATAGGGGAAGTATTATAGTAGTTAAATTCTTGAACATGGTGGCAATATTATAGTATATTCTTGTACATAGGGAAAGTATTATAGTAGTTATATTCTTGTACATAGGGGGCAGTTTTATAGTAGTCATATTCTTATACATAGGAGGCAGTATTATAGTAATATTTGTACATAGGAGAAGTACTATAGTAATTATATTCTTGTGCATAAGAGACAGTATTATAGCAGTTATATTCTTGTATATCGGGGACAGTAATCTAATGACTTTATGATTAAGGGTGCAAAAAAAACGTACCCGAAACGTGCTAGGGAGATGTAAGGCTTGGTTTGTACCCACCATTTTGTAACTGCTTTTTAAAAGATAAGAAATAAAACTGAATGGATTTTACCAACACCGGTGGCTGGAAATCATTTACATTTGTCGTTGTTGAGTGCAGTATTATCTGCACTATCTGTACCCCGGAGGTCTGAGCAGAAGCTGACGTTAGCTATTGTAGCGGTATTATAGTAGTTATATTCTTGTACATACGAGGCAGTATTATTGTAGTTATACCTTACACATAGGGGACAGTATTATATTAGTTATATTCTTGTACATAGGAGGCAGTATTATAGTAGTTATATTCTTGTACATAGGGGGCAGTATTATAGTAGTTATATTCTTGTACAAAGGAGGCAGTATTATAGTAGTTATATTCTTGTACATAGGAGGCAGTATTATAGTAGGTATATTCTTATATATAAGAGTTAGTATTATAGTAGTTATATTCTTGTACATAAGAGGCAATATTACAGTAGTTATATCCATATACATAGGGGGCAGGATTATAGCAGTTATAGTTATATACATAGGGGGCAGTGTTATATTATATTCTTGTATCGCTGGGGTTTCACTTTAAGTAACGTACATATCTGCAATAATTTTATCAGACATCTTGCTGGATTTGAATTATTTCATACTAGCAGAAGGACCCGGCTTCGCACGGGTATATTTCATTTAATGTTTCTGTGTGTCATTAAAAGATATCGACAGTATCCCCCATAACAGTGACCTCTACAGCACCCCGCCCCTTTAACAGTGAACTTCACAGTCCCCCAAGCCTTAATACTGACCCTCCCCCCAGTGCCCCGCCACTTTAAAATTGGACCTCCACAGCAGCCCACCCCCTTAACTTTGACCTCCACAGCAGCCCACCCCCTTAACTTTGACCTTCACAGCAGCCCTCCCCTTTAACAGTGAGTTTCACAGCACCCCACTCCCTTGACAGTGACCTCCTCAGTGGCCCGCCCGCTTAACAGTGGCCTCCACAGTACCCCGCTGCCTTAACAGTGACCTCACAGTACCCTGCTGCCTTAACAGTGACCTCCACAGCAGTTGCCCCTTTAATAGTGGTCCCTGCCCCCCTAACAGTGACCTCCAAAATGTCCGCCCCTTTAACAGTGACCTCTATAGCGGCCTGCTCCCTTAACTGTAACATCCACAGTGAGCGCCTCTTTAACAGTGACCTCCACAGCCCCCCCCCTTTAACAGTGACCTTCACAGCGCCCTGCCCCTTTAATACTAGGGCTACACGACGACATGTGTCGTGCAACATTTTGTCTCAACAACTTTTATAATGATAGGCTATGGTGTCGCACTACGACGTGACATACTGCGACACGACAGTCGCATTGGTGCGTCATCAATGTCGCGCGACACATGTAGCAGTGTAGTTGTGTCCTACGTGTCGTGCGACTTATTGTCGTCATGTAGCCCTAGCCTAAAGCTGACCTACAGCAGTGAAGAAAAATGGCTGGGTTGTTATGGAAACCTGGAGTAAAACTGTGTGTATGTGTAGACTAAGGGCCTGCGAGCTTCTATTGGCTGGTAAGGGACATGTGACCGTGTGTATGGCAGTTGGGGGATTTTGTATTGGCTAATGCAGGTAATTTTTTGGGAATATCTCATGAACGGTACGTCCTAGAGAGCGGAGACCCACACAAGATTTCTTTACAGGTAGCAAGGGATGTGTATACCAAGTTTCGTTGAAATCGTTGGTGCGTTTTTGAACATACATACACACATATATACGTCCTTCTTTATATATACTGTATAGATGTAAACTGAGCTGATGTGTAATATAAGCAAGGATAAACCAGAGCCGTTTACTGTTTATAGAAATGTTATTCTTATACCGCGTTTCCCCTGGTAAAACTGGGCAGAGGTAGGATTCCTCTATCCTCACAGTATAAATTCCTCCACGTCTATGTGCATAGGACAAGATGAGAGTCGTCTTTATCCATGTGCTGAGCTGCGGCTGATCTGCAATCTCCATCACATCACGTCTTGGATGGAGCCGGCAGGAGATGTCAGGAATTATCACTCTGTGATTTCCAATATCTTTCTGCAGCGACAGAATCTAACATGACGGATCCAGGAGCCTTCTTCCCTGGTGATTTCTTATGCTGCTCTACATTTCAATCTAATCCTACAACTGTGCTTACAGCATTCCTCCTAAAGGCTGTGACCCAGCTTTCCAAAAACCCTATAAAACGTTCCTATTTCTATTTGTTCTGACCCATTCTAGCATTCTATTCATAATCCAAGTAGACCTGGTGGAACACAGCTATGAATCCTGTCCAGATGGGGGATGTTCTGCCATATGTGGGATTGTGTGACGATAAAGAAAAAAAATATTGGGGGGGGGACCTCTGTCGTGTAAGGAAAAATGGCGTTACTCAAATTGCAAAAAGTTGCATTATGTGACCCTAGCCTCTCCATAACCACTTAAGTAAAAAAAATCCACTAAGGTCGCAAGTATTCTGCAGCTGCAAGGGTTAAAGAGCTACAAGCGCACGAAGTGAAACGCGTTGTGAATCCCAGGTCGGCAACGATCTCATGAAGTCTAAACCGCGCTGTGTAGTAGTTTGTTAAATCTCTTACATAGCAGCCCACACTCCTGCTGCACAGAATGGAGACCACGCTGAGACATATGAATGACACAGAAAACGTGTGTACGAGATGCGGCGACCATGGTGCAGGATCAGGCTCGGAGGACGGGAAAGAATCACAACTCTCCTGCCTCCGCCATCTGCCCCTCTAGCATCTTACGGATAAATCTCCAGATGGGGGAAGGGAGGAAGGCAACATCTGGAGAACTGCAGGAACAGTGTGAGCTGGCACTGGGCACTGCCAAGACTTAGGGGGGTTGGTTCATACAGGAATATTATGTCCGGCTGAGAAGTGAATTCCCCTCTCGCCCGCAAAAAAAAAAAGATGCCATAACTACGCATTTCATGGCAAAGCGGTGCCACAATCAAAATAAAAATGTAAGTGCTGATATGTTTAAGGTCCTTTTCGCCATAGAGATACCCGCTAAGGAGCACTGGGTCATAAGACACTGCGAGAATCGGAACGCGTTGGCCGTCATTGCTTTTACACAGAACATCTGGCTGCGAAAGCAAGGTCTGTAAACAGCAATGACCTGCCTAGTGGTGGCACGTATAGGGTTAACCATACAGCCCATTGGTCTCCTGGCCCCGGAATGGATGTTCCCATGCCACTCGCTGTCTGGCGTTCTCTGGGGACGTGTGTATACAGCTGGGAACTGTCTCTCTTGGCCTCTTGTTCACTTTACCAAATAGGGTTATCCTCGCTGAATGCTCATGGTATTGCTGCAGACAGGCGCCCGGCATGATAAGAGCTCTGCCGGGCACTGCTGCCGTCTCCTGGCTGATGACCTAGGGAGGAATGCCCACTATATATGTATATGTGTATGTATATGTGTATGTATATATATATATATATATATATATATATATATATAGTGTGTGGGTCATATCTTCAATGTGAAAAAGAAAGGGTCGAGCGTGCTGCCTTTCGGAGCCCCAGTACACGTACATCCTCATGCCCCACGTCTGTCAAATTCTTCTAGGAGAGCTGGGTGACTACCAAAATGGCCACCATTAGGACATACACATGCCATCACCCAGCTTTCCCAGAGTCATACATTGTCACATCCTTGCGCCATTTTCCTCTCACAGACGCACCCGTACCCCAGACGCTGGTCTCTGAGCTGTTTATAATATGGAAACGTCTCGGCCGTTCCCACAGGTCTGGAGCAGAGCCTGGGAATTAACCCCTGAGGCGATGGATGGCTCTCAGTTTTGAGAATTTGGAGCTTTCTCAGAGCAACGAGAGCCTGGTAGATGGGAGTCATGGGAAGCAGTGGCAGAGTCGGGCTGACAGGTCGTGAAAGAGAAGCTCCTCAGGCCGCCATGTTTACCAGAGCAGGAGATTCTGGGAGTTAGACGGTCCTGTCTCCCAGAATAATGACTTCTTCATCTCTTTTAGGCCTCATGCACACGACCGTTGTGTGCATCCGTGGCCGTTGTGCCGTTTTCCGTTTTTTTTCGCGGACCCATTGACTTTCAATGGGTCCGTGGAAAAATCGGAAAATGCACCGTTTTGCAGCTGCATCCGTGATCCGTGTTTCCTGTCCGTCAAAAAAATAGGACCTGTCCTATTTTTTTGACGGACAACGGTTGACGGACCCATTCAAGTCAATGGGTCCGTGAAAGAACACGGATGCACACAAGATTGGCATCCGCGTCCTTGATCCGTGGCCGTAGGTTACTTTCATACAGACGGATCGTGAAAACTCAAATCCGACAGTATATTCTAACACAGAGGCGTTCCCATAGTGATGGGGACGCTTCTAGTTAGAATATACTGAGAACTGTGTACATGACTGCCCCCTGCTGCCTGGCAGCACCCGATCTCTTACAGGGGGCTGTGATCCGCACAATTAACCCCTCAGGTGCTGCACCTGAAGGGGTTAATTGTGCATATCATAGCCCCCTATAAGAGATCAGGGGCTGCCAGGCAGCAGGGGGCAGACCCCCCTCCCCCCCCCCAGTTTTAATTTCATTGGTGGCCAGTGCGGCCCCCCCCGCCCCCCCTCTATTGTATTATTTTCATTGGTGACACAGTGTGCGGCCCCCCCGCCCCCCCTATTCTATTATTTTCATTGGTGGCACAGTGTGCGCCCCCCCCCCCTCTATTGTATTAATATCATTGGTGGCCAGTGTGCGGCCTCCCCTCTTCCCCGCCCCCCCCCTTCCCCCGATCATTGGTGGCAGCGGAGAGTTAGAAGCATCATACTTACCTGCGAGCTGCGCTGTCTGTGACCGGCCGGGAGCTCCTCCTACTGGTAAGTGACAGATCATTAAGCAATGCGCCGCACAGACCTGTCACTTACCAGTAGGAGGAGCTCCCGGCCGGTCACAGACATCGCAGCTCGCAGGTAAGTATGATGCTTATAACTCTCCACTGCCACCAATGATCGGGAAGGGGGGGGGGGGGGGGGGGCGCACACTGGCCACCAATGATATTAATACAATAGAGGGGGGGCCGGGGGGGGGGCGCACACTGGCCACCAATGATAATACAATAGAGGGAGGGAGGAGGGGGCCGCACACTGTGCCACCAATGAAAATAATACAATAGAGGGAGGGAGGGGGGGGGCCGCACTGGCCACCAATGATATTAAAACTGGGGAGGGAGGGGGTCTGCCCCCTCCTGCCTGGCAGCCCCTGATCTCCTATAGGGGGCTATGATATGCACAATTAACCCCTTCAGGTGCAGCACCTGAGGGGTTAATTGTGCGGATCACAGCCCCCTGTAAGAGATCGGGTGCTGCCAGGCAGCAGGGGGCAGTCATGTACACAGTTCTCAGTATATTCTAACTTGAAGCGTCCCCATCACTATGGGAACGCCTCTGTGTTAGAATATACTGTCGGATCTGAGTTTCACGATCTAACTCAAATCCGATGGTATATTCTAACATAGAGGCGTTCCCATGGTGATGGGGACGCTTCAAGTTAAAATATACCATCGGATTGGAGAAAACTCTGATCCTATGGTATATTAACTCCTGACTTTACATTGAAAGTCAATGGGGGACGGATCCATTTGAAATTGCACCATATTGTGTCAACGTCAAACGGATCCGTCCCCATTGACTTGCATTGTAATTCAGGACGGATCCGTTTGGCTCCGCACGGCCAGGCGGACACCAAAACGACTTTTTTTTTTCATGTCCGTGGATCCTCCAAAAATCAAGGAAGACCCACGGAAGAAAAAACGGTCACGGATCACTGAACAACGGAAATCCGTTTTGCGGACCACAAAAAAAAAAACTGTTTTGCGGACCGTGAAAAAATACTGTCGTGTGCATGAGGCCTTACTAAAGATTTCTGGGAAATTCTCCGTAAATGATTGCTCATATCTGCTACTTTGTATTGAACCAATGGTGTATGGATTCCTCACAATTTTCAAGATCTCTTCTTGTGGTCAGTGAATGGTAACATTCTTGTTTACATCCAGAGACTTCACAGAGGAGGAATATCTGGACTGGATACGACTGTAACAACCCCTCAGCTGTATTATCTCAGGACAAGTGTTTCAGTATCAGGATTGTACTTAAACAGGGATGTTTCCATTCATTAGCAGCAATCAGACTTCTTAAAAACTTTGTGGAATTGAATCATAATACATTATAAAACTACATTACAGACATTCTCCATCACACAACGTAAATTCACCAAACACATCTGCATTTGGACTCATACACGTGACCATGGTTTGGGTCCGCATCCGTACGTCTATTCCATGCCATCTGCACTACAGACAAGGATACGGATGTTCTTTTAGGGGCCAGGTGTTCTGTAAAATGCGGAATGCACTAGGCGGGTATCCATGTTTTGGCGATTCGCAATTTGCGGACCGCAAAACAGCCAATGGCTGTGTGCATGAGCCCTTATAGAGAGGAAATTATTTAAGGACCAATTGTCAAAAGGGTCAAGACAGAGAACAAAGTATAAGTAATGTATATACACAGTGACTCCACCAGCAGAATAGTGAATCCTATAAGAAAGTGGAAGTGCAGGGGATGAAATTTCCAATGTCTTCCCTGTCGCAAAATCAGATGGGAGATATTTTATGATACATTTGATATGGTGGTCATGCAAATGACTACTTGGCACCCTGCTAAATAAAAAAAAATCCAAGCAAGTCAGTAACTAGACACCACCACAAGCCTGAGTTCATAATGCAATACAAAGCTGACCTATAGGTACATCCTACTTCCGAGGATGAGCCATGTTCATCTTACCCCAGAGCTAGATGTTCTACCATCTCCCACGTGCCTCACAGCTGTGCTAATTTTTTTTTGCATGGTGGTCACCAGTGCTGCCATGTTGCTTATTGCTACATCACAAACCAGTAGAGATGATCCCTGCAGGGGATAAAGGGACAGATTTATCAAACTAATGTAAAGCCAATGAGATTCCGCCTTTCATTTTTTACAGCTCCTTTGGAAAATTAAAGGTGGAATCTGATTGGTTGTCATGGGCAACTAAGGCTACTTTCACACTAGTGTTTTTGCTGGATTTGTCAGGGTTCAGCAAAAACGCTTCCGTTACAACAATCTGCATCAGTTATGAACGGATCCGGTTGTATTATCTGTAACATAGCCAAGACGGATCCGTCATGAACTCCAGTGAAAGTCCACGGAGAACGGATCAGTTTTCTATTGTGTCAGAGAAAACGGGTCCGTCCCTATTGACTTGCATTGTGGGTCATGACGGATCCATCTTGCTCCGCATCCCATGAAGGAAAGAAAACCGCAGCTTGCTGTGCTTTGCTCTCCGGTATGGGAACACAACCAAACGGAACGGAATGCATTTTAGAGCATTCCGTTCTGTACAGTTACGTTTTGTCCCAATTGACAATGAATGGGGACAAAATAGAAGCGTTTTTTT
Source organism: Bufo bufo (assembly GCF_905171765.1). Classification (NCBI taxonomy): domain Eukaryota; kingdom Metazoa; phylum Chordata; class Amphibia; order Anura; family Bufonidae; genus Bufo; species Bufo bufo. Next base: position 232,724,087 of record NC_053389.1, on the reverse strand, counting down.
TCAGTATTGTGACCTTATGACGGATCTCAATACCAGAAAATGTAAACGCTAGTGTGAAAGTAGCCTAAGCCAGTTTCCCTTTACACTAGTTTGATAAATCTTCCCCGAAGTTTCCAGCATTTTTCCTGTCACAAAATCAGATGGGAGATGACATCAGAGGTCTTGAAAATGGTAAGGAACTGCAACACAAATTCTATTAGACATATGCAGATCCTATTATATGATGATTAAAGGGGTTCTCCGCGAATTAAGAAAATGGGAAAATACCTAAATATTACTTTATTATAAATATATTCCCAAATATCTTTCATTAGTTATAATGCCTTGTTTTGTCCGGGGAGCAATCATTAGGAGAAATAAAAAAGGCCGCCGTCCTGTTAGTACACACAAAACCTGTCCTAATCACATAGCAGGACACAGCCACATTCCCACCTCCTCTCTGTACTTCATGTCTCCTCATCCATTCCTACAGAGATTCAGCTGAAGATCTTATCATCTGTATTCAGGATCATAATCCCTGACAAGTAGGAGAGGAGGATGAGGCAGCTTTTACCTCAGTGTTGTGAAGTAACTTCCCCTGCTGTGCGATTAGGACAGGTTATGTGTGTACTAATAGGACAGCTGCCATTTTGTTTCTCCTATTCATTGCTCCCCAGACAAAACGAGCCATTATAACTAATGGTATTTGAGAATATATTTACACTGCGTGCAGAATTATTAGGCAAATGAGTATTTTGACCACATCATCCTCTTTATGCATGTTGTCGTACTCCAAGCTGTATAGGCTCGAAAGCCTACTACCAATTAAGCATATTAGGTGATGTGCATCTCTGTAATGAGAAGGGGTGTGGTCTAATGACATCAACACCCTATATCAGGTGGGCATAATTATTAGGCAACTTCCTTTCCTTTGGCAAAATGGGTCAAAAGAAGGACTTGACAGGCTCAGAAAAGTCAAAAATAGTGAGATATCTTGCAGAGGGATGCAGCACTCTTAAAATTGCAAAGCTTCTGAAGCGTGATCATCGAACAATCAAGCGTTTCATTCAAAATAGTCAACAGGGTCGCAAGAAGCGTGTGGAAAAAACAAGGCGCAAAATAACTGCCCATGAACTGAGAAAAGTCAAGCGTGCAGCTGCCAAGATGCCACTTGCCACCAGTTTAGCCATATTTCAGAGCTGCAACATCACTGGAGTGCCCAAAAGCACAAGGTGTGCAATACTCAGAGACATGGCCAAGGTAAGAAAGGCTGAAAGACGACCACCACTGAACAAGACACACAAGCTGAAACGTCAAGACTGGGCCAAGAAATATCTCAAGACTGATTTTTCTAAGGTTTTATGGACTGATGAAATGAGAGTGAGTCTTGATGGGCCAGATGGATGGGCCCGTGGCTGGATTGGTAAAGGGCAGAGAGCTCCAGTCCGACTCAGACGCCAGCAAGGTGGAGGTGGAGTACTGGTTTGGGATGGTATCATCAAAGATGAGCTTGTGGGGCCTTTTCGGGTTGAGGATGGAGTCAAGCTCAACTCCCAGTCCTACTGCCAGTTTCTGGAAGACACCTTCTTCAAGCAGTGGTACAGGAAGAAGTCTGCATCCTTCAAGAAAAACATGATTTTCATGCAGGACAATGCTCCATCACACGCGTCCAAGTACTCCACAGCGTGGCTGGCAAGAAAGGGTATAAAAGAAGAAAATCTAATGACATGGCCTCCTTGTTCACCTGATCTGAACCCCATTGAGAACCTGTGGTCCATCATCAAATGTGAGATTTACAAGGAGGGAAAACAGTACACCTCTCTGAACAGTGTCTGGGAGGCTGTGGTTGCTGCTGCACGCAATGTTGATGGTGAACAGATCAAAACACTGACAGAATCCATGGATGTCAGGCTTTTGAGTGTCCTTGCAAAGAAAGGTGGCTATATTGGTCACTGATTTGTTTTTGTTTTGTTTTTGAATATCAGAAATGATATTTGTGAATGTTGAGATGTTATATTGGTTTCACTGGTAAAAATAAATAATTGAAATGGGTATATATTTGTTTTTTGTTAAGTTGCCTAATAATTATGCACAGTAATAGTCACCTGCACACACAGATATCCCCCTAAAATAGCTAAAACTAAAAACAAACTAAAAGCTACTTCCAAAAATATTCAGCTTTGATATTAATGAGTTTTTTGGGTTCATTGAGAACATGGTTGTTGTTCAATAATAAAATTAATCTTCAAAAATACAACTTGCCTAATAATTCTGCACTCCCTGTATAATAAAGTAATATTTTTGTATTTTAATTTTCTTAATTCCTGGAGAACCCCTTTAAGGTTATTTATAATCAGCCTTAGGGCTCATGCACACGAACGTATTTTGTTTCCGTGTCCGTTCCGTTTTTCTTTTTGCGCCTGTATGCGGAACCAATCATTTCTGTCCGCGCATGTCCTTTCCTCAAAAAAATAGTTAATGTCCTATTATTGTCCGCATAACAGACAAGGATAGTACTTTTCTATTAGGGGATTTGTGGCCAGCTGTTCCTTTCCGCAAAATGCGAAATGCACACAGAGGTCATCCGTATTTTTTGCGGATCCAAGTTTTGCTGCAAAATACATACAGTGGTGTGCATGAGCCATTATATCATGGATATGGGGAAGCTCAATGTCAATCAAGATGGCCACCATTGTAGCGTCCATGAGTGCTGCCACCCAGCTTTCCCAGGCTCCCAAATAGAACACTGGCTGGAGGATGGATTATTACTAATGAATGGCCAATCTGTCTTATTATGGATCAGTATGGAGTTGTGACTAATACCTAATATGATTACTATCTCTCAGGACTTCTCATCCATCTTTACCGGACTCCTGAATGGCAAATCTATGGAAAGATATAGGCGGAGCTCTACAACTAAGCAGATTTGAGAATTTGGGAAAATAAATATTGCTTTTTTTTTTTTTTTTGCGAGCCTGGGGTCGTGTTCAGGGCAACTTGCCAGTCACTGCCATGCCATTCAGCTCAGCGGTTGCAGCGCTACACAGTGATCTTTGGTCGCCCAATGTTGCGATCAAGATTTCCGTGTAGCCCCAGTCTTATCAGAAACGTTTTTCATTCCTGATAACTGCCTGCTAAATCAGCCCGTGTAAAAGAACCTTTAGGCCCCTTCACACAAGCGAGTTTTTTTTCACACATCAGTTCTGCGTTGTGTGGGAATCACAGTATGGCCTCATGCACACGAACGTATTTTGTTTCCGTGTCCGTTCCGATTTTTTTGCGGATAGGATACAGAACCATTGATTTCAATAGGTCAGCAAAAAATGCGGACAGCACACCGTGTGCTATCCGCATCAGTATGTCCGTTCCTTAGCCCAGCAAAAAAAAATATAAAATGTCCTATTCTTGTCCGTTTCAGGCATTGTTACAATAGATCCGCAAAAAAAAAGGATGGCATACAGATGTAATAAGTTTTTTTTTGCGGATACGCAATTTGCGGACCGCAAAACACATATGGTTGTGTGCATGTAGCCTATGTTCTATATTCTACGTTTTTCACGCAGCCCTGGCCCCATAGAAGTGAATGAGGCTTCAGTAAAAACGCGTTGTATCCGGAAGCAAGTGCGGATGCAGTACGTTTTTCACTGATAAAATTGTAAGAGATGTTGTTTGTAGACCTTCAGTTTTTTATCACGCGCGTGAAAAACACATCAAAATTCATTGCACCCGCGTGGAAAAAACGGAACAATTGAACACAATCGCAGATAAAACTGACTGAACTTGCTTGCAAAATAGTGTGAGTTTCACTGAACGCATCCGGAGCCAATCCGTATTCTTCATGTGAAAGAGGCCTTAAAGAGGGCCTGTCACCTCCACTAACATGCTGTTTTAGCAACGTCTTGTATTCTCCCTGCAATAACAATGCCGGAGGATCTTCTCTCTTAACTCTATGTTGTGCGTTCCTCTGTTATTCCTCTGCTGTGGTTGGGACTGCTTCTTCTGTATTCATTGTTAATGGATGCACGGTTTTGTGGGTTACCATACGGCCATTATCCATGAATACTGAATAAACAATACTGTTCTAATTAGTAAATATGATTCTCTGGACTCGGCCATAAGGTGGCACCGTGTGACTGTGCCCTGACTATTCCCCCTTGTCAAAGGTTTGTGACCCTACACAGTCTGGCACAGTCAGACAGTGGCAAGTTGTACAAAGACACACCCACAACTAGTTAATTTTTTTTTTAAATATTCCTAGGAGGAATAACAGAGTAACGGCACAACACACAGTGGCACTTTTATTAAGAGCGGCGTTTTAGACACCGGTCTTAATAAGCCCCTGCGCTGGATTGCGAAGTTATGAAGAGGCGCCGGGCTCTACATAACTTCGGCGTTTCCACTGCCACTTATAAATGTAAGACCGCTTCCTTGCTGTCTTACATTTAGACCATTTTATACGCCTAAACCAGGCATAGAAAATGATGAATAAGATGGGCCTGCCGGTTGCCCCTTTTTTAGACCTGGCAAAAGCAGAGAAGTCATAGATCATGCCGCAACAGGGCGTGCAACGGAATCTGCGCCAGATATACGCCACAAAAGTGGCTTTTCCGTTTATAAATGACCCCCACAGTTCTAATAAAAGATGTTCCGGAATAATTATTTTATGAAGCGTATGTACTAAAATAAACATTTCAGAAGAATGGACAGGTCCTCTTTCATTGTTGACATTTTTCACCATGTTGGGAGGCTGGTCTCTGCAGGAATTGCTGAGATCTGTAGTTCACCAGCCGCTCAGGAGCCACCACTTCAGGCTCTCCCGGTGAGATTCATAGTGCAGCCTGTAGTGACCTTTCTAAGGTCATAGCACTTTAAGAATCCTTGGCGTCCACTATCCAGTGACATATGGTATTTTCCACTTACGATAAGGCAATCACCGAAACTACAATGAAAAAATAAATACAATTCATACAAAAAAAATAAAAAATGATGAAGGAATTTATGGAAATGATCCCTAAGGATTCCAGAATGAGGGGAGGTTTGCATAGCGACATTTTCAGGCGCTGATTGCAACGCTGCCCTGATACACTGTATTTATCCGGAGCATGGCAGTTACATAACCACTGCAGATCGAGAGGAGGCACAGACTCCCGGTTACCTCAGAGCTTGGATGTTACTATCGATGAGCGCCACGTCGGATGCTCCAATATTTCACAGCGGGCACATTTAAAGGGCCAGACCGGTAATGTGCCGTGCTGCAGCATCAATAATATTTACCCCTGAGAGTAACAGGAAAAGAGATAACGGAGCAATTATTTATAGGGGGCGTGTAATTAGCATGGAAGGTGGGCACTGGATTACATACAGCTGTGTGCCGCCTGTCCCCCGGTCGACAGAGTAGCTCACTGCAATGCAGCCATAGAACATGCAGAGCTGGGAGCGTGACCCACTTCACTCAGGACACAGGTTCTTCTCGCCGGCTGCACTGCAGCGTGTGAATCTTCAATGCTTCCCACTGCTAGGCAATTAATTCTCGCCTGCACAGATGTCTCGGCAAGTCTCCTATACACACAATGGTGAGGCTGATAATCACACAGATCCATCAAATCTGGGGCAAACAGAGCTGTCTATCATCCCTGGCGTAGCGGTTAATCATTGCTAAGAGCTTCTGCAGCATCTGCACAGTGTCAATCATCAATAGCTCGGTATACTTCCTAAGTATTAAAGGGCCAGCAAGGCACAAATAAAGAGCGTGCTGCCCAAAAATAGGAACTTGATGTATACGAATCAACATACAAGCATAGGGGGGGGGGGGGAAACTGCCTGTTGCCCATAGCAACAAGTGTTAGCGTCACCCACGACAGCCAACTGGGTGACAAATTGTTTGAAATGCTCTGATTGTTGCTGCTGGCAACGCGAACACCTTCCTGCATCAGGCCCTCAGAAATGGTGCCACATTTGCGATGGTTGCTATGCAAATGACTGCATAGCAACCTGTTGAAAAAGACACAGCAACTAAACACCACATGACGCAGTTATGGCGATGCAAAGCAGAGGATGAGGCCAGATGTTATACTCATACCGTGTTTCTCCGAAAATAAGACAGGGTCTTATATAAATTTTTTCTCCGAAAATAGGGTTAGGGCTTATTATCAGGGTAGGGCTTATTTATTCAAATACAGTATAATCACAGTGGGTGGCACAGTACTACGGTATGATACCGGTACAGTACTCTGGCAGGCAATGCCACATTTCTTTACGTTACCAGGGAGATCCGGCGCAAGAGATGACAGGGTGCTGATTGGTGGAGGCGGGGGAGGGAGCAGGACGCACTCACCACCAATCAGCACCTCCAGCTCCAGGCAGCAGAGAGGAGAAGGACATCATTCAGCTACGGTAGGGGTAAGTTAGAACGTGCGGGCAGGCGGCAGTACAGGGTAGAGAAGCCGTCCAGCCTGCCCAGCGATGTACCCGTTCGGTACCGTAGATGGAAGCGCGGCTGCCGGCATAATTTTGCATTTAGTGAAGCCGCCAGCCGCGATGTATGCGCGGGCTAGCGACTTCACTGAAGGCTAAGTGTTGGCAGCCTGCGCTGCTGTACCGTAACTCCTGCCCGCCTCCGATCAGCTGGGAAAGTGCCGAGGTCCTGCCCACCCGCCCTGGCAGCTCAGGAGCCATTAGTGAGCGCTCCTGAGCTGCTGAATCCATAAATATAAAATTCATCTAGGGCTTATTTTTGGAGTAGGGCTCATATTTAAGCCCTACTCCCAAAACCCTGCAAAATAGGGCTAGGTCTTATTTTCGGGGTAGGTCTTATTTTCGGGGAAACACGGTAATTATTCCAGTGTGGTAGTCACCAGTGCAGCCATGTTGCCTATGTCTATGCTGTTGCCTAGCAACAAGACGCCAGCAGATATGACCTACCTGCAGAAAAGTCTATAGGATCCGGCCATAATGCAGTACCCCCTCTACATCTGGCACACAGCTGTGGACTGTCACTTCGCTGTCCATCTTCCTGAGTAGAGAGAAGGCCTGGCTTCTGTAAACACACTGTAGGCCGCCATATGTACTGGCCAGATGACGGCTGCCGGTTTCTACAGCGACGACCTTCTGAGGTTTGATAATATTGATGTCTGGATTCCATTTTATGGCATGACATGTAAATGACTGCCGCCTTAAAGGGCAACTCCAACTTGTTACATAGTTTTTACCAAATCCCTTTTATTTCCTTCCCATCATCCCTCGGGAGGAGTTGAATAAATAGGCGCATGAGCTGCCAAGGGGAAGAGGAGAAAGTGACAACCGGCGCTTAATACATTTCCAGCCCACTAAAGTGCTTGTCACTTCCCATTCAGCTGTCCATCAACTAGCTTGCTGCTGTCAGGGCATGCTGGGAGTTGTAGTCTTATAAAAAGCTGTAGCACCACAGGTTGGAAGCCACTGCTCTACAGAAAGGAATCTGAGGATATAAACAATATAAAATATAAACTTTCCTCACACTTGGTTCCCCTCCCCCGTTGCAGCCATGTTCTCTCTATTGCGTAGCTCTACCAAAGCTAAACTAGCGAGTTCAAATGTCTCCACTATGGGCTCAGTCAGACGACCGCATCCGTTTTTGCGGTCCGCAAATTTCAGATCCGCAAAACATGGATACTGGCCGTGTGCATTCCGCATTTTGCAAAACAGAAAGGGCAGCCCTATGACAGAAATGCCTATTCTTGTCCGCAATTGCATGGGTCTGCGTAAGTTCCGGATGCGAACACAAACATACAATCGCCTGAATGAGCCCTAAATTGACTAACCTACGTTGTCAGTTAGGAGCCGAGACAAAAACAGCCCCCCGCCCCCCTAGGCTACCTGTACATGTTGTGGATTAAGCATGGTTTTTCTGCACGGATTCTCGTGCGCAATAACCGCAGTGTAAATAATATAGTACCAGCAAAGTATATGAGACTAGACAAATCTCATGTACACTTTGCTTTTTCATTCCACGCCGAAATTGACCTGTTGTGCAGACTCTGCAGCAAAACTGCATCAAAACTACACCAAAAACGTAAGTACCACAACGGCTGCAATGGTCTATGAAGAAAATGAGCCATGTCAGTTGGGCCACTGATTATAATAGGTCACTGTTCATCAAGGTGCTGTCTATTCTACACTGGGACAGCGCCCAAACATGAGTATCCCCCATCTGAAATGTCAGATTGCTGCAAAACTCAGCATGCATTTATATCTCAGGCAGATATGTAAAAGATTACAGGTGAGGTCTGATTAGACACGGGTCTTGCCACAAGAGGGCGTAAAACTGTTTCCCTTACTGCCCAGTAAAAAAAAAAAGGCTCTCAGAGGCTACTTGTGGGTAGTGTACCTCTTGGTAAGAGATTGTTAACTGGTAGACATGCCTCTATGATGCAACCGAAGACATTTTGCCCAACTATCAGACTTTGGACTGAGAGAAGCAGGATGGTTGGATCGACAAATTACCTGCCATCAAGGCCGTTTTGACTGAGGTGGTGTTGGAAGTTGGGAGTGTACGTGAAACCTGGACTGCTATGGACTGGAACTATATCCTCTTTAGCGGTCGGTTTTGAGTATGGAGGCCTCATGGTGAGCACTTCAATCCGACCTTTGCTGTGGAACGACACACTGCCCCAAATGCTGGTTCACCCCTAGTAGTGATACGAGGGACACTAACAGCTTAGTGATATGTGCAGGACATCCTGTGGCCACATGTGTTGCCTTTGATGGCAGGGCTTCCATTTTTTTCGGCAGGATAATGCTCGCCCACACACAGCTAGGGTTTCTCAGAAATGTCTCCACCAGATTACAACACTTTCTTGGCCTGTTTGGTGGCCAGATTTATCGCCAATTGAGCATTTATGGGACCAGCAGGGACGCCAGCTTTGACAACCTATGAGTTTGCAGGATCTACAGGCCCGGCTGCAACATCGGTGGGCAAATGTGCCACAAGATACCAAACAGAACCTGTATGCCTCCATGTCTAACCCATATCTCATCTTGTATCCAGGCTAGAGGAGGTCCCGCAGGACACTAGAGCCTCCTTCCAATTAACGTATCCTTTCACTCTAGTATTGTAACCTCTTACATATATCATTACATTCACACATAGAAAGTTTCTTTCCATTCCAACATCTCCTTCTTGGTGCGTTATTTTTAAAATTTTCGTCAAAAAGTATACGAGGGATTTTACAAGAAGCAACATTTATCCCTATCAACAGGATAGGTGATAAATGTGTAATTGATGGGGGCCCACCAATCACAAGAACAGGGGTCAGTGAATCCCCTGCGTGAATGGAGTGAAAGTGCACATGCGTTACCACCACTCCATTCCCAGTCTATGGGACTTTTAGACATAGTCCAGTACAGTTCTCAGTTATCTCCGTCAGTCCCATAGCACACTACCGCGCTAGTCAACCCCTGGAGACCCCCATTCTTGTGACCTTTGGCAATCCCACTGATCGTACATTTATCACCAATCCTGTGGTCTACTTTAAGGGGCCAACAAAGTCTAAAGTGGCTGATATCAGTAAATGCTGTTCCATTGACTTCTACCATGGCACATATACAGTGGCATACCTTCCATGAATGCAGACCACGTGACTGCTACGACATTCAGGGGTAAAGGGGCCCAGCGCTGAACTTCTTTGTTTCTGACATGAAAACATTGCGTTTTCATGCAGCCACCACTAGGGGGAGATCAGTGCAAATAGATTTTTACAGCTTCCATTGCAGTCAATGGTTACTGTATAAATTACTATGCAGTGCCCCCCTTCCCCCCTACAGTTTTATAATAACTGCAGATATAGAGCTTTATGGAGGGTTGTCTGTAAATACATTGAGAAATATGATGTTCACAATGAGCGCCATATTAATGAAGCACCTGTTCCACTTTCTCTAAGGCCTAGTTCACACGAACGTATGGCTTTTATAGTTTTTTGCGGTCTGTTTTTCACGGATCCCTTGTTCCGTTTTTGAGTTCCGTTGTGTTTCCGTTTCTGTTCCGAGACGGAGGGTGACTTTTTAAAAAAAAAAAAATTCTTTTGATTAAAATTTCCTCTGGTGAATAAAAAAAAGTGTAAATTGGTCAAAAAGTTGGGTCTCTTCACGTTGCTTTATGCTTTGGCTAGGAATGTTTGATGCACGTGTACTGGGGAACTTTGCGGGGCAAGGGAGTTGCCATGAGATCTGTGTATGCCCCTGCACATATAGGATATACAGACTCCACCATCCCTATGATACGAGTAATACTTTGGACACGATTATTTTCATGCATCGCAGAAAACATCTGCTTGTTCGATAGGCCCGTCCCTGTGCACACTAATAGAGCACATCCTTATCTGTGTCCTCCAATATGTCATGTTTAGTAAATATCCCTAATTAATCACAGCCGAACCTGTAATCATCACTGAGCCGCTGATCTCCCCCTCCTGCGTCTCGTACAGGAATTTTGCCAAAAAATGGAGACGTCAACCATAACTGAAGGGGCATCTGTGCATAGTGATCACGCAATGCCAAGTATGGTCAGATGACCTTGTGTTATAAGAGGGGGAATAAAACTGAAAGGTCTTATTAAACTTCTTAGGTTTACCCAGTATAGAATAATCAAAATAGACAATTTAGATTTTTCAGCCATTCTTCATTAATATGAATATGGTCCGGGGCGGCCAATGGGGGAAGGGCAATTTAGTGGGAGCAGCTTTGATGGGGTGATGCACTGAAGGCTGGGGCTACACAGCAGCGATCTTAGCTGCAACATTCATTGTACAACCACCACTAAACTGAATGGGGTTGCGGCACGACTTGCAAGTTGCTGCGACCCCAGAATTCAGCAGCGCTGGATTTTTTGTCATTCTGGGGTCGCAGCAACTTGGAAGTCAACCTGAAAACCTCTTCAGATCACTGGCTACACAGCCATCAGACGTCTCAGCCAAGATCGCCATGAAGTCCTAGCCCTAAAGGGGATGTCTCATCTGAGACAATGGGGGCATATTGCTAGGATATGCCCCCATTGTCTGATAGGTGAGGATATGGGGAGGACAGAGCTCCGAATTTCTGATATGGTGCACCAAATCCCCTGTGTCTTATTAGGGTACGGCCACATGTGGCTTACATGTTGCAGGTTGCAGAAAATCCGAAGTGAATACACACGCTGCTGAAAATTTCCGCTGAAAAATCCAGGTAAGTTGAAATGTGGAGCTGATATTAAATCGTCATATGTTAATTCCTGCCACCGATTTGCAATGCAGAGGGCGAAATATGCAGCATTTCTGTGAAGATTTCCTTGCCAAAATCCAGACAATTTGGAATTAACTGCTGCTGCAGAATTCTGGTGTGTCCACTGTGTCAAATCTGCAGCGTATACATGTGGCCTTACCCACTCATAGTCCGAGATACATGATTAAAGGGTATTCCAGTAACAAGTTATCCTCTGTCCACTGGTCCGTGAGAATATCCCGTGTTCCTCATCTGAATTCAGGTACACTCCATTTATGGGACTGGCAAGTACAGTTATTTCTGACAGTCCCATAGAGTTAGAATGAAATAGCAGAGGGTTGGAGCCACAGGGCCCCATTTTTGTGATTAGTGTGGTTTCCATCAGTCAGAACCCCACAAATCTAACCGTTATTATTCCCTATACAGTGGTTAGGAGACAACTTGCTACTGGAATGCCACTTTAAATTCTGTCTGCATCCAGCCACCACTAGAGGGAGCTTACATGTTTTCTAAAGACAGATTTATTATCCACTTTAAAGGGGTTCTCTAGTAATAATGACATTTTACAAAGTGCCAGCAGCCTGCCCCCCTAAGCTAAGGATTTATACTTACCTGCTCCCCACCACTCCGGTCCTCTGCGCTGCCTCTGGTGCCAAGTACATAAGAAAAGGAAAGCCAGTCCAGCTCACCAAGCCTGTAGGTTCAATGTATCTGACCATGCGTATGGGACGGTGCTTCAGCTATGGATACAGCATAGCAAACAGAGGAAATCCAGCAGCACGTCCATAAAATCTTATCCTTTATTAGATCACATTAGCATCCAAGTATTACATCATGGCCTACGCGTTTCTGACAGACGCATGCTATCCTTAGCCATGGTGTAAAACAAAAGCTGACATACACTTGTTTAAGGGGGGGGAATAAGACGATCTCCATTTTTTGGTTACACCTAATTGGGAATTAACCCATTCTGGTAGCATAGCCTGATAGGACATACTAAGTTAACCCATTCGGGTAACATAGTCTATCAGATTATACTGAAACAAAAAACAACCTGTGCACATGAATGCATATATGATTTCATAGTAATTAAAATACATTCAGTCCACTTAGAGGACGTGTTTTAAATAATACAATTCCCTTTGGCAGACTTTGGGGGGAGGTGGTGTCCAATCCCCCCCCCCTTTGTGGTCTGAACACACACTCACATCCCTGAACACATTAAAAGGTATCAACCACTGAGGAATCTCTTTCCATTTGTTTTTATCCCTGAACACAGAAGTGGGTCATATCACCTTCATGTTGCTCATAAAAAATGACGTTATATGCTTCTAGTTGTAATACTAGTTATATCATTCACATGTTCTGATATCCGTTTGGGTAATGATCGAGTAGTGGAAACAACTTATTGTTTTCTACATTGCTTACAGGTAATGACATATATCGAATGTGCCGCAACGGGATTTAATGGGGTGTTTAACTCCTGTGGCACATCTATTGTCTGAGAGAGATGCATATTTCTGCAAGTCTTGCATATAGTGCTCCCACTGCCTCCAGTGTCTCCATGTTCCAGTCCCTACAGTGCTTATTATCAGTGCAGCATGGGCACAGTCTCATGTCCCACTGCAGCCAATAACTGGCTTCTGTGGTGACGTGGCCACAGCGGTCACATCGCTGATGAAGCCACATTGCAGGGACCAGAACATGGAGACACCGGAGGCAGCACAGAGGACTAAAGTGATCTGTATATATATATATATATATATATATATATATATATATGTACACACACACACAGTGGGCTCCCCCTAGTGGTGGTTGCAGGAAGATGAATTTTAGCATGTCTACGCTCTGTATCAGTAAAAATGAAGCCACAAATGCTATAATGATATATTAAGTAATAAGTCAGCACAGAATCTTGGACCTAAAAAACAACCTGATGTAAAGAGGTGGAAAATCAAAGTGGGGGTGAGACCAGACGGTGCAGCTGGTTGCAATCGGCAAGCCACGCCCATCCGCAGCACTGATTGGCCTCACCCTAAAGCCTCATTCACATGTCCGTGTCAGGGCTCAAATCTGTGAGCAGGTGGTCAGTGATGCATCCGTGAAGCTGGCCGTGATGGATCTGTGTTGGTCCCGTGTGTCCGTTTTTTGCTGTCCGTGTGTCATTCGTCTTTCACTGACACTGAACAACTGAAAAATAATTTTCAAAGCATTTCTTCCTAATGATCTGTAAAACACTGATGCAACACGGATGGCATCTGTTTTGCATCCATGGCTTTTATGGGCCCTTAGACTATAATGGGCGTGATGGATCCGTGAACATGGACGAAATAGAGCATGCATCCGTGCCAAAAACATGGACCGTGCTAAAACACTGATGTCTGAATACACACATTAAAATAAATGGGAACGTGTGCTGTCCGTGGAGAACATGGACAGCACCCGTCCGTTGAACACTGATGTGTGAATGAGGCTTAAAGGGGTTATCCAATTTCAAGAACCCCCCTACCCCTCACATGCTGGGCCCCTCACCAGTAATATACTTACCCCGCTCAGCTCCTGGTCCCCGCACCACCGCTGCTGTTTCTCCCTGTACATGGATGAAAACATCCGGTGTCGGGGGGAGCAGCCATTTGCAGACGGGGACGAGCCTCCCTAGCATCATGGGTCATGCTAGGGAGGCTCGTCCCCGTCTGCCATTGGCTGCTCCCCCCGACACCGGATGTTTTCATCCATGTACAGGGAGAAGCAGCAGTGCGGGGAACCAGAGCGGCACCGGGAGCGTGGTAAGTATATTTCCGGTGAGGGGCCCGGCACATGTGGGGGGAGGTTTCTTGAAATTGGATAACCCCTTTAAGGCATCCAATTATGAGAGAAAATTGCAAGGACAATGTTGGATTTTACTGGCCAAAGTAATGAGGGCAACAATAATTCTGGGTGGGGTTACTTGTCAAAGACCATGAGAAGTGACCCCTCTGGGCTCTGTTCAGCGGCTCCAAAAGAGCACATGTGACCTTCTGACACACAACTGTAAACTGCAAATTTTATGAGAAGTACAACATTTCATTTCGATAATACGCCTGCCACACCCCATATCCCGCGCTTTTTTTTAGGCCATCAAGAAATGTAACCCTGCCATTACGACGGAGATTGGTTTGTGTTTTTTCCTCTGTTACGCAACTCCATACCATATAGGATTGAAATCAGTCTAGAACTTTTTGTTTCAATGCGATTCTATTCCTGCTCTAAGGGATCTGTGTATCCAGGCAACACCGGGGGTGTGAAAAAAAGTAGAATTTCCAAATGGAAAGGAAATCTTACTGAGGTTGATGTCTTCCATAGTATCTATAGGATCTAAAAAAATAAAAAATATAAATTCCCTTCAGGTTTGACATGATAAATATTCTGGCAGACGCATTGTATGTTTTTTTTATAGGTTTCCGGGATGGGGCTGACTCTCATTCCTGAGGCTATCTTTTTATTGTGGAAAAAAAAAGCACATGATAAATGACCCCTCCTGGGCACGAGCGGGTACTGTTAACAGGTGGATGGCAGTACGCAAAGCATTACAGTGCGAGCAATGGTGATGGCTTTTACAAATGTAAATACCAACATTTCATATTTTTCTTTTTTTCAGATTTTTTTCAAGGACCAGATGGATATTTCCAATTTTTTTAATCTAATCTCATCACTTTTTCCGCAGTCCTAAGCACAGTTTAAGGTTACGTCATCTTAACCGTGAGATATTAACCATATCAGTTACCAAGGTAACGCTCACTCATTAGAGTCAAAAAAGTTTCAGCGTTCCAGCATCCTATAGGCTAACGACGGAGAATAAAAAACTGTCATATCTATCCGAAATCCTCATTAAACTGCAGAAGAAACTAGAACAATGTGTAATGACATTTTTTAACACGAAGGGATGTAGATGTTCTTATTATTTTTACATAGATGTGAATCACACCGGATCAGGGACAAGCAATATGTAACTAAGTCCTCGTGCACATGACCACGTCCGTATTGCGGTCCACAAACCACGGATCCACAAAATACGGATGCATTTTACTCACTCCCATCACTAGAAATGACTATTCACAACCGCAAAACAGAGTGTGCTATAATTCACGGAACGGACATACCGCCCACAAATGACATCCGCGTGTCCCTTTTTTTTTTCAGACCTACAGAAAAGAATAGGAATACGAATTGGATGCGGATCCTGCATACGGTCGTGTGCATGAGTCCTTATACCCAGAACTGATTTGGGTATTAGTAAAGTCCTATCAACAAATGTTGTACTGTATCTGAATACAAGCCAGCCAATTAATAAGTACCCAATTTGGGCATCATTCACACAACCGTATTTTCGCTCCGTGTCCGACCCGCCTCAAAAATGCAGACAGCACGCAGATGCCGTCCGTGTGCTGTCTGCATCTGTGTGGCCATGCCGCAAATTATAGAGCATGTCCTATTCTTCTCCGTTTTGTGGCTGCGAACAGCCGGTATATCCATCTTGAGGACCTGTGGTTTGCGAACCGCAAAAAAATTAAGAATACGGTTCGCCTGACTGTAATCCTCACAACGTCCTCTGAGGACAAGGTGGACTTGTTATGCTTTTGCTCATAAAAGTAACAAATTAATATTTTGTATTTATTTATTTATTTTACATTTTGATAAAATATTTTTTTTCTGTTTGGAAACATCAGACAAAAAATAAATAAATAGAATAATAAATATCTAAAGACCTCAATAAAGTGTCCTAATATGTAGAAGTGCTGGGCCGTCCTCCTCTGGTGCTGGATTAATAAGATGCATGCAGACTTAAAGGCCAGAATTTTCAGCTGCAAGATCTAAAATTAAGGTTATAAATTCCCGCACTGGAAGCGGCGGCGGCGGCTCCTTCTTCGACGTAAGATAAATTCTAATTGTAGAAGAGATCATTGATTTCTCCAGATACGGACACATTGGGAACTGTTTCTATGGCACGTAAGATCTTGGCGCCATTCGTGGCACAGTGTGACATACATGGCACCTGTTGAAGCGTTCTATAGAGACGCCTGAGCGCTAGTCGTGGCCTGTAAAAAGCATCCGGCATTTTACATATAATCTTAGTATGCTGCAGTATTGCCCTTACGGGCCCCACACGACCTTTATGACTGCCGCTGTCACGCCTGTAAAAATGGCGTATGTTTTGCGCCGCCATATTTTACCCTACCACCCATGGAAGACAACCCCCTTCTGAGTGTTTAGCTCAGACTGTAATATTCACACATTTGTTTCCTCCTCTCCGAATTATGAGCTGCCTGCAAAACAGACATGAGGTCACTGACCCCAGCAACCAACCCTACACGAAAACCTTCACCCTGCCACGTGTGGTCCTCATTCAGGAGAGATTAGAAAGCAAAGTAATGACCCCCACCCCCCGAGACAATGATTCCAGATACAAAAACGCAACAAAGCTTCAAAATATAACTACACCTACAGAATATCATAGGAAGTGGGGGTACACGTACTAATTGCTGTGAATTATGCCCTAATGAGGGGGCAAACTGATCTCCTGTCACATGGTAACTAACCCGATAATGTAGGGTAATGGTGGGATGAGGGGAATGCAGCACAGGATGGGTTAAATCTGCAGGCCCTGCTCTGTGTCTTCATAGCTGAGGGGCAGTGAGTATTTCCAAATCTGGAAATCACCCAGGTGTCTCTGGATAATGTTATCTGTAACGACACCCCCCCCCCCCCCCCCCCAAACACTATCCTGCACACTCCCTATGTTCGCCAAGGGGAGGGGGGGAGCTGCTGCTGGCACTAAGGGGTTACTCTGCCCACCGTCAGCTGATGAAAGCAATGAGGTTTATGTCAATGCAGTAACAGGATGAAGATCTGAGAATATGATGAGCGTTATCCTTCACAAATCAGTCACTTCCCTCCCTAGGCGCCCAACCTCAGTCCTGGGTATTACTCTGGGCTACCATGGAGGTGTTTCAGGGGCAGTGGAGTGGACCATGGAGGGTATGGATGAGGGATCTGACGTGCAAGGTCTTTTACCAAAGGGTCATGTCCATTAGTCACACTCAACATGACCATAGTGTCCACCACTGGGAAGTGACAAATCAGCGGCCACATAATTATCCACGTAATATAGGACATTATAAGTGTGACCACCTCAGCTAACCTGCCCAGGCCTAAACCACAACCACTATCCTCTAGCAGGCCCTCAGAAAAGGTAGCCTCCTAACCACTGTATGGGTGGGGGCTGCAGAACACAAACAACACCCTAAATCTTAACACCCCCCCCCCCCCCCACGCAATCCCAACAGAGATCACGTCACTGAGGACCTGTGGATCCAACATAGAGGACAGCCACCCCCCCAGTGGGTGATGATAATGATGACAATGACAACCACTTGGACCCAAGCAGCCACCTCTATTTACAATGACCTGTGGAGCTCAGAAGACATGACCAGTACCTCTAGGACCACACATGAGATGATGATGATGATGATGGGCACCTCTAGGACTGGTGATGAATCAAGATGGTCTTGGACTTCTCACCTTGGTGGTCTCCCTCGGGGATATACATCCTTCGGCTTTCATTGACCATTTACGACCAGAAATAAAGGTTCCAGGTTAATCCTTTAAAGAAGGCCTCGTCCACCAGAGATGGGGAGTCCTTACCGAGACGTAGAGCTCTGTCCAGGGTGGTCCGCAGACAGGGGGGCCGTGTCCAGCTATGGGCTGGGAGCCCAGATGAAGGAATAAGTCTTATTAGTTAGGGAAGGCAAGGAGGGGTGTCTGGGGGGAGGGGGTATCTCTAGTAATTTCAGGGTTCTCTCTATAGTGCAGGTCCTGGACTGTCTCAAGTAAAGTGGGGGCTGTCTGCAGTTATTGAGGGGGATTCTACCTCAATGGGGGGAGTGCCTTCCTGATAAAACTAGGGGGTCTCTCCTCAGGGATTGGGGGGGGGGGGGGGTCTTTGTTCAGTGATAATTGGGGGAGTGCTTACAAGTATGATTGTGGGAGGGGGTGTCCCCTGTACTAGGGGTGTATGTGTCCAGCAATGATGGAGGGGTGCCAAATGAGTTAAGGGGGGCTCTTCTCCACAGGTTGTGAGGATGTCCTGCGATTGGAGGGGTTGTCTCCAGGAATGATGGGGGCTTTGTGTCCAATGATGAGGTGCAGTCTCCTATTTCTCCAGAGATGAAGGAGTTGTGGGTCTCTCTCCAGTGGTGGGGGTCTCTGTAACCTCCCCCTGATCCTCGCTGCTGTTGGGGGGTTAGATTACCTGATCCCCATTATTGTAGCAAAGCCCCTAGGCGAGTGTCTGGCATCCCTGGCGCGGTCAGTAGGGTGGGCTCTGGGCCCCCCAGGCTGGAGCGGCGGCGGCGGTGGAGCCGGGGGGAGACATGCTGAAGCCGCACCGAGTGCTCTCTGTTGGCAGCAGCCGTTTCTGCAGAGGAAGAGAGAGGGGGAGAGAGACTGAGCGCTCGCCTCCTCCTCCACCTCCTCCCCCAGCCCAGCGGCGGATACTCCCCCACCGCTCCCCGCTGCCACAGGTCCGAGCACCGAGGGGCCCCGCTCCCGGGGGGCCCCACCATCAGTGCCGGGGACCCGAGCTGTCTCCTCTTCTAGTACAGAAGGATGAATACCATCCATGAGAGAGCGCCAGAGACCCCCAAACATATTGCCCAGCGTGGACCCATACCGCCCAATGTGACTTGTACCCTGAAGCTACAGACCCCTTCCTTCAGTGGGGTGCCCGTTATAGCGCCCCTTTCCATTGCATGACATCACTACCTCCCTCCTGTGCAATGACCTCCACCGCCGCCTATGGGTTAATGATGACCCCACTTTGAGGTGTAGCATCTACTGTGATCCTGCCGCAGGGGTGACCGTCAATTGAAAACTGTACGAGAACGATCGTTCACCACAGCTGACGACGGACTACTGCCTCACACAAACACGTCATCCAGGCTGGATGTTTATTGGGGGGGGACAGAGTGCTTCCAAAGGGTGGGGGGTTGGTTATAACCACACGTGTATGGCATGATCGGCCGAATACCACTTGGCATGCTGTCTGATACCCAACTGTGTTCCCAGTATGGCGGAACTAAAGTGCCTATAATTCAGGAACGAAGGCATTCTGCATCTGTTGAGAAGTTGCTTGCACAGTTGTGAATGCAGCTTTGGAGGTGACTAGAGGATAAAACATGAAATCATTCAGGAACAGTGGAAGAAGATCTGGCAATACAATGTATGGAGTACAGATCTCCTGAAATGTGCAATCAATAAGGGGACCCAAGAAAGCCAACGACCCTATAATAGGTTACACAACCCCCCTAAACGTATAGGTTAAAGCCCGCCCTCCACACACACATACTGTACTTAAAGTGTAGGTTATAGTGTCCTCCTGTATGCATTATAGGTTATCACCCGCTATACTTATTATATGTTACAGACCCCCCTCTCCATATGTAGGTTACAGCGCCCCCATCCCCCATGCCCTTTATCTAGGCTAAGGCTATAGCGTCCTCTTGAATGTAATTATTACAATCCCCCTATACTTACAGCACCCCCTGCACTATTATAGGTTATAGCGCCCCTGCACTATTATAGGTTATAGCGCCCCTGCACTATTATAGGTTATAGCGCCCCTGCACTATTATAGGTTATAGCGCCCCTGCACTATTATAGGTTATAGCGCCCCTGCACTATTATAGGTTATAGCGCCCCTGCACTATTATAGGTTATAGCGCCCCTGCACTATTATAGGTTATAGCACCCCTGCACTATTATAGGTTATAGCACCCCTGCACTATTATAGGTTACACCACCTTCTGCACTATTATAGGTTATAAAACCCCCTGAATTATTATAGGTTACAGCACCTCCTACGCTGATTATAGATTTCAGCACCCCCTACACTCATTGTAGGTACAGGCCCCCCTGCTCTTATTACAGGTCCGGATATACATTATACTCTACTCACATCCAGAGATGCTTAAACAATTCTTCTGTCTTCCTCTTGTCTCATTACTGCCCTCTACTGTTTCACTCTCTGAATGTCCTGAATCCTCTGCTGTCCTGCATGTGGGAGATGTAGCCTTTTTAACAAGCCCTGCATGGACGGACTCACCATCGATCCTACAGGTAAATTGTGTTGTACTGTGGTATTTGGTTCTGCTGGGGCAGTATATTGTGCTGCACTGTGGTATTTGGTTCTGCTGGAGCATTATATAGTGCTGCACTGTGGTATTTGGTTCTGCTGGGGCAGTATATTGTGCTGCACTGTGGTATTTGGTTCTGCTGGGGCAGTATATTGTGCTGCACTGGGGTATTTGGTTCTGCTGGGGCAGCATATTGTGCTGTACTGTGGTATTTGATTCTGCTGGGGCAGTATATTGTGCTGCACTGTGGTATTTGGTTCTGCTGAGGCAGTATATTGTGCTGCACTGTAGTATTTGTTTTGCTGAGGCAGTATATTGTGCTGCACTGTGGTATTTGGTTCTGCTGGGGCAGTATATTGTGCTGCACTGTGGTATTTGGTTCTGCTGGGGCAGTATATTGTGCTGCACTGTGGTATTTGGTTCTGCTGGGGCAGTATATTGTGCTGCACTGGGGTATTTGGTTCTGCTGTTGCAGCATATTGTGCTGTACTGTGGTATTTGATTCTGCTGGGGCAGTATATTGTGCTGCACTGTGGTATTTGGTTCTGCTGAGGCAGTATATTGTGCTGCACTGTAGTATTTGTTTTGCTGAGGCAGTATATTGTGCTGCACTGTGGTATTTGGTTCTGCTGGGGCAGTATATAGTGCTGCACTGTGGTATTTGGTTCTGCTGGGGCAGCATATTGTGCTGCACTGTGGTATTTGGTTCTGCTGAGGCAGTATATTGTGCTGCACTGTGGTATTTGTTTTGCTGAGGCAGTATATTGTGCTGCACTGTGGTATTTGGTTCTGCTGGGGCAGTATATAGTGCTGCACTGTGGTATTTGGTTCTGCTGGGGCAGCATATTGTGCTGCACTGTGGTATTTGGTTCTGCTGGGGCAGTATATTGTGCTGCACTGTGGTATTTGGTTCTGCTGAGGCAGTATATTGTGCTGCACTGTGGTATTTGTTTTGCTGAGGCAGTATATTGTGCTGCACTGTGGTATTTTGTTCTGCTGGTGCAGTGTATTGTGCTGCACTGTGATATTTGGTTCTGCTGAGGCAGTATATTGTGCTGCACTGTGGTATTTGGTTCTTCTGGGGCAGTATGTTGTGCTGCACTATGGTATTTGGTTCTGCTGGGGCAGTATATTGTGCTGCACTGTGGTATTTGGTTCTTCTAAGGCAGTATATTGTGCTGCACTGTGGTATTTGGTTCTGCTGGGGCAGTATATTGTGCTGCACTGTGGTATTTGGTTCTTCTGGGGCAGTATGTTGTGCTGCACTATGGTATTTGGTTCTGCTGGGGCAGTATATTGTGCTGCACTGTGGTATTTGGTTCTTCTAAGGCAGTATATTGTGCTACACTATGGTATTTGGTTCTGCTGGGCAGTATATTGTGCTGCACTATGGTATTTGGGTCACCTGGGGCAGTATATTGTGCTGCACTGTGGTATTTGGTTCTGCTGGGGTGGTATTCTCTTCTGCACTGTGGTATTTGGTTCTTCTGAGTCAGTATATTGTGCTGCACTGTGGTATTTGGTTCTGCTGAGGCAGTATATTGTGCTGCACTGTGGTATTTGGTTCTTCTAAGGCAGTATATTGTGCTGCACTGTGGTATTTGGTTCTGCTGAGGCAGTATATTGTGCTGCACTGTGGTATTTGGTTCTTCTAAGGCAGTATATTGTGCTGCACTGTGGTATTTGGTTCTTCTAAGGCAGTATATTGTGCTGCACTGTGGTATTTGGTTCTGCTGGGGCAGTATATTGTGCTACACTATGGTATTTGGTTCTGCTGGGGCAGTATATTGTGCTGTACTGTGGTATTTGGGTCACCTGGGGCAGTATATTGTGTTGCACTATGGTATTTGGTTCTGCTGAGACAGTATATTGTGCTGCACTGTGGTATTTGTTCTGCTGAGGCAGTATATTGTGCTGCACTGTGGTATTTGTTCTGCTGAGGCAGTATATTGTGCTGCACTGTGGTATTTGGTTCTGCTGAGGCAGTATATTGTGCTGCACTGTGGTATTTGTTCTGCTGAGGCAGTATATTGTGTTGCACTGTGGTATTTGGTTCTGCTGAGGCAGTATATTGTGCTGCACTGTGGTATTTGGGTCACCTGGGGCAGTATGTTGTGCTGCACTGTGGTATTTGTTCTGCTGAGGCAGTATATTGTGCTGCACTGTGGTATTTGGTTCTGCTGAGGCAGTATATTGTGCTGCACTGTGGTATTTGGTTCTGCTGAGGCAGTATATTGTGCTGCACTGTGGTATTTGGTTCTCCTGGGGCAGTATATTGTGCTGCACTGTGGTATTTGGTTTTGCTGGGGCAGTATATTGTGCTGTACTGTGGTATTTGGTTCTGCTGGGGCAGTATATTGTGCTGCACTGTGGTATTTGGTTCTGCTGGGGCAGCATATTGTGCTGTACTGTGGTATTTGGTTCTGCTGGAGCATTATATAGTGCTGCACTGTGGTATTTGGTTCTGCTGGGGCAGTATATTGTGCTGCACTGTGGTATTTGGTTCTGCTGGGGCAGTATATTGTGCTGCACTGGGGTATTTGGTTCTGCTGGGGCAGCATATTGTGCTGTACTGTGGTATTTGATTCTGCTGGGGCAGTATATTGTGCTGCACTGTGGTATTTGGTTCTGCTGAGGCAGTATATTGTGCTGCACTGTAGTATTTG
Organism: Bufo bufo; assembly: GCF_905171765.1. Classification (NCBI taxonomy): domain Eukaryota; kingdom Metazoa; phylum Chordata; class Amphibia; order Anura; family Bufonidae; genus Bufo; species Bufo bufo. Next base: position 232,701,037 of record NC_053389.1, on the reverse strand, counting down.
TTTTGCTGAGGCAGTATATTGTGCTGCACTGTGGTATTTGGTTCTGCTGGGGCAGTATATAGTGCTGCACTGTGGTATTTGGTTCTGCTGGGGCAGCATATTGTGCTGCACTGTGGTATTTGGTTCTGCTGAGGCAGTATATTGTGCTGCACTGTGGTATTTGTTTTGCTGAGGCAGTATATTGTGCTGCACTGTGGTATTTGGTTCTGCTGGGGCAGTATATTGTGCTGCACTGTGGTATTTGGTTCTGCTGGGGCAGCATATTGTGCTGCACTGTGGTATTTGGTTCTGCTGAGGCAGTATATTGTGCTGCACTGTGGTATTTGTTTTGCTGAGGCAGTATATTGTGCTGCACTGTGGTATTTTGTTCTGCTGGTGCAGTGTATTGTGCTGCACTGTGATATTTGGTTCTGCTGAGGCAGTATATTGTGCTGCACTGTGGTATTTGGTTCTTCTGGGGCAGTATGTTGTGCTGCACTATGGTATTTGGTTCTGCTGGGGCAGTATATTGTGCTGCACTGTGGTATTTGGTTCTTCTAAGGCAGTATATTGTGCTGCACTGTGGTATTTGGTTCTGCTGGGGCAGTATATTGTGCTGCACTGTGGTATTTGGTTCTTCTGGGGCAGTATGTTGTGCTGCACTATGGTATTTGGTTCTGCTGGGGCAGTATATTGTGCTGCACTGTGGTATTTGGTTCTTCTAAGGCAGTATATTGTGCTACACTATGGTATTTGGGTCACCTGGGGCAGTATATTGTGCTGCACTGTGGTATTTGGTTCTGCTGGGGTGGTATTCTCTTCTGCACTGTGGTATTTGGTTCTTCTGAGTCAGTATATTGTGCTGCACTGTGGTATTTGGTTCTGCTGAGGCAGTATATTGTGCTGCACTGTGGTATTTGGTTCTTCTAAGGCAGTATATTGTGCTGCACTGTGGTATTTGGTTCTGCTGAGGCAGTATATTGTGCTGCACTGTGGTATTTGGTTCTTCTAAGGCAGTATATTGTGCTGCACTGTGGTATTTGGTTCTGCTGGGGCAGTATATTGTGCTACACTATGGTATTTGGTTCTGCTGGGGCAGTATATTGTGCTGTACTGTGGTATTTGGGTCACCTGGGGCAGTATATTGTGTTGCACTATGGTATTTGGTTCTGCTGAGGCAGTATATTGTGCTGCACTGTGGTATTTGTTCTGCTGAGGCAGTATATTGTGCTGCACTGTGGTATTTGTTCTGCTGAGGCAGTATATTGTGCTGCACTGTGGTATTTGGTTCTGCTGAGGCAGTATATTGTGCTGCACTGTGGTATTTGTTCTGCTGAGGCAGTATATTGTGCTGCACTGTGGTATTTGGTTCTGCTGAGGCAGTATATTGTGCTGCACTGTGGTATTTGGGTCACCTGGGGCAGTATGTTGTGCTGCACTGTGGTATTTGTTCTGCTGAGGCAGTATATTGTGCTGCACTGTGGTATTTGGTTCTGCTGAGGCAGTATATTGTGCTGCACTGTGGTATTTGGTTCTGCTGAGGCAGTATATTGTGCTGCACTGTGGTATTTGGTTCTCCTGGGGCAGTATATTGTGCTGCACTGTGGTATTTGGTTTTGCTGGGGCAGTATATTGTGCTGTACTGTGGTATTTGGTTCTGCTGGGGCAGTATATTGTGCTGCACTGTGGTATTTGGTTCTGCTGAGGCAGTATATTGTGCTGCACTGTGGTATTTGGTTCTGCTGGGGCAGTATATTGTGCTGCACTGTGGTATTTGGTTCTGCTGAGGCAGTAGATTGTGCTGCACTGTGGTATTTGTTCTGCTGGGGCAGTATATTGTGCTGCACTGTGGTATTTGTTCTGCTGGAGCAGTATATTGTGCTGCACTGTGGTATTTGTTCTGCTGAGGCAGTATATTGTGCTGCACTGTGGTATTTGGTTCTCCTGGGGCAGTATATTGTGCTGCACTGTGGTATTTGGTTCTGCTGAGGCAGTATATTGTGCTGCACTGTGGTATTTGTTCTGCTGAGGCAGTATATTGTGCTGCACTGTGGTATTTGGTTCTGCTGAGGCAGTATATTGTGCTGCACTGTGGTATTTGTTCTGCTGAGGCAGTATATTGTGCTGCACTGTGGTATTTGGTTCTGCTGAGGCAGTATATTGTGCTGCACTGTGGTATTTGGTTCTGCTGGGGCAGTATATTGTGCTGCACTGTGGTATTTGGTTCTGCTGAGGCAGTAGATTGTGCTGCACTGTGGTATTTGTTCTGCTGGAGCAGTATATTGTGCTGCACTGTGGTATTTGTTCTGCTGGGGCAGTATATTGTGCTGCACTGTGGTATTTGTTCTGCTGGGAGGTATTTTGTTTTACACTACAGTATTTTTGTCCTGCCCGCTTATGTTGCCCCACATTCTGTTAATTTGAACCCGCCTATTACTGGTACATGGGGCCACTTTTATGTTTTTTTCTGGAGCCACTTTTATGTTTTTTTCCGGGGCCACTTTAAGTTCCCAGCCCGCCCCTGAAGCCCCGGTGCTGTTTAGTCAGATGCAGTCTCATGCTCAGACTCCAGATAACAGAATTGCGGATGCAGCTCTGGATGTGATTAGAGTATAAGGCTTGATGTATCATCACTAAAACAAAAAGAAAGGAATCTCCTCCATGAAAAGCCTTAGGAAGGGGGTCTATGTGCAGCTAAAGGGGGAGTAGTTGGCTCAGTCTGTACTGATATGGACCCTGGCAGTTATTGGTAGACCCCTCATGGAGGGTGATACTATAGCTGAGGCACAAGCCGCCATCTACAGGTTCTCCTCAGATATATTATTCATCAGCCTCTGGCTCCCAGTGATTCTTCTCTTATTGATTAAGGAATATAACTGCAGTCTGCAATTAAGAGAAGAAGAAAAATGACACAACCAGCGATGGCCGGGCCGGAGCACTGTAAGCTGAGTGCTGCAGATTGTTGTCCTCTGCCAGCTGGCACCGTGTGCCTCTCACCTACTATGATATCAGCAAAGCTCTCAGCCACAGGACACCAGTTACAGAGCCTACTCCACACTTGCGGCAAGATAACAGACATGGTCTTAATGGTACAGGAGGGCGCAGCGGGTTCTGCATAAAAAGGAACATGGACTTATATGCACTCTCATACGATACCAATTGCATTACTTCGTAAAGTGGGCGAACGGTAACCCACCTTAAGAACACCATTTATCCCCCACCAAGATATGAACGGTGCCGCCGCTGTCTCAAGTACTGTCCCCTTAAGGACACGAGTGGTGCTGCCGCCCTGGTGAGAAGGCGAGAAATGGTGCCAGGAGAGGCATTGGGAAAGGCCCCTATGTGACGCATCACCCACTTGGAAAAGGAGGACCCAATAAAACCGCTGGCCAGGTTTCATTACGGTGAGCGCAGCCAAGAGCCAAATGGCGTGCACTCAAACTTAAGAAAGTCCAGCTCGGGGTGAGTGATGAAACAAGGCTGCTGCAGGAGGTGAGTGCAAGCTCGATATGCGGGAAAATAAGACGACTCCTGCATGTATATAGTGGAAATGGCGAGGTAGAGCCAAATGTCATATGTATTCCCCGGCTGTGGGTGCGGGAGAAGAAAAAAGACCTGACTTAATGAGAGTGGAGTCCTGCACTGAAGTCTCCACAGCTTTAGTGACCAGAAGATGACAGCACGTGGCAGTGGTGGCCCACAGAGAGTGGGAGGAGTGAGAGTTCCTCCCCTCTAGACCTGTGATGGAAATGAGCCGGAGTGTACTGGACCAAACAGCAGAGGGATCCAAGTAGTGAGAGATCTCCAGCTGAGTCAGAGGGATCCAGTGACTCCAACAGCAGAATAAAATATACTGTAGGTTAGAACTCATGATCAGTATAAGTAATGTCATGTACAGTACAGACCAAAAGTTTGGACACACCTTCTCATTCAAAGAGTTTTCTTTATTTTCATGACTATGAAGGCATCAAAACTATGAATTAACACATGTGGAATTATATACATAACAAACAAGTGTGAAACAACTGAAAATATGTCATATTCTAGGTTCTTCAAAGTAACCACCTTTTGCTTTGATTACTGCTTTGCACACTCTTGGCATTCTCTTGATGAGCTTCAAGAGGTAGTCCCCTGAAAAGGTCTTCCAACAGTCTTGAAGGAGTTCCCAGAGATGCTAAGCACTTGTTGGCCCTTTTGCCTTCACTCTGCGGTCCAGCTCACCCCAAACCATCTCGATTGGGTTCAGGTCCGGTGTGGAGGCCAGTTCATCTGGCGCAGCACCCCATCACTCTCCTTCATGGTCAAATAGCCCTTACTTTCAAAGTTTTCCCAATTTTTCGGCTGACTGACTGACCTTAATTTCTTAAAGTAATGATGGACACTCGTTTTTCTTTACTTAGCTGCTTTTTTCTTGCCATAATACAAATTCTAACAGTCTATTCAGTAGGACTATCAGCTGTGTATCCACCTGACTTCTCCTCAACGCAACTGATGGTCCCAACCCCATTTATAAGGCAAGAAATCCCACTTATTAAACCTGACAGGGCACCACTGTGAAGTGAAAACCATTTCAGGGGACTACCTCTTGAAGCTCATCAAGAGAATGCCAAGAGTGTGCAAAGCAGTAATCAAAGCAAAAGGTGGCTACTTTGAAGAACCTAGAATATGACATATTTTCAGTTGTTTCACACTTGTTTGTTATGTATATAATTCCACACGTGTTAATTCATAGTTTTGATGCCTTCAGTGTGAATCTACAATTTTCATAGTCATGAAAATAAAGAAAACTCTTTGAATGAGAAGGTGTGTCCAAACTTTTGGTCTGTACTGTATGTACACAGTGACTCCACCAGCAGAATAGTGAATCCAGCTCTGGAGTATAATACAGGATGTAACTCAGGATCAGTACAAGATAAGTAATGTATGTACACAGTGACTCCACCAGCAGAATAGTGAGTGCAGATCTGGAGTATAATGCTGGATGTAACTCAGGATCAGTACAGGATAAGTAATGTATGTACACAGTGACTCCACCAGCAGAATAGTGAGTGCAGCTCTGGAATATAATACAAGATGTAACTCAGGATCAGTACAGGATAAGTAATGTAATGTATGTACAGAGTGACTCCACCAGCAGAGTACTGAGTGCAGCTCTGGAGTATAACACAGGCTGTAACTCAGGATCAGTACAGGATAATAGAAAAAAAGGGGGGTAGTCCCTAGAAGGAGAAAATGCAGAAGCACCTCTCCGGGGAGTACTGCTCTGTAAAGCGGAAATATGTAAGAAAAGGGGCAGTAACGTCTGACAGACGCCGGCAGACAGGCGGTACACCAGACTGCCCTGTCACCCTCCATGGTAAAGGCTACACGCGCTCCATGTGATACACAGTATTTGGGCTGATTTGGACTACATACGTCCACTCGAGCCTGCGCAACCTTTACTCTCCCCCCCCCCTTCCTCTATCTGTAACTATCATCCAGCTGGTATAGGAATGGGGGCTTTTCCTCTTCTTATGACCCCTGTCCCCTGATGAGTTAGGGGGTCCTGTAGAAGTAGAGGTACCTTGTTCCCTAAAGGTTTGATATATTCCTGAACGAAACGCGTAGGAACTACGAATATATACATCAATATTAGTCCTTAGGGACTTCTTTATTTTCCACCAATATTAGCTTCCTACACCCTGATAGCCCAAGCCCCCCACGGGTCCATTTCCCCTGTCCTTACAGGGCCATCTAGGGTGTATTATTCAGGGTCAGGTTTGAGACGGGGCCACCCCTTGCGGGGACAGGACCCCGTGTTAGGAGGTTAGCTTAGGGCATAATAGGCCAAGTAGGGCATCAACAGGGTTAGATTTTTACCTGTGGCCCTCAGCTATCAAGGCTTAACCTATTGAAGGACGCGTTCAGGTGTAAAGAATTCCTTCCTTTGAGCATTGGACTACACGGTCCGGGCGTCCATCACCGGTAATCTACCCTGTTACTTTTGCCTAATGGCATATTATTAGACCTCAGGCACACTGCCGTGGTCTCAACACAGTGTATGTTTCTGGTCATTTACACTTTCGCACCACCTCAAGGGCCTAAGTGGATCTGACCTACAGGTGACCTATTTAACTAGGTCCCTTGCCGTTGTTTGTTTATGTTTGTTTGGTTTGTCTGGTAGGGGCTCTCTCTTCCCAGTTAGGGATATTAATCGTCCTAATAAACTATAGGTTTTAAAACGTTACTGCCCCTTTTCTTACATATATCAGTACAGGATAAGTAATGTATGTACACAGTGACTCCACCAGCAGAATAGTGAGTACAGCTCTGGAGTATAATACAGGATGTATCTCAGGATCAGTACAGGATAAGGCCTCTTTCACACTTGCGTTGTCCGGATCCGACGTGTACTCCACTTGCCGGAATTACACTCCGGATCCGGAAAAACGCAAGTGTACTGAAAGCATTTGAAGACGGAACCGTCTTCCAAATGCGTTCAGTGTTACTATGGCACCCAGGACGCTATTAAAGTCCTGGTTGCCATAGTAGGAGCGGGGAGCGGGGGAGCGGTATACTTACAGTCCGTGCGGCTCCCCGGGCGCTCCAGAATGACGTCAGAGCGCCCCATGCGCATGGATGACGTGATCCATGTGATCACATGATCCATGAGCTTGGGGCGCCCTGACGTCACTCTGGAGCGCCCGGGGAGCCGCGCGGACGGTAAGTATGCTGCTCCCCCGCTCCCCACTACACTTTACCATGACTGCCAGGACTTTAGCGTCCCGGCAGCCATGGTAACCACTCTGAAAAAGCTAAATGTCGGATGCGGCAATGCGCCGAAACGACGTTTAGCTTAAGGCCGGATCCGGATCAATGCCTTTCAATGGGCATTAATTCCGGATCCGGCCTTGCGGCAAGTGTTCCGGATTTTTGGCCGGAGCAAAAAGCGCAGCATGCTGCGGTATTTTCTCCGGCCAAAAAACGTTCCGTTCCGGAACTGAAGACATCCTGATGCATCCTGAACGGATTTCTCTCCATTCAGAATGCATTAGGATAATCCTGATCAGGATTCTTCCGGCATAGAGCCCCGACGACGGAACTCTATGCCGGAACACAACAACGCAAGTGTGAAAGAGCCCTTAGTAATGTATGTACACAGTGACTCCACCAGCAGAATAGTGAGTACAGCTCTGGAGTATAATACAAGATGTAACTCAGGATCAGTACAGGATAAGGCTACTTTCACACTAGCATTCAGAGCGGATCCGCTCCTATAATGCAGACGTTTGGATCCGTTCAGAACGGATCCGTCTGCATTATAGCTTAGAAAAAATTCTAAGTGTGAAAGTAGCCTGAACGGATCTGTCCAGACTTTACATTGAAAGTCAATTGAGCCATATTGTGTAATCTTCAAACGGATCCGTCCCCATTGACTTACATTGTAAGTCTGGACGGATCCGTTTGCCTCCACACGGCCAGGCGGACACCCGAACGCTGCAAGCAGCGTTCGGGTGTCCGCTTGCTGAGCGGAGCGGAGGCTGAACGCTGCCAGACTGATGCATTCTGAGCGGATCCGCATCCACTCAGAATGCATTAGGGCAGTACGGATCCGTTCGGGGCCGCTTGTGAGACTCTTCAAACGGAGCTCACAAGCGGAGCCCCGAACGCAAGTGTGAAAGTAGCCTAAGTAATGTATGTACACAGTGACTCCACCAGCAGAATAGTGAGTGCAGCTCTGGAGTATAATACAAGATGTAACTCAGGATCAGTACAGGATAAGTAATGTATGTACACAGCAGAATAGTAAGTACAGCTCTGGAGTATAATACAGGTTGGATAAGTATAAGTAATGTAATGTACGAAGACTGTGAGGATCATTTACAAAGGCTTGTAATTTGGCACAAATGACATTTTGCGTAAAAAGTTGGTGACTTTTTATGTTTTACACTAATCTTGAGACAAAAAAAATGGTTGGAGTTTTATGGAATAAGCCAGAAATAATTCACGCTAGTTGCTAGGAGCTGGAGTAGATTTCAGTCTCTGGCGCACGGACAGACGAAGATGCAATAAATTTATTATGAGACATGCGCCTCCTAATAAGTTGGTCAGATCTTCCTCCAGCAGGGTTTTTACTAAGACTAGCATGTGAATCACAGATCTTTAGTAAATGAGCTTCTGTGACTCAGGGCATGAACAGACGCTCTAGTGTGTACCAGTCTTAGTACCATTGCCAGGATACTTTGGCTCTTCTTTGGGTTCTGCATCATTTGGAAGTTAATGTAGTGCAATCACAGAGGTCCTTAAACATATTTGTCTCGTTCCACATGTGACTCTGTAGTGATGAATTTGGCTGGCTACATGTGATGATGTGCAACTCTTCCTGCTCTAGATCCTAAATGTGTTCTGACCGGGGGCAGGAGAACCATCCGCAATAAAATCTTTTGCTTCCATGGACCTGTGTGGCGACAGAACTTCTATGTGTCTTGGAGGCTGCACGGGCATCTGACAGATTACTTATCAATGTATGAACATGAGTAAGTACGGGAGGTTAATGAAATCAGAGCTGTTCATCTATTAACCATGTACCACAATGGTGTGCACTAGTTTAAAGAGATTAATCTTATTCTTCATTCCCCACAGACATATAGAAGAATGGGAGGTGGGCACAGGACTTCAGAGCAGCATTCAAAATGATGCTGTTTCCTGATAGTTCTCAGGCTGCAGGACCTCACATCTCACTGTTGCCCCCTGCTGGCTTCCTGTTATATTTCAGACTACAGGACCTCACATCTCACTGTTGCACCCACTAGTTTCCTGTTATATTTCAGACTACAGGACCTCACATCTCACTGTTGCCCCCACTAGTTTCCAGTTATATTTCAGACTACAGGACTCACATCTCACTGTTGCCCCTGCTGGCATTCCTGTCATATTTCAGACTACAGGACCTCACATCTCACTGTTGCCCCCGCTAGTTTCCTGGTATATTTCAGACTACAGGACCTCACGCCTACTGTTGCCCCCGCTAGTTTCCAGTTATATTTCAGACTACAGGACCTCACATCTCACTGTTGCCCCCTGCTGGCTTCCTGTTATATTTCAGACTACAGGACCTCACGTCTCACTGTTGCCCCCTGCTGGCTTCCTGTTATATTTCAGCCTACAGGACCTCACATCTCACTGTTGCCCCCGCTAGTTTCAGTTAGCTCTCAGATGCTAGACTACTCCCTGCTGCCCTCTGTCGTTTTTCGGTTAGCTGTCAGACTGCAAAACTTTACCTCACTCTCTGCCCCTGTCTGATTAGCTCTCAGGCTGCAAGACCTAACGCCACATTGCTGCTCCTGATGGTTCAGTGTCTATACTAGTCATCTGCTGTTGTAGGAAAAGTATTAGGCAGCCTGATTTCAGAAATAACATGATGCAACACACAGTCAGGAAAAGGTAAAGTGAAGGAGAATGTACATATTATATGTACATTTAAAAGGTTTATCCAGTTTTAAAAAACAAAAACAAATGGCCTATCCTCAGGATAGGCCATCAATATCTGATCGGTGGGTGTCCATCACCCCCGCCTGTTAGAGTATCTCCAGTACCGGTAGTTGGCGCCTGATCTAAGTGGTTCTCCCAACCACTGGGACCTGTAACATTGAACAGTGCTGACATCTCTGCCTAGATGCATAGTGATCTGCTGATAAACCTAGGTCTCTGAGATTCTGTCCCTCTCAGTTTGTGACAAGTGTCAATAACTGTCATGTGTACGAGTAGAAGGCATCGCACATTCATCCCACACGACTTGATCTGAATTTTAAAGTTTATTGTGGCTAAAAAACTTTGCTTTCAATCTGGCTTTTATGCCCCTCCCACATGCCACAGATTGGAGCTAGGTGCTTGAAAATATAATCATTTGCAGATATTAGCGACACCTGCTGCTTTCTTGATTTGAATAACCTTACAGCTTGTCCATTTTGGTGTTGCAGTTTTAATGTATGATGGGGGCACTGGGGGAGATATTGCTGTGCAGTGAAAGACATTACTATTCTAATGGGCTCAGTGAGGGACATTAATATTCTAAAGAACAGAAAGGCAAATAATACTGGTTTGGGCACAAAGGCGGACATTACTACTGTATAGGGTAGAAACAAAGATATTACCACTGTATGGAGGCACAACATTCTCACTATATAACGGCACAGCATTAATAATGGCAGATATTAATTTTGTGAGGGATACAAAGGGGGACATTATGGGGACATTACTACTTTATGGAACACAAACAGGGACATTGCGGATCCGCAATACACGGGCACCGTTCCGTCTGCATTCCGCATCACGGATATGGACCCATTCACTTCAATGGGTCCGCAAATCTGGAGATGCGGAATGGTGCTGAACGTAAGCACGGAACAGAACCCTACGGAAGCACTACGGAGTGCTTCCGCGGGGTTTCGTCCCGTACTTCCGTTCTGCAAAAAGATAGAACATGTCCTATCTTTTTGCAGAATGGCTGAAACGCGGACCCATTAAAGTGACTGGGGCCGCAATCCGCTGCCCCACAGCCGATTTGCGGGCCGCAGCAGGACCACGGGGTGCACACGTTTGTGTGCAGGAGGCCTAAGAGTGCTGGAAGAGACAAGAGGTCAAAGATGTGACACCCTTCAGAGTCATATGCTGGAGGAAGTCTTCATGGTGCTCTGTAGTGGATGGTTAAGAAAATTGAAAATTCCAATCTGAAAGGACATCACCCGTAAATCACTGGATATAACTGTACTGTATTCACCTATATAGCTTGCACAGTGCATGTGTCCATTTTGTATCTACCACTTATACTGTCACTGTATGGTGGGAAGTTTGGTCATAGTACCGTGGTTTCTATTCAGTGTCAGTATGGACATTTTAAGTCACTATGTGGTAGTAATTGTGTTCATGATCTGACAGTATTATTTGGCTAGTGTTTTTATCAGTTTCATGTTTTTTGTTTTTTTTCATTTGTAGTATGATAATATTTGTTACTCGTATAATGGTATTATTTGGTAACTGTAAGTCTGTATTATTTAGAGGTGTGTTATCATATATAGAAAATGTTATTACGTTTATTGGGGGGAAGCAATTATTTTTGTAGACCATAACAACACCACTCGGCCTCGCACATCTGAACAACATGCATGCAGTGGTGGGGGCAGGTCGAAAATTTGCCCTGGTGATTCTAGTTACGCTCCTGGATGGCAGGTTTCACAACTGGGGATGCATAGGAATAGTGCATGGTGGAAGAGAGGGACAGCCTCCCTCCTGTGTGACCGTAAATAGTGCCGCTCAGGGCAGGCAGTTACATGGAAGGCTGCTCGCTAATGATACCTCTGTCACTTCTGACATTTGATCGGCCACCATGTTCAGTAATGTAAATAGAATTACTCGCTATGAAGCGGCGCCTGGGGGAGAATTGCTGCTTGATATTCTGTGCTTTAAGCTACGCGCTTCAAGGGTTTCTTCTTTCTTTTTTTTGCTACCTTGATAGCAGCCATATCCTGTGCACATATTGGTCAGTATTTTTAGCTTTCTGTAGCACAGGCCTTTATGTCTCCATTCCTGCCAGAACAGAAATGAATATAGGAGTAAAAACAAGAGTGAACATACATCCAACATAAAGAGGGACACCAATCATAGTTCGTAATAAACAACTAGTGCGGGAACCTTTGAAAGTAATATGATACATACAATAGGGGAAGCAGGGTGGCACTGTGGTTAACACTGGTGCCCAGCCGAAATGGGTTTAAATCTGACCATGGACAACATCTGCATGGGGTTTGTATGTTCTCCCCTCCGGGTACTCTGGTTTCCTCCGACAGTCCAAAAATATACAATTAGGAAAATTGTCTCTGTACGATATTTAACCTATATGGCAGCCACTTACTCCCCAGGGAGTTGCCCCTGCCACACAATTATTCCTGGAGTAGGACCAGAGTGATGTTGTCACGGACGTTCCCGTGGCAGGTACCAGGAGATCGGAGAGACTGGCAACTCGTGGGTTAAATTGACAAGTTCACTGCGGATCTTATTGTGTCTGTATTTTGGTGAACGACACACCCCTTGCTTCAGGTGTCTTGTCTATTCTTGTTGTTTTGTGTTTGTTATATTCCCTGTTGTTTGTATCTGGGCCTGAGACAAAGACTTCCATTCATCAATCTGGGGAAGAATGGGTTGTCTCTGGTCCTAACCTCATTCCAGGGCCTTATAGGGATATAAGGGCCTAGGTATCCAGCATATGAATATTCCTACCTTTAAGGTCTATTCATATTGATAGGTAGTTAGGGCCCGGATTAGGGTTGTCTAGGAGTTGACCTGTTTCTTCCCTAGTTTTCAGGCCCAGTTTCTGTTCCCCTTCCCTCCTGTGTTTAGTGTGGAGTTTTTCCCCCACACTAATCGTGAAATTATAAACCGCCGAATAACCGTCATTTTGTTGTCTGTATCAGTTCAGCCATGGATGTTATCACTGCACTGACCGGACAGCTACAGGGGCTGTCTCTGGAGGTGGATGACCTCCGCACGACCGTCTCACAGATGCAGAGACCACTGTTGGTTGATCCTAGTAGTGGTTACCTGACCTGTCTTGAACCTAAAGTTGCTCTCCCTGATAGATTCTCGGGGGGGGGAGTGATAATTTTATTAGGTTCAGGGAAGCATGCAAATGGTACTTTAAGTTGCGTCCACACTCATCTGGGGATGAGAGCCAGAGAGTGGGTGTGATTATTTCATTGCTTAAAGGGGACGCCCAGTCTTGGGCTTTTTCTCTGCCGACCGGATCACAGTCTCTCTGATCAGTAGATGCATTTTCCGGAGCTTTAGGTCTCATCTATGATGACCCGGACCGAATCTCCCTGGCTGAGACTAAATTACGCGGCCTGTGTCAGGGAGAGCGTTCGGCGAAGATCTATTGTTCCGAATTTAGGAGGTGGGCTATGGATACTGAGTGGAACGATACAGCTCTCCGTAGCCAGTTTTGTCAGGGATTATCTGGGAGGCTGAAGAACGCTTTGGCCTTTCATGAGAATCCTGAGTCTTTGGAAGCCGCCATGTCTTTGTCTGTATGTATTGATAGATGCCTGAGAGAAAGATCTAAGGGCCCACTCTCTCAGGACGTTCTATTACATAACGTACCGTATTCCTTTGACTCTTTGGGTAAAGAGACTCCTGACCTTATATCTAAGGATGAATCCATGGAATTAGGGGAAGCGACTCCAGGATCTGCTTGCAAAAGTAGGAGTCGCAAGCAGGGAGTATGTTTTTTCTGCGGTCAAAGGGGACATTTTGTCAATATATGTCCAAGCATTCAGCGGCAAAAAGAGAAACAAAAAGGGGTGTCTAAATCCTATCTGACTATCGGAGGTGTGAGTGAGGAGTCAGAGAATGTGCATTTGTCCTTTGCTGGTAGTACCCGATTTCTCCTGACTGCCGAGGTGGCGCTAGAGTACAAAACTGTGGAAATTAAAGTATTTATCAACAGGGCCAGGGTGAACCTGATTGATGCTCAGTTTTTCCGCATGCACGGGTTATCACCAAGTACATTAAGAAAAGACATTCCTGTATTTGCTATTGATTCTGCCCCTCTTACTCAGAGGTGCTTGTCACAAGTTTTGCATGATATCAGATTAAGAGTGGGTGACTTTCATGAAGAAGTTATCTCATGTTTTTTCTTGGAACTTCTCCCTGCACCTATGGTTCTGGGTTTATGGATTGGCAAGCTAGGCAGATTCTGGATTCGGGGGACTATTGCATTGATAATTGTCTCAATACACCCTTTTCTGTGGTTACTACTAAGGCTGTACACTCTTTTATATCCAAGTTTGCCGATGTGTTTTCTGATAGTGGATGTCAAGATTCACCTTCCCATCGGGAATATGATTGCCCTGTCAATTTTATTCCCGGGGCTACATTGCCTAAATCTAGGTTGTATAATCTTTATGAACCTGAAAGGCAGGCCATGATAGAATATGTTGCCGAGAGTTTGAAGAAAGGGCACATAAGACCTTCCAAGTCTCCAGTGGCTGCAGGGTTTTTTTTTGTAAAAAAAAAAAAAGATGGAGGTTTTTGGCCATGTCTGGATTTTCGTGAACTCAATCAGATTAGTATCCGTGATCCTTACCCTCTTCCTTTGCTTCCCAATTTATTTAACCAGATTATTGGTGCCAAGGTGTTCTCCAAGTTGGATTTAAGGGGGGCATATAATCTGGTTAGGATCAAGGAAGGGGATGAATGGGAGACGGCTTTCAATACTCCTGAGGGGCACTTTGAGAACCTGGTCATGCCTTTCGGGTTGACCAATGCCCCGGCGGTCTTCCAACATTTTGTGAATGACATCTTTCATCGCCTAGTGGGAAGGTTTGTGATCGTGTATTTGGATGACATTCTTATTTATTCTTCTGACATGGAAACACATCAGAATCATGTGAGACAGGTGTTACAGATTCTAAGGGATAATAAATTGTTCGCAAAATTAGAGAAATGTGTTTTTGCGGTACACGAGGTGCAGTTCTTGGGATACCTGCTGTCATCTTCGGGTTTTCAAATGGATCCTTAGAAAGTCTGTGCTGTATTGGACTGGGATCGACCCGAAAATCTGAAGGCTCTTATGCGGTTTTTAGGATTCACAAACTATTACCGAAAATTTATTAAGAATTATTCGACAATAGTAAAACCCTTAACGGACATGACTAAGTATGGTCTGATTCAGCGTTGCAAGCCTTTTCTGCGATTAAGGAATGCTTCTCTTCTGCTCCCATATTGGTGCAGCCAGATGTGTCACAACCGTTTATTGTGGAAGTGGACGCATCCGAAGTGGGGGTAGGAGCAGTTTTGTCATAGGGTCCTTCACCTGGTAAATGGCGACCATGTGCATTTTTCTTGAAAAAACTATCCCCCGCTGAGAAAAATTTGTATGTGGGTAACAGAAAGGTTGCTGGCCATTAAATTGGCTTTTGAGGAATGGATGGTGTCATTGGTTGGAAGGGGCGATTCATCCGATCACGGTATTCACTGATCACAAAAATCTGGCTTATCTGGAGTCGGCGAAACAACTGAACCCGACAAGCCAGATGGGCCCTGTTTTTCACCAGATTCAATTTTGCTGTCACCTATCGTCCTGGGATTAAGAAGGCCAAGGCGGACGCCTTGTCACGTAGTTTCCCTGGAGGTGGTGATTTTTGAAACCCCGAGTCCCATACTGTCTAAAGGGGTGGTGATATCCGCCCTTTACCGAGGTGAAGGTGTTAGAGGCTCAGGGAGACATACCGGACTCGTGTCCCTCTGGCAAACTATTTGTGCCACCGGAATTGCGTCACAAGGTGTTGGAGGAACATCATTGTATGGTTATTACAGGACATCCTGGGAGTAGGTCCACTGCCAACCTCATATCTCGTACATTCTGGTGGCCGGGGTGGCGTAAGTGTGTGAAGGACTATGTGTCAGCCTGTACTACCTGTGAACGGGCCAAGGTGACACATACTCGACCTTCTGGATCTTTACTTCCGTTACCCATTCCGTCCAGACCATGGACGCATGTATCCATGGACTTTATCACTGATCTACCTAATTCTTCAGGAAAGACAGTTATTCTGGTGGTAGTTGATCGCTTTAGTAAAATGGTACATTTTATTGCATTACCAGGCCTACCTAATGCTAAAACCCTTGCACAGGTATTTGTTGACAACATTGTGAAACTTCATGGCATTCCCTTTGACGTGGTCTCAGATCGTGTTTGTTTCTAGATTCTGGAAGGCATTCTGTACTCGTCTGGGAATTCAACTGTCCTTTTCTTCGGCTTTTCATCGTTAGTCGAACAGACAGACGGAGCGCACTAATAAGAGTCTGGAGACTTACTTGAGATGTTTTGTATCTGAGAACCAGGAGGAGTGGTCTTCCTTTTTGTCTTTCGCAGAGTTTGCCATAAACAATCGTAGTCAGGAGTCCACTGTTGAGTTGCCGTTTTTTGGGGCCTATAGATTTTACCCGCAGTTTGGCACATTTTCTGGTTCTAATACATCTGGTATCCCTGAGGAAGAACGTTTTTCGTCATCATGGTCATCAATATGGTGAAAAATTCTAAATAACTTGAAAAATATGTGTAGTGTCCCACTAGGTAAAGGTGGGCGCTACACAAGGGTTAACATGTCTTTTGCATTAATGTGATGTTTAATATGCATTTCCCTGTGTTATCTGGGTGTCAGGCCTGTTAGGGTGTAGTTTAGCCTCCTAGACGTTAGAGGGAGCTAGAGAGCCCTAAGTATATATAGGTAGGCCCAGACAGGGGAGAGTTAGTTCATTCCAGGTGGCTAGAAGAGTAATGTAATGTAGTCAGCCTGAAGCTCCTGAGGCTAAGTTAGCTCAGTAGAGTCACCCCAGAAGAAGAATCTACCTCCTGGGAGAAACCTGCAGCTTCCCTACCAAGCAAGGACAATACAACAAGTTCAGATAAGTAACTTGATGAGCAGGAGTACTATAAGTTAAAGTCAAGAGTCAATACTGGAGGAAGGATTTATTACCAAGGATTAAAGCCAGCATTTAGGCATCCGGGCCTTGGGATCCAGCCAGCTAGAATAGCTGAAGGGGATAGGGCAGCATAGTTCTGCTAAAGCATTAACTGTTTACCCTCCAAGTATCTTGCAAGATTATACCTGCCATACTGTGAAGTAAACCTGCTTGTTGAATATTGTTACAAGGGACTGCATCATCATTATCAACTGTATGTACAAAGTTGGACTGTTTCCAAGTAAAGCAACGTTTGGTTTACCATACCAGCTGTTGCTACCTCTATTACTACTCCTACAAATCGGTGTGCCACCGTTACAGGCAGTGGCGTCACGATCCTTAAAGGGACCTTGCATCAGGCACTTAAAATACCTGCAACACCCAGGGCACCTCATCCACCATCAGGTCTGGTCTACATCCAGAGTGTGCCCCAGAGGAACTTGTGTCTACTCTCATTCAACTGCCGCATGCCTGCCCAGGGTTCTCCTCCAAAAAGTGAGTAACCCTCGATTGCCCATAACCGTGACCTCACAATCGCAATACCCTGCAGGTCTGGCGTGCTGCATATGAGCAACAAATATAAAAGTGTGGCTGACAGGAAATGTATGAATGGTCTGGACCTAAGTGTGGGTGATTCTGTGTGGCTGTCCACAAGAAACATTAAGTTGAAGGTACCTTCCTGGAAGTTGGGTCCAAGGTTTATCGGCCCATATAAGATCACGGCCATTATTAATCCTGTAGCTTTTCATCTTGAGCTTCCTCAGGCCCTGAAAATTCATAATGTGTTCCATAGGTCTTTGTTGAAAAAATATGTGGAACCTTTACAGCCATCTTCCTTGCCACCAGCTCCGGTCATGGTGGATGGTAATTTGGAATTCGAGATCGCGAAAATAGTTGACTCTCAAGTTCTCCGTGGATCCCTTCAATATCTTGTCCACTTGAGAGGTTATGGACCGGAGTAGAGGATGTGGGTGCCGGCACCCGACGTTAATGCCAATCGTTTAGTGAATGCCTTTCATAGATCTCACCCGTAGAAGGGGGGGGGGGGGTACTGTCACGGACGTTCTCGTGGCAGGTACCAGGAGATCTGAGAGACTGGTAACTTGTGGGTTAAATGGACAAGTTCACTGTGGATCTTGTTGTGTCTGTGTTTTGGTGAATACCACACCCCTTGCTTCAGGTGTTTCTTGTTGGTAAACTACCTTTCCCATAAGTAGCAGCTTCTCACTCTTGGAGGTGCGGTTTATAGATTTTCTTCCTGCCTTCTTACTAGCTGGTCAGTTGTACTTTGTGGTGCTTCTGGAGTTGACAGTTTTATACTTTCAGATACGTCTTGTCTGTTCTTATTGTTTTGTGTTTGTTATATTCCCTGTTGTTTGTATCTGGGCCAGAGACTTCCATTCGTCCATCTGGGGAGGAATGGGTTGTCTCTGGTGCTAACCTCATTCCAGGGACTTATAGGGATATAAGGGCCTAGGTATCCAGCATATAAATATTCCTACCTTCAAGGTCTATTCATATTGATAGGTAGTTAGGGCCCGGATTAGAGTTGTTTAGGAGGTGACCTGTTCCTTCCCTAGTTTCCAGACCCAGTTACTGTTCCCCTTCCCTCCTGTGTTTAGTGTGGAGTTTTTCCCCACACTGATCGTGGACAGATGTTTACTTCTGAAGGCCTCTTTATGTGGTCTCCAGACCAATCTCTGGCTATCATTCAAGACAAAAGCAGGTCTCATTACGTAAGAGGATAGACCTCCATTTCAGCCTCCATTTCCATTCTGTGCACCATGATAGTCTTTGACAGTGGTGACGTGAGGTAATATGGTAATTTTCAGACTATAAAATGTACCTGACCATAGTACCACCAGGTTTTAGACAACAAATAATTGGAAACAAACATTTCATAGTAGGTCAGCATACTTAACATGTTACCTGTATTCTATGGGTTAGTCCTCTTATGGCAATACCAAATATGTATAGTTTTTTTTTTAATTATGTTCTACTACTTTTGCACAATAAAACACTTTAAAATATCACTTGTTTGGCATTACCTCATACACAGCTGGGTGAGGGCTTGTTTTTTGTAGGGTGAATTGGTATAATTCAGGAGTGCATACTGCTTCAACCTGCTTTATCTCAGCCTATATAGCAGCTTGAGAGCAGGTAGCAGAAGGTACCTAACCTGGTTTCTAAAGACTTTATCTCTGGCTGTATTGAGTCTAGCACTTCATTCCAAATCTTGTTGTAAAGCTTAGACTCCTAGTTTGAACATAAGGCTACTTTTACACTAGCGTTTCTATTTTCTGGTATTAGGATCTCAAATACTTCCGTTTTATCCCCCTTCATTGCCAATGGGGACAAAACGTAACTGAACAGAACGCTTCAAAAAGCATTCTGTTCCGCTTGGTTGCGTTCCCATACCGGAGAGCAAACCGCAGCAAGCTGCGTTTTTCTTTCCGTTATGGGATGCGGAGCAAGACAGACCCGTCCCCATTGACTTGCATTGTGGGTCATGACGGATCTGACACAATCTGACACAATAGAAAATGGATCCGTCCCCCATTGACTTTCAATGGTGTTCATGACTGATTGGTCCTTGCTATGTTAAAGATAATACAACCGGATCCGTTGATAACACAAGCGTTTCTGCTGAGCCCTGCCGGATCCAGCAAAAACGCTAGTGTGAAAGTAGCCTAAGACCTAGTTCTGACGTTTCTAACTGTTATACAGACTTAGATAGAAGTGTTAGTATCTACTTGGACTCCCTGACTTTGGACTATAAGAAACAAGAACATTTTAACAAGATTAATCCTTCCTAAAAAGTGCCCCCTATAGTCCAAAAAAATGCAAGTACTATAATGCAGCTTTCCTAGTGGAAAATGTTTCCTGTATGACTATATGAAGGTATATGTATTTAATACATATAGTGATATCCCTGCCTTACTGGGTGTGATGGCCTCCTGTGTACTGCCACCTTTGTACATAAATCTAACTACTATAATACTACCCTTTAT
Organism: Bufo bufo; assembly: GCF_905171765.1. Lineage (NCBI taxonomy): Eukaryota > Metazoa > Chordata > Amphibia > Anura > Bufonidae > Bufo > Bufo bufo. The sequence goes on along the minus strand of NC_053389.1, from coordinate 232,681,547 downwards.
GTACAAGAATATAGTAATACTGCTTCCTTTGTATAAGTATGCCTATTATAATACTGTACCCTACATACAAATATGCTGTAACTACTGTAATAATGCCCCATATGTATAAGCGCTGCGGAATATAGTAGCGCTATATAAGTGCATAAAATAAATAAATATGTACAAGAATATAACTACTATAATACTGTTTCCTACATAAAAGAATATAACTTCTATAATACTGCCCCATGTACAAAAATATAACTACTATAATACTGCCTCTTTTTTGGGCATCGAGTGGTGTCTCTGGAAAACGCGCAGGAGGCCATCATGAAACATGAGGGCCAGACAAGCGAGGCCTTACGGGCGCACAGAGACTTGCTAAATGAGACTTTGCTCCGCATTGAAGATCAGGAGAACCGGGGCCGGCGTAGAAATTCCTCGCATACGCGGCCTACCCGGGTCTATAGCAGTTGAGGCGCTGCATACGGTAGCATGCGAGATCTTCTCTCTGCTGGGCCCGGAACGAGCAACCTCTATCACGATAGAGCACATTCATCAGGCCTTACGGCCTAAACCTAAGCTCAATGAGCCGCCACGAGATGTGGTGTGTGGCATCCTCAGCTATGTGGACACTGCCGCTCTCTTGAAAGCTGGAAGGGAAGCGGATCAGATCCTGTACGGTGAGGACACCCATTATTATTTTTCAAGACCTGGCCCCTTCTACCTTAGCTGAGAGACGCATTATACGTCCACTCCTGGAGGCTCTTAAGGCCTCGGCCATTCTATTCAGATGGTTATATCCCTTTGGCCTGGCCATCCTAAAAAATGGCAAACAACTTACGGTGCGTACTCCGGAGGATCTAAAGGCCATTTGGGGACCTCTTGGGATTACACCTGTGGATGTGCCTTCATGGATGCCAGCAGATCAGGGAGACCCTTACCAACGCCCCCCAAGCGTGGATACATGGCCACCGGGTCCTCTCCAGAAAGTCGGAGAAGCAAGGGAGAAGCCACTCTCAAATCTCCAAAACCTGACTTTGCTCTGAGAGGGGTTGAATCCTCTCATATATGTTCACTACCAGGCTGGTTGCCATACGACCTCTGCCAAATCTAGGTCGGACCGTCACTAACTATTATGTGCAGTATATCACCTGCCTTACCTGAGTCTTAGCCCTCTATTCCCAGAAGATAACGGATATGGCGTCTCAATGAGACTCTGATCTCAGATCCTGCCAATGCATCGAAAATATCTTGAATTATGTTGGAATTCTTCACACTTAACACAATAGGAGATTTCCCCCCCCCCCCTTCCTCACCCTCAGTTTTGTGGGAAACCCATAAGGCGGTGGTTAGAGGTGAACTAATAGCCCTGGGTTCTTATATCAAAAAAATACGTTCCCAAGCAGTGAATGATCTGCTGTCCCGCATAGCACGTCTGGAACTGACCCATAAACAATCCCAGGCTAAAGCTGTGGCTGCGGAATTGGTGGAGACTAGGACGGAATTGAAAAACATGCTTAATACCAAATATGCTAAGCTCATTTTTCGCTCCAAATTTAAAGCATATGCCCATGGGAACAAAGGAAACAAATTGATGTCCGCCATGGCTAAACAGCGCCATGCAGACTCCTTTATTCCGGCAATTAAAGATGTAAATGGCACTAAGCACAAGTCAACTCATGATATAGCAAAGGCATTTTGTGCTTACTACGCTGACCTCTATAATATCCCCACACCTGGCCGTCCTGGTCCCAAATCAATTGAGCAAGCCACAGATGAGTTCCTCTCCACACTACAGCTACCTTTTGTCAACCCTCTCCAGGCTTCCCAACTAGTAGCCCCCGTTTCGGAGCTAGAGATTACTAAAGTTCTCTCTTCAATACCCTCCGGCAAAAGCCCAGGCCCAGATGGCCTCACCATATCCTATTATAAAACCTTTAAGGAAGTTCTGATCCCTCATTTCCAAACACTAACTTTCTTCTGTCTGGAGGCTCACTGCCCCCTCAGACATTGGAAGCACATATAACCATAATCCATAAGGAGAATAAAGACCCTCTTCAATGTGGCAGTTATTGCCCTATTTCCCTGCTGAACGCGGATGTCAAGTGGTGGGCCAAAATACTGGCTCAACGTATCTAGCTGATCCTGCCGGATCTTATTGGTAGTGAACAAGTGGGATTTGTACTCCGGCAGACAGGGCTGTGAGAATACGATACTGTAACGGATCACCTGGTACACCGACCGGGTACCTCCGTTGAATGAATGCTCCTAGTGCTTTCCGAGGACTCCAAGCACTCCACTTGACACCGTACGCACTGCAGACCCCACGAACTGCCGAAGCTTGGTTGAGGTCTCACCGTCTCCTACCCACCCTGGACCTACGACAAGGCTCCAGGCTCCAGTGGGTGGACCTCTCCTAAAACCAGAGATCAGGAACAGCCCTTAAAAGAGCTAGTAGTTATAGCCAGGGGAGTATACACGTATAGCAATCCCCACACACATGAGACGAGGCTCTATGTTGAAGGTGAAACAGGAACTGACTGTACTTCACGTACAGCCTCTTTTATTCACAAACCAAAAACATAGTACTGCCCACAGGGGTTTGAAATACAACCAATCAGTAATTAACAACACATACAATGTAACTACAGCAACCAATCGTTCACGCCCCCAGAGGACCAGAATGAAGACTGGGACATAGGACAACATATCCCCACAATGCATCATGGTCTCCTGCCCTCTGTCTGGAGACAACCTGAGGAGCAATCCAATTATCTCTCAGAACAAAGGGAGATCGCCAATACACATGTAGATACAACAGGACAGACATCACCATTTAAACACACAATGGGACAATGGCACAATAGAAACACACCCAGCATTTTCCTCCCAAGCTGACAAGTTACACTTATTATAAATTGTTACAACTTTGTGAGTTTACATTGGCCATACATATAACTTACATTAATTCAAACAGTATAACGTGGGGACAAACCTATCCAAAATTCACTTGAATCGGTTCAGGGGTTTAAAAGTTAGTATATGGCCCATAATCCTGGGGCAAGAGGCCAGCAGCCAGTCCTCTCCAAAACCCAGTGGCGAGGTCGGTTTCGCCACACATCTCCCCCTCCCAGGGAAGACTAACCAGATACCTGACCTCACGGTCAGTACCTGAGTTAGTCTGGCAGTCCAACCACAACCCAATACTGGACCTGTTGAATCTTGGGGCCTGGCTCTGTTCTGTATGTCCCCAGCTGTTGAGTGGGCATCTGCTACTCCTCGCTTCCTTGTGGTTCTCCAGCTTGGAACTGTAGGTACTTGGTGGGCAGAGGCCGACTGCGCTCTGCCCAGATGCCAGCTCTTCCGCTGGGGTAGCCTGTGGGAAGTCCGGCTCTGGAGAAGAGGATAGGGGAGGGCAGAGGCCGACTGCGCTCTGCCCAGATGCCAGCGCTTCCGCTGGGGTAGCCTGTGGGAAGTCCGGCTCTGGAGAAGAGGATAGGGGAGGGCAGAGGCCGACTGCGCTCTGCCCAGATGACAGCGCTTCCACTGGGGTAGCCTGTGGAAAGTCAGCCTCTGGAGAAGAGGATAGGGGAGGGCAGAGGCCGACTGCGCTCTGCCCAGATGCCAGCTCTTCCGCTGGGATGTGGTCAGGGAATCCTATCCCCAGGACCTTGTTGCAGATCGGCTGTGGAGAGGAGGAATCGCTTACCTCCTCCTCCTGGCATTCCTGCAGGGTTGGTGGGGGATCTGAACCGGCCGTCCAGCATCCCGGTAGGCCTGGTGCAGAGACCGCGGTCCCATCTGCACCATCGGAGTTAGGGGTGCTGTCCCCCTCCTCCTCCTGGTATCCCTGCGGAGATGGCTGGAGATCTGGACCGACCGTCCAGCATCTCTGTAGGACTGGTAGAGAGACCTCGGTCCCATCTCCACCTGCCATCTGTGGGTCCTCCCAGGACCAGTCTGTGAGGTCCCTCAACATTTGCGAGTAAGGACCACCTGCGTCCACACCTGGCAACTCCGGCTGCTGTTGAGGGTCTGGGCCAGCTGCCCAGCATCCCGGTGGAGAGACCTCGGTCCCGTCTCCCCCTGCCTGTTGTGGTTCCTCACAGGACCAGTTTATGAGAACTTCTACCTCTGTAGCTGGTACTGAAGCAGGGGATACTTCAGTCGGGTCTTCCCAGCTGTAGGGTTGTAGGTCTGGGACTGCCACCCAGCTCTCTGGCAGTGTATATTGGGACCGAATTGAGCTGAAGAAGTATTGGTAGTCCTGCTCCAGCTCCCACTCCTTTGTCACTAGAGATGCCAGGTCTTGTCTCACCTCTCTCGCTGTAGCCCAATCATGCATAGCCTCCCTGTAGTCATAGATATCCCAGAACCGGGACCCTCCAGCATCTCCGAACTCCGGTTCTGCGAAGGCCTCAAACAACAGGCCAGGGCCATCAGAATTCTCACCCTCGGGTCTGTCGTGCTCAGCCATCCAGGGGGAGTGCCGAATCACATACCACCAGAGTGCCTGGTAGGCGTCATCTAGCCAAAGCTCCTTCCATACCAGGCTCTCCAGTTCTGTCACCCACTCATTCAGGGGCTTCTCTCCCAGAAGGGGCATTCGCAGGGCCACTCGCATCCGCAACTGCTGTTCCTCACTGGGGAGACACTCGCCCCGCCGCCGCTGGGCATTTTCCAGGGCATCATACCAGACGCCTTTCCGGACTGCATCCCTCCAGTCCGGGTCATCCTCATCCTCGTAGTGGAACGCTGTTTGAAGACTAGCCGATTCCATCCTGCTGTAGCCAAGGGCGCTGTACGGATACTAGCGTTACCCTCAATTTAGTAAATCCACGAACGGTGTCTCCGAGCTGCTTCTCCTCACACTAGGATGCCATCCCACTGCTTGCCACCAATGTAACGGATCACCTGGTACACCGACCGGGTACCTCCGTTGAATGAATGCTCCTAGTGCTTTCCGAGGACTCCAAGCACTCCACTTGACACCGTACGCACTGCAGACCCCACGAACTGCCGAAGCTTGGTTGAGGTCTCACCGTCTCCTACCCACCCTGGACCTACGACAAGGCTCCAGGCTCCAGTGGGTGGACCTCTCCTAAAACCAGAGATCAGGAACAGCCCTTAAAAGAGCTAGTAGTTATAGCCAGGGGAGTATACACGTATAGCAATCCCCACACACATGAGACGAGGCTCTATGTTGAAGGTGAAACAGGAACTGACTGTACTTCACGTACAGCCTCTTTTATTCACAAACCAAAAACATAGTACTGCCCACAGGGGTTTGAAATACAACCAATCAGTAATTAACAACACATACAATGTAACTACAGCAACCAATCGTTCACGCCCCCAGAGGACCAGAATGAAGACTGGGACATAGGACAACATATCCCCACAATGCATCATGGTCTCCTGCCCTCTGTCTGGAGACAACCTGAGGAGCAATCCAATTATCTCTCAGAACAAAGGGAGATCGCCAATACACATGTAGATACAACAGGACAGACATCACCATTTAAACACACAATGGGACAATGGCACAATAGAAACACACCCAGCATTTTCCTCCCAAGCTGACAAGTTACACTTATTATAAATTGTTACAACTTTGTGAGTTTACATTGGCCATACATATAACTTACATTAATTCAAACAGTATAACGTGGGGACAAACCTATCCAAAATTCACTTGAATCGGTTCAGGGGTTTAAAAGTTAGTATATGGCCCATAATCCTGGGGCAAGAGGCCAGCAGCCAGTCCTCTCCAAAACCCAGTGGCGAGGTCGGTTTCGCCATAGATACGCTTGCTTTATATTATGGAGTGGGCTAAGAAGAATTCCACACCCTTGGCTTTGCTGAGCACAGATGCGGAGAAGGCCTTCGACAGGGTTGGTTGGCATTTTATGTCACAGGCCCTGTCGAGGTTTGGTTTTCCAGCTCCGTTCATCGCCGCTATCTTTACTTTGTATTCAGCCCCGTCTGCCAGACTCAAAATAAATGGCACTCTTTCTCCATCCTTCGCTATTTATAATAGCACGAGGCAGGGATGCCCCCTATCACCGTCTCTCTTCGTTTTAGTTATGGAGATGCTACTCTGTAGGATCCGGCAGGACCTGGCTGTTGAAGGCCTCACCATTCATTCTCAAACCCACTTGACAGCCGCGTTCGCAGACAACTTATTGATAATGACGACCAACCCGGAGATGTCCTTCGCCAGGCTATTGTCCCTTTTTGAAGAATTTGGCTTTATTTCCAATTTTTAAATTAACTATAGTAAGTCTATAGGCCTCAATGTCACTTGCCCCAACTCGGTGAAAGCTACCCTTCAGAAGTCTACTCCCTTTCAGTGGGTGCCGAGAGATATTGTGTTTCTAGGAGTGCATGTATCTGCGCAGGCAAAAGATCTACTCACTCTCAACTACACCTCCTTATTATCATCTGTTAAGAAGCATTTGAAGTCCCTTAAGCTCCCATTTCTCTCATGGTGCGGAAGGAAGAGTTACCTTAAGAACTTCCTGTACCTCTTGCAAGCACTGCCTATCTGGCTACCGCATTCCGTTTTTACTGAAATACGCCATGTCTTCTCACTTTTCTTGTGGGGTAGTCGCCCCTCTAGGATCGCATATTCAGTATTGGTCAGGGAGAAGAGATTTGGCGGGTTTGGCCTACCCGATATGCGTTCATACTATACAGCTTTGCAATTATTCTGTGGGATCTCTCTTCTCAATGATCAATATGATGCGCCATATGTGCGCTTGGAGCACTCCTTGATTACTGCCAGAGAGACGAATCCTCTGGGGTATATCCCCCTGCTCGCCAGATGGCTCTTCTTTCCCACCCATATGTAAAGGTATGTTAGTGGAGTGGGCTAGACAATATAAGTCCAAAGTGATTAAATTCCCAAACCCACGCATGCCACTCTCCTCTTTACAGTTCTATATACACCCAGAGGCTCGGGAACCCACAGGTATATGGCCCCTTCTAGGTGATATCCACTTGAGTGATATACAGACCCCAGATGGAAACTTAGACTGGAGTGTGGTCCGGAATAACTCCAGAGTCAAAAAGGCCTCTTTCCTACAGGTATTTGCCTTACAAAAATACATCAAATTGCTTAAGTTACCACCCCCAAATGTCTCCAACTCTCTCTCCTGGTTAGATAATCGTCTTGCGGACACACGTATGCTTCCTAAACCGCTTTCCACGATATACAAGGAATTGCTTTCATCCTCCCCCCCTGAACTGCACTTTCTTATTTCTTAATTCTTGGGAGGTAGAACTCTCTATCCGCCTGTCGGACCCAGAAAAAGCATTTATCCTCTCCCACTCCCACGGTTTTAGTCGATGTATCAGAATTCAGGAGAATTCGTATAAGCTACTCACCAGATGGTACAAGTCCCCCGAATTTCTGCATAGGCTTAAGCCTGAGATTTCGAGCATGTGTTGGAGATGTGGAAAGGGTATAGGTTCGCTTTCACACATTTGGTGGTATTGTGAGAAAATCAGTTTGTTCTGGACACACATTGAACAGCTGATAAATGAAGTCTGTGCTACTAAGGTTAAATTGGATCCTAAACAAATCCTTCTTTGGTGTCCCAATGACTCGCTTACTCCTTCTGGATCTGACCTCCCCACTATGCTTATCACAGCGGCGAGATTGCTTATCCCGCTGCTTTGGAAAAATACTAAACCTCCATCTATATCGAGGTGGAGAGACACGGTTGATCAGATCTACAGATTTGAGGAGCTGGCTCATTGGGAAACTTATACACGCCCCCACTTTCTCAAGATTTGGGTACCTTGGAAAACGATAGAAAGTTCAACTAAAGAGTAGAAGGTCCATACCCCCCCCCCTCCCTCTCTTCTCCCTGTATCCTATCTCTCCTTCCTTGTTTTCTTTTATTCTTACTTTCTTGTTTAATTATTAGCACTACTCCGGGCACCACATGTAGTATTTCTACATGCTATTGTCATACTGTTGGAATGACTATTAGGCTTTCTTGCTGGCCTGATTGGGTTGACTAGCACCTGAAAGGTGTTCCAAGTCCTTTCAATGAAAAGAAAGTTGGTTAGGATTGTTGCTGCTACAGTACTACCTCATATGTACAAGAATTTTGCTGATATGATGCTGCCCCATAGGTACAAGAATATTACGGTTATCCCTATTTATTCAAAGGTAGTCAGAGCAGCTCTCACCTGTCTGGAGACTTCAATCATGGAGGCACGGATCGCTTCCTCATCCAGACTGGGAGCAGGGTTTGTATGAATGAAAAAAGGGGGGTTGTCCAGCCTTTCTTTGAGAAGTTCCAATAGCACTTTATTTCGTATCAAAATTTTAAAACATCCAGGTACAGATAATATTGGTCTACGCGTTTCAGGCAACAAAACAGTTACAGCCCTTACTCACGACCCTACTCATTATCCCTATTTATACTAAGTTTAGATGCTTTGTACATTATGTGCCTTTAACTAGGTATGACGATTGTTCTTGGACCAATAGCCTTATTGTGCATACATCTTATGTTATGGTCAATACATGTATTGTTGTATAACATGATATTCCATTATGCATTGTATGTGCCTTTGTATCACGTATGCTTGTGTTGTATACACTATTTTTCACATTGTGCAGATACTACAAGGAGTTGAATCCTTTATGCATCTATTTTTTCTGCTCAATAAAAAGAAATTTGACAAAGAATATAACTACTATAATACTGTCTCCTATGTACAAGAATATAACTACTATAATACTGCCTTCTATGTACAGGAATATAACTACTATAATACTGCTCCTATGTACAAGAATATAACTACTATAATACTGCCCCTATGTACAATAATATAACTACTATAATACTGTCTCCTATGTACAACAATATAACTACTATAATACTGCCTCCTATATACAAGAATTTACTTACTATAATGCTGCCTTCTATGTACAAGAATATAACTACTATAATCCTGCCTTCTACGTATAAAAATATTAATACTATAATACTGCTGATTTTGTACAAGAACATAGACATAGCACATGGACAAGATGTCCTGACATTTGTTGGTATAATTCTGAACTCATAGTTTCATAAATAAAGGCAAGCTGTCCTGGCCATGATGCAGCAAAACAGGTCCAAACCATGGTACTACTGCCACCACCATGTTTCACAGATGAAATGAGGTTTTTATGTTGGAATGCAGTGTTTTCTTTTCTCCAAACATAACACTTCTCAGTTAAACCAAAAAGTTCTATTTTGGTCTCATCTGTCTTTAAAACTTGTTCCAATGGTCTCCTGGCTTGTCCAGGTGATCATTAGCAAACTGCAGACAGACAGCAATGCTCTTCTTGAAGAACAGCAGCTTTCTCCAATCCTGCCATGCACAACATTGTTGTTCATTGTCCTCCTGTTGGTGGACTCATGAACATTAACATTAGCTAATGTTAGAAAGACCTTTTGTTGCTTAGGTGTTACCTTGGGTTCTTTTGTTACCTCACAGACTATTACATGCCTTGCTGTTGGCATGATCTTTGTTGGTTGACCGCTCCTGAGGAGGATAGTAATGATCTTGAATTTTATCCATTTGTACACAATCTGAGTACAGTCTGACTGTAGATTTGTGAATTCTAAATTCTTAAGAGATGGTTTTGTAAACTTTTCCAGCCTTGTAAGCATCAATAACTCTTCAGAGGTCTTTCCTTTCATTTCCTTTCTTTGTGCCATGATACACAACCACCAGTGTTGTGAAGATCAGACTTTCATAGATCCTGTTCTTTTAAATAAAACAGGTAACCCACTCACACCTGATTGTCATCCCACCTGATTCTAATTTCACCTTAAAGAGGACCTTTCACCTTGAAAAACATTGTGAACTAAGTATGCTGCCATGGAGAGCGGCGCCCAGGGATCTCACTGCACTTACTATTACCCCTGGGCACCGCTCCGTTTCTCCCCGTTATGCCCTCCGGTATCTTCACTCACTAAGTTATAGTAGGCGGTGTCTGCCCTTGTTCTGTGGGCGTCTCCTTCTCCTAGGCTGCAGCGCTGGCCAATCGCAGCGCTCAGCTCATAACCTGAGAGTTTTTTTTCTCCCAGGCTGTGAGCAGAGTGCTGCGATTGGCCAGCACTTCAGCCTGGGAGAAGGAGACGCCCAGGAGAACAAGAGCAGGCTCCTCCCAGTTGAGCCGAAAATCTGAAGATACCGGAGCCTATACCGGGAGAACGGAGCGGCGCCCAGGGATAATAGTAAGTTCAGGGAGATCCCTGGGCGCGCTCTCCATGTCAGCATACTTAGTTTAGATTTTTTATTGTAATGAAAGGTCCTCTTTAAAATTATCAGCCAATCTTAAAGGTATACATACCTTTGCCACTCACAGACGTGATATTGGATAATTTTTTTCAAAAAAAGTAATTGGCCAAGTACAACATTTTTGACTGATTTATTTGAATTGGTTATCTTTATCTACGTTTAGGACTTCTGTGAAAATCTGATTTTTAGATCAAGTAGATGCAGATATATAGAAAGTACTGAAGGGTTTGCAAACTTTCAAGCAACACTGTAACTACAATAAAACGGGATCCTAAATACAAGAATATAACAACTGTAATACTGCTATATTAAAAACTAAAATTATTATAATACTGCCCACTATGTACAAAAATATAGCTGCTGTAATAGTGCCCCACTATGGACAATAATATAATTTCTATAATACCACCTCCTATGTACAAGAATACACCTAATATAATACTGCATTCTATGTAGAATAATACAACTAATATAATACTACCTGGTATGTACACATATTGAACTACTATTCAAGAATATAACTACTATAATACTACACCTAGGTACGAGGATATAACTACTGTAAATATTGTATCCTATGTTCAAGAATATAACTACTATAATACTGCCCCTATGTACAAGATTATAACTAGTATAATACTGCTCCTATGTACAAGAATATATCTACTATAATACTGCCTCCTATGTATAAGAATATAGCTACTATAGTACTGCCTCCTATGTACAAGAATATAACTACTATAATACTGCCTCCTATGTACCAGAATATAACTATTATAATAATGCCTCCTATGTACAAGAATATAACTACTATAGGACTGCCTCTTATGTACAAGAATTTAACTACTATAATACTGGCCCCTATGTACAAGAATATAACTACTATAATACTGCCACTATGTACAAGAATATAACTACTAGAATACTGCCTCCTATGTATAAGAATATAACTACTATAATACTGGCCCCTATGTACAAGAATATAACTACTATAATACTGGCCCCTATGTACAAGAATATAGCTACTATAATACTGGCCCCTATGTACATAAATATAGCTACTATAATACTGCTGTCACGGTCCCTCCTGTGAGAGAGGTGAGAAGATCGGACAGACTTGCTGCACATGAGGCTATCTGACAGGTCTCTCTGTTTTCCTCTATGTATGTTGTTGTTTGGCAGGATCTCACCTCTCCTCTGGTGCCACTCGTTATCAGTGATGAGGCTCTATTTAGATCCGCCTCACACTGCTGACCATGCGGTTGATCGTTTCTCCTTGGAGTTGCTAGCGCTGGTTTGTCTTGGATCTCCTGCTTCTCCATACATCTCTAAGCTAAGTACTTGTTGCCTTTGCTGTTTTTTTATTATCTGATGTGTGTTGTTTCTAGGCCTCAGGGAGATGCAGGTTCCTTCATTCTGGAAGGAGCAAGCTGTCTCATCCCCTGCTACCTATCCTAGGGCTCGACAGTTTTAGCAGGGCTTTAGGTATCCGGTGTATGAGTATTTCCACCATCAGGATCTGCTGATACTGGCAGGAGTTAGGGAAAGGCCTAGGGATTACTAGGAGGTCACCATCCCTTTTCCTTAGCTTTTGAGGCCTAGATTGTTGTCTATTCGTTGTGGGGTGTATTTGGTGTTTTCCCTTCCGCCTAACCTGTGACAACTGCCTTCTACATATGAAAATATTTTAACTATTAGGTGATGTTTACATGACTGATTTTGAAAATACATTTGAAAAAAAACAAATATCCGTGTGTTTTTTTTGTGTGTTTTTGATTGGATTTTTCATAGTTTTGAGGTACGTTTTTTTACATATTTTTTACAAAATACAATCTGCATTTTTCAGTTCAAGGTTTCTGGCACAGATATGTGTCAAATAATGTGTGTAAGGCTTTGTTCACATCACCGTTCAGCTCTGCGATCTCCTGCTCCGTTTAGGAGCAGGAGAACGAAAGGACGGAGAAGGGACATAACAGCCAAACGGAGCCCTTAGGAGCACTGTGTGCTTGTCCGCATCTCTTCGGCCCCTTGGATAATGATAGGTCTGGATCCAGACCCATTCTACGGCCGTGTAAATGGACCCTAAGGGTGTATTAGACACCCGATCAGGCACACGATTGTCGGGAGGGACAAGGTGTTTTCTCACTTCAGTAAGTGGCATTTATCATGTAGAGAAAGTAAATACAAGCCATTTACTAATGTATTGTTATTGTCCATATTGCTTCCTTTGCTGGATGGATTCATTTTTTCATCACATTATACACTGCTCGTTTCCATGGTTACAGACCACCCCTGCAATCCATCAGATGGTGGTCGTGTTTGCACAATAATAGAAAAAGCATCAGCCATCTCTGGTGGCCAGGGACAATGGATGAAGCGCAACATAGGCTAGTGCTTTTTCCTATATTGTGCAAGCCACGACCACCACTGATGATTGCAGGGTGGTCTGTAACCATGGAACGAGCAGTGTATAAGGTGATAGAAAAATTTATCCAGCCCTCGCAAAGAAGCATTATGTATAATAACAATATATTCGATAAGTGGCTTGTAATAACTTTCTCTACATAGATAAATGCCCACATCCAGAAGTGAGAATCCCCTTTGCTGTGATAATTCACACGGGCGTTGTGGGAAAAGATGTGTGGGTGCTGTTGTGGGAACAATGCGCGATTATTCCGCGCGAGAGCAAAACCATTGTAATGTGTTTTTGCACAGCGCTGTGAGAAAAATCGAATGTTTTGGTACCCAAACCCGGACCTTCTTCACAGAAGTTTGGGTTTGGGTTAGGTGTTGTTCTGTAGATTGTATTATATTTCCCTTATAACATGGTTATAAGGGAAAATAATAGCATATCTGAATACAGAATGCATAGTACAATAGGGCTGGAGGGGTTAAAATAAAAAATTAAATAATTTAACTCACCTTAATCCACTTGATCGCGCAGCCGGCATCTCTTCTGTCTTCTTCTTTGCTGTGCACAGGAATAGGACCTTTGATGACGTCACTGTGCTCATCACATGGTCCAATCACATGGTTCATCACCATGGTGAGGGACCATGTGATTGGATCATTTGATGTGACGTCACCACAGGTCCTTAGCCGGCAGCTCAACATTACAGAAGAAGACAGAGATACGCAACTACGCAATAAAGTGGACTCGGTGAGTTAATTTTTTAAAATTTTTAACCCCTCCATTTCTATTTTACTTTGCATTCTGTATTCAGAATGCTATTATTTTCCCTTATAACCATGTTATAAGGGAAAATACAGATCGGGTCCCCAGCCCGATCGTCACCTAGCAACCATGCGTGAAAATTGCACCGCATCCGCACTTGCTTGCGGATGCTTGCGATTTTCACGCGGCCCCATTCACTTCTATGGGGCCTGCGTTGCGTGAAAAACGCAGAATATAGAGCATGCTGCGATTTTCACGCAACGCACAAGTGATGCATGAAAATCACCGCTCATGTGCACAGCCCCATAGAAATGAATGGGTCAGGATTCAGTGCGGGTGCAATGCGTTCAACTCACGTATTGCACCCACGCGGAATACTCGTCCATGTGAAGGGGCCTTTAAGTTCCCTCCCGGCAATCGCCTGCTCGCCCCCGGTGTTTTGCCAGCAGCAGAACGTGATTAGACAATCTTATCTGCCGCCGGCAAATCCTGATCTTTTAGCATGCTGACAAATCTGGGTTGCCCGATGAACAAGCATTTGCGTTCATATTAACACTCGTTATCGATCACTGGGCAGAAAATCTGCCCATGTAATACACCCTTTAGGGCTCATGCACACGGCCGTATGTATTTTGCGGTCTTCAAAAAAACGAATCCGCAAAAAATATGGATGACGTCTGTGTGCATTCCGTATTTTGAGTAACGGAACAGCTGGCCCCTAATAGAACAGTCCTATCCTTGTCCGTAATGCGGACAATAATAGGACATGTTCTATTTTTTTGCAGAACAGTAATACGGACATATAGAAACAGAATGCACACTGAGTAATTTCAGTTTTTTTTGCGGACCCATTGAAATGAATGGTTCCGCATATGGTCCGCAAAAAAAAACAGAGCGGACGCGGAAAGGAAATACGTTTGTGTGCATGAGTCCTTAGGGTGGTTTCACGTGCAGGTAGAGCTTATTAAGGGTTTCAACTTGAATGGGTCCGGCATCCTTCCATTCCGCAAAAAGATAGAACTTGCTCTATCTTTTTGCGGAATGAAAGTACAGAACGGAACCCCATGGAAGCACTCCGTAGTGCTTCGTAGCGTTCCGTTCCGTGCTTCCGTTCCGCATCTCTGGATTTGAGGACCCATTGAAGTGAATGGGTCTGCATCCGTGATGGGGAATTCACACAAAACACTGTCCGTGTATTGCGGATCCGCATATGCGGTCTGCAATACGGAAACGGAACATACAATGCCTTGCAAAAGTATTCACCCCTCTTGACTTTTTTGGTATTTTGTTACATTACAGCCTTTAGGCCTCATGCACACTGACGTTGTTTGGGTCCGCATCCGAGCCGCCGTTTTGGGGCTGTAATGGGGCTGCAAAAGATGCGGACAGCACTCCGTGTGCTGTCCGCATCTGTTGCTCCGTTCCGCGACCCCGCAAAGAAAAATAACATGTCCTATTCTTGACTGCGCTTTGTGGACAAGAATAGATATTTATATTGACGGCCGCCCGTTCTGTTCCGCAAATTGCTGTAGGCACACGGGCGGCTTCCGTTTTTGCTGATCCGCAGACGCAAAAAACGGAACGGTCGTGTGCATGAGGCCTAAGTCGGTGAAGTGAAATGAGAAATATATATATAAAACTATTGTTTAGAAATAGAAAACTCAAAATTGGCATGTGCGTATGTATTCACCCCCTTTGTTAGGAAGCCCATAAAAAGCTCTGGTGCAACCAATTACTTCAGAAGTCACATAATTAGTGAAATGATGACCACCTATGTGCAATCTAAGTGTCACATGGTCTGTCATTACATATACACACCTTTTTTGAAAGGCCCCAGAGGCTGCAACACACCTAAGCAAGAGGCATCACTAACCAAACACTGCCATGAAGACCAAGGAACTCTCCAAACAAGTAAGGGACAATGTTGTTGAGAAGTAAAAGTCAGGGTTAGGTTATAAATAAATATCCAAATCTTTGATGATCCCCAAGAGCACCATCAAATCTATCATAACCAAATGGAAAGAACATGGCACAACAGCAAACCTGCCAAGAGACAGACGCCCACAAAACTCACGGACGGGCAAGGAGGGCATTAATCAGAGAGGCAGCACAGAGACCTAAGGTAACCCTGGAGGAGCTGCAGAGTTCCACAGCAGAGACTGGAGTAGATGTACATAGGACGACAATAAGCCGTACGCTCCATAGAGTGGCCAGAAAAAGCCATTACTTTCAGCAAAAAACAAAAAAGGCACGTTGTGAGTTTGTGAAAAGTCATGTGGGAGATTCCCAAAATGTATGGAGGAAGGTGCTCTGGTTCGATGAGACTAAAATTTAACTTTTCAGCATCAAAGAAAACGCTATGTCTGGCGCAAACCCAACACATCACATCACCCAAAGAACACCATCCCCACAGTGAGACATGGTGGTGGCAGCATCATGCTGTGGGGATGGGACTGGGAAACTGGTCAGAGTTGAGGGAAGATGGATGGTGCTAAATACAGGGATATTCTTGAGCAAAACCTGTACCACTCTGTGCGTGATCTGAGGCTAGGACGGAGGTTCACCTTCCAGCAGGACAATGACCCCAAACACACTGCTAAAGCAACACTTGAGTGGTTTAAGGGGAAACATGTAAATGTGTTGGAATGGCCTAGTCAAAGCCCAGATCTCAATCCAATAGAAAATCTGTGGTCAGACTTAAAGATTGCTGTTCACAAGCGCAAACCATCCAAACATCCAACTTGAAGGAGCTGGGAGCAGTTTTGCAAGGAGGAATGGGCAAAAAATCCCAGTGGTAAGATGTGCAAGCTCATAGAGACTTATCCAAAGCGACTTGGAGCTGTTATTGCCGCAAAAGGTGGCTCTAAAAGTACTGACTTTAGGGGGATGAATAGTCTGCCACATTGACTTTTTCTGTTATTTTCTCCTATTTGTTGTTGCTTCACAATAAAATAAATAAAAAAAACATCTTCAGAGTTGTCGGCATGTTCTGTAAATTACATGATGCAAAATCCTCAAACCAATCCATGTTAATTCCAGAATGTGAGGCACCAAAATACAAAAAAAGTCAAGAGGTGAGGGGGGTGAATACTTTTGCAAGGCACTGTATACATTCGTGTGAACAAGCCCGAAGACTGGAGTTTCTAGGAGCTAGCATGGATCTGCTGATGTTTTTTAGGCCTCATGCACACGACGTTGTTCTGGGCTGCATCGAGCCGCAGCTTTTGCGGCTCGGTGCAGACCCATTCACTTCAATGGGGCCTCAAAAGATCTGAACAGCACTCCGCGTGCTGTCCGCATCCGTTGCTCCGTTACGTAGCCCCGCAAAAAAAATATAACATGTCCTATTCTTGTCCATTTTGCGGACAGGAATAGGCATGTCTACAATGGGCCGCTGTTCGTTCGCAAATTGCGGTAGGCACATGGGCGGCTTCTGTGTTTTGCGGATCCGCAATTTGTGGACCGCAAAAAACGGAACGGTCGTGTGCATGAGGCCTTACTCCAGTTTTTAGCAAAGTGATAAGTGCATGATCACAGCACGACAGAAAAAAAAATCACAAATATTTTGATAAAAGGAGCCTTGCATAAAAATTTTTATATTTTTGGCATCACTTTTCTAGAGCAGGGGGCTGCTTGATAAAATCCTCCATAGATTTTTTTTTTTTATGTGTTTTCTTTTTTCTGTGGCATTTCTTTTTTTTTATTTCAAACACTTACTGCAGCCAGATTTTAGCTGTAAGCCTATAGGGAAATGAAATGCACTACAAAAAAAACTTTTTGGTGGTATTACTACTTTCTTCTGGTGCATATTTTTGGGTCAGTGACATTTAAAAAAATCTCAGCATATGCTGTTTATAGCATTTGTTAGGCATTTTTCTATAGGCTCCTCTGTAGCAAATAAAATAAATGAAATTTAACATTTATTTTTTTTTACAAGCCAAAAACACATCACAAAAAATGTGACAGAATGGCGCCCGTGGTGTGTATTTCACTGAAGACTAATTGGGGATGCTCTGCATATAAAATTTTCGAGCAATATCCGTGGATTACAGATGACAGAAGGAGGCTAAAAACAAACACACGGACCAAACACGGATCCTTCACGGATGAAATAAGAACACATTTTTCACTGACTTGTGGACGAGGCCTTAGGCTACTTTTACACTGGCGTTTCTGGGTCCGCTTGTGAGATCCGTTTCAAGGCTCTCACAGGCGGCCCAAAACGGATAAGTCAGCCCCCAATGCATTCTGAATGGATAAGGATCCGCTCAGAAAGCATCAGTTTGCCTCCGTTCAGCCTCCATTCCGCTTGGAGGCGGACACCAAAACGCAGCTTGCAGCGTTTTGACGTCCGCCTGACAATGCGGAGCCAAACGGATCCGTCCTGACTTACAATGTAAGGCTACTTTCACCCCTGCGTTAGGTGCGGATCCATCTTGTATCTGCACAGACGAATCCGCACCGGTAATGCAAACGCTTGTATCTGTCAGACGGATCCATTTGCATTACACGAACAATGCAAACTGATCCGTTTTGACTTACATTGAAAGTCAATGGGAGGCGGATCTGTTTTCAATTGCACCATATTGTGTCAGTGAAAACTGATCCGTCCCCATTGACTTACATTGTGTGTCAGGACGGATCCGTTTGGCTTCCGCATCGTCAGGCGGACATCAAAACGCTGCAAGCAACGTTTTAGGTGTCAAGCCTCCAGAGGGAATGGAGACTGAACGGAGGCAAACTGATGCTTTCTGAACGGTTCCTTATGCATTCAGAATGCATTGGGCTAAACTGAACCATTTTCGGCCACTTGTGAGAGCCTGAACGGATCTCACAAGCGGAACCAGAAACACCAGTGTGAAAGTAGCCTAAGTAAATGGGGACGATCCGTTTTCACTGACACAATATGGTGCAATTGAAAACGGATCCGCCTCCCATTGACTTTCAGTGTAAGTCAAATGGATGATATTGTTCATGGTAATGCAAACGGATCCGTTATGAACGGATACAAGCGTTTGCATTATCGGTGCGGGATCCGTCTGTGCAGATACAAGGACAGATCCGCACCTAACGCAGGTGTGAAAGTAGCCTTAGGGTTAATAATTGAGGTGCAAATTGAAGGACAGACTTTGTAAATATGCCTGTTTTTTTTTTTACTAAGCCCATCATATCTGTCCTTTATATATTTTACCTCCTTTTAAGATCCACTTTCACACTAGCGTTTTTTGTGGATCCGTCATGGATCTGCAAAAACGCTTCCGTTACAATAGTACAACCGCATGCCTCGTCATGAACAGATCCGGTTGTATTATGTCTTCTATAGCCATGACGGATCCGTCATGAACACCATTGAAAGTCAATGGGGAGGATCCGTTTTCTGTTGTGTCAAGCAGCGTTTTGGTGTCCGCCTCCAGAGCGGATTGGAGGCTGATCGGAGGCAAACTGATGCATTCTGAGCGGATCCTTTACCATTCAAAATGCATTGGGCAAAACTGATCCGTTTGGACCGCTTGTGAGAGCCCTGAACGGATCGCACAAATGGAAAGCAAAACGAAGTGTGAAAGTAGCCTTAGGTGCCAGGTGAACGGCATGATCACCGATGAACGAGCGTTTGCGCATTCCATCAAGTCATCTCTGGCACCATTACCTCAAGGCCAGGCTTGGAAACGAGCGTTTCCACAAACATCTCAATTGTCCTGATTATTGGCCCCATATAAAAGGACTTACGGGTTCTCGGGACATTTTAGCAACTGCCTCTCTGACCAGAAGATTAATACTTACCTGCTTCCTGCCACTCCAGCCTTGGAGCTGACTCCTGCGTGTCTATGTTTCTCCCCCCCCCCCCCCCCAGAGCGTTTACATCCAGCGTTGCATGGGCATGGTCACATGATGCTGCAGCCAATGACTGGCTTCAGCAGTGACGTGGCACCAAGCGGGACAATCCGGAGCCAGTGCGGAGAACGGGGAGCAGGTAAGTATGAATCTTCTGGTCAGAGAGGTAGTAGGTGCTGGCACTTGCTAGAATGTCATTATTCCCCTTTTACACAGATAAATAATCAGACCAATTATTGGGAATGAACATTTGCGGAAACACAAATGCTCATTCATCGGGTGATCATGTCTTTCTGCCCAAAAAAATATCATAATTTCTGGGCAGCAGATTGTGCTCTCTAAACGGCGATCTGCTGCCCAGAACTGGTGTAAAGTAGAACTGGCTGAGTTGCCCCATAGCACCAATCAGATCCTCCTTATCATTTTTCCAAGGAGCTCGTGAAAAATGAGTTGGAATCTCATTGTTGCTATGACAACTAAGCCAATTCTACTGTTTATACCAGTTTGATAAATGACCCCATGTGATTCTCTTGGGGGTGAGCATAGAGTAAGTGATCTCTTGTCTCCTCATACACGGATGTAATAATCAGCAACGTCTGCGTTCATTCCCAATAATTGCCTAAAGCCTCATGCACACGACCGTTGTTTTTGCGTCCCCGCATCCGAGCCCTCGCCAGTATTTGCGTGCTGGGTGCGGACCCCATTCACTTCAATGGGGCCGCAAAAAGATGCGGACAGCACTCCGTGTGCTGTCCCCATCCATTGCTCCGTTCCGTGGTCCGCAAAAAAAATATAACCTGTCTATTCTTGTCTGTTTTGCGGACAAGAATAGACAGTTATAGTAATGGCTGTCCGCGGCGTTCCGCAAATTGCGGAACGCACACACAGACGCCATCCATGTTTTGCGGATCCATGTGCATGAGGCCTAAGGAATAATTTCTGGGTTCTTTCCTGTCATTCACTTCTCCCTGGTGTCTCGATATCTCTCAGTCTCTCCACATGGGGATACCTGCGCTATCTCTGTACTTCCGCTGCAGGAAGGATGTGTAACAGTTAACTCGTCACCGCCCATTTCAAGGGCTTTTTTTTTTTTTCTTTAGAGAAAAATTGTTGCAAATTTTTTATTTACACAACTGCCCCCCCCCCCGCCCCTTTTTCAGTCACTTCCACTCATTTACTTGTCATATAGCTACAATGTTTAGATTTCATGGACTCCCCCTTGTTGCTATGCTTTTCTTTTCACTGGTTTAAGTGTGGTTGCCTAGCAACAGGCAGGATCGGCGTCTGTATCCGCTGTTTAATGTGAGTATTAACTATAGATGGACCATAGATGCTCAGATAATTTGGAACGCGCTGTAAACGCTCAGGTGTGAACCCAGCCTTAAACAAATATTTCTGAGGTTTCTGGTAGGAAATCACACAATCATGAAACTGAATCAGGACAGGAAAGACATTTGGGTTTGTTTAACAGAGGATTGTTTAGACTGGGTACAGCTGTAAGAAGTATTAGTTGAGCCTGTGGATGTAAACAAGAAAGTTCCATTCACTGACAGCAAGCACAGATATTGAAAACTATGAGGAATTCAAATGGAAACCTATAATCACTTGGATCTGTTGGCCCCTTTCCCTGCAGTGCCCCCACAGGAGAAAATAAACATGACACATTCCCATTATAATCAGTAAGGTGCCCAGTGTGATGTGCCAGGTCTCCAGACAGACTCCCTTTCATTGTCCTCAGATCTAATTGGGTCTTTGAAAATGGGGATTAAGGAATGATCACAGATTACAGCAGAATTCAAGGAGCAAGCGTAGAATAATGCCACCGCCCATAGACTGGAGTCAGGCTGGGCACAGCCACGTTAGAGACACCTCATCCCGGGCACCAATGACATTGGAGGGCATTTTCTCTATATCATCCCCTACCCCCAGAATTGAATCGGCATTTATAAATTGCACATGATGCCAGCCTATGGGTGGTACCCTTTCACTATAGTACTGATCCCCCGGTATGTCTGTGGCAGCATAACCCTGGTTTTCCATCCATGTTTTTTCTAGGTTTTTCACATAAACCACTTAAGACGTCAATGCAATGATGATTTTATTTATTATTTAAACACTTTTACTTGAGTTTTGCTCAAGAAATGGCTGCGTGAACGCCAGCAACGAAGAATTCTAACACAGTCCAGCCATTCACTGGCGGCGACTTCGTAAATTGTTCTTGGCCACGGCTTGGTCCGCGGCGGACATTGCAAAGGTGGACAGGCTGTCTGGAAGCAGCAGGCGGGTTGCGGTCAGGATGTCTCTCTGGGATAGAGTGCGTCTCCGGCCTCTGTGCACCAGTTGCCTGCCTTCGGTTGCGATCTTGTCCAGGAGAGCGTTGACGAGGGAGGACATGGCGTCCACGGCCTGCGCGGATATCTGACTGCTGGGCTGCACTTCCCTCAGGACTTTTATAATGTAGGAGTTGAATGAAGCAGGGCGGTGATCTGAAGTGGTGGAAGGCATCTGCCTGGGCCTCCTTTCTGCGACGTTGTCCAGATCTCTCGCCATCTTGCCAACTGTCAACTGTCACCTGTCACAAGCTGCTGGAACGTTTGCCAAGGGGGTAATAAACGTGGCTGTGATTGGGCACAGCATTACCAACCTAGCCAATCACAGCATCAGTTTGTATGTCCAATTTATAAACATCACTTTACTTGTATAAGCAAACGTCAGAACTACATTTCCCAGAATTCCCTGCTTCTTTTAGTGATTTGCATTCTGGATGTAGTATATTTTATTCCAAGCATTGCACAGTACACTAATCTGATGTACAGATCACACATTACAGGAGATGGGGGAGTGTCTATAAGGGGGAGGGGGCGCTGACAACCTGAACCCCAGCTAATCAGCTGTTCTGTGTAACTCTGGCACCAGCGCTACAAAGCACTGTTAGGCCTCATGCACACGACCGTTGTTGTGTTCCGTGTCCGTTGTTCCGTTTCCCGTGATTTTCTGCGGACCCATTGACTTTCAATCGGTCCGTTGAAAACTCGGAAAATGCACCGTTTGTCATCCGCGTCCGTGATCCGTGTTTCCAGTCCGTCCAAAAAATATGACCTGTCCTATTTTTTTCACGGACAACGGTTTGCGGACCCATTCAAGTCAATGGGTCCGTGAAAAAACACGGAGGCACACAAGATTGTCGTCCGTGATCCGTGTCCGTTTTTTTCCTATCATTTTCAAGGCAAACTTGACTTAGATTTTTTTTCACTTTTCATGTCTGGTGATCCTCCAAAAATCAAGGAAGACACACGGAAAAAAACAGAAAACGGATCACGGAACAACGGAACCCCGTTTTGTGCATGAGGCCTTAATATGAGAACTGCTGCAGTGATGAGCCCTGTCCACTACAATGTTCTATGAATCGAGGATGTAACTCAGGATCAGTAATGTATGTACACAGTAACTGTACCAGCAGAATAGTGAGTACAGCTCTGGAGTATAATACAGGATGTAACTCAATATCAGTACAGGGTAAGTAATGTAACGTATGGACACAGTGACTCCACCAGCAGAATAGTGAGTGCAGATCTGGAGTATAATGCTGGATGTAACTCAGGATCAGTACAGGATAAGTAATGTATGTACACAGTGACTCCACCAGCAGAATAGTGAGTACAGCTCTGGAGTATAATACAGGATGTAACTCAGGATCAATACAGGATAAGTAATGTATGTACACAGTGATGCCACCAGCAGAATTAGTGAGTATAGCTCTGGAGTATAATACAGAATATAACTCAAGGATCATGACGGGATAAGTAATGTATGTACACAGTGGCTTCACCAGCAGAATAGTGAGTGGAGCTCTGGAGTATAATGCTGGCTGTAACTCGGGATCAGTACAGGATAAGTAATGTAATGTATAGACACAGTGACGCCACCAGCAGAATAGTGAGTGCAGCTCTGGAGTATAAAACAGAATATAATTTAGGATTCATGACAGAATAAGTAATGTATGTACACAGTGACTTCACCAGCAGAAGAGTGAGTGGAGCTCTGGGGTATAATAAATTACACAACTCAGGATCAGTACAGGGTAAGTAATGTATGTACTGTAGGAAGGCGTAAGGGACAGTCGTTCACGGAAGGTATGTGTCACCGAGGATCCTGGCCTCGGTGGAGCTAGACCAAGTGTTCATGTGTCAGCAGCAGCTGCTGTTTGACACCTTGCTATTTAGTATAGCTGTAATAGCTGATCCGGGACAGCTCTTACTGGGAGTAGTCAAAGTCCTGGGTGGGTGACTACTCCCCACGTTTCAGGCCGGGTCTTGACTGGCCTATATAAAAACCCAGTCAGCAGTGTCATCTGGTGGTAATTACCTCTCTCTGACAGAGGAGCTCTGGCAATCGCTGGGTTGGGATCTGAGCCGTGTGCTAGGCTGGAGGCCTGAGTTTGGGAGGTCTGCTCTGTCCTGAGCAATGCCGATCGGGTGTGAACTAACACCTAGGATAACAAGTGACTGTTTTGCTCTATGAACTGTCTAGGTGTGAACGGACACCAAAACTGCAAATGACTGTCGTACTGTTTTGTTGCCACAAGTGTGAATAAAACACTGAAGTTTTTGAGTTACAAACTGGTCTTTGCCTCTATACTGCGTCCGCTTGTCCTGTCTACCAGAGCGATTCCCCACAGTACACAGTGACTCCACCAGCAGAATAGGGAGTGCAACTCTGGAGTATAATACAGGATGTAACTCAGGATCAGTACAGCATACATACATAAGTAATGTGTATAATACAAGAAGTAACTTAGATAAGTAATATATGGACATAGTAACTCCACCAGAAGAATAGTGAGTGCAGCTCTGGAGTATAATACAGGATGTAACTCAAGGTCAGTACAGGATAAGTAATGTATGTACACAGTGACTCCACCAGCAGAATAGTGAGTACAGCTCTGGAGTATAATACAAGATGTAACTCAGGATCAGTACAGGATAAGTAATATATGTACACAGTGACTCCACCAGAAGAATAGTGAGTGCAGCTCTGGAGTATAATACAGGATGTAACTCAAGGTCAGTACAGGATAAGTAATGTATGTACACAGTGACTCCACCAGAAGAATAGTGAGGGTAGCTCCGGAGAATAATACAGCATGGAATGCAGGATAAGTAATGTAATGTATGTACACAGTGATTCCACCAGCAGAATAGTGAGTGCAGCTTTGGAGTATAATACAGAATATAACTCGAGATCAGTACAGGATAAGTAATGTATGTACACAGTGATTCCACCAGCAGAATAATGAGTTCAGCTCTGGAGTATTATACAAAATGTAACTTGGGATCAGTACAGGTTAAGTAATGTCATGTACAAATTGATCCAAATTTTAAAGCATGATTGGTAAATCCTATTTCCTTTAAATTCTCAATCTGAGGACATCTGAAACCCGCTATAGATGCAGATCCAAGAGCACTCTTTCTTTGCTAAATTTGTATTTCATCTCCTACACCTTTGCACACGGGGACATCTTGCTCTATAAACACATGTTTAGGCAAACAAGGTTTGTGTTGAACCCCGCGATCAAATCCCTGTGCCTCTCCCACTGATACATCCCAGACAGCACTGGCAAACCCTGGGTCCACTGCTCCTAGGGGGTCCACTTTGGGCTATGCTGAAGATCGTTGTATGGGGAATCCCCCACAGTTACTGAACAGTCAGGACTCTAGTTCCCAGCTATGTCCATATATGGAGTCAGTGCTATGAACATGAAGGGGGTATCACCAAGCATTATCAGTATTTTTAGCCTCTATTTCTAAAATGTTTCTGCCAGGATTTGAACTCACAACCTTCTACATTAGAGGCAGAAACCTTAACCACTGAGCTATAAAGCTCAATGCTAAACATGCTAGAAAAACAGCATAGTAGTTTCTCATGTATTAGGTATTCCTATAAAGCAGAAGTATAATTTTATTTAAAAAAAATTGTAATTCTAAAAAAAATGTATGGCACAAAATAAATGTGTAATTACAACAAAAAAATAATATATATATATTCATACTTCTGATATATATGAATGCATAATATGTGGAAAACTACTACTGAGGTTTTTAGCCATAATATATGGACAGCAAATTAGCATGAAGCTCTATAGCCCAGTAATTAAAGTTCTTGACTTTAACGTAGAAGGCTGTGAGTTTGAATCCCAGCATAATCATTTCAAAAATAGAGGCTAAATAAAACTTAAAATAGACACACCAACCTTTTTAATTTGTGTAACTATAATTTTTTGTTGGGAAAGGTGGCAACCGTAACAGAACCCCTGCTCCCCGGTGACCCCCATAACTTTTTTTTATAGTTATGTCTACAAAGATGTGTGGGGGCTCATTTGAGTGAAATCTGTCTTTTTTTTACAATACCATTTTGGGATGTGCATTAGTGATGAGCGGCAGGGGCAATATTCGAATTCGCAATATTTCACAAATATTTTGTAGAATATTCGTCATATATTCGAGAATTCGCGATTATTTTCTTGATTGCAAAAATCGTCAATGTAATATTCGCGTAATGCGCGCGCAATACAGGCGTGGGTCAGTTTTACTACATTTTCCAAGCTGCTAGAAGTTTTTCTGAGACTGGAGAAAATGGTTGGCATGGCAGAACATTAAAAATGGCTTTATATGCAGTTAGAGTGCTCCAATATATTCGCGAATGTGCTAATTGGCACTAATGATGCGAATATTTTGGCGCAATACGTGGAACTTCACATTTTAGCACGTCTGACTACATATTACTGATTGGTCAATATGTATTGTTGTGGCATCACAGCACTATGTCTGTAGCATGTATGTATGGACAGCAGAACCTAACAGCTACACTATATCACTATCTAACCTACACTGACTATCTCCCACTAACTAACTATATAACTATCTAATGTAATGAGTGGAAAGCACAGAGCACAGCAATGACACTGCTGTCTCTCTCTCTCAGAACTTTAAAAACTGTAGAAAATGGCTGCTGAGGAGGTTCTTATATAGTAAGGGGCAGGAAACTTTGCTATTGGTTGCTAGGGATGTTGCTAAGTTCAGACAAAGACATTTCAGCCTTCTCATTGGCCCACAAGCAAGAAGCAGGGAGGGATCATGGGTTCAGATGAAAAGAAATCTAGAATATTCGAAAATCCGAATATATATCACTATATTCAAAATATTCGCGATTCGAATATTCGCGCCCAACACTAGTGTGTATGACTTGATCACTTTTTATTCAATTCTTTGGAGATAAAGTGATGAAAAAACGGCAAATCAGCCTTTTTTTATTTTTTACTGTTACATCCTTCACCGTATGGGCTAACTTTTTTTAAAAATATTTTAATAGTATGGGTGTTTTCACATGTGGCGATGCCCATAAATTTATTCTTTTTTTTTGTTAATTTTTGGGGAAAGTGGGGTGATTTTACATTTGAAGTTTTTTTTATATTTTCAAAACAATTTTTTTTTTATTATTTTCATCAGATATCAACTTATACAGAATAAGGCCTCCTGCAAACGATCGTTCCCCCCCCCCCCCCCCCCGTTTACGGGCCGTTTTTTGCTGTCCGTATACGGAACCATTCATTTCAATGGTTCCGCTAAAAAAACTTAATGTACTCCGTATGCATTTCGTTTACGGATTTCCGTTTTTCCGTTCCGTTGAAAGATAGAACATGTCCTATTATTGCCCGCAAATCACGTTCTGTGGCTCCATTCAAGTCAAAGGGTCCGAAAAAAAAAAAACGGAACACATACAAAATGTACTTCGTATGTCTTCCGTATCCGTTCCGTTTTTGCGGAACCATCTATTGAAAATTTTATGCCCAGCCCAATTTCTTCTATGTAATTACTGTATATGCCAAACGGAAAAAAAAAATGGAACAACGGATCCGTAAAAAACGGACTGCAAAACACTGAAAAAGCCATACTGTCGTGTGCAGGAGGCCTAATGGAAATTGCTCAATTATTCTCTAAAGAAATCACTATATCTCAGTTTAGTGCTGCCACCTAGTGGCCTGAACTGGGATATACTAACAATGAGGCTGGAAGCCTAGAACAGGCTGCGGCTCATTTTTAGAACAGGGTGCTTTCCCTGATCTTCGCTGGGGGAAGGCGCATCTGAGCAGGAAACCCGCACTTCAGTTTTTTAACACTCTCAGATGCTGTGGTGACATTTGACAAATGCCACAAGGGGGACCACTCAGATTTATCACCCAAGGGCCCACATGAACCTGGAGCCAGCCCTGATCCCAGATTTTCAACAATTTAACCAGCCAACAAAGGTCATTAAAAATAAACTGAGCAGATAGTATGATCAAAAGTGTTCAAGATGGAGAGTAAATTCCCATCAATCACCTGATACCAGCAAGATAAACAAGAACAGTGCTAGAAGAAAACGCCCCAGCATCTCACAAACAAAACTATGCAGCATACAAATAAGAGCAAAGGGCAGTATTATAGTATTTATATTCTTCTACATAGGAGGCAGTATTATAGTAGTTATATTCTTGTAACTAGGAGGCAGTATTATAGTAGTTATATTCTTGTACATAGGAGGCAGTATTATAGTAGTTAGATTCTTGTCCATAGGAGGCAGTATTATAGTAGTTATATTATTGTACATAGCTGGCAGTATTATAGTAGTTATATTCTTGTACATAAGGAGCAGTATTATAGTAGTTATATTCTTGTACATAGAAGACAGTATTATAGCAGTTATATTCTTGTACATAGGAAGCAGTATTATAGTAGTTATATTCTTGTATATAGGAAGCAGTAATATAGTAGTTATATTCTTATACATAGGAGACAGTATTATAGTAGTTATATTCTTATACACAGGAGGCAGTATTATAGTAGTTATATTCTTGTACATAGGAGACAGTATTATAGTAGTTATATTCTTGTATATAGGAAGCAGTATTATAGTAGTTATATTCTTGTACATAGGAGGCGGTATTATAGTAGTTATATTCTTGTATATAGGAAGCAGTATTATAGTACTTATATTCTTGTACAGGGAGTGCAGAATTATTAGGCAAGTTGTATTTTTGAGGATTAATTTTATTATTGAACAACAACCATGTTCTCAATGAACCCAAAAAACTCATTAATATCAAAGCTGAATATTTTTGGAAGTAGTTTTTAGTTTGTTTTTAGTTTTAGCTATTTTAGGGGGATATCTGTGTGTGCAGGTGACTATTACTGTGCATAATTATTAGGCAACTTAACAAAAACAAATATATACCCATTTCAATTATTTATTTTTACCAGTGAAACCAATATAACATCTCAACATTCACAAATATACATTTCTGACATTCAAAAACAAAACAAAACAAATCAGTGACCAATATAGCCACCCTTTCTTTGCAAGGACACTCCAAAAGCCTGCCATCCATGGATTCTGTCAGTGTTTTGATCTGTTCACCATCAACATTGCGTGCAGCAGCAACCACAGCCTCCCAGACACTGTTCAGAGAGGTGTACTGTTTTCCCTCCTTGTAAATCTCACATTTGATGATGGACCACAGGTTCTCAATGGGGTTCAGATCAGGTGAACAAGGAGGCCATGTCATTAGATTTTCTTCTTTTATACCCTTTCTTGCCAGCCACGCTGTGGAGTACTTGGATGCGTGTGATGGAGCATTGTCCTGCATGAAAATCATGTTTTTCTTGAAGGATGCAGACTTCTTCCTGTACCACTGCTTGAAGAAGGTGTCTTCCAGAAACTGGCAGTAGGACTGGGAGTTGAGCTTGACTCCATCCTCAACCCGAAAGGCCCCACAAGCTCATCTTTGATGATACCAGCCCAAACCAGTACTCCACCTCCACCTTGCTGGTGTCTGAGTCGGACTGGAGCTCTCTGCCCTTTACCAATCCAGCCACGGGCGCATCAAGACTCACTCTCATTTCATCAGTCCATAAAACCTTAGAAAAATCAGTCTTGAGATATTTCTTGGCCCAGTCTTGACGTTTCAGCTTGTGTGTCTTGTTCAGTGGTGGTCGTCTTTCAGCCTTTCTTACCTTGGCCATGTCTCTGAGTATTGCACACCTTGTGCTTTTGGGCACTCCAGTGATGTTGCAGCTCTGAAATATGGCCAAACTGGTGGCAAGTGGCATCTTGGCAGCTGCACGCTTGACTTTTCTCAGTTCATGTGCAGTTATTTTGCGCCTTGGTTTTTCCACACGCTTCTTGCGACCCTGTTGACTATTTTGAATGAAACGCTTGATTGTTCGATGATCACGCTTCAGAAGCTTTGCAATTTTAAGAGTGCTGCATCCCTCTGCAAGATATCTCACTATTTTTGACTTTTCTGAGTCTGTCAAGTCCTTCTTTTGACCCATTTTGCCAAAGGAAAGGAAGTTGCCTAATAATTATGCACACCTGATATAGGGTGTTGATGTCATTAGACCACACCTCTTCTCATTACAGAGATGCACATCACCTAATATGCTTAATTGGTAGTAGGCTTTCGAGCCTATACAGCTTGGAGTAAGACAACATGCATAAAGAGGATGATGTGGTCAAAATACTCATTTGCCTAATAATTCTGCACACAGTGTATATAGGAAGCAGTATTATAGTAGTTATATTCTTGTATATAGGAAGCAGTATTATAGTAGTTATATTCTTGTATATAGGGAGCAGTATTATAGTAGTTATATTCTTGTATATAGGAAGCAGTATTATAGTAGTTATATTCTTGTACATAGGAGGCAGTATTATAGTAGGTATATTCTTGTACATAGGAGGTAGTATTATAGTAGGTATATTCTTATATATAGAGGGCAGAAATATAGTAGTTATTCTCTTGTGTATAGAGGACAGTATTATAGTAGTTATATTCTTGTACATAGGAGGCAGTATTATAGTAGTTATATTCTTGTACACAGAGGACAGTATTAGGGCTCATTCAGACAGCCGTATGCTGTCTGCAAAAATGCGGATCTGTTTTTTTTGCGGACAGTTCAGCATGTCCGCAAAAAACTGATTGCATTCCGTTTTTTGGCGGACGCATAAACTTTAATAGGGCCATGTCCTTATTTTTACTGACAAGTATAGGACATGTTTCATTTGTTTTGCTGAGCTGTGGAATGGAAGAAAAGGGCCCCATAGAAGTAAATGGGTCAGCATCTAATTCCACAAAAAAAACGGATTCGCATTTTTGCGGACAGCATATGGCCGTCTGAATGAGCCCTTATAGTAGTTATATTTTTATACATAGAGGGCAGTATTACAGTAGTTTTATTCTTGTACACAGGAGGCAGCATTATAGTAGTTATATTCTATTCTTACTTTTCTGTACATAGGGGACAATATTACAGTAATTATATTTTTGTACATGGCTGAAGTTTCCTCTTAAGAATACCTGTCCATGTTTCATTGGTATACAAGTCTGAGCAAATAACAGAACATTCACATCAGGGACAGGTCAAGTTTAGATACCAGGGTGCACAGTGAGTGATGTGTCAACCCGACAACGATAGATACAAATGCAATGAAAAAATCCAATAATTGCATCTTCTGTGGCCTCCAACCCTGAATAGATGGGAAGGTTATGACTGAAATCAATAGGAAAATGGAGATTGAACGAGCTGCCGCCGCTGATATATCGTCCGGGTCCTTCCTCTTTTTGTCTTACAGATGACAGATGAGATGTTATTACGGCGATATTATGCTCTTTAAGGTAAATTGCTGTGTTTGTTGTGCCCTGTTATCAGATACAGGTGTTACATCAAATCATAGAAAATATGACACCCTCAACAAGTATAAGTATATTCCATAGTGGTATCTGTTTCTGGTAAAGGGGATGATGCCTATGATTGCCATGACAGCTCCATATGATGATTTTTTTTCCTAGAGCCACTACTATAGAAAGCTGTATATTAGTCAGGATCTGCGGTGAAAGAAATATAATGGTGTTCCAGAATTCTGTCTTAATTTGCACCCCCAAAAATTTGTCATATTTATTATGTATTTAAACATCAAAAGGCTGTCTAAATAAATAATAATAAATCTTCCTCAAAGTGTGTGAGGATTTCTGTTGAGATCTGTTGAAATATCCATTCAGTTCTATGAGTAATATAAATTATCCGTTTGTATCCGTTCCATCAGGATCGACCATTTTGGCAAAAAAAAAAAAAAAGTGCAGCCTGCGGTGCCTTTGTTTCCTGTTGGAAAGCAGCTGACTGTTTTTTGAATTCACCATTGATATGAATGGTATGCCTGATCCCAAAGGAAAGCTTCAATTTGCTTCAGATTGGATCAATTTTTACAGTCCGTTTGCCTGTTTTGCGGGGCAAGTGTAAGTTAGCAAGTTAATGGTTTGCCGCGCCCTCAAGCAGCCGCTTAGGCTGCCTTATGATAGAGCCCTGTCTAAGCTGATATCTGTTATGCAAGTGGGTGTGGACCCACTGACTGGCTATACCCTGGAGGAGCGGGACTAAGCAACTACTTGGTCTTCACTAGAGTCTCTGATGGTGAGGATAGGCTTGGGCCGTTAGGGTAGTTGCCAGGTGCCACTCCAGAGCGGTCCCTGAGTCAGTGGCAGCTGACCAGGAGGTCAGAGATACCGAGGGGAAGTACGTGGTCAGGAAGTCCGAAATCAGGGCAGGCAGCGATCAAGCAAAGTGTGTTAAATCCAAAAGCCGGGTCCAGTACACAGAAAAGCAGAAACTCCAAAAACACCTTCACACTAGGAACTAGACAAGCTAGTGACCAAGATTGTTCAGGCGCCTTCCTTTAAATACTTCCTGCAATCCAGCCATAGGCTTTGGAGACAGGATGTGTACATACTGCCTCACAAGGGAGGAGAGACATGCCCATGCAAGCCCTAACAGTACAGGACTGAAACAGGAAGTAAGCTCTGGCATTGTCACGGCCTCGATGTTGTGCACGTGACACGTTGCCGTGCATGGCGGTTGCCAGGGGCAACGCTTTGATGTCGGCTTGTATGTGCTTTTCTCCCCTTCTCCTGGTTCCTCCTGGTGCTTGAGGGGTTAACTTCCTGGCTGGGTGTGGTCACTAGGGTTTTATCTCCTGTGGCTCCCTGGCTGAGGTCAGTTGTACTTCAGCTGCCGTTTGTGCTGGAGCTCTGCTGCAGTCCAGGGTGTTCCATCTGCCCAGTCCTTTAGGGTCACCTAGTGGGAAATCGATATCTTCCATGTTCCCTACCTTACCTGTGTTGATGTTCAGGGTGTGGTGTACGTCTTGTTGTTGTTTCATGTCTGGTCAGTTGGTGTTTTATGTCCGGCATGTATGTAAGGCATTTCCCCGTATGTCTGTACCAACGGAAGGGGGTCCCTGGGGTTCCCCGGAGGGGGAACCAAAAGTCAAGTCAGTGAACTGGAGTGCTGGTTCCTTTGTGTGTCAGTACGTATTGAGTCCGGTATTGTATTCAGATTGCAGTACGTTTGCATGGGATCCAGTTCTCCTTGGTGTGTCTTCTGTTGTGCCGTCCAGCAGCTGTGGCAGGTAAGTTACCATGCATTTCGGGGTTCTTGGTTCAGTGGTTATTCCCGCCACTGGATACTTACCTGCCATTCCACTTGGCTTTTCTCTGCTACTAGGCCGGTGGAGACTCCTGTTCATCCGTGTCTTGCAAGAACAGGTCGTCTCTCCCCTGCTCCTATGTGAGAGATTATCAGGGCGACTCAGAGTCCTAGGTCTCCTGGGTATGAGTCGCCCTACCATCCAGGTCCGCTCATATGGTGAGGAGTTAGGGCTTGGATTAGGGACGCTTTAGGAGGTGACCTGCTCCCTTATCCAGGCCTAGTTGCTTTCTCAAATACCCGACATCGTATGGTGGGGAGTTTCCCCCACTCCCCACCGTGACAGGCATGGAGCACAGATACAACAGTTAAAGAGGACCTTTCATCAGTTTAGCTCTAGTCTAATTATGGTCTTACCTTTTATAGGGTGGCCCCCACTGATGCCATGGCACTTTTTTTTTCCAAAGACGTCCGCTGTTGGCCGAGTTGATTTCGGCGCCTTATATTATAATGAGCCGACTCGGTTATACTAGGCGGAGACTCTCAGTTTCGCTGGGGGCGGTTCTCTTCTCCCTGGCTGTGAGCACATTCAATCAGAGCGCACCACTCTTAGCCATGGAGAAGCTCATTCTCCCTGGCATCAGGGAGGCCGCCCTATAAGGTAAGACCATAATTAGACTAGGGCTAAACTGATGAAAGGTCCTCTTTAAGCTACTTGCTGCCCATGCTTGTTAGCACAGTGCATGACAGCAAGAGGGCAAGATTGAGCCCGGGGCCCATGCCTGCGGGTAGGGTCAGCAGCGCTGGCACGGACCACTGGGCTAACAATATCTCTGATGCCTGGTCTCATATGCTCTCCAGGAAAGACAAAAGATCTCATAGGTAGATAGTCACCATGTTGAAGACTGTCAGGCCCATGTATACCATAATAAGGGTACTTTCACAGTAGCATTTTTCTTTTCTGGTATAGAGTTCCGTCCTAGGGGCTCTATACCGGAAAAGAACTGATCAGTTTTATCCCCATGCATTCTAAATGGAGAGTAATCCGTTCAGGATGTCTTCAGTTCAGTCATTTTGACTGATCAGGCAAAAGAGAAAACTGTAGCATGCTACAGTTTTATCTCCGGCGAAAAAAACTGCAGACTTGACTGAATGCCGGATCCGGCATTTCTTTTCAATAGGAATGTATTAGTGCCGGATCCGACATTCAAAATACCGGAATGCCGGATCTGTCCTTCCGGTCTGCGCATGCGCAGACCTTTAAAAAAAAAAAAAATACCGGATCTGAATGGAGAGTAATCCGTTCAGGATGCATCAGGATGTCTTCAGTTAAGTCTTTTTGACTGATCAGGACAGAGCTAAAACCGCAGCATGCTACAGTTTTAGCTCCGGTCAAAAAATCCGGCATTTTTTTTCCATAGGAGTGTATTAGTGTCGGATCCGGCATTCAAAATGCCGGATCCATGCGCAGACCGAAATTTTTTTTAAAAAAAAATCGAAACGGACAGACAGATCCGTTCTTGCAATGCATTTGTGAGACGGATCCGCATCCAGATCTGTCTACAAATGCTGTCCGGTTTCATGCAGATTGCCTAATTCCTAATTAATGCTTGCCGTATCACTCTGCCGCAAGTAAGCTGGCCATACACATTAGATAGAAGCTGGTTGATGGCTGAACAGCAGTAGAACAATCATCTGGTGGACCTTCCTTTCACAGATACGGTCAGACACATTTTAGTCCATATTTGATGGAAGATCTTTCTGGGAACGTTCTTTCTAAGAAAGGTCTTTCGTTCATAATGGTCTGTCATCAGTCGGCTAAAACAATCAATCCTTTTAAATTTAATCCGATTAACATTAATTTGGATTGAAATTGTCCGTTTTGATCAACACTAATGTGTATGGCCACCTACGGGTTGTCTGTAAACGCCATCTGTATTATACATGAGACCTCTCCCATGATATCTTGGAAGCCAAGGAGGTAATTGTGGCGAAACCAACCTCGCCACTGGGTTTTGGAGAGGACTGGCTGCTGGCCTC
The DNA here is from genome assembly GCF_905171765.1 of Bufo bufo. NCBI lineage: Eukaryota > Metazoa > Chordata > Amphibia > Anura > Bufonidae > Bufo > Bufo bufo. The sequence continues at coordinate 232,646,687 of NC_053389.1, read as the reverse complement.
TTGCCCCTGGATTATGGGCCATATACTAACTTTTAAACCCCTGAACCTATTCAAGTGAATTTTGGATAGGTTTGTCCCCAAGTTATACTGTTTAAATTGATGTTAGTTATATGTATGGCCAATGTAAACTCACAAAGTTGTAACAATTTATAATAAGTGTAACTTGTCAGCTTGGGAGGAAATGCTGGGTGTGTTTCTATTGTGCCATTGTCCCATTGTGTGTTTAAAAGGGTGATGTTTGTCCTGTTGTCTGCGCATGTGTATTGGTGACTTCTCTTTGTCTTGAGAGATAATTGGATTACGCCTCGGTTGTCTCCGGGACAGAGAGGAGGGAACCATGATGCATTGTGGGGATGTATTGTCTCTGTGTATCCTACAGTGCTGCATATCTTGTCCTATGTCACAGTCTTCATTCTGGTCCTCTGGGGGTGTGAACGATTGGTTGCTGTAGTTACATTGTATGTGTTGCAAATTACTGATTGGTTGTATTTCAAACCTCTGTGGGCAGTACTATGTTTGTGGTTTGTGAATAAAAGAGGCTGTACGTGAAGTACAATCAGACCACTGCTTGACCCTCAACACTGAGCCTTGTCTCGTTATTGGGGGGATTCACTGTATGCTGTTAGAAGACCGATTGCCAGAAGTGTAAGCTGATCCCTGTTCGTCTGCTAGCAGCTATTCGTGAGGTTCCAGTTTGGAGTGCTATTTTGTATCCAGTTCGGGACATTGGTGTTCTGCAGTAGCTGGGCCTGTCTCTCAGAAAAGGGGCTTATCGCCTGAACGGATTTTAACCCCTTGTCTGCTGAAACGGTCCGTTACAGTAATTTATTAAGAGCAGCGTTTTAGACACCAGTCTTAATAAGCCCCTGTGCTGGCGGTGGATCCACTGAAGTTATATGGAGGCGCAGGCCTCTACATAACTTCGGCTCATCCAGCATCAGTCTAAATGTAAAAGCTGCCTAGCTGTCTTACATTTAGACCATTTTCTACGTCTAAAACAGGCGTAGAAAATGATGAATGAGACAGGCCTCCCACTTTTTCAGACCTGGAGTGGGCGCAATCTGCGCCAGAAATACACCTAATATAGGCATATTTCTGATCATAAATGACCCCCCAAGTCTCTACTCATCAATGAAGTAGAAATGACATACCAGATGAGTAGTCAACTAAGGCCCCTTTCACATGAGCAAGTTTTCCGCACTGGTGCAATGCAAGACGTGAACGCATTGCACCCGCACTGAATCCTGACCCATTCATTTTAATGGGTCTGTGTACATGAGCGTTTTTTTTTTTTCACGCATCAGTTCAGCGTTGCGTGAAAAACACAGCATGTTCTATATTCTGCGTTTTTCACGCAGCCCTGGCCCCATAGAAGTGAATGGGGCTGCGTGAAAAAGCATTGCATCCGCAAGAAAGTGGTTGCTAAGGCCCCTTTCACACAAGCGTGACGGATTAGGTCCCGATGCGTTCAGTGAAACTCGCACTATTTTGCGATTGCGTGCAGTTGTTCAGTTTTTTCCGCGTGGGTGCAATGTGTTTTGATGCGTTTTTCACGCGCGTGATAAAAAACGGAAGGTTTACAAACAACATCTCTTAGCAACCATCAGTGAAAAACGCATTGCATCCGCACTTGCTTGCGGATGCAATGCATTTTTCACGCAGCACCATTCACTTCTATGGGGCCAGGGCTGCGTGAAAAACGCACAAAGAGGAGCATGCTGCGATTTTCACGCAACGCACAAGTGATGCGTGAAAATCACAGCTCATGTGCACAGCCCCATAGAAATGAATGGGTCCGGATTCAGTGCGGGTGCAATGCATTCACCTCACGCATTGCACCCGCGCGGAAAACTCGCCCGTGTGAAAGGGGCCTAAGATATGTTGTTTGTAAACCTTCAGTTTTATTATCACGCGCGTGAAAACACTGAACGCAATCGCAGATAAAACTGACTGAACTTGCTTGCAAAATGGTGCGAGTTTCACTGAACGCACCCTGAACGCATCCGGACCTAATCCATAACGCTCGTGTAAAAGAGGCCTAAAGCTGGCCATATGCGTTAGGGCTCATGCACACAAAAGTATTTTTTTTCCGTGTCTGTTCCGTTTTTTTGCGGACCATCATTGCCCTTCGAAGACGCAGTTAAGGGATCCCATGGAGTAAAAAGCGGACAGTCTGTTCCGAAAATCATGGGAAGCAGCGATGTTTAACCTTAAATCAAATATCGCCGCAACATCTGTTGCTAGATCTATGTTCCTTTGGCTGAATAAACTAGAGAGGAGATTCTAAACTCTATCCCCTTGCTGAAATCAGCCACGGCGTTCCAGAAGTGGACCTGTTTGCTTCAAGGGAAAATATGAAGGTGGCAAGATTCTGCTCCCTAAATCCCCAGGACAATTCCTGGGCATTAGATGCGTTTGCCCTAGCATGGGACAGGGGTCACCGCTTCCACTCATCCCAAAAGTGATTCAAAAGATCCATCAAGACAACACAACAATAATCCTAATAACCCCATTCTGGCCGAAGAGAAGCTAGTTTTCCTCCCGCAAGAAACTTTCCATCTCTGTGCCTTGGCCTCTTCCGTCCAGAAAGGACCTTCTTCATCAGGGACCGATCCTACATTCCAATCCTGAGTTCCTGAAACTAACAGCTTGGATCCTGAGATCCAGATATTGAAGTACCAGGGTCTTTCAGATAGAGTGATAACCACACTTAGAGCATGCAGGAAAAAAGTAACTTCTGATATCTACCTGAAGATATGAAAGAGATTCTGTTCCTGGTCAGGGAACCCATCCCTGAATCTGAAAGGGCCAAACATCTAGATTATCTTGGAGTTCTTACAGCAGGGCTTGAGCTGGGGCTTAGACCATCCACCCTCAAAGTTCAGGTGTCGGCTCTCAGCTGTTTTTTCGATTCTGATCTTGCAAACCATAGATGGATAAAAAGATTCATGAGTGCAGCTTCCAGGTTTAGACCGACTCTAAAATCTTGTGTCCCCTCCTGGGATCTTAATATTGTTCTTACTGGCCTAACACTATCTCCCTTTGAGCCACTAGATAATTGTTCTATCAAACTAATATCTTTTAAAACGGCATTCCTAACTGCAATTACGTCAGCCCGAAGACTGGGTGAGATACAGGCCATTTCCATTAGAGAACCTTACCTGCGAATGATGGAGGATAGAATAGTACTTAGATTAGAGCTGGGGTTCCTCCCAAAGGTAGTGTCAAATTTTCGTGACCAGGAGATAATTTTACCATCTTTTTGTAATAACCCTTCAAACAGCAAGAATCCGTTTTTCATTCCCTGGACGTCAGGCATACAGTTTTGAATTATATCGATGCTACCAAAGGTTTCAGAAAGTCCGATAGCCTTCAAGTTCAATTTTCAGGGAGAAACAAGGGTCAAAAAATTTTGAAATCTTCCTTAGCCAGGTGGATTAGGAACACCATTTCCCTTTGCTATGAGATTCAGGATCTCCCCTGTCCTGACAACTTGAAAGCTCATTCAATCTGGGCAATGTCCTCTTCTAAGGATGCTCCTGCTTTCTCGGCCTGAGATGACATTTGCAGGGCTGCTACATGGTCTACTGTACATACATTCATGAAGCATTATAGACTAGATTTTTCCAAAACTTCAGATTTGTCATTTGGACGTAACGTCCTTCAGGCAGTCGCCCCCGCCCTTGATATATAATTTTGGATATCTCCTTGTGTGCCGTCATGGTGATGATATGGAAATCCGGAATTAGATTTACCGGTAATTCAGTTTCCATGAGATCACCACGACGGCACATTATTCCCTCCCAGTTTTGTTTTTTATTTTTTTCGGGAGGACTTTCTGGTGAGTATGATGTAATACCTTCTCTAGGTTATATTTTCTTTTGTCTCACTATGTGTTAACCTTGCCAGAAAATTTTGACTAGAACCTTCAGAATCACAGGTGCATATCCATGAAGCAAACCTAATTACAAAAAACAAAATGGCTGCACACCGTTATATATACAAACAATAGAGCTAAGAAATGGGGGTCATTCTAGAAAAAAGTGGTACAATACCGACTATAAATGAGTAATGGAAGTAGAGGGGCCCGACATGTATGTGCGCTAAGAGCTTCCATTACTCATTTATCAGATACATTTTTTATCAGTTTTTTGTCTCTCAAGCATCAATAAGACAATGTTTACAAACAATGGGCATGTACAATATCAATCATATATAGTATATACAATACACACCACATGACTACAAAAGACATGGCATATATCTATGCATAGAATCAAATGGAATATGCAATTTTAACGTAAACCCGTAACCACCCATCAACAAGTAACCCTACAATCCCACCCCCCACAAGAGCAGGACACAATCATGGTGGTTTCTCTTCAGCTCCACATTCCTGGAGCGCCGACACCGTACTAATAACTCTTATATTAACAATCAGCATCAATTCCCAGTCACCTATACATCCATAAGGTATTAATATTCAACTCATGCACCATACCCTGTTTCCATGTAGAACAGTCTTCAGCAATTATTAGTATATATCCATCCCATACATCTCCAGCTGTGGGTTACCTCTCCTTTTTCCACACTCAGAATCACACCTCAGGTTTACATACAACCTCCTCCATTAACACACTCAACGAGCACTCAGTAGGCTTCTTGTAAGCGCTAACCAGGGGCTACAACATCCAGAGTTGTCAATCCAGCTGCCCCATATTGCCTCAAATTCAGACAGACATTTCCTTTTTTGATAAACACCCCTCTCCAGGCGAATCACCACATTCAATCTGGCCACATATTCTGAGATATCCGGGGGCACTGCCTGGATCCATTTTGCCGCTAACGTTTTCCTCGCCTGATATAGCATTCTCTCTATCCCAGTAGCTATTACAGATTGTAGATTATCTTCTGGCAGTAATCCTAAAATGCAAGTTTTGGGGTCTAGCTTAAACTTGGTGTTATATACCTTATTTATAAGATGTAATACTGCCTTCCAGTAAGATGTCAATGAGGGGCACGACCACATCATATGTAATAGACCAGCTTCAGCACTTCCACATTTCGGACAATTTGGACTATCTCTGTTTTATGTAAAAATACCTATTTTATGTAAAAACACTGGGGTCTTATATACTCTGTGTATTAAGTACAAATGGGATAGACGTACAGCTTCACTTAGAGATAATGTGGGGGTAAGTCCTATTGCCTCTGACCATTGTTCATCCGTGAGCTCACCTAGATCCTTTTCCCAGTGATGCCTGCTTTTCAATGGGTGTCCTTTAAGAAAATCCTCCAATAAATTCTGATACACTACAGAGATCGCTCCTTTTACTGATCCAGCAGCTACCACTGCGCTCAGTGTATGATTAGATGCAAACACTATCGGGGCTACTTTAGATTGAGCATCCAATGCATGCCTGAGTTGCAAGTACCTATAGAATTGTGAAGAGGGTAACCCAAATTCAGAGCATAATTGCTGATATTGTTTTAGAATCCCACCCGAATAGATATGACCTAAATTCCATATTCCTTTATCATTCCACCTAGAGAATCCATTCAGGCCCTCCAATTCATGGAGCGCCGGATTGTTCCAAATAGGCGAGATATTGGTTAATCCCACTATCCCTAAAATATTTCTAGCCTTATTCCATACCTTCCTCATGAGCATCAATATTGGGATACGTCCTACTTCCCCTTCTCCTTCAATAGCTGCCAGCGGGGGAGATCTGTTTGACACCCATCTCATCAGACGACCACTCTTTCTACCTGGGTCACCTATCACACCCCATCCCTTGAAGTGTTGCAATTGGGCCGACAAGAAATACAGCATAGGATTAGGTAGGGCAAGACCTCCTGCATCCTTATTCCTCTGCAGTATTTCATACTTTATTCTGCCCCTATAGTTTTTCCATATAAAGAAACAAAATAATTGTTGTATTTTATGGAAGTGGTGCACAGGGATCCATATGGGGGAATTGTGCAGAATATAGAGCAACTGAGGCATGAATATCATTTTTAGCAGACTACCTCTACCTATTAACGACAGAGGCAATTTATGCCATACAGCAATCTTACTTTTAAATTTCTCTATCAAGGGTAGGAGGTTATTAGTAATATATTCTACAGGGTTCATTGACACTATCACTCCGAGGTACTTAAAGGAGCGCACCACCTTAAGCTCAGAGAAAGCAGCAGAACGAGACGGTATCTGAGAAGATACTGGGAGAATCACCGACTTATCCCAATTTATGAGAAGTCCAGACTGGTCACCAAATTGAGAAACCATAGATATTATAGAGTCCATGGATCTCTCTAAGTCACTTACATATATCAACATATCATCCGCGTATAACGACACGCGTTCCTCAATAGCACCCCTCAATAGTCCTCCCATCAAAGGCGTAGAACGTAAAAGACATGCCAAAGGTTCATTACTCATTTATAGTCGGTATTGTACCACTTTTATCTAGAATGACCCCCATTTCTCAGCTCTATTGTTTGTATGCAGCCATTTTGTTTTTTGTAATTATGTTTGCTTCATGGATATGCACCTGTGATTCTGAAGGTTCTAGTCTAAATCTTCTTGCAATATATTGAGGGTAGCGCCTCTTTTAGACTGAACACGTCCATCTACCTGGGACTTCTGAGCAGAGTACGTCTGTAGCTGGTTCCTACACTGCCCTGAATATTGTAGGCTTAAAGGGAACCTGTCACCGGGATTTTGTGCATAGAGCTGAGGACATGGGTTGCTAGATGGCCGCTAGCACATCCGCAATATCCAGTCCCCATAGCTCTGTGTGCTTTTATTGTGTAAAAAAACAATAAGATTTGATACATATGCAAATTAACCTGAGATGAGTCCTGTCCCTGACTCATCTCACATACAGGACTCATCTCAGGTTAATTTGCATATGTATCAAATCGGGTTTTTGACACAATAAAAGCACACAGAGCTATGGGGACTGGGTATTGCGGATGTGCTAGCGACCATCTAGCAACCCCTGTCCTCAGCTCTATACCCAAAATCCCGGTGACAGGTTCCCTTTAAGTAAGTCCAAAGTGAGGCAGTATATTTAGTGATAGGGATCCATCTGCGGAAGCCACCTTGACGCCTGGTAGATGGGCCCGACACGTATGTGCACTAAGAGCTTCCATTACTCATTTATAGTCTGTATTGTACCACTTTTATCTAGAATGACCCCCATTTCTTAGCTCTATTGTTTGTATATATAACTATGTGTTAACCACCACCTTTTACTCTTTGTAATTTTGGAAACACTGGTGTTGGTGGTGAGAGGGGGGGGAATTAAACCTCTCTCTGTTCCTGCCCGTACAAAGGTCAGGGGTCAATCTCCTTGTGTGCTGTCGTGGTGATCTCATGATCAATAGAAAGAGCTATTCTCATCTGGAAATACGGACAAGAATAGGACCTGCGCTGATATTTGGGAATCAGGGACAGGGATCTCCCCAAAAAAAAAAAAAAATGGATAGCACTCTGAAGAAAAATATGGGGGTTTCTTCTCGGGGTGGTGGTCGTGTTGCTGGCCTGTGCTTGTGGAGGGCCTTTGTAACATGTGGGATCGGTTTATATAGAAGGCACGTGTCCCAGTGAAGGAGATGGATATTTTGTATATAGAGCAGAGTCGCTCTTGCTGACCCTGAATCTGCTGTTTATTTCTGAGCGGCTGTATCGTGTCCAAGACTCAATCTTGGCAAAAGAATCTCTGAAATCTTGAGGAATCTGAGATGTTGCACCAAACCCTGTATGAGCCGCATGGAGGAGAGGGGAAGAGAGGCATTGTCTGCAGGCTGCCGGAGCTCAACCTGCCCCGCACTGACTGATCTGGAGAGCAGAGTCTCGGGTTTAGGGCTCGTTCACACGAACGTGTGCTGCCCTTCTCCGTATTGTGGACCACATTTGCGGATCCGCAATACACGGGCACCGTTCCGTGGCCATTCCGCATCACGGGTGCAGACCCATTCATTTCAATGGGTCTGCAAATCCAGAGATGCGGAACAGAAGAACGGAACACTACAGAAGCACTATGGAGTGCTTTTTGGGGTTCCGTTCCGTGCTTCCGCACCGCAAAAAAATAGAACTTGCTCTATCTTTTTGTGGAACGGAAGGATCGCGGACCCATTCAAGTGAAGGGGTCTGCGATCCCCATGCGCCTGCCCCAGGGACGGTGCCCGTGCATTGTGGACCGCAATTTACGGTCCACAGCATGAGCACAGCCTTCACACATTCGTGTGAAAGAGGCCTTAAAATATGGGTGGGAGATGGAGAATGCAGTTATGACCCCCGCACCCCCCCTTAAAATGTGTTTCCATGCTACAATTGAACAAAACCCTCAGCTGTGAGAAGTGTTAGGTCTGTATAGGTTTTAACCTCTGTATGTAAGAAAAAAGAACTTTCAAATTCACTGATAGCAAGCAGAGATCTTGAGTTGCAGCTGGGAGCTTAGCTGCAGTAACTTACACAGTGGATAAAGCCAAAGATACTGTATCTAGAACCCCGACAACCCCTCTAAAGAGGAACTATTCCCTCTCCTGACTTGTCTATTTTATTAAATCCCTGTATTCTTCATGAAATAACAACTCTGGAGCATCTTTTCATAGAATGCTATTTTGTGTCATTCCTCTGTTATTCCTCCTGGACGTTTATGAATAAGCTGACAACTTGACGTTACCAGTTGGGGATGTATCCCTGCACCGTGACATTGTCTAATCAATCCAGGCAGTGGCATACCATGGAGGGAGCGGCCTCTTTGACGAGGTGAATGGTAACACCTAGTTAGGGCTCATGCACACGACTGTATGTACTTTGAAGTCCGCAAAAAAATACGGATGAGGTCTGTGTGCATTCCGTATTTTGCGGAACGGAACAGCTGGCCCCTAATAGAATCCTTGTCCGTAATGCGGACAATAATAGGACATGTTCTATTTTTTGCGGACCGGAAATACGGACATACGGAAACTGAATGTACACGGAGTAACTTCTGTTTTTTTTGCGGACCCATTGAAATGAATGGCATACGGTACGCAAAAAAAGTGGAACGGACACGGAAAGAAAATACGTTCATGTGCCCTTATCAGTGTATTCATAAAATTCATGGCGGAATAACAGAGGAATGGGGCTATGCCAAGATGCTCCAGAATTGTTAATTCATGGAGGAATATAATAATTTACTTAAACAGTCAGGAAGAGGACACTTCTGACTTATCTGTCTTGAGCATCTTTTCATCGAAACCCTCTATTGTGTCATTCCTCTGTTATTCCTCCTGGAAGTTTATTAATAAATTGACAACTGGACGTTACCAGTTAGGCCCCTTGCAGACGAGCGTGTCCGGATTAGGTCCGGATGCGTCCCGGTGCATTGCGGCAAAGCCGTGCGAGTAGGTACGCAATTGCAGTCAGTTTTGACTGCGATTGCGTTCCGATGATCAGTTTTTATCGTGCGGGTGCAATGTGTTTTGCACGCACATGATAAAAAACCGACTGTGGTACCCAGACCCGAACTTCTTCACAGAAGTTCAGGTTTGGGTTAGTTGTAGTGTAGATTGTATTATTTCCCCTTATAACATGGTTATAAGGGAAAATAATAGCATTCTGAATACCGAATGCTAAGTAAAATAGGGCTTGAGGGGTTAAAAATAAATAAAAAAATAATATAACTCACCTTAATCCACTTGTTCGCGCAGCCGGCATCTCTTCTGTCTTCATCTGTGAGCAATAGGACCTTTGATGACGTCACTGCGTTCATCACATGGTCCATCACATGATCCATCACCATGGTGATGGATCATGTGATGAGCGTAGTGACGTCATCAAAGGTCCTTTTCCTCACAGATGCGCGAACAAGTGGATTAAGGTGAGTTAAATATTTTTATTTTTTTAACCCCTCCAGCCGTATTTTACTTAGCATTCTGTATTCAGAATGCTATTATTTTCCCTTATAACCATGTTATAAGGGGAAATAATAATGATCGGGTCCCCATCCCGTGAAAATCGCACCGCATCTGCACTTGCTTGCGATTTTCCCGCAACCCCATTCATTTCTATGGGGCCTGCGTTACATGAAAAACGCACAAAGAGGAGCATGCTGCGATTTTCACGCAACTCACAAGTGATGCGTGAAAATCACCGCTCGTGTGCACAGCCCCATAGAAATGAATGGGTCAGGATTCAGTGCGGGTGCAATGCGTTCAACTCATGCATCGCATCCACGCGGAATACTCGCCCGTGTGAAAGGGGCCTTAGGGATGTGTCCCTACACCCTGACACTGTCCAGTCAGTGTTTGGTCAGTGATATCGAACGGTGATTGTGAGCTAAAACCAGGTGAGGGTCAAAAACACAGAACGGGGCAATTTTTTCGGTTATACCTTATCTGTTTGTAGGCTCTGCTTCTGGTTTTGATTCACAATCACTGATGGAAATCACTGACCAAACGCTGAGTCCTCACGTTGCCCGGCCGTGGCCGTATTGCGGCCCGCATACAGCGGGTCCGCAATACACGGGAACCGGCCGTGTGCACCTCGCATCACGGATGCGGACCCATTCACTTGAATGGGTCCGAAATCCAAAGCTGCGGTGCAGAACGGAGGCATGGAACCACACGAAAGCAAATTGCAGTCCCCAATGCACGGAACGGCCGCACAACGGCTGTGTGCATGAGGCCTGACTGTGTGAACGTGGCCTAAGACCTAGTTCGCACTTCAGTGATTTGGTCAGTGATTTCCATCAGTGATTGTGAGCCCAAACCAGAAGCGAAGCCTTCTCAGTATAATGAAATAATTTGCATCTGCTCTGTGTTCTGGACCAGCACTTGGTTTTGGCTCACAATTACTGATGGAAATCACTGAGCAAACACTGACATGTGAACTAGGCCTAAGGCCTCATGCGCACAGCACACAGCGGGTCCGCCAAAAATAGGGCTCCGGCCGTGTGCTCCCCGCATCACGGATGCGGACCCATTCACTTGTTTCTGTCCGTGCCTCCGCACCACAAAAAAAATAACATGTTCTATTTTTTTGCGATGCGGATGGATCACGGATCCATTCAAGTTGAGGTCCCCAATACACAGAACGGCCGTGTACATGAGGCCTAAGGCCTCATTGCGACGACAGTATGGCTTTTTCAGTGTTTTGCGGTCCGTTTTTTACGGATCCATTGTTCTGTTTTTAGTTTCCGTTGTGTTTCCGTTTCCTTTCCGTTTTTTCCGTTCCGTTTTTCCGTATGCCATATACATTTTACAATAATTACATAGAAAAAATTGGGCTGGGCATAACATTTTCAATAGATGGTTCAGCAAAAACGGAACAGATACGGAAGACATACGGATGCATTTCCGTATGTGTTCCGTTTTTTTGCGGACCCATTGACTTGAATGGAGCCAAGCACCGTGATTTGCGGACAAGAATAGGACATGTTCTATCTTTTCACGGTACGGAAATACTGAAATGGAATGCACACGGAGACGCTTCAGTTTTTTTTGCTGAACCATTGAAATGAATAGTTCAGTATATGTACCGCATACTGAACTCAAAAAATGGCCAGTATACTGAACGCAAAATACTGTCGTGTGCATGAGCCCTAACAGAGGAATTGCACTATGCAAAGAAAAGATGCACCAGAATTGGTCATTCATGCGGGAATACAATTATGCACTAAATGAGACCAGTCAGGAGAGGTGGCCGTTTCTGGAAGTGGCCCTTTAAGTGATGTCACTATTGTGCTCAGGGGCATTTTTTCCCTCTTGTAAGGCCTCTTGCACACAATTTTTTATTTTTTCCTATTATGTTCCGTTTTTGCGTTCCATATATGGACAGTATACGGAACCATTCATTTCAAAGGATCCGCAAAAAAAACAAAAACGGAAGGTACTCTGTATGCCTTCCCTTTCCGTATTTCGTTCCGTTCAAAGATAGAACATGCCCTATTATTGTCCGCATAACGGACAAGGATAGGACTGTTCCATCAGAGGCCAGCTGTTCCGTTCTGCAAAAAAACGGAATGCCCACGGACGTCATCCTTATTTTTTGCGGACCGCAAAATACTGAAAAAGCCATACGGTCGCGTGCAAAAGGCCTACAAAAATCCTAAAAGAAAATGGTGAAACCAGCAGATTCCAGCAGCTCCCAGTGATCACAGCGCAGAGTCTGGGAAGCATTACATGTGATTTACTCCAGGCATTTATATCTAGGTAAATCAGGGTCTGTAGGATTTGTGGTGAAACCCTATAAATAACGTATGTTCGCATTTACACAGGATCTGCCATGTTTATGTTTCCAGCAGGGGCTGAGATAATGCAGAGCTGAGTGCGTGTTACGCACATACATTACATAATAGCAGGGTGAGGAGACTAACTGTGGGGGCTCTGAGGAGGGGGCAACATAGACAGGTCACCTGGGGGAGGAGAATGGAGAAGAACAGCTAATCTAATGATGTGTTATAGGTCCGACTAAGAAACAAATTCCAGCGGTACTGGCAGTATTATCCTAGCGCTATTTGGTGGTATTATATGAGCTGTGCAATATGGTATGTGGACAATGAATGGCAGTTTTATTTGGCATTCAGTGTCATTGTCACGTGGGCACTGAAGTGTTGTTTGGGTACTGTATGGAGCCATTACTACACTAAGATAATACTGCATTAGTACTGCCGGTATTTAATAGAGTGTTTTGAACATCACTTTGATTTCCCTTTAAAAAGAGAACCCGTCAGCTCTCCTGATGTGTGTCTTGGAATATCATTGTATTCCCCATAATGGGACAATTTTGGAGCATCACTTATTAGAATGCTGTGCCGTTCCTCTGTTATTCCTACTTGAAATTGATAAATTGATAAATAGACAACTGTTTGTTACCAGTGGAGTTGAGGTGTCTCCCTGCACAAGCCGACACTGTCCAATTATTGCCCATTCATTGATGGAAATGGTAAGACCTAAGTGTCAATTTGACCACAAATTTTTAAGAGGAGTAATGGCACAATGCCATTCTAAGAAAAAAAATGCTTGAATTGTTTTTTTCTTTTGTCATGAGGAAAGCAGACATGTCAGGAGAGCCGAGAGATCCTCTTTACCGTATGTTCCCACGCGGTCAGTCATCTGCTGCATTCCCGCTGCCACAAAAAAATAAAAAAACATAATGGGCTATTTTTTGCTGCATCATTGCTGCAGGAATCGTAGCGGGACTTCCATTGCTTTCAGCTTTTGAATTGCATAAATTGACTTTGTGCTGCAAGTTTTTTTCCCACAGCGTGTGGATGGGATTTCTGAAAATCTTGGCCAATTCCTCTTTAGATTCTTCAGCACTGCCCACATGACTGCGTTTTCTTGTAGGAACCTACATTTACTTCAAGCTGGTGTCTTAGAGAAAAGTTACCAGCAATGGTTCCGAGTATTATACTCTGCTCTTGCTTGGCTGTTTGGCTACTTTCACACTTGCGGCAGAGTGATCCGGCAAGCAGTTCCGTCACTGATCCGGATCAGTCTTACAAATGCATTGCAAGAACAGATCCGTCTCTCCGTATGTCATCCGGAGAAACGGATCAGTTATATATTTTATTCACATTTTTACCGGTCTGCGGCATTGCAGTATTTTTAATGCCGGATCCGGCGCCAAATCATTTCAATGTAAATTAATGCCGGCAACTGATCTGGAATTTTGGACGGAGATAATACCGCAGCATGCTGTGGAATTTCCTCTGTCCAAAACGCTGTTCAGTGACTGAACTGAAGACATCCTGATGCATCCTGAACGGATTTCTCTCCATTCAGAATGCATGGGGATATGCCTGGTCAGTTCTTTTCCGGTATAGAGCCCCTAGGACGGAACTCAGCGCCGGAAAAGAAAAACGCTAGTGTGAAAGTACCCTAACACAGCTAAGGGGCACTGACCAAGAGGTGAGAAGCTACTTTACCCAGGATCATTCAGACCAGTAAGTGGTATAAGATGCTCCCCACTCAATGGGAACTTGGAACCAGTGATCACATGTGGGGCAACAGGCGGGTACAATGTTCTTGCAAGTGTCTCATATGGGACACAAAAATGGGTATTACATTTTTTTTTTGTTTATATAATAGGAAATCACACAGCTTTCTAATATACACATTTCTTAAAATTCTGCATACATACCATTCTTGTATCAAGCAGTTGACCCCTATATACAGTAGAATGGCATAGCCCATGTGTAATTTATCCATAGCCTAACTGAAACATGGCATCAGTCATATAACACTCTTCACATCATATAATCTGACATTCAGTAAGCAACAGTGTTACATGACAGACATGTGCTGGGTCAGCACACAGGAGACATCCATGTGATGTTTAAATAGCACTAGTGGTGAAATAATGATTTTTATTGTGATTATTATAGTAACTACATTATTGTTTGTATTTCCATGGCTGCTTGTCTCTAGGTCAGTGATGGGCAAACTGCGGCTCTCCAGCTGTTGTAAAACTACAACTCCCATCATGCCCTGCTGTAGGCTGATAGCTGTAGGCAGACTGGGCATACTAGGAGTTGTAGTTTTACAACAGCTGAAGAGCCGCAGTTTGCCCATCCCTGCTCTAGGTGATGTAGTAAAATGGCTGCCTGTTTCTAGGTGATGGTGTCAAGTTGTTAATAAAGTTTAGTGTTAAAAACAAATACATCACACACACACACACACACACACCTATCTGTTTCTACACAGACATTGACAGACAAGATGAGATACTGCTGCAGGTAGTAGTATGGTATGTACTGTATGTTCTGCTCCACAATACACTACCATTTACCTGTTAAACACCTGGTCAGTTTACTGAAAGCCAAGACACGTGATATTTGTGTAGGTCACATAACGGCTCACATGACTGACGCCATATTTAGTCCCATCCAGCTTTCCTATGGATTCATTTTACAGGACCAAAGTGGACAGTACAATTTTTTTGACTTTGGGGAGAGGCTACTGTATGGATATAATAAACATCTGCATGCAAAACTTTAAATAGATGTATACGAGAAATTGTTCAACATTCTATTAGCTAAATAAATAAAAGTAATTATTAAACCGGAATACCTCTTTAAAGGGACTCTGTCACCACTTTCTAACCCCCCCTTTTAAAAGTATTGTTCTCTCCATGGCGCCCTTGTGATTACAAAGGTGTTGTTATAACATAAATTCGCGGTCTCGTTTTGATAAAAATACCTTTTATCTAACCTGTCAATCTTGTGGATAAGGTGCCCAAGGCGTTTCTGAAGGTCTGAAGCTGCCGCCCGCCGCCGCCTTTGGTGCCCAGCTCCTCCCCTGATCCTTTCAGCGCCGCCTGAATGTAAAGAAATCCGCCTCCAGGTCTCGCTCAGTGCCCCCTCCTCCTTTTCAAAGATCCCGCGCGTGCGCACAGGCCTGTGCCTGATGCGCCCGTGCGGACATTTAGAATCAGCCTCATTGAGCGAAGTGCGCATGCGCGCACTTCGCTCAACCTCCTCTTCAGACGAGCACTGCAGCCAGCCACTCAGAGCCTGCGGCTCCATACAGCACTTGGCAGGCTCTGAGTGGCTGGCTGCAGTGCTCGTCTTATGAGGAGGTTGAGCGAAGTGCGCGCATGCGCACTTAGCTCAATGAGGCTGATTCTAAATGTCCGCACGGACGCATCAGGCACAGGCCTGTGCGCACGCGCGGGATCTTTGAAAAGGAGGAGGGGGCACTGAGTGAGAGCCGGAGGCAGATTTCTTTACATTCAGGCGGCGCTGAAAGGATCAGGGGAGGAGCTGGGCACCAACGGCGGCGGGGGCGGGCGGCAGCTTCAGACACGCCCTGGGCACCTTATCCACAAGATTGACAGGTTAGATAAAAGGTATTTTTATCAAAACGAGACGGCGAATTTATGTTATAACAACACCTTTGTAATCACAAGTGCGCCATGGAGAGAACAATACTTTTAAAAGGGGGGGTTAGAAAGTGGTGACAGAGTCCCTTTAATGGTTACAACAGTTCCTCATAGAGGATACAGTCATAACGGCCCTTTACACAGGCCGAGAACCCGCCAGATAATCACTAACGAGGGCAGGTTTTTCGAGTGCCATGTCACATTTGACCAAGACCCTGAGCTATCCTTATGTGGAAACCCTCAAAAATGTACTCCATTTTGGAAACTACACCCCCACGGAATGAAAGGGGTGTAGTGGGCACTTTGACCCAACAGGCATTTGAAAGAATTTAGAAACATTTGGCTGTGAAAATGAAAAATGTAATTTCTTCCTATAAAATGTTGCTTTAGCTGCTGATTTTTCATTTTTACAAGTGGTAATAGAAAAAAAATATTGTTACATAATTTTTTCTGAGTGCCACAAGACGCTCTATGTCAGGGCTGGCCAACCTGCGGCTCTCCAGCTGTTGCAAAACTACAACTCCCAGCATGCCCAGACAGTCTACAACTATCAGCCTACAGCAGGGCATGGTGGGAATTGTAGTTTTACAACAGCTGGAGAGCCGCAGGTTGGCCAGCCCTGCTCTATGTGGTCGTAAACTGCTGTATGGGCACACTGAAGAGTTCAGAAGAGAAAGAGCACATGTGCATTTGAGGCCCAGTTGAGTAATTTATTCAGCACTGGCCAACTGTAGATGCTCTGCAGTGAACTCCAAAAAGGAACCCCCAAGGAGTGACCCTATTTTAGAAACCACACCCCTCACAGAATTTACCAAAGGATGTTTTGAGCAAAAATTAATACACAGCAGATGGTGAAAAGTGAAAAATGCTAATTTAAAGAGGACCTTTCACCAGAGGAACGCCTCTAAACTAACTGAAGTGTAGAGCAGCGCCCAGGGATCCCGCTGCACTTACTGTTATCCCCGGGCGCTGCTCCGTTCGCCCGGTATAGCCTCCGGTATGTAAGTAGTTAGGCTCCACCCAGTTGAGCCTGCCGCGGTCTCCTTCTCCTATGCTGTAGCGCTGGCCAATCGCAGCGCTCAGCTCATAGCCTGGCTATGAGCTGAGCGCTGCCATTGGCCAGCGCTACAGCATAGGAGAAGAAGACGCCGGCAGGATCAAGTGGGTGGAGCCTAACTACTTACATACCGGAGGCTATACCGGGCGAACGGAGCGGCGCCCGGGGATAACAGTAAGTGCAGCGGGATCCCTGGGCGCCGCTCTACACTTCTGTATAGTTAGTTTAGAGGCTTTCCTCTGGTGAAAGGTCCTCTTTAATACATCTATGCAATTTAAGTGCCAATATGCTCTCAATATCCTTTCTGGGCTGTAGTCACATGACCATGTCCATGCAGCTTTTATTTCCTGTGATGTCATGACCATGGGTGTGTCAAAACATCAAAAGGGGCAGTGATAGGGGAGTGCCTGTTACTAGCTCAGTGGGAGGAGCTATAAACTAGCTGGGCGTTGTTAGGGGTAGTGCTATGAGAGTGTCCAGGGCTGGGACAAGGCCATTTGGTGCCCAGGGCGAAGATGGCAAACTGCGCCCCCCCCCCCCCCCGTTTTTAAGAAAGAATCAATGTTGTTTCAAAACAAGAATATACTTAAAGCAATAGAACAAAGGACTGTGGGACTTTGAAAGTCACAGACACTATAAAGTTCCCCCCCATCATCATGTGCCAGTATAAAGTCCCCCCCATCATCATGTGCCAGTTTTGTAATAAGCCCCCCCAATGTGCCAGTAACACTATTGTAAAAAAAAACAAAAAAAAAACACTTATACTTACCTAAGTGTCAGCGATGCGATGCAGCCTCTTCCTGTGTCCCACGCTGTAATGTAAGGCTCAGGCGGCACGATGACGTCATTGCGCCGGCCTCTGATAGGCTGCCGGCCTAGTGCCTGCAGCCAGGGGCGTACATAAAAATCACTGGGCCCCATAGCAGGAATCTAAATTGGGCCCCCATTCCCCTTTTATAGCCCCTCCCTTTGTTCCATGAACTATTCTTGCTGCTGCGTTTTATAATTTATGCCATCAGGGCCGGAATGGGATTACAAAACAGCCCTGGCACACAAAAGAGGTATAATAGATGCAGATGTATATTATATACAGCAGTGTACAGTTATGTGAGGTACGCGGTATAATAGATGCAGTGTGTACAGGTATATAGTATATTCCCTAGTGTTCTGATATGTGAGGTACAGGGTATAATAGATGCAGTGTGTACAGGTATATAGTATATACAGCAGTGTACTGATATGTGAGGTACGGGGTATAATATATGCAGTGTATACAGTATATACAGTAGTGTAATATGTGAGGTACGAGGTATAATAGATGCAGTGTGTACAGGTATATAGTAAATACAGCAGTGTATTGACACCTCGTACCTCACATATCAGTACACTGCTGTATATACTATATATCTGTACACACAGCATCTATTATACCTCATACCTCACATATCAGTGCACTGCGGTATATACTATATATCTGTACATATTGCATGTATAATACTGTGTAATATATGCAGTGTGTGTGCATGTATGTGTGTGTATATATATATATATATATATATATATATATACAGAGCAGTGTATTGATGTGACACATAGAAGGTATAATACTGTAGATGCAGTGTTTATAGAAATATGTGGTCAGTTATGCATTATAGTCACTGTGAGGTACATGAGGTAGTGGTAACTGTCTGAAGTAGTATACATGAGTGAGCAATGAGTAAAAACAGGGCATGGAGGGGGGGGGGGGGGTAAATGATGAAAAGTGGAGGACCTCCTCTTACCTCTCCATTCCAGTCTGTATGGATCAATACAGAGCTGCTTGTGAACTTTTAATACTTGCTGTTAGGGGTTGAAGGACCTGTGATGATGTCATCACAGGTCCTGGCAGATGTACCTTTGAAACCTAGGAACTACACCATTTTTGGTGCAGTTCCTTTGCTAGATTCTGCAGGACCTGTGATGTTGAAGATGATGTCATCACAGGTCCTGGCAGATGCACTGTTCTAACCTGGGAACTACACTTTACACTGTGCAGTTCCCTTACAGGACCTGTGATGACATCATCAAAGGTCCTTTAGCTTTAGGCCTCATGCACACGACCGTATTTTTTTGCGGTCCGCAAAACGGGGTTCCGTTTTCCCGTGATCCGTGACCGTTTTTTCGTCCGTGGGTCTTCCTTGATTTTTGGAGGATCCACAGACATGAAAAAAAAGTCGTTTTGGTGTCCGATTACAATGCAAGTCAATGGGGACGGATCCGTTTGACGTTGACACAATATGGTGCCATTTCAAACGGATCCGTCCCCATTGACTTTCAATGTAAAGTCTGGAGTCCCTTTTATACCATCAGATCGGAGTTTTCTCCAATCCGATGGTATATTTTAACTTGAAGCGTCCCCATCACCATGGGAACGCCTCTATGTTAGAATATACTGTCGGATATGAGTGAGATCGTGAAACCTCATTTCCGACAGTATATTCTAACACAGAGGCGTTCCCATGGTGATGGGGACGCTTCTAGTTAGAATATACTACAAACTGTGTACATGACTGCCCCCTGCTGCCTAGCAGCATCCGATCTCTTACAGGGGGCCGTGATCAGCACAATTAACCCCTTAGGTGCCGCACTTGAAGGGGTTAATTGTACTATCATATCCCCCTGTAAGAGATCAGGGCTGCCAGGCAGCAGGGGGCAGACCCCCCCCATCCCCAGTTTGAATATCATTGGTGGCCAGTGCGGCCCCCCCCCCTCCTCCCTCTATTGTAATAATTCGTTGGTGGCACAGTGTGCCCCCCCCCCCCTTCCTCCCTCTATTGTAATAAATCATTGGTGGCACAGTGTGCGCCCCCCATTGGCCCCCCCTCCCTCTATAGCATTAACAACATTGGTGGCTAGTGTGCGGCCTCCCATCTCCCCCCCCCCCCCCCGATCATTGGTGGCAGCGGGTTACTAGCAATAGTACAATAGTAAAAGATTCATACTTTACCTGGGAGCTTGGGAGCTGCGAGGTTCGTGTCCGGCCGGGAGCTCCTCCTACTAGTAAGTGACAGTTCATTTAGCAATGCGCCGCACAGACCTGTCACTTACCAGTAGGTGGAGCTCCCGGCCGGACACGAACATCGCAGCAGCAGCCTGGAGCAGGTAAGTATGAATCTTCTACTATTGTACTATTGCTAAGTAACCATGGCAACCAGGACTGTAGTAGCGTCCCGGTTGCCATGGTTACCGATCGGAGCCCCAGCGATTAAACTGGGACTCCGATCGGAACTCCGCTGCCACCAATGATGGGGGGGGGGGGGGAGAGATGGGATGCCGCACACTGGCCACCAATGTTGTTAATGCTATAGAGGGAGGGGGGGCCGATGGGGGGCGCACACTGTGCCACCAACGAATTATTACAATAGCGGGAGGGAGGGGGGGCGCACACTGTGCCACCAACGATTTATTACAATAGAGGGAGGGGGGGCCGCACTGGCCACCAATGATATTCAAACTGGGGAGGGGGGGGGGGAGGGTCTGCCCCCTGCTGCCTGGCAGCCCTGATCTCTTACAGGGGGCCGTGATCAGCACAATTAACCCCTTCAGGTGCCGCACCTGAAGGGGTTAATTGTGCTGATCACGGCCCCCTGTAAGAGATCGGGTGCTGCCAGGCAGCAGGGGGCAGTCTTGTACACAGTTTGTAGTGTATTCTAACTAGAAGCGTCCCCATCACCATGGGAACGCTTCTGTGTTAGAATATACTGTCGGTTCTGAGTTTTCACGAAGTGAAAACTCAGCTTTGAAAAAGCTTTTATGCAGACGGATCTTCGGATCCGTCTGTATAAAAACTAACCTACGGCCACGGATCACGGACACGGATGCCAATCTTGTGTGCATCCGTGTTCTTTCACGGACCCATTGACTTGAATGGGTCCGTGAACCGTTGGCCGTGAAAAAAATAGGACAGGTCATATTTTTTTCACGGCCAGGAAACACGGCTTACGGATGCGGCTGCCAAACGGTGCATTTTCCGTTTTTTCCACGGACCTATTGAAAGTCAATGGGTCCGCGAAAAAAAACGGAAAACGGCACAACGGCCACGGATGCACACAACGGTCGTGTGCATGAGGCCTCAGAAAGGTAAACAGGAGTAATTAGGGGGCGGGGCCTCTCCTCCACTTCGGTGCCTGCCTGCAGCCTATCAGAGGAAAGGGAAGGGACACGCCTCTCCCTCCCCTGCACCTCCGCTGGCACAGACAGTTTACAATGGAGATGAGCGCAATGGAAGCGCTCATCTCCCTGTGCCCGGCGGCGGCTGCTCACTTGGTGGGGGGGGGGGCATTTTAGTTGGGGGGGCACATGGGGGGGCACAGCATGATGTAGGGGGGGCCGTGGCCCCCTCTGGCCCCCCCCTGGCGACGCCACTGCTGCTGGCACTTCACCTGCGCCCCCCTCCTGTCCGCAAATGGTAGCGCCCAGGGCACCCGCTCCTTCGGCCCCTGCCTTGTACCGGCCCTGAGAGTGTCTATATACCTGGGTGGGAGGAGCTATAAACTAGCTGGGTGTTGTTAGGGGTAGTGATATGAGAGTGTCTATATAACTACCTGGGTGGGAGGAGCTATAAACTAGCTGGCGTTGTTAGGAGTAGTGCTGGAGCTGTGGCAGAGAAAGGACAAGTGCATCTTGGGTTTGGTTGGAGACGGCAACAGGAAATACTACATACAGAATGTAGACAAACCACTTCTGTTAAATACAAAAGTAATCCCAGAAAACTCCATTAAAGAGGACCTTTCATAGATTTTTTTTTTTAGTTTAATTAAATACCTTTCCTTGCCGGCAGCTGATGCTGCCACCCTGCCTGTTTTTTTTAAAATATCGCTCGTATGCCCCGCTGTGCCACGCTGGCATACTGGGTGGGAAAACAGCAGGGGGCACAGTGGGGCGTAGGAGCGATATTTAAAAAAAACAAGCAGGGTGGCAGCATCAGCGGTGTGGGTGGGGGGGGGGGGGGAAGTATCTGGCAAGGAAAGGTATTTCATTAAACTAAAAAAAAAATCTATGAAAGGCCCTCTTTAAACTTCATTTACATAAAAATTAACTGTCCCTTTAAGGTGCCAACTAAATGGAAGTAATCACTGTGTGTTTTGACTTCCTCCCAGCAAGGTCGTCTATTGCATGTGTTTACCGTTAGTCCTCGCCATAAGTTAATGTAGCTGAGCATTAATCCTCCTCTGGGGACTCTTCATACACTTGGCAGGATAGAACTTCTGGGAGGCAATGAATTGGTTTGTAAACTTAAGAGCTGCGGACAGATTGCATCAATATCCAGTGTGATCAATACTCGCCGTCGCTGGAGTCCATTTACACTTTGATTCTCGCATGTAAGCACAATGCCAAACAGCGCCATGATGAAGTGGTATCTAATACTGCAAGGCAATAGTTCGGAGCATTATACGGTTTACTTACTGATATCGCTGAGGTGTGAGGCACAACAGCAGTCATACCTCAGTGTACATGACAATTAGGGTGCATTCACACTAACGTGCCACGGCTGTTACCGTTTTGCGGACCGCAAACCACAAATCTGCAAAACATCGGCGCCAGCCGTGTGCACCCTGCATCACAGTGCGGAAACTTTTACTTCAGTGGGTCCACCATCCGCAAGACATGGCCTATCTTTTGCGGTGCGGAGGCATGGACCCAGAAGCACACGTTCGTTTGAAGGCGACCTTACTGGACTGGGAGCTAAAATTGGCCCTGAGAAAATAAAAACTAAGGGGCACATTTATTAAGAATGGCGTTTTAGACATCGGTCTTAACCCCTATACTTGGCGGTAGATCCTCCGGAGTTATGAAGAGGCGCAGGCCTCCGCTATTCCTAAATGTAAGACAGCTGCCTAGCTGTCTTACATTTAGACCATTTTCTACACCTAAAACAGGCGTAGATAATGGTAAATGAGATGGGCCTACTGGCCCGTCCTCTTCCCCGGCACGCCCAATTTATGAGACCTGGCGCGAGCGGGGACAAGATGCAGACTACGATCTGCGCCAGAAATACGATCTTTCTGTTTGATAAATTACCCCCTAAGGGCTCTTTCACATGAGTGTGGATGCCATGCGGGTAATCTGCTGCGTGAAAGAGAGCCAAGCCCCGTTCAGCAGAGACACGAAGCATTAACATGATTGATAATGCTCCGTGCCTCTCTGTGATCTTTTTACTAAAAAATCAGTGAGATAAAGTTAGTTTGAGGGAGAGACAGCACCACTTACACATTTACTTTTACTAGATCCAATCCGTGGGGGTGCCCGCAGTGTTGAACCCTAGTCCGTAGAGTTCCAAGAAATCATAAGATGGAGAGAAGACCGCGGCACTCAATGTCTTCACAATATGGAGAGTTTTATTCACCAACCGTGCAACGTTTTGACTCCTAAGAGAAAGACTCTTGGGAGTCAAAACGTTGCACGGTTGGTGAATAAAACTCTGCATATTGTGAAGACTATGGGCCAGATTTATCATTACTCTGACAGCTCACTCCACTTTCACATATGGCTAAAGTCAGTTTTAGCCAAGTCAGATTTATGATCGGCCCTTTAAGACTGTAATAAATGTGGTTTGACGGTAGCAGTTTTTCCGTCAGTAAGCAGCTTTACAAAAGTCGCACATCTTTACGAAAAAGTCGCACGTTTTTATGAAAAAGTCGCATGTTCTATTAAAAAGTCTCATAAGATAAGCATGGTCCTCACTGGAGTGAAATTGCGACTTTTTTGCGACTTTTTAAATAGTCCCAATAGTAAATCTGTCTAGAGATTCGATTACATAAGAAAACACGCCCACTTTCAGAAAACTGGCGAGCATAGTGCAGAGCAGAAAAAAGTCGCAAATTTGTGCGCAGTTTTAGCGTTTGGGACTTTTTTGGGGACTTTTTCACTCCATTATTCTGACCTGAGCTAATGATAAATCTGGCCCATTGAGTACCGTGGTCTTCTCTCCATCTAGTGAGATAACGTTGTCGCTGCGATCTTGTAGTAAATAGATCACAGAGAGGCACCGAGCATTATCAGTCATGTTACTGCTCCGTGTCTCTGCTGTCCGGAGCGGGGCTTGGCTCTCCTTCACGCAGTGGATTACCTGCACGGCATCCGCTCGTATGAAAGAGCCCTAAGAGTGGCCCCGTATTGTAGGCATATCCAAATTGACAGACAGGGTTAGCAATACCATAGCACAAAATACTATCTCAGTAGATCCAAATACCACAGTGCAGCACAATATATACTGCCCCAAAAGCTGTTCCTCTGTGGTGGCGATCAATAGCTGCCATTTTCGGTCCTCCTCCTCCAATTCTCTCTGATTCTCACAGCGTTAATTAACGCCAAGTGCCCAATATGTGCCCGGCCAGCGGCAGAGAGGAGGGCTTGGATTAGCCCGCTGGGAAATTTCCCTGTAGGGCCTATGACCATTCTGCCCGTCAGGACTACAATGTTTAGAGGAAAATGGGAGGTCATAATGGGGGCGGAAGGAGGCATTGAATTGGCTGTGGCGCTTACTGGAGCAATGTCTATATGGGGGACCCCTATTACAATGCAAAGTTTTTCCACATAGTAAAGAAGGGCCTGTGGTTTGTTCCCCCCACCCCCAACTTCCTTCGTCTCATGAGTCAATTCCTCACCCCTTTGGTTGCCAAACATGGTTCCTCCAGAGAGTTCTGCACACATTTGAGGTTCACAACAACAACAACAAAAAAGCTATAGGGGGTGGGGCTCAGATTCACCCAGGCCTGAGGGGCCCCAAAGGGCCAAAAGGCAAATACCAGTGTGATAATCGACATGTGGTAGGTTGGGCCCTGTTAAAGATTTTGCACTGTGGCTCAATGTCTCAAATGATGCATCTATGTGAGTGAGTAGTGTGGTGCAGATGAACCGCACGTAGAAATGGTGCAGACACAATGCTGCTGGCCAAGGCTCAACAACCATGCGTCCTCAGTGCAGCAGCAGGACTTTGACCGACAATATGGGGTGCACAAGTCTTCTTAGTCCAAGAGGTAAATGATGCTCAGAGTACAAGTACCAGTGCAGTCCAAATGGCAATGGTGGTATCTTTTCCTGTGTTCCTCCCCTGAGGGGTACTGTGGCTATTTGCAGAGCCTCTGAAAGGCCTGCTGGTTATAGGCCTGTGGTCTATCTTGCAGGGGCGGGCCCAAATAGTGCATCCGCAAGATTACAGGGCCAGGAATGATGCCTGGCCCTGTCAATCAAGGGGATGGGGGATTGGCACTAAGTGCAGAGAGGAGGCGCTCTGGTGCTCCAAGGGGCTTGGCCCTACCATAAGGTGCACCCAAGACCTAATTTATGTATTAATAAGTAGTTATTCTGCTCCCTGTTTCACCATTAGGCTCAGCTGCCGGTGCTCCCCAGCAGGCACGATGTGGTCACAATTTGTGTTGCTGGGCTGTGTATGAGGAGCGCACACCTCCCAACCATCCCAGATCTGGCAGGACAGTCCCAGATTGCAGTGGCTGTCCCTGTACAGGGGGCAGGGATGTCCCGCTCTCTAACAGCTGTCTTTCCTTCCATAGGAAGCAGAAACAGTTGCCTGTAATGATGAAGCAGAGACCCATCAGCTCCCTGCTCCATTATTCCTCTCCCCTGCCGGCTCCTCCACAAACCAGTGCAGCCGATGTGGATTCTGCTCTGGCTAAAGGAGGTGTGTGTTTTTTTTTGTTTTTTTTTTTACTTTCTGTGAGGGGGCACAATCCTGGCCAAATTTCTGAGGGGGCACAGCTGGGCATATTTTCTGCGAGGGAGCACATAACTGGGCATATTACTGTGAGAGGGCATATAACTGGGCATATTACTGTGAGAGGGCACATAACTGGGCATATTACTATGAGGGGGCACATAACTGGGCATATTACTGTGAGAGGGCACATAACCAGGGCTGTGGAGTCAGTCGGAGTCGAGGAGTCGGAGTCAATTTTGGGTACCTGGAGTCGGAGTCGGCAAAAAATTAACCGACTCCGACTCCTACTAGATTTAAGTTGGAATAAAAAAAATAATTTAAATGTCCCAATTCACAAAAAGTTATAATTAATTACCGTATTTTTCGCCCTATAAGACGCACCTGCCCGTAAGAAGCACCTAGGTTTTTGA